>NC_143092.1:3138750-3877500 GCF_061535455.1 Colias philodice | reverse complement strand
TTAGTGTATTGTCATCGGTCCTCGATAAATCTACAAAGTTTGAACGAAATCTTACGCTTAAAGTGGGTCAAAATCGCGCCCAAAGAAGTCGGTTACAAACAAACATACAAACATACTGGTGAAGCTAATAAAAATCGTGTAAAAATAAAGTTCTGTAGTGTAATAATGACCTAACACTAGAGAACGGAAAAATTATATCGATAATTTTTTGTAGGTAACATGAAATCGAAGAATAATTAGGTAATCTCAGTATCTTGTACACAACTCTTCTGCAAAAATTACTCCCATACAATATTTTATTGATATACCAAATTATCGTCGATATTCTATAAACATCAATTTTGTTTCGCAAATTACTCGATGAATTTCTTAATTAGTTTTTCTGTTTGATTGATATTCAAGATAATATTTTTTTCTTGTATTTTAAAATTTGAAAGTCCCTATAAATTAATATAAATTATGTATTTGTGGCAACAAACATAGGGCATGATTTGGATTTCTAGACGTGCTTATTAATGTCAATACTGAACTGTCAAACTTGTGCCATATTAGTTATTACTTTAGTAGGTACCTACTGCTGAGTGCATTTACTGTTTTGTAATATTTTTAAATTGTTAATTATTACAGATTTAAGATGATACAATGGTTCATGTGTTCTTTGATTGAGCATGCAAAAAAATCTGTTTTTAATATAACACTATAGTTTATCTATATAAACTCAACAACTTTTAACAACGTATTGTACAAATTTTTCAAAAATGGATGTCGTCGGCAGTGAAATTGGGCAGAAAATGCGTGTAAGTACTTAAACCTATGTATTATTACAAGTATCTTTTTCAATATCTTAATATTTTTTATAAAAGTAAGAAGAAGCTATAAAGAAAGGTAGCCCCATTTCACTTTTCTGAAATGAAATTCGTACTTAGGGTCATTTCTACTGGTCGATAAGTGTGATTAAACCTTAAACACAAATGTTATGTCCAGTTTTCATACAATCATATACTTATAACTTTAAATCTATATTTTTAGTTTGTTATCCTTGAGTTGCCTGTTTGGCCAAGTTTAACTTTTTTTAATGAATCCTAACTGTACCATATAGCACTAGAAAAGTTAAAAATAATCGAAGTATCCATAACTGATTAATATAATTGAACTTGGTCAAGCTATTTGACAATATATAGAATGCTGGGTCAAACCCCTCAGAATTGGTGAAACTCGATATAAACCACAGTTTCCTTGTAACTTTTACTTATTCTCTAAAGTATTCAATTATTGACATGCTGTGTTCACCTATACAAAAATACTATTTCTTATGTATAATACAAGCAAAGAGTATATAAAAAGGAAATGAAAAATCAATTAATATTGGTACACGAAAGGCAACACAGTGTGTAAACTTTACACTAATATTAACCCTTATCACTGCAGTCCGAACAAAACTGTTTGTAAACATACAGCTTTAAAAATCCTCAAGATAGTTACACACCATGTAGGGAGTGTATGTACTTTTGATTTAAATAATTTTATTTTTTTTCAGTCTGCCATCAAAGCAAAATTAACAGAGCTGGGCTGTTATGTGGGTAAGTAAACTTAAAATTATTTTTACTTGTATTAGGTTAAGTGCAATGATAAAGGATGAAATAAAAAATAATTTTCTAAAAGAATATTTATTTCAAAATATATATTACATAGGTACTTGAATATTACATCACAATCACAATTGCAAAATTATGTATTTTCAATCTTAGATATCAATACAGTCATACAAACTCTAACATTTATTTATTGAAATGGAATTCTAGTTGAACATGAATATATTTTGTCATAACATAGTTTTAGTTGTACCATACAGATATTATTTTATCATCTAATATTTTACTTCTAGATGATGAGCTCCCCGACTATGTAATGGTGATGGTTGCAAACAAACGCACACAATTGCAAATGGAGGACGACTTGCAGCTGTTTCTCGGTGACAACACTGAGTTATTTGTCAACTGGCTGCATCAAGTTCTTAAAAAACTGCAGGAAGTCACTGTAGCAGTCCCGCTCAGTATGTATTTTATTCATATGATTAATATCTTTAAGTAATTTACTCTAATACGAAGTATTTTACTTAATTTTTTAAATTCAACTCAAATTTTTTATTCAAATTGCTCTTTTCTTTTCCTCATACATAATCAACTCTACTAAATACAGAAATAATAATTTTACCCTGTATTTGTGCTAAACTTATAAAGCTCTATTTAAAAGTTATAAGCAATCATTAAAATAAGTGAGTTTCATACAACTAACAATTTTAACCACCATTTTGATTTTAAATTAACATTTTGTTCTTAACAAAATATTTTTTTAATTTCAGAAAATGATAAAGACAAACACAAGGAAAGATCTGTATCCAAAGAAAGGAAATCCAAAGAGAAGAAAGAGAAATCTAAAAAGGGTGATGTCTTGAAAAAAGCTAAAAAGAAAGACAAGATCAAAACACACAAGAAGGAAGAAAAGAAACTGCATAAAAGTAAGAAAGAAAAGAAGAAGAGCCATGAGAGAATACGGCCAAATATTCCTCCACTATTGATGAATATGGAAAAGGACTCTGAACCGTCAATAACTGATGTGTTTGCTGGACAAATTCTTAAAAACCATGGAGTGTCCCTGGATTCTTATAAAGATGACTTGAAAATTATAGAGACCAAGCCTGTGCTGAAAGAAGCTAAAAGGCCAATACTACCTATTATAGATCCAGCAACTATTCTTTCACATTCTGATGTTTCGAATGAAGCAACAACTAAAGAAGTTTCAAGCAAAGATTCTTCAAATAGTCAACTAAAAGAAATGAATGACATAGAAGCTAAGATTCAAGGTTTGAAACAAAAGTTGGTTGAACAGTTAGATTCTATGTCTGATGATGAAGATTTTTTGAATATCCGTACCGAGGCTGAGGAACTTATGAATGATTTCGCTGATGATGTTTTACAGGTAATGTGATCAAATCATATTGTAATAAATATATCTCTCTTTAATTATGTTTGTCATGTAGTATAATATTTAATTCACGGTAAACATTTAAGACATATTCAGATTGAGTATTATTTTTAATGTATAATGAATATCCAATATAAATTTATTGGACCATTACAATTACAGCTAATATATTGTTAACTTAATGTTT
The DNA here is from genome assembly GCF_061535455.1 of Colias philodice. NCBI lineage: Eukaryota > Metazoa > Arthropoda > Insecta > Lepidoptera > Pieridae > Colias > Colias philodice. The sequence continues at coordinate 3,874,328 of NC_143092.1, read as the reverse complement.
TTCAGGAAATTAGTCAACCAGCTATAGCTACACCACCTATAAAACCCACTTCCCCTTTACCCAAAACGCCGTCCGAACCCCCGAAAATGCCATCCGAACCCCAAAAAATGCCATTTGAACCCCCAAAACCCGCAAAACGTGCACTAACACCTCCAAAAGAAACTCATAAAGAGTCCCCAGAAATTCTCCCACAAATTGAACTAAATCTTCCCAAAAGACCCATCAGAGAACGGCTAGGAGCTCGGGAAATAACCAAGAAACCAGAGGTTAAGGAAACAGAAAGGCAAAAGTCACGTAGCCCCGAAAGGTTGTTAATTACAAAATCATTTAAGGTAGTAAGAAAAAAGATTTTACTAGTTCTTAAAGCAGATTATGTGATATGTGTTATTTCTTTTAAGATACATAATAATTAATAATGTTTGACATTACGTTCTCATTAATAAATTATTCAAAGTTAAATTTATAGTCCGGGATACATCGAGAACCATCAAATCAAAATATTTTATCCTTGTTTCCTCTGGTAGCTACCACAATCGAGAGTTTTGTACATGAAATTATTGGGCATCTCATCAAAATAAAGCTACTCACGAAAAATTAGCTTGATAGTAATCACTTGCAAAAATGGGCGATGTATCCCGGACTATTATAGCTCATCATTAATATTTTTCTCCTAAAAAAAAATTATCATCTTATGTCAATTAGGTTGTGTTTAGAGCACAAACCTTTGTGATATGACATGACTAAATTTTTTTAAGTTTTTAAGTCTTTCAGGTGATACGGTAAAAGGAAGTATTATTTTACTGACTACTAATATAGGAGAAAAAATACCAGAGATGCCATTTATTCTTCATACACATAAAATGATCATTCATTAATGAAATAAGCTGTGTACAATATACACAAATAGCTAGAATTAAAAGTATATTACGCAAAAGTATAATAATGTATTTATAATTTCAGCTTTACACCAGAAAGAGAGCTTGATTCACGGCCTCAAACAAAACCAGCTAGAAGCCGACTGGGAAGTCAGTCTTCGGAGACACACAGAAGGATTTCTGTTTCTGAAGATAGCCCTGAAAAGACTGAATCTAGTTCTAAAAAGATGACTTCAAGGTAAACTTGTAATAGCAAATACATCGCATTACTATACAAAAAAGTAAAGAAAGTTATGGTTGAGATAACTGCAAGGATGGTTAAGGAACTATATTTTAATTAACATAAACTACGATAGCTTAATTGACATGAATAGTAACAAAGCTTAAATATATAAATATAAAATAAAAATATTCAATTTAAAAATATAAAATAAGGTATACATATTTTGTTTCAGGGTGTCAGTACTAGAGCGGCCGCGTGTTAGTTGTGCGTCTGTTGTCCGAGTGCGGCCACGTCCGCGCGCGCCCGCGTCTAACCTGCTACTGCGGGCTGTCGCTGACGCGCATAAGAGTTTGTTAAATGTGAGGGTAGCTACAAATAAAGTGTTAAAATTGAATTTTATATTTAACGTCAACCACTGTACCGCCTCCTCGGTACATTGGTTGACGCGTGAGCGTAACACCAAGGGGTCCTGGGTTCGATTCCCGGTGGAGACGAAGAAAAAAAAATGGCTCGGTCTGGCAGGACACAGAAGGCTCATTACCTACTTGTCCCTAAAAAAAATCGATCAGTGAAACAGATGTATAATGCATCTGCCCCTTACCCCACTAGGGGACATGGGACTTCACTTTTTTTATGTCTGGAATGTTTGTGTTTAATGCAGTTGCAATAAATTCCTATCAAAAATGTGTTGGATACTCAACAACGGCTTTGAAAATTATAGTTCACATGAAGAATTAATAATAGACAAATTTTGTATTAGTAGCTGATGTGGTAACTATATGAAAGTGAATCTCTACCTTCTTACTTATTTATTTTAACTTATAAGCTTTTCCCCGATATTAAGTTGAACCTGACACTTAATATCGATTGAAAACAAACTTTTTTCAAATTATGATAATTTGTCTGATGTTGATGAGAGTGTAATTACTCTATTGTATTATTTTTTATTCACAGATACCACCGAAAGTAGACCCAGAGCCGCAAAAAGTGAAGCGAGCGTTGGTACTCCCAATGCGACGGTGTGTAGATGCTAAGAATATTGTCATACAAGTAGATAGGCAGACTGATGATAATAATTGTGATAACAGCAGTAAACCTTCACAGTAAGTTCATATATTTTTTATATAAAAAAAGACGGGTAGCACTCCGGGAATGCCGGCAGAAGTGAAAACTTGATTATTAACGTTGAGCATGTTTGATATCCATCCGTCTTACGCTTTTTCGATCAGGTCACGTGTCCTGACGCGAGTTTAAGATTTTATACCCATTACAGAAAAAGTGCTCATCGCCGCTAAAGAAGTTTTCACTTCCAAAAATCATAAATGTAGTTTTTTCGGTACATGAATAACTTATAATTATTAAAACTAGTTCAATAATTTTTGAAAGTCGTTTTTCTAGATTTTTTTTTTCGTATCTCAATATTTAATATAGCATTCGTAACTACACTTAAAGTAATGGGTAAGTTTTTATCCACAATAACAAATTAGCAATTTATAAAAAATTAATGCGTTTTCAATCACGCTTTTATTAGATTCATATGTATGTTTGTGTGTAACCAATTCCTTAAGATCCAATTTTGTGACCCACTTCAAAGGGACAGATTTCATTCAAATTTTGTACAATTATCAAGGATCGGTGGCAATGCAATAGTTTGAGGGTGTTTTTTTTAGTTTTAACTATATTAATAATTATTATAATGATCCATTCCTATGTTATTTACTTCATTTACAGCAGATACATTAGTGAAAAGAAAGATGATTGCTCTCCATTACAAATAACAAAGAGGATATTAAACACAGAATATGTCCCGAGTAGAACGGCGACACGAAAGGATGATTCGCTAATAATTGAAACTATGTAAGTTGAAATAAATAAACTTATATAAATTTGCCATAAAAAGTGCTTTTAAAAAATTATAAATAAGTGCATAATTAAATGGAAAAGACTCGAATTTAAGACTTTCTCGCTTGTTCAATTACTTTGATATAGGATGCATTATGGAAAAATAAACACGGTTTATATAGCACTTTGTTGATTTATTGATGATGGACATAATGTAGTAATCTAGAATGTTAGGTTAATTTAAAATTAATATGCAAAATTTGTAAGTATCTATTGCAGTAGCATTAATACTAAAAAGATACACTTTTGTTACAGAAATATACACAACCCAACTGTAGATAAAGACAAAGACACTCAATTCATTGTCACTATGGATGGATATCATCCAAATGCATTCCTTGCTAAGAAACTAAAGACAGAAGGACTATTAGATGATGATGATGACACTACTAATCTTAATACACCAAGAATTAATAAAGCTAAAGATACAGTTCAAATAGAAACTATGGAAGATCAAGACATGCAACCAGTAGAGACAGTCATTATAGAGAAAAACATAGAGACCTCTAAAATAATTGAAGAAAAAGTAGATGAGCCAGTAATAGAAAAAGAATCGGTTCCAAAACCAATAGATAAAGTAACAAAAGATAGTGATGAAACATCGAAAGAAAGCTACATAGTTCCAAAAGATAAAGTTTTAAAAGTTAAAAATAGTGAAGAACAGAGGAACAAATTAAAAGAAAAACCTGTTCCCGTAGTGAGTGAAAAGAAAAGATTGAGTGATACGAGTGAAGACAGTGATACACAGGTTATAATTAAGAAAGAAGATGAGAAAGGAGAAAAAAGGAAAAGTGTAGAAGTAGAAAGTGAGAAGGAAAAAAGTCCCCCAGTAAAGAAAAGAAAGGCATCTCCCATAGTGTTTGATGTTGATAAGAAAGAGATAGATAGACAAGTGAGAGAGAGGATGCTTAGTGCAAGCAGTGACAGTCATGTTACTTTAAGTTCTGTGGCTAATTCAAATAAATATGATTCAATACCACCATGTAAGTTAGCAATATTTTTTTAAAGATAGATTTAAAAATATTAAATATTATATACCATATATTCAATTCTTAGTAAAAAAATAAATTCAAGCAATAATTCAACTGAAATTATTCAAAATGTGCATAATACACAACTTCTACTTATTTTTTATTCTATTTATCTGCGGCTATCTTTGAAAAAGCTCAATCGATTTCAATTCCTCTAGAAAATTCTGCCTAATACACGCGAAAGCAGAGTTTTGCTTGACAATTTTTGAGCGTGATTATGTGTCTATTTGTTAATTGTATCGTCAATGCGTGTTTTCAACATTGAGATAATATTACTACGTATGGAGGAGACACCACGAACAAAATCTGTGCGCCATTTTTTTGCTGTAACTAAGTTTTAAAAATTATTATCTAGTTAGGTAGTACTTACCGATGAAAAGTTATGTTAGTCACTTTTCCGTATTATTTGTGCAATATCGTAACACACGAAGACATGTTTGATGCGTTTCACTTTAAAACAAATAAAAAATGAGCGTGCAGTTAAGCCATATGGCTTATGTTGAGCGGAACATACGTGATGTAGGCGGTGTCGTCTCCATATGTATATCTTAATAAATATTTCCAATCGCCAGTATCGCAAGCGGAACGCAAGGTGATCTGGTGCCGCGCGTTCCCGCTGTGCCGCTACGGCGCTCGGTGCGCGTTCGCCCACCCGCGCTGCAAGTTCCTCGCGGCGTGCACGCGGCGCGCCTGCGCGTACTCGCACGAGCCCGCCGCGCCCGCGCTGCCGCAGCCCGCGCTGGGTGAGCACCACTCTCATGTTACTGGCGCAGTGCTCTGGTGCCGCGCGCAAACACGAGAAACTGTCAATAAATGTATTTTCTAGTGTAGATGTTCTCACTTTATAGTCCATTGAATGAGTCCCTCCAAGGGGGGTCTAGAGTGCGTGAGTTAGTAACGTAAGATGTTTCTTCGGAAACATGTCAAGAGTCCCTAGGTAATAAACATACTAAAACCCCGGGACACTAGGAGGAGCCCCGGAGTGGGGGGAGGGGGGAAATGGGTCCATTTTTTCATTTTTCGCTTAAATCTCAAAAACGGTACATGTTAGAGAAAAACTTTCAAGTAAAAGTTGAAAGGCCATAAAATTATCTACAAGTTGTACCTTAATCATTTTTTCCTATATCCTACCGTTTCTGAATTATACGCAGTAAAAAATGATTTTGGCTCAAACAATTTCCCCATACTACACATCAATCTCAAATCAATCATCAATATTTTGACAATCGATTCCTCCTAAAGGCTTCCATAGAGGAATGTGTTTATTTTACCAATTATAGACCTAATTAAGAGCATTCTATCAGTACCGGTCACAAGTTGCACATTTGAGTTCTTTGGAAGAAAGAAATATTTTTTGATCGATTGATGTGTAGTATGGGGAAATTGTTTGAGCCAAAATCATTTTTTACTGCGTATAACTCAGAAACGGTAGGATATAGGAAAAAATGATTAAGGTACAACTTGTAGATAATTTTATGGCCTTTCAACTTTTCCTTGAAAGTTTTTCTCTAACATGTACCATTTTTGAGATTTAAGCGAAAAATTAAAAAATGGACCCATTTCCCCCCTCCCCCCACTCCGGGGCTCCTCCTAGGGTCCCGGGGTTTTAGTATGTTTATTACCTAGGGACTCTTGACATGTTTCCGAAGAAACATCTTACGTTACTAACTCACGCACTCTAGAACTTTTTATTCAATGGACTATTAAGAGGCCCTACACGGACCGCTTCAAGCAGTTAAGACCGACGGCTTGAAGCCGCGACCGCGAGGGGAACTATGGACATTCGTTGCTTCATTGCTCACATTCCAAATCAAAACTATCGTTAATTTTTAATTATGTTCGTGTAGAGTTTGCATGATTTATAGCTATATAATATAAGGATAATAAATATAAGGATAATATTAACAGTTAATACATTTACAAATTTATAATAGGTACACAACATTTAGACTTCCTACTGAATCAAATTAAATAATAAAGTTTTATTTAGCAGGTAGTTATTTTTTGCGTATTTGAGGGACGCCATGTAAAGGTTTTTATTATTATTCCTCAAGCATTTATTCCATTGGGTATACGATCTGCCTTGAAGTTATAATTACTGTAAGGTTAATGTTATCCAACGGAACCCCTGGAGTATTGCTGGTAATTTAGTTCAATAACAGCAAATTTTCAAGATCAAATACAGCGTTTGGTGATTGTTATCAATATAAAGTAATCTTTGTTGGTCACCTGTTCCCTTCTGTATAACTTAAATAGGTCGAAAATGCAACATTTTATATTTTATAAGACCATTAAAGAAAAATATAGTTTCTTTTTTTCCTATTATGACCACAGACAAATTTAATTTATGGCACATTTTAAGAGAAAATAAATGACAGTTTAAAGTGATGTAATGACGTCATACATGCGAAGGAATAAAAAAGTTCCTTTGTACGCTACGCCAATCAATGGTTGAAAATTTCATTACTAAACGGTACTTTTATGTCAGCCCAATTCGGGTAAAAAACGACACGTACATAGTTATTAATTAGTTATTTTCTCCTTACAGCATCGCACGTGGTCCCTGTGGCGAACTACAAAACAATCTCTTCAGCGATACCAAGCATGTGCAAATATTATCCGAACTGCGCAAACCCGGCGTGCCACTTCTACCACCCGAAGCCGTGTAGATTCGGCAAGGCTTGCGCAAACAAGCTTGAGTGCAACTTCTATCATAATGATGTCCCTAAATACCCTCTTTAAATACAAGTTTTAGATATGATCGTTGTTTTATTTTGTTGGTGGTGTATTGAATGGCAACACTGGTGATGACTGGTGATAGATAAATTACACTTTAAAATTAAAATCATAAACCTAGTAATTATTAGTATAGTAATTTATATTTTTTGTAGGTAATGCAAAAATCCTTATCCTTAGATATATGAAAAAAAAACGATGTTTTTCACGAGATAACAGCATTGTTATTTGTTTTTAAAAAATTAAAATACTCGGGACTGAGATTGTTTGATTCATTGATCTATCATCTGATAACTGTTTCTGTGACTCATGTATTTTATTTTATTGAATCAAGTTTCAATGTGGCTAAAAGTTCACCATTTTATATGATCTGTAAATCAAGAATATAATCAGCATTTTGTCCTTATCTACTTTTTATCTAGGCTGCCTATAATTACCTAAACAATGAACATCAAAAGCAGAAATACTCTTAATAATATTTGGTTAAGTAATAACTACCTAACTATATGTCTAATCTGTAAGTATGCTTATTATATGTATAATGCAGCAGACCAATCTATTCACATTTCACATCTATTTTATGTGCAGCCTTTACCAATTTGGATGTCTTGCCACGCCTGGTTATGATATAAAAGTGCGTAGTACCTATATGACGTTAGTAAGACAAGGATCCTTTCAGGACATCAAACTATAGAACCGGAAATTAACACCCAAATAATTTTAGCCTACAGGGTCACAGAGCACAATTGCGTACAACAAAAGTTACGTCAGCCAATACCTAAGTAATTTAGCTGTATTTCGGCGCCCGCGCTGGCTTGTTACCTGTTATTTTATTACATTATCTCTGTGTACAGACAGCAGATGTATATCTAATTCGGATATAATAATATAATCTACTTATAAGTATATATAAATATATTATAACAAATTAATTGCACATTGCATATTTACATGTAGCCATAGAAATCTAAATAACAAGACACTAGAAGTCGTAAGCGTGCGTGACCTTGTCGCCACTCAGGTGATTTTCACATCACCAGTGCATTCGTCACTGTTCAGTTGCTCTGGAGACGTATGAGTGTATACATGGTGTGTTTCAGCAATTCCCATTGCGGAAATTCTTCCACAAGTTGTAATTATACTTATAAAGGAATAATATTTCATCGGAAAATATTTTTTTTTTAGAAATAATGCCGTTTTTCCTTAAAATTATAGAATATTTACAAGTATTATGAGTGTCACCATAGTAATCGAAATAACAATGAATGACACAGTCGACCATTCTTATTATCACGTTTGTTCGTATTGGAGCAAAAAGTCTCATATACTTAGGGATGTTATTCTAAAATAAACCGTAAATTCGTGCGTTAGGATACATATTCAAAGCTTAATTTAATAGATAAGTTAGTTTTCACTAAAATCAAGCTGTCCAATAAAAGGCATAGTTTACTTGTGTGTACTGTTTAGCTATCGGTTTAAATGTGTTGATTTTGGCGACAGCGGTTTTCATACGAATTATGACAATAAAGCACTTCTATGTGTCTTGTTATTTAGATTTCTATGCATGTAGCGATTAAAAATTACGTATATGATCTGTTTAGATAAGTATTCCTACTATTTTCTACTTTTAATTCTGTACCTTGCGCCTTGCGGAAACTTCGCAACAGTATTACTTTACTCTATGCTTCGCAAATTCTTGTTAAATCCACAGTTAAATCTAATTCATTGACTTGAATCTCAATTCCGATGCCAAAAAGAATTTGAATAGTTTGTCAATCACAGCATTGATTGCCAATTATGGAATCGTAAAACATGATTGATTTAAAGCCAGGCAGTTGAAGGTTGATGGTTTTTAACTTTTTCTTTTAATTAAGGACGACCATTGTCACCAACCCATGCTCTACAAGAAATAAAAGATGATATTTAACAATTGTTTCCTGTTACTTAGAAATAATATTTAGTATTTCCTCTAAAATTTAAGCACAGTTACTACATAAACATGTTAATTTGACCGCTAGGCATGTTCTCATTGACATGAATTACATTCCTAACTCGGCACAGTGAATTATTAGATACTCTAGGACCTAGGTTCCCAATTAAAGCCCAAAATGATAGAATATTGCAATTCATTACTTAATTTAGGAACAGGTCGTTCAAATATTTTAAATCTTAGTCACTAATAAACGTGCGATGTTGAACGTAAGCTTATCGACCCTTAACCTTTTGACCGCCAGAGCAAAAACGCATCGCCGTGCCCTCCACGCCAAGCCACAAATTCAATGAGATAACCTTGAAAATAGTAGGGATTCCAAAATGTTATCGATAAACATAATAATTCACGTCTGAATATTTGAATAAACAGCTTATAACACAAAAATAATATTTATTTAACCTCATCTCCTACTGTAAAAACTTAAGACCACATTAAATAGCAACTATCAACAAAAAAATCAACCTTTTGAGATACAAAAATACATATAAAATTGCAGCAAGTTACAGCACTATTCTCTATCAGTTACGCCCCATTGGCATGTATACATGCCAATGGCGCGGGCAACCATCCTTTTTTTTATAATCTCTCGCTTCTGATTAGGGATGTGTAGCTGTATATTATTATAACTTATCGAGTTTATTTATTAAGTTTATATGAACTATAGGTATTATTGTGGAGTGTTTATTTGTAAATATCAAAACAACTATTACAATAAAGGGAATTGCATTATGAGCTATTACGCACTGTCGAGTGTCGACCAGTCGCCGGCGACTGGACTTACTCCTGGACGACAGTGCGCAAGCCCCTATTTATACTATAGTAAGTCACAGTCGCCGGCGACTTGTCGACAGTGCGTAATAGCTCTAAAACTACATATTTATTTTCCAATCATTTAGTTTAATACTTGAGTTATTACAAATACTAATTATATGTAGGTTACCATATTTTGATATGACATAGCGACAATTTGTATCATAAGAATATTCTAATAAAGGCACTCACACTCTCGGGAATACTCGATAAAATATTTTTACAACTTTCCGCACTTAACAACACGGCACGCGCTTACGACGTCACCAGTCCGACATCTATTCATGTCAATGGCGCAGAAGGGATTGCATATCGATACTGTGCTAGGGATGCGCATGATTGGCGAAAAGGAAAATATTCAAATCAACAATATCCACAATATAGACAATATGGTATTATACCAAAGAATGTAGTATTTACCTTTTTTCTCAGTGACTAAGCTTATATATTTTTTTTGTAGTTATTACAAAAATTAAGCGAATTAGAGTAATTTCGCTGAAATTTTAATGAAGTTACTTGAATATTACACTACATCACTAGTAGGCACGTATACATGTCATTGGCGCGAGAGAACATGCTTTTTTAGCCATTAATTAAGTTATTTTTTGTCATCAAATATTTGAATAACTACTTGGCAATTTTGTTTACTGTGTACAATTATGTAATAAATGGGGATTCAGTTCATAAACTGTATAAATAAAACACGTAAAAGTAAAGGTTTAATATGTTTATTTTGTATTTATCTATGATCTGTTTCTTGGCATGTATAGGTGTCGTTGGCGCACAGGGCACGATTGCGCATGACATCTATAGATGTCATTGGCGTTCAAAAGGTTAATAAGGAATGTATAACAATAATTAACACTCCTAATTACCACAAATCACTCAAATCTGAGTTTTGTAAACAAACTGGTTGGTTGTATTTGTTGCTTGACTTGACTAATGGCAAGAGCAAAAAGCTTGTTTACAACGCCTTTACGCCATAATATATTTTATTCTATATTATGACGCTTTCTGAAAATATAGTTCAAGTCACCGGAGTTGTATGGCTTATAAGTCTCACAATTCGATACGTAGGATGGATAGGCTGGATTGCTGAATGCTGATGGTATTATTTCTAAAGTTGACAATATATTGTTTAAATACTGGGATGGCATTTTCCCGAATCCATTCATCCCCAAATTGAATAGGTAGGTACTAATGCTATCATAATATTATCTTCCTCGTTTCCATTTATATCGACTGGCACCTGCAATTTAAAAAGTTGACCAAACGAAGTAGGTACTAAGTAGGTACTAAAAAGAAAAAAATTATTTTACTGCATTCAGTGCTTACATACTTATCTACCTTTACCCATAAATTAAATGTTAAGTGAGAGGACAATTAACTGTGAGGTGACTGGTGACCAAAATAAGGAGCAAAGTTCGTAAATATGTATATGAAGTAAAGGACCATCATTTGTGCAGTTATCGGTTTTGTATTATTGTTCTGTGTTCCTATCTTATTTGCGTCCATTACACTCAAGTACCAACTCTCATCTACTAATCTAATAAAATAACTACTGCGAAACATCCGTGGGTCCCTATCATCCGGCTATCATTCATAGTCTATTCTCTATAAACGCATCATCTAAAATCTGGAGTACTCTGCTTTCGAGCCTGTGAATATGGCGGTAAGTAGTTATATATGATTGCTAATCAAAATTCGTACCTATAGCCTATCTAGGTATCTTCTATGACGTATCTGTTTCAAAATTTATTAATGGTTCAATAGGTGCATGTGCATCTATATTGTTTATTCGTATCTATAAAGGCACATTAATTTAAAATTTCCTTTTCCTTCCAATTCTTATAAACCATTTCTTCGTAGGTAAGTCACCTATTTTTTGTCTAGGTATTCTAAAAAACACTTACTTAATACAAATATGTTTCATCATTGATCAAATAAATATTCGCATTATTTGTTGCACCATGAATAATTTCCAGCTTTCCGTAGTGTGCATTATCTAATAGTTCAATGGTTTGCTAACGATAATCTAATATAGAGCAAACTACAATACGATAGGAGTAATACAAATAGTCGTGTTATAACTACATTTGGGATATTATCTGTCTGTTTACGCGACACATATAATTTTGGTCTACTACAGGTAAGGTAGGAGAGACGAAGAGTTAGAGTATTATTTATTTATATGGAGATCTTACAGAAACAATAACAGCAGTTTATACAAATTAATGACATTAATAATTAGACTCATAACAATTTGTCTCACTGTGAATAATAGTACCCACCTATGAATGTAATAAATTAAATTTCGAACTAATGTAGTCGGGCGGGGTCATTTTCAAAATAATATCATTTAATAATTCGCTGGTATCAAATATCGCGGAACCAAATTAGCCTTTCTAATTGAAACAAAGGTAACACTAAACTACAACAATTTATTATATCTGCGAACCTTTCACTAGTGGGTGGAATTCGATAAAGGTTGTCTGGCCCCACTGGGCAAAAGTCAAAAGCTTTGTTGTACCTATATTTTATCACTTAACAATAAATCATATTATAGGTCATGTGATCAGTTGTTGCGGAAATATAGTGTTGCAAAATAGGCAGTTTTTATGAGCCTGATTTTAATTTAAACGATAGAACATACGCGAAAAATTGGCGTAAGATATCAATCTATGGTAATGAATGACCAATGAGTAATGACCAGTTTCCTGTATTTGAGCTTCACAAATAGTTATAACAATCAACTTCAGATTGTCGATATCGAACAATTAGGTAAGTAAGCTATGAATCCGGTCTTCATACAGATTTTTTACATTTTAGAAGTCTAACGAAGCCCAGGTACGTGCTTCACCTATATTGAATAAAACAATAATTGCTATTATTATAAGCACATAAAAGATACTTAGTCACGCATGTATGCTAGTAAAAAATGGATCCTTATTAAGTTAGTATTCAGTTTTAATAGTCATATAAAAAATTGGTTCATTATTTCAATGCGGCTATGCTTATTTCTCTACAAAATTTAACGTCTCTTAAATTCTTCAACTAAATTGTTATCTGTTGAAAATCTCTGTACTAAGCTGCAATGGGAGATGAGGAAGTATTTAAAAATATTTGATGACATTGGCCAGAGACACGATCGTGACCCTTTTGAAAGCGATGCTAAAAATATTCACCGCGCGATGTAGACCCTGACTGTAGTTTGTCTTTACCCTGAGGTAGTTATATTCGTTTACTTTAAACTCTAAATTTTTTTTACTTTGTTATTTTAAAAGAATTTATTTTAAGCACTTTCAAAATTGCTTAACATTGTTGTTAAGATTTAAGAAATGTCAAAAGGATTTTGTTGGTAGGTATGCTCAAGGTATGCTCTTATATGTACTATTATTATGGTATGCAAAGACTGATTAGGCAATTTACTTGAGAATGTTATTTTCTTAATAATGTAACATGTTAATAATTGCTAAAACACTAATAAATATAAAATATTACTCCGTTGTCCTTTTTATATTTAATTCTGGCCTTCTAAATGACTGTAATTGATCAAATAATATGATTCTAGAAGTATTATGCGGTCTTATGCATGCATTATTAAAATTAAACGTATAATAAATAACAAGAAACTTCCGAAATATAAGAATTAATGTAGATAATAATCTGTTTGATCTTTAGATAAGGTCTTTCGATAAAAATCTATACTTTTGGTGAATTAATTAATTACAATTACTGGATTATGTCGGTGTTACTAACTAATTATATAAAAATGTATAATAATAAATTATGTTCTGTGTACAAACACTTTACCAACTTTAGGTAGGTACGTACCTACCGCAAATTATAATGACGTAAAATACACTAAGACTCCGAAAAATCTTATTTATTATGAGGTTAATCTAAAATTTATAATAATGGAAACCTACTTTACCTATAAAAAATCCTTATAGCTAAACTTTTGACATCATTTACTTCGCTAATATCAGCTGGATATATATATATCATATACTTATATTATCACTATTTTGTTCATGGAAGAACTTAAAGAAAAAATCACATAACAGCTTATTAAGTCAGTTAAATTAAGTTGTGTTCAACTCTGACAATGACCTCAAAATGTTTTTCGTTTTGATAAGAATCAAGCATATCTACAGAAATAATCATTTACATCATAATTATCTGTTACACAAATTGTCTGCCTTGCATTTTGCAATAAATTTGTTTCACCTTTTCAGTCAGTCTAGAAGGATCGAAACATCTCAAGCGTAAGTTCATAATTCAAGTTATACAAATTGTTTATTCGTTTGTTACAAGACATCCACATTCCTCTGCTACAGTTATTATAATATAATACTAGAATCTGCAATAGGTATAACAATGTAATTGTAATGAATTGTAGGTATTGTTATATTTAATTCGCAAAGCTCTGGTATTTCGCTACAACGTGCTCTACATAAATAAACATAGACAATTAATATTCAAATCATTCGTTATCACGGATCTGTGTCAAACATTTACATAAGTAATATAAACATGAATGAATGAATCCTGTGGAATATCCAACGGAGTTCCGATTTGATTTTTTTTTTCTTAAATGCATCCTTGTTGAAAGGCATACGACGTGCGTAGTTTTTATTTTACGCTCAAAAATTAGTAGGCAATATTTTTATTTATTAGTAGGAACTAGGAAGTATGATATCGTAATATATTGCTTAAATAATATGTAACTAGTTTGAAAAACCATATATCATGTTATCTTCCGATTTCTTCTCCTTCACTGCAATGATAAATGTCATTGAATTAATGATGCTCTATTTAATAAGTTTGTATATTTGAACCGAGAAAATCCAGCTGAGCGGTTTTAAGGTTTTTGGTTGAAATTTGAGCCATACCATTTATTCCTGGAAACAAAACCAGACGAACAGCTACATTAATCATAAGAACTCATACTTACAAACCGCAACGCCTTTGCTTCCTGTCGTACAAAAACTTGACTCCGGATTCGATTTGTCAACGATCTATGTACCTATGTCCAGACTATAATAATAAATATTTCAAGGTAATTGTTATTTCTCTATGATATTTATAAAATTCATTATAAGGACATGTGAGATTCTACAATTACAAGTTGATTAACACCACGTGCGTTGTTAATGACATAGTTACCAGAATACCTACACGTTTTTAGGGTTCACTTGATACGCAAAAACAGAGCCCAATTATTATAGTTAAGTAACTAGTTAGGTACTTATTTATAATTTCTCATCTTTTTCTATTATGGGTACATACAAATTACCATTATGCTCAATTTTTTTACGTACAGGCTTTTCACGTAAAACTTTCATTAAAATTTTAATTAGGTACAATTTCAGTAACACGAGAACCAGCTAAATTCTACGTAAATCATTTTTTTTTTTATATAAATTATAAATCATGACACTTACTAATACTTCTTACTTGAAAATCATCGTTTATACTTACAGTATCATGGAATAGTTTCCGTAATATTAAGTCTGTAGAAAAAATCACATCAAAGCACCGAATAAAAAGTAGTACTAAAGGTCTTTAAACTCGAAACAATTTGAACCAATTTCGCAACTATTCGCTCTCACTTGACCAGTTTTTGTATGTTTGGGTCAAGGTCGGCAGCAAGATGTTTCATTACATAAACTTTGTACTTGTCATATTATAAAGTTCATTACATGCAAACATACCTTGATTAATGATGTTGGAATCAATGATGTTCCTCTTATCATTTGTTTAGATATAAGGTTCATAATGCATCATTTACGTGAGTTATGAGTCTAGAAATTACATAAATCGTTAAATATTGTGTTTTACGATGTATCCCAAGTCCCAACAGACAAACGCATGGTAAAGCAAATAAAATTTTGTTTGAACGAGCTAATCTCAGGAACTACTGGTCCGATTTGAGTAGGTAATTATTTCGGTGTTAGATAGCCCATTTATCGAGGAAGGCTTTAGGCTCTAAATCATGTCGCTAAGACCAACAGGAGCGGAGAAATGCGGGTGAAACCACGGGGAACAGCTAGTTAATTAATAATTTGGTATACTACCTACTGCTAAATTCAATTAAATGCAGTATTATAAAAATAATACATAATTTTAAATTAAAAGAAAGGCGAGAGAAATAGTATGTAAGAAACATCACATTAAAGTTGACATCCTTATTATTTTATATTTTATTGAATTTAAATTAATTTAATATCTAATTCGCATTGTTTTATAGCAAATGATTGGTCGGGCAAATAATGAATTCAATGCAACTCAATGCTACAACCCAGCATGGCATTACACGTGAGCTGAGAACGGCAACCGGTTTATTAAATTTACGTCTATTTTAATAATTTAATCCCTTCACTTTTTAACTTAGGAAGTATAGGCTCTATTTCATTAAAACATATTCAAACAAACCTTTTTAATGGGGAAATCCTGACAGGCTGAGACGCACGGAGAAAAGCGTCGTGGGTTTTTCCAAATCGGATAAATCTAAATATATCCTAACCTTGCAGGTTCCACAATAAGTTGTTTAAGGTTTTACGCTATGTAAGAATGTGTCATGCCTTCACCTCCGTTAACTTTTCTTCTTTTCTATAGAAAAGTCTTCTGGAAAGTTCCATTGATCTTGCTAGGTTCCTAATTCCTATCCTGTCCCGATAACATGCAGCTTTGCGTTTATTGCGTTTCTCTTAAAATAATTTTCTAGATTGTTCTCCAAGACTGAGATAAATTCTCACGTCTATTATTTCCTAGCTTCTCATTAATTCAATATTTTGTGCCAAATATGATTGAGGCCAAGTATTTTAAATAAATACTTAATAACTTTAAAGTCGACAAGAACAAGCTATATTTAAATCGAGCATGTAATTAATATGAACATTGAATTGATTTAAATGTCGAATTTTGGTTATTTATATACAAAATTGTAGTGTTTAATTAGTATATTGCGGCAAACAATTGTTGATAATTAACTAGTACAAAAATAAGTGTGAACTTAATACCTATTGTGTTGGCAAAGGGAAAATGCCGCAAAGGTTAAAACGGTATCAAAATACAATATTATTCTTCCGGGCGGTCAAGTTTAATGAAGCGAGGTGTTTAAAATCATTACGCTATTGTTCCGGACCTTAATTGATTTTTAATATTTTATCGATATTTATTTATTGTTTACTTTCGTTTCACCCAAGATTAAAACTGCTAAAGCAACTATGTAAACCAGAATTGGGTTGTCTTTTTGAATTTGCATTATACGCAAGCTGCTTTGCGCCCGATGCTTTTGGTGACAGAAAGTTCCTCTCCTTTAAAGTTTATTTTTGGTGACAGAAACGAGAGTTTGTCCATTTTCAAGTCTTTTTCAATAAGATTTCATATTTTACTATTTGTATATGCTTTGCGATATACTTATTTCAATTAATTGTAAAATAGGTCCATATCTTATTATATTATACCTACAAAAGGCATTTTAAAGGCCTAGAGTCTAGACTACAACTAGAAAATATGCTTACCATTCAACCTTATAACTAATTGATAAACATTACCATGTAAGGTTTTAGAAGGATTACTTCGTGAGTCACAATCGGACACTAGTTAAAATAAATCTCGATGACAGGCTGTCTGTTGCAATTAATATTAATGTTATATAATATTGTTATTACTGTGTGTTTAAGCTATAAAATATATATTTACTTGCGAATTTTTTACTATACTCACCGGTTTTCTAAATAACTCTATGTGATAAATAGGTATGTTATAAGAGTTCAAAATATTTTCTTGAAAAGTTTCCGAGCATAATTTTTTTATTGACGTAAGTATGCATTTTAGTTTATGTATCTATTTATAATTGTAACATTATTCCTTATTTAATGGAAAAACACTGTAATAAATAAATAAATAATATAAATAGTTATTGAATATAAAACGAGTGAAAAAATTGCCCATAATAACTTGTTATCTGTTGCTTTAAAACGATAAATGGTTGGCATAATTACATATCGATCTTGTCGTTATCAGTTATACATAAAATTAAAATATAAAGCAATTACAGTTGGGATAGGTTAAAAAGTATTGCTATACAGACTCATCGTGAAGAAACCGGCCGCGGCATGTCCAAGAATAAAAAAATCGACAACATGACGTGATCGAGTCTGCTAATCCGTAGGTACCTACTTGGCCAGCGTGGTGGATTATGGGCCAGCCCGTAGAAGAGGTCCGTGTGACGTGTCCCTGCAATGGAAAATACATGGACTGATGATGATGATGATGAATTTACTCCTAAGTCCTAATAAATAGACTTATCTAATTATTATTAACTTCAATCCATATTCTATAATATTTTTTGATTGAAAATGGCAAAAGGGAAAAAATCATCATACTAATCCTAGTTAGCATTATAAATGCGAAAGTTTGTGACGATGATTAGATACGTATGATGCTCTTTCACGCAAATAGGTACTACTGAACCGATAAGTACCGTACAATGAAATTTATTGTGTAGGTAGCTGAAGACCCAGAGGCCAGAATATATAGACCCAAAGACATAGGCTACTTTTTATCCCGGAAATCCCACAGGAACGGAAACTATGCGGATTTTTCTTTGAAATTCCGGGCGTCTAATCTACTTAATAATAAAACAAATGTTGTAATGTTAAGTAGGTACACATTGTCTTAAAAAAAACCTGTGAGGGTGTACTTTATGAATTAACAATGAACTAAATAATATATTTCCGTAGATATTAATTCAGTTAAAAGGTTGTCGCATTGTAATAAAGATAAAATGGTGATAGTGCCTTTAAAATTTCTTCCTTCGACGAATATAGGCTTCCGAATTGGTACCAAAATAGATTTCATTTTTAGTGCACCAAAAATAACTTGAGATTTTTCAATGTTAATGAATACTTTAAAGATAACGCTACAACATGTTATTAATTTCCTTTATTGATTAAAACAACGGCGTCACCTTATTTAAATGTAAATTATCGGGTTGTGTCGATAAACATAGTAAGTAGGTGCTTTTTTGAATTACAAAACAAATAAGTACAGTTAATGTTTTTTTTTATTAGCAAATGACGACATTATTAATCAAAAATAAATAAATAAATAAATAAAATATAAAAATTAACTAAAACCAATGACATTGTTTATACTTTCATAGGTACTTATAAAATATGCAGTTAGTCTTACAATCATTCACATATTAACTATCTATAGGTACTTAAAAAAAAAATTTTTTTTGGCTTATGTAGAACTAATTATTTTCCTTAGATTATAGTTCGCTGTATTTATATTATTATATAGTCGATACAACTAACAATCAGAAACTGAAACTACCTGAATCCGATACCAAGACTTTGTTGATCTGTTGTTATAAGTGTACAATATAATATTATGCCCAACTAACCCCTATTTATCTCTGGACTTCCTCAATTATGTTAACGCATAAACTTATAATATTAGAAAAATAACTAGACTATGTTATTATAGTAAAAATAAATACTTACCAACTAAAGATAACAACGTAGATAGTATACAAATTATATATAATTAAATCAATAATATTTTTATACTAAACATACACTTCCTTGACAATGTTTAAGTTTATTATAAAATGTAGCTGTATCGATTTCATTGTCGAAAATAATTTTGCGAAGTGCATTTTAGCACTCAATGGACTAATACCTATAATATGAATACTCCATTAAAACATGGTTTTAAAGCAAAAACTAAGTATTCAATAGTAGGTACCTAAGTCGAAATAGTATCGAAAAACATTAAACTGCACCATCATAAGCATGGATATTAATCAATTTTAATCTAGTAACATTTTGTCGAAAACAAAAATAGCTTGCACCAAAATATGAACATTTTCACACAAATAAATCAATAAATTGACAATTCAATGCAATTGCTACATGCGTGACGAACATTATTTGTATTTTAAAAACAAACTTGTTCAAAGGACAACATCTTATCGTTGCAATCTTGAGACGTGACCTTTGCATTTGTGTCAATAGCTAAATTATCTAAATATCGCCGGGAAGCAATATTAAAATATTGATTATTGTTGAAATACATTTATAAGGCCCTAAGGGTAGCTATCCATCGCAGCAATCGCGTAGCTATATGACACCTCGGAACTGTAAAAAAAAACTTAACATTAACAATACAATTACATTAATAGGTATATTAAGTTAATACGTTTTGTCATACACGTTTATAAGTCTCGCAGTCTATTGTTACACTAACAAGCCTAGTTTAATTTTAGGGACAGCTACCTGACTCGAACCGAACTTTGTAAAGTTAATTTATACATGTTTTTTTTGACGCTTTGATGTTTTAGGGCGTATGAAAAATCAACCAATCAAATGAGAAATATAGTCAACCATTCTTGAGTTTATATTATAACAAAATCCTACGTTTCTTTCTTAATATATTATTTACCTACCTTTTTTGTTTTTAATGGTATGCTTTTAGTAGACAACAATCCTAAATCGGTCCATAGTTACATAGTAACAATTCTAATTTTAATTAGGAAATTGTATGTAATGAAATACAAAAAGCAAGATTGTTTTAATATGAATATTTACATTATTTTAGAATATGATCTAAATAAGATCCATTTAAATAAAATAATTACGGTTCTGTAACAATTTATTTAATAAAATGCTAAGGTAAAAAAATCAAGACAGGCTCATAATATGAATGTTTTCAAGGTATGAGGTAAATACTGATGATACTGTTTTTTAATTTTTATAAAATTAAAGTATAGGTTTAATCGTTTAATCTTTGAGGTGTATTAAATTATATTTCAGCAAAATTTCCTTTTCATATTGAAGGGACAAGTTAAATGCCACAATATTATATATCTAACTTATACGTATAAAGAATTGGTTGAACTTTATTTTTTATTTACATTATACTGTAAAAGCACTGTAATATTAAGAAAAAAACACATCTAAATATCTTATTTGATCAATTTTAATTAAACACATTTATAACATTATACAGATAGAGAAAGCATGGTTTATTTCAGTGTTTGAAAAACTATTTAATAAAGAGTTTTATTGAAAAACAGAATGTAAAAGTTTTGCAATAGAAATGAATTTTTCAAATGAATGTACGCTGCAAAAACAACCAGGGGGTTGTTTTCATCGCTATCCTGCAAAAAGCAAAGAGTGAATTTACAACAAGGATGTATGAATAATTTAAAAGGATTGGAGAGGACAAAAAGCACTCCTAATGAGCTATTTTTTTACAATATGTACTTATGATGCTCATAACTATTATAATATATCTATATATATAAAACTCAAAGGTGACTGATATAGTGATCTATCAACGCACAGCCCAAACCACTGGACGTATCGGGCTGAAATTTGGCATGCAGGTAGATGTTAGGACGTAGGCATCCGCTAAGAAAGGATTTCCCGAAATTCTTGCGGGAACGGGGAAATATGTAGGGGATGCACGTACAAAGTCGTGGGCGGAAGCTAGTCTACTATATTAACTATCCATTTCTAAGTTTAACCTACCCATATCGGGATGTAGTATTTTGCAGGAATGTGTTTTATGGGTTGATCTATAATCCGATTTTTATTTAATTTTTTTTATAACTTCATGCGGATGCTATACGCATTATAAAATTATACCTACTAATATTTTTAAAATTTCTATCTACACCTAGAAAAAAACATTTTTCCAACTAGATAATAATTATGTCATTATGTTGAACATTCTAGCTTTGAGTTTCGTGAGGTATTTAATTTCGATTTCTATTTACGGATGTCTGGTTTACGAATACCGATTAATTCTAAAAATATTCAATGCAAAACTAAATAACCTCTGCAATTAAATTTTTATGTTCTATATATATTTTAATCTTTGAAACGTGATTCGTATTTGTAGCTCAGTAACATAGAGTATAAACATTTTAATTTGAATCATTAAAGGTTTCTAACCTAAATGCAAATTAAATAGATGTTTAATAAATTACGCTTGTAATGGCCTATTTAGCAAGATATTTATACAAAATCTGCACCAATATTAGCGAAATTTCTTCAAGACTGTTATGGTAATCCTGACATGTATTTTAAATTTATCATTTATTGAAACTTAAGCCAGGCTATTTACTCTAGATATCATTCGAAAGCTTAGAGCATTAATGGTTTAATGCTCTAAGTTCGAAAGATCTAAATAAAATTCCATCAAAAAATATTTTAAAGTAGGTATGAATCACATTATGATATGCATAATGCATATTGCATATTTTCTTTAAGTCATAGCTGTGTTCATGTATGTAAAAAAAGTTGTTATTGAATAAAGCATAAGAAGCTCTCGATAAATTACGAACTTAAAATCAATTGGTTGTATGTAACCTTCATAGATCCATGTCGGGGTGCACTCCCAGCCTCCCCCTCAGATAAAAGAGTATACACGAGGCAATTAAATTCTCTGAACCAACGCTGGTATAGTTTACAGTTACTGAGCAAATAGGTCAGGTATTACGTAAGCTTCTTGTGTTTATTTCTCCGGTTTCCATGAAAATACTTATTTCATTTAAGCTTTTATTCGAAGCGGCATTCGACAGCTCAATACTGCCAAATTTTAACAAGTTAATTGGATGTACATGTAAGTTATGGAAAGAAATAAATAAATTATTATTATTATTATGTATCTCAATTCCATAATACTCGGGTACCATCATAAGGAAGGTACCCGGTCCTTTGGAAGGCTTACGTGGGGACACGGATCCAACACGCAGAGGCCCTTTAGAGAACTTTACTGTGTTGTGGGACACCAGCCGCAGCCTGCCCATGACTGCACTATAGAGATACAGTCCTAGGCAGTCCGCGGCCGATGTAGGACTATTGCAAGATAAGGGAATAAAATAAACTGGGCTATGGAATGGG
Organism: Colias philodice; assembly: GCF_061535455.1. Lineage (NCBI taxonomy): Eukaryota > Metazoa > Arthropoda > Insecta > Lepidoptera > Pieridae > Colias > Colias philodice. The sequence continues at coordinate 3,851,829 of NC_143092.1, read as the reverse complement.
ATGTTAATGGACCGGAATTAAGGACTATGGAAGACTATGGCACCTGCCTTTCTACTAAGATATAGCAAAAAATTGTTGGCAGGTGGTGACTCGCCCTCTCACTGTATGGGCCCCCGAAAAAAAGTCGCTGCAATAGTGCGACAAGGGGGCAACATATTGTGAGCAGCTAAGGGTGGAGAGGCGTCCCTGGACTTTAAACTACGATCACGCGCTCCCTGAGGGTCCAGCATCACGTGCCCACTCGCCACTTACGCTTCGCATCCACCCTTCGAGCTAAAAGCTCTCGCGACTCCACTCTGGCCGGCCGGTTAAGGCAAGCCAGAGGTGGGGGTCCTGTCCTCGTCAGGCTTCACTCCGACCGGCCGGTGAAGGCAAGCCGGAGATGAAGACAGGGGCCTCCCCCGGGAGCACTCGGTTCCCGCGGGGTCGCTACTCCCCGACACCCCGCCACAAGGTGTCCTGCGGGTTGACTGACTGCACGGGTGGAATATCTATTATCACGTAAACAATAGATATCCCAACCGTGGGCGATGGGGTCGTCACATCCCTACGCCCTTATTATTATTATTATTATCTGTTTTAGGTTATTACTTATTTCAGCTCTATCGTTTACCGTTCTAAAGATACTTTGGCATCGCTATACAGGGTGTAATCGTTAAGTGTGCACAGCATTGAGATAAGTGCACAGGCGATTATTCCGTAACTATTTCAGATATCAAAAAACTTTAAACTGATATCGAAAGCCGTTTTATTTTTAAAAAGTTATTATTGTCATTTTACTCATTAGGTAAGGGGCTTTCGATATCAGTTTAAAGTTTTTTGATATCTGCAATATTTACGGAATAATCGCCTGTGCACACTTAACGATTACACCCTGTATAATATTATTATAATGTAAAATTATATTATTAAGACATTTAAACATACGTTATAAATTACAATTTACAATCCATAGATTCCTAAATGAATTGGCATTTACATGCATAAATTATTATTTACGACAGCTATAAATTGCATTATCAGTAGGAGATTAAATGAGATAAGTATGCGTTTCTAAGTTTATTGCATTAGCTAACCAAAGAAACTTCTTGTTCCTCGATGTTATAATATTTAGTTTAAAAGAAATATTAGGTAAAGAGAAAATATAATCACTACAGAGCAGTAAGATACTTAAAATTAGATAAATTAGAATATAAATATTATGTAGTTTGCGCCTTACTACTAAATCAATTAGGTATACATAACGTTTTATTTTTTCCTTCACTCTCTTGTAGTTTAGGTATATGCATACGATAATAAACTGATTGTCAACTGGCAACAGTAACTTGGGTTAGGTATTCAACAGAAATCCTTAATGCACACAATTGAATGGAAAAAGTATTTATTGGAAAAAGCATATTATATTCAAAAAATATTAATGTTTAAATATAGAAATCAAACCCAAAGCCAAGTAGGTCCTTAAAACGACGCGTATCTAACCGGTCTGCAATATTTCGTTTACTTAATGCACTACCTGCCTTATAACTATACCATTTAATTATGTACCGAGTTCCATGAACTAGCATTGCATTAAACCGGAATGAGATAAAAGATAAAATTAGTATGAAATGAGGATTTTCTACAGTATTGGAATGAGATAGTTAGCCAGGGTAAATACAGAACGTAATTGGGTTGGTAATCCCGCTTGTGGTTAGGGCAAAAACCTTAATATATTTATTTGCTTTTTCAATGTATGCACTATGAAGTATTATTCCACAAAATATAGCATATTTTATGCAGTTTCTTTTTATATCGTTGTAATCGGACTAGCGAATAGCGCTACCATGAATTTCATACGAATAACAGGTTTATTCGTATGAAATTCGGTCGGGTTACTAATTAAATTGAAAATAAAACCGGCCAAGTGCGAGTCGGGCTCGCGCACAAAGGGTTCCGTAGCAGCAAATATAATAAATTACAGTTAAATCAACCTATCTCAAAAACTATAAGAGATACTTTGATCAAACCAAAAATCGTTGAAAGAGTTAATTAGCATGCATCACCTCTATTTTTTTTAGAATTTTATACCCCGTAGTTATAAAAATAGAGGGGGGGGGACATACTTTTTACGACTTTGAGAGCTGATATCTCAAAAACCGTTCACTTTAAGAAAAATGTTTTTTAGAAAACTTTATATCATTTTAAAAGACCTTTCCATTGATACCCCACACGGGTATGTACATCGAAAAAAAAAATTTCATCCCTCAGTTACATGTATGGGGGGCCCCACCCCCAATTCTTTTTTTTACTATTTAGTGTCATATTTTTGTAGCGGTTCATACAACACATATTCCCATCAAATTTCATCACTGTAGTACTTATAGTTTCCGAGTAAATCGGCTGTGACAGACGGACAGACGGACAGACGGACAGACGGACATGACGAAACTATAAGGGTTCCGTTTTTGCCATTTTGGCTACGGAACCCTAAAAAAGCTACGAGTTGACAACCGCCTGGGAACGTTGGATAAATAAAGTTTTTGCACAAAGGCTTTGCTGTTCAATTCAATATAATAAGCTTTGTTTTTATCAATTTGTCAGTGTAGGTTTTGAAAGTAAATTAATACGATATGGAAATTTTAAATTTGCTATTTAAATTAATTTAAATGTTTGTTATTTAAATAAATTTGAATAGCTCTACAAATAACAATTAAATTGTTGAATTTCAACTACATAATATAATCGGTTGGAAATTGTTGCATTCTTATCCTCTTTTTTTGTTGTTTTGCCATTTCTTTGTACGTATCACAATTGTATTTTTTAAAAACATATTTATCTTAACGACAAATATATCCTGTTCATTCTCGTTAGTATTAATTATTATTTAGGTATTATGTAAAGATGACGATGGAAATATTCTATATAAGTATAGACTTTCTTTATAATTTTTGTAACTAATATTAATATACCAAAATTATCTAACAAAAGAAAACATACTGACAATTCCATTCATTAAAATAGCGGTCGTTTCATAAATAAATAAATAAAACTTATAATTTCCGTGTATGTATGACGTCTACCTTTAAAGGATTTCATTTATCATAAAAGTTTTTGTAAAATCTGAACAAATAAATCTGTGAGTAACATTTGTTTGACCTTCAGTAATAATTGTAATAGTAACGCATTAAAATGAATGTCCAATGCATGTTTATTTTTAACCACATTCTTTTAAAATAAAGAACGTTATTAGTACATATTATATACACAATGAATATAATACATAAATAATTTTGTTATATTTTTTCGATGTAGATGAGAGCTACGCCGTAGCGTAGCCCCTCATTGCAATATCAGAATATAAAACATCTGCTACACATATTTTCTAAGTGTGATTTGCGAAACGTTTTGCTTGAAAATCCCGCCTGGGGGGATAGCTGATAAGCGGTAGTCACCTTTTGTAGGGTGCAAATGCAATACATATTGTACTATAAAATAACGTAAATAGATCAATACATAATTCAAAGTTAATACAATAAATAGGTCAATAAATACATAATAGTTTCAGAAAATAAAAATAACTTTATTTGACGTTTGCCTTTCAATTGTATTTCGATTCATATATTTATCTAGAAAGTTATATTACAAACAAGTAAAAAACACTTTATTCCAGTATCCACTTAAAACAACTAAATTTATATTAAACAAGCCCTCAGATGTCATATTTATTTAACAGAACGATTTCGATTACATTCATATATTATAACATAATATTATATAATTATGTATATTGTGCTGCCTGAATTTTGTTTTCAACTGGTATTTTCCTTTATAATAATTGACTCATACGAAACGGGTCTCATTAATTGTAAAAAATCTATGAATAACACGCGGAAGCTTTAATATTTTATAAAACAAATGGTAATGTTATATCATACGACAATTGAAGAATGAATGAATTTTCAATTATAAATTTATTAAAAACTAGCGACCCGCCCCGGCTTCGCACGGGTGAAATGCTGATACTAAATACACTACAGAAAAACTGTGAACGTTGTATATAAAAACATAGCGGCACGCTCCGGCTTCGCACGGGTATAAAATATAAAGCCGGGCGGCCGGCCGGTACCGCCGCAAACGCTACGTCCCGCAATTTTTAAATCTGTAATATCTTCGAAAATATTCACTTAAATCATACAGTGTAAAGGGCCATATAGATCTATATTAAATGAACAATGTATTCAAGGTATTTAATTGGTTAAGGATTAATGCTGTATTGGTTAAAATCGCTTCGAAAATTAGCCATTATATTTCATCGCTTCATTCTTCAGATATTATTTACTATGTAGTTCCCTTTTTCAATGCTAGCAACCACGCACGCCTTTAGATTTTTTTTTTTTTTTTTTCAATTGAGGGTATTACGACCTGACAAGTATTAGCTCGCTTTGAACGATATTCATTCCTTTTTCGTGCGCCGCAACATACGGACGTCTCAAATAAGTGCAAGTTTCGTCATGTTGAAGAGAAATTCGAAGGAGAAAATTGATTATAGTATGAAGATTAGGAAGTTAAAAAACATAAAACCTATAATATCATCTTCGGAATCCGAAGACGACACAAGCAAGTACTTACTTTGGAGTTTTAAAGTGTCTTTATTTCGATCTGTAATACGACGAATGAAAGTTTCTTATAACTTACGAAATTGAAGCGTTGAAAAATATTCAAATTCTTTTCGTTTATACCGGGAGGTTGTCCGAGATGGCATCACAAAGGCAATTTAATAGCTCATGATTTCTAGAAGTGAAATAATATGTATTTACATATTACTTTATGCCGGGAGGATGTCCGCGATGGCATCACAAAGGTTATGTAATTTTTTACTTTAGAGTACATACTTAAGTATTATTAATGTATTGAAATACATATTTATACCGGGAGGATGTTCGAGATAGCATCACAAAGGTAATTTAATTGCTCAGGACTTCTAGAAGTGAAATAATATTTACATATTATTCAATTTATGCCCGGAGGATGTCCGCGATGGCATCGCAAAGGTTATGTAATATTTTACTTTCGAGTACATACTTAAATATCATTCATGTATTGATATACATATTTATACCGGGAGGATGTTCGAGATAGCATCACGAAGGTTAAAATCGAAAATTTTTAATAGAATAAAAAATAAAAATAAAATCCGGGAGGATATCCGCGATGATATCACAATGGCATTTTTATTGGAAAATTATAAATCTTTATTGGTACATATATAATTAGTAATTACTTGTTTAATAATTACCAGCTTACCAGGAGGCTATTCGAGATAATAGCACGATGGTTTGTTAGTTGAATAACAACTTATGTTAAAAAATAAAATAACCCTAAATCATATTTTTATAAGTACCCTCGATAACAATTTTTTTTGTTACCGGATCCAGATATCCTAGAAACGGTCCACCGACAAATTCTTTGCCGGGAATTATGTACAATACGACGGATTCAGCTGCGCTTCAAGCAAATGAACCAGTAACGGTTGATACCACGGCCCCTCAATCGGAGCCTGTCGACTTAGAACCTGATATCTTGGCAGCATTGGGCGAAGCTAATGATGTGATTCCAGAATATGGTGAATAAATTCACGAAAGTCTCGCCAAAATATGGTTGCCGATCCTTAAGAAAGTTTTCTAAAAATTTATTAGATTCCCGAAAATTGCGTATAACTCCAGGCTCCTACGTAAATTTCGGAGATTCAGGCTGCTACCCCTGAATCCGGTAAATTCTGGGATAAGAAAATGGTTAATTTGCATTGGCAATAATTGGGGGCCGTTATAACAGGCGTTAATAATAACCCCCTATTTACGTAGTAAGATCAAGTTCTTAGTTCGTAGTAAGAAATATAAGATGGAGGCCAATAAGTTTATAAAGTGTATATGTCGCATATTCTCGGACCTCCATCATCGACAAACGGAATCAAGAAAAAAAAAAAAAAAGTTTATTAGGCCTTGTTTAGACAAAACTTTTTTGCAAGTTGTCGATCATTCTGAAAGGGATAATACATTGTTTGGAGACAATGTATCGGATAAAATAAAAGCTTCGAAGGTTATTACACCAAAACCTTATAGTTCACATGCTCATACAGCACACACATCTCGCAATAGTTTCCAGGGAAACTGGCAGACACCTTCTCGCTCTCAGTCAAACAGGGGGGGGCGAGGAGGTTACAAGAGGGACATACAAAGACCAATCCCCTCTTCGTAGCCAAAGATGACCAGCTCGAGCTAAGATTGTGCACCAAAATAACAATAAAGATTTAGTTACGTTATTTTACGATTGTTGGCGTAAAATTACTAATAATACAACCGTTCTTAAATGGGTTAAAGACGGTGTGGATTTACCATTTTTTAATGAAGTTTTTCAAAATTCAGTGCTTACTTAATTTTGGTCGGGGCAATATAAAGCTGACATGCCTGTGGCAATAAAAACCTTATAGACTTGGGAGATATTCATGTTTGTAACCCAGTAAAGGGCAAATATATCCCAAATATATTTTTCGCACATAAATCAAACGGTGGTAAAAAATTCATACTTAATCTTAATAAATTTATATCAAAAATGTCACTTTAAAAATCGAAGATCATAGGACGGCGTCGAAACTTATTCCCGAAAATGTTTCATGGGCTACAATAGACCTTAAAAAAGCTTACCTTTTAATGCCAATTGAGCCGGTATTTCGCAAATTTTCCATAAATAACAAAGGTAATAGCATAACTTAAAGAGTTTAAAGCTATGCCCCATGTTCTTTCTATTGCGCTAAGAGTGTTTATTATATTAATGAAGGAAGATAAAGCATTCTTAAGCCGAGGTTCTAAGTCTGTCATTTACCTCGACGATATTTTATGTACAGGTAAAAATTATACTGAATGCCTAAATAATTTAAGAGACAATAAAACTATTATCTTGTCTAGGCTTTGTAATCACTATTGAAAAAACTTCATTGGTTCCAAGTCAAAAATGTAAATTCCTTGGGGTTATATATGATTCATGTAACCTAACTTTCTTTGCCTGGTGATAAACGTAATAACATTGCACATTTAATTAATAAATTTTCAAAATTACCTAACTATTTGCACAATCCGAGAATTCGTGTCGTTAGTGTCTTTATTTTTAAATCAACATAACAATTAAATTGGTGGTCACAACATATATAAAACAAATTTTATGAAATCTCCAAAATTTACTTTAGATATTTTTTCAAATGTCTCAAGGACAGGTTGGGGTGACTTTTGCAATAGGTAATAAACGAGTGCATGGTTCATGGAAAGAATGTGAAAAAATCTATCTCATAAATTATTTAGAGCTGCATTTTTTAAATTTATAAACACCTATTCTAATTGTGCAATATTATTACGAATTGATAACAAAACTGCAGTTAGTAACATTAATAAAATGGGTGGCATACAATTTCTCCACCTTAACAAACTAACAAAGTAACTGTGGCAATGATGCGAGCATCGAAACATATGGTGGTTCGCGTCTTATAGGTATTAATAGTAAAAATAACGTCGACACCGACACAGCCAAGAAGAATAAATCCGGATATCGAATGGAGTTTATGCAATGAAACATATCAAAAAATTTGGAAGAGCATTAGGTACAATACTAAATGCAGAAAGTAAGTGTCGTGGCATCTCGACCCTGATGCGTCATGTGTCGACGCATTCACCATAAATTAGAATAATATAAATTTTTACGCATTTCCCCATTTACTTTTATTTTGAGATGTTTACAAAAAATAGTTGAATCGATATCGATATCGATATCGAAGTCGATACGAAGCGTGTGGGATACAAGTTTTTCCGTGGTGGCCTTCGCAGCCATGGTTCCCTCTCGTCAGAGAGCTAATATCATCAAAAATTATATATTTGAAAACAGATACGAATCTAACGCATTCTCATCCCAGTCACCTGTCGCGCCCACTGCACTCACATCTTACGCTGGCTGCAGCGAGGCTCTCCGTGAAGCCTTCCTACGGAGATACATCCCATGGGAAGCTATCTAACTAATGTTGGCATCGCTTTCGAGTAACACTAAGAAGCAATATAAGTCCATGATATAACGTAACCACAACGTAACATATCAATTATGGTGGCAGTTTTGTCTAAATTGGAATATTTCCAATTTTGAGAGTACAGTAGCGGCTGTCATATCATTTATAACAGAAGAGTTTAACAAAGGGGCTTCGTATGGTACATTAAACTCACACGTCTGCCTATCTTTAATATTAGGAAATAATATCGGGTCAGATGAATGCCTAAATACAATTATTCTTAGGACCCACAATTAGTTTTGAACCATATCTTAAGCTGGTTTCCTAATAGAAACGTAAAATTGGAACAATTGAATAAAAAATTAGTAATTTTATTAGCGCTGTGTACAGCACAGCGAGTGCAGACGTTATCTCTTATAAATATTAATAATATTTATTTCTCAGGCAGTGAAGCTAAATTTTTCATTACAGACCTCGTAAAAACTTCGGTTCCAGGTAGAGATCAACCTTTTCTTAAACTTCCATATTTCAAACAAAATATAAGTATTTGCCCCGCCACTGCACTGTCTGATTATATCTATGTCACAAAACATTTTAGGAAGGATGAGGAAAATAGATTATTACTTACTTTTACAAAACCGAATAAACCTGCCACAACTCCAACAATAAGTTGTTTGATCAAAAATGTGTTATCGAAAAGTAGTGTCAACATTTCAATATTTAATTCACATAGCACAAGACACGCTTCAACTTCTGCTGCCTCTGCTAGTGGTGTATAATATACGTAAAACTGCTGGTTGGACAAAACATTCCAAAACCTTTGCATAAACTTAATGTATTTAATGAGAACGAATTTGCATAATCGATTTTACAGAAATAGTATTTAATTATATTTTCGTTAATTTATAAAACAAAATTAATAATATTGATGTTTACGTTTTATTCTAAACTTGCACCCAAAATGGTTCTTACAAAACTTTTATCTCTTAACATCTACATAGTAAATAATATCTGAAGAATGAAGCGATGAAATATAATATATGATCAAACGAACTTCAGAGTGAAGTTCGATCATTATTATATGAATCGCTTCATTCGAAGATATTAACACCCACCACACCCTAACCCAAAGTTTTGTAAGATTAGACTCTAAAAATAATGAATATCGTTCAAAGCGAGCTAATACTTGTCAGGTCGTAATACCCTCAATTGAAAAAAAAAAAAAAAAATCTAAAGGCGTGCGTGGTTGCTAGCATTGAAAAAGGGAACTACATAGTAAATAATATCTTCGAATGAAGCGATTCATATAATAATGATCGAACTTCACTCTGAAGTTCGTTTGATCATATATTATTTGTCGTAAAAAGTAAATGACAAAAAAAAGTTATTGTGGGTTATCCATAAGAGATAGACATATACCATCGCGGACTTTTCTGTAGACCTTTTTAATGTGTATAATACTTAGTACATTATTTTGATAAAACTCATAGGGTTCAGCCTGCGTTTGCAATGTAAGCGAAAAAAATGTAATTTTTTACGACATCACATTAGAAACCTCAAAAATAAGTACTTCTCCACTATTTAATGGGTGTTATTATACATATAAACCTTCCTCTTGAATCACTCTATCTATTAAAAAAAAACGCATCAAAATCCGTTGCGTAGTTTCAAAGATTTAAGCGTACAAAGGGACATAGGGACATAGGGACATAGGGACAGGGAAAGCGACTTTGTTTTATACTATGTAGTGATAGTGATATCAGCTCTAATACATATAGGTATCATGAAACTTGTATTTATTTATGTTTTAATTTTCGTTGTGCTCAACTGTATTGAGCATTTCATTTTGAGTAACCTCCCCTTATATCATTTTTCGAAACTCACTTGGAAATATAATATCATCTTCAAATAATGCATTTTAACGCATTTCATAGCACACTGAATGGATTTCTGAAAATTCGCCCCTTTATAAGGTCGGTCAGTTTTAAAGCAAATAGGTAGATGAACGAAGTCGCGGGAAAAAAATATGTAGTCATATCATGTATAAATTAATATTTATGCACAAAAATATAATTGTAATAAAACGATTTATGTTTGACAACCTGCTCAGAAAATTTGCATGTTTTCAACGCGGAAATAGTTGCTAATTAATTTGCGAAACCGTTTCTAAATTGCACGAGTAATGTATATCTAAAGTACCAGTTATAAAAACCTATAGTCAAATCGATAAGGTACTTAAATAGATGCTTGTATAGGGAAAATAATCAATAATACTTTATCTATCCTTTTCTGATACATATTGTACCGAATACTACTTTCCTCACGTTGTTAAAGTTTGCTGTTGTTAGAAAATGGGAGCAAAAAGTTGTAAATATTTTATTATGTGTCGTTATAGGTACTAATGTCAAGAATATTGCTTTGCATTGGTGCTACGTGAGCAAACTTTACTTTATTTGCCCTTTATCCCTACGCAATCCCTTAGATTTCAGTTCTATCAGTTTAAGTGATTATCGTGAAAGAATATAGTAGCAAAACCTCAATAGTTGCGGTCAATAATGAAAATGTTTAAATTACGGTCTTGTCTACATAAAACAACTGAACTAAATGAGTCCTAGTGGATTTATTTTCCTTGAATTTACCTGAAACAGGTATTAATGAATTTTCTCACATGAAATTCCCAGTAATTCCCAATCTGAATTAAATAAAAAAATACGTATTTAATTAGTGAAATAACATAAGTGCTGCAAATTCAACACTTAATAAATTGTTTTATCGTATCAAGGCCCGTGTTGTTTATATTTAGTATATTTTTTTATCTTTAAATATAGGACGGAGGGCATAGGTTTTTGCTCATAAAATATTTAAATTGACTTTAAAAGGTTATACTTTTATTTCGGGATCACGTCGAGGTATCTTACATGTTTTCTGGCAATAAAGCCCATAGTTGGAATAGTAGGGTACATAATAAAATATCAATAAGACTAGGTCCGATGATAAGTTGTAATATGTAACCTCATGCTACATTTAAATAAATACACGTATACGTATTTATATACATATAATGTATGGCTTAAATTAAACATTATTAAAAAAAACAATCATAAGTCCCTAAATAAGCAGATAAATGAGCACAGAAATCCAAGTGTGTTTATTAAAAATAATACTTACAAACTAAATAACTACTAAATAATTAATGCTAATAAATCTGTGATGGTTATTTACACTTATAATTAGTTAACCCGCAACTGTCCTAAAGGAAAATATTGCCGAGGCTTTTGTGTTGATGACCTTTGATTTACAAGAAATGATGAATCACGAAGATAACAATTGACCAAGAATATAAATTATAACAATAAAATGACAATGAATTGTCCTTCAAAGTACTCTTCTAAAGATGCGGTTTCATAGTAGATGGACATATTATATAAACAGACCAAGGGCCTAACGTTAGTATAAGAAACAAAAGTCCAATAATACAGATGTTATAGCCATGTGTAAAATGTGTTTTTTTCTTATTCAGTTAAGCTCTAACATCGCATTTGCTACAAAATTGTTCCCTATTCATTATTTACTACAAATTATATTCAATTAACTTACCTACATTATATACACAAATGAATAAACAGTATAAAACCCGCAATAAATAGGCTTAAACAGCAATAAAAACATAATCATTATTATGCCCATTGTTTCTAACTTCCTACAACGGTACAAATATCTAAAGGAAATCTTTAAAATTCGTTACATTTACGGACATTAATTAATTAGTATTATATTATTATATAACCAAAATAAAAATAACTTACTTACTTAACCATGAAAGGCCGGTATCAATCAAAATTTTTATATCTTTTTTACAACAACGAAATCCTGTTTTAAATGCACAGCTGTATTATTCTTTGTTTCTTTATACCTACATCGAAGTTTTTGTATGATAAAAAACTGTAAATCGTTTAAAAACTGGAATATGGAAATATTTTTTATATAAATAGTTTCAGTTGAACTTCGCCATGTTGCATTATTTATAAAACATTATTAAATTTATACCTTTTCCATCAGATTCATAAACAGTTAAAATTAACAATATAATATACCTACCTACTATTAACATATAATTATGCTTTTTTTTCTATTTGTAGATCAGAAACGCAACGTCGAAGCTGCGTACAAATAAAATTAAACTTTTGAATTTGCGGTGAAGTCGCGAGCGGTTAGCTGACGCAAATTCAATTGTTTCAATGTTATAATGTCCTGTAACCTGTTCATGTAGGTCATGAAAGAGATTAGAAAAATTGCACACATAAACTTTTTCGTTCGATAAACAATTATTATTATACATAATATTATTATTCCAAAGAAAACATCTTGCACAGACACAGATATAGTTAGGTAAAGGAGCTTATTGTCACAGTATTTAATCCTATTCATTCAAAAATGCATTACCAAGTAGGTATGAGAAAATACTAATTTGCAAAATTTAATTTTAGTCTCCTCTCGTATTCATGTTACGTAGACATTACTCTGGTTATCCGTTTGACAGGTGCATTATCGTTTGGCGAATTCATTTGAATAATAATAGAATACATTGTTAACCTTTTGCTAATTTTGCACACTCAATCAGCTAAAATATACGCTTAAATTATTTCAAATAAATTTTAAAAGCAGAACATTACTCATATATTTTACATGTACATTTTCAGCACATAACTTTGGTGCCGATGTTACAGTTCGCGGTATTGTGCGACATCGTTTTGCAAAAAAAAAACTTTTTAATCCTTCCAAATTCTGCAGTAAATTGTCTTATCTAATATTTATATATTGCTAGGTTACATTTATCAAATCTTTTGGCGTGAATACTAAGAGAACATTAAAATAATATGTATAGCTATATAATTTAAAATGATAACTACGTACGTGTTCATTGTACATACTATTTATAATAAAATTTAATAATAAGTACTTGTTAATTATTTCTGTTACAAATATACATTATGATTTAAATATCTGTATGTTTTTCACGTAAATCTTTTCTCTATCTAACTTACTCATGTACCTACCTAGTACCTACTTCAAAAATTAATAGAATTTTGGATAGTCTGGTTGCAATGTCTTAAAATTAATTTTGCCACGAATACAGTAATCTTCTCTTTACAAGGCAATGCAAACGCTTCAATAGACGTAAACTAAATGGATTACGTGCAAATGGTCATTTCAATGCCTCGTTTGTTATTCTAATTGAGATTTCAATACAAAATCAATTAGTTTTCCTTCGCAAATACCGAGTTTCATTTGTTATTGTGGGAAACATGAATTCATCTAGATTTTTTTTCGATGTAGTTAAATTAATTCTATGAGCCAAAAAAGATCTGTTTATTACTAACATGTATTTTGCTACGATAAAAACTATGTATTGCACATTTTATTAGGTATATAATGTTAGTTAAATTGAATTGAATTCATTAATATACAAGAATCCTTAAAATATTATATGTACCGTTTATGTAGGCATTAGTCTTATTCTGCTTCAAAACAAGGCGGTTTTGTAGCATTCACATGAAATTAAAAAGAAATACCTACGTAACAAAATACACACACAAAATACATATTTGCAGGAACCCGCGTAGGTATTTTACTTTACCGTAGTTCGTAGCGATTTTATTATCTAAGTTATGTTGTTATTATATTATGTTTTGCGTTTAGCAAAAAGTTATCTAATAATTTGGTTATTTTTGTGTAGATATTATGATGAACAAGATAAAATCTTTTATCATAACTAATCGTAATCTGCGATTAAAATGAGGTTTTATATCTACCTACTGGACTAATTGAATTCTTGTTTTTTAATCGAAAATCTGCTCATGCTTAAAGTGTATGCAATCTAGTACATTATGATAACTTGACAATATTTTTATTTTTCAGTTGGTCCAAAATCGAAACACACTGTATGGCACCATCCATCACTCACATTTGAATTTTGACCAGTGATAAACTGTAAAAAAAATCTTTATTTTATCACGAAAAAGTGAGCACAGTAAAGTTTAATGCACTATACACTAAAAAATCCACGACTGTGACTCAGGTGTGAGAGGCACACTTAACTTTACATTTCCTTATAAAAATATGAGAGAAGTAAGTATTAAATTTAAAGGGCGCTTTTTTCATTTGTTTTTTATTTTATTTTTATTTACAGCCAGCGCGCCGCCAATCTAACCGGCCAGTTTTATTCGTCCGTTGATTACGGAAGGCTACGAAACGATGTTCATATGATAAAACCTTTTTTCCGTGCTTTGTGTCAGAGTTTTAGAAAATATATTTTTTTTCCCGCCCTTTAGGTGAATTTTAAGATCATAATTTAATTTTTAATTTTTTAATGGCCTGTTTTGTAATGGCCATGCTAAATTATTCACTTTAAATAGCATCTGACATTTTCCTTTTTTTATTGATAACACTGAACATTGGAAATTTCAGCAGGTTTTCATATTCTTCCTGTTGACATTTTTTGAAGATTTTTCATACCTTGCTTGAAACTTTAACAGGTAGGTGCTCTGCTAACGTGAATATATTATGTTTTATTCTATCTGTATCACAAAAACCTGAAAGAACCTTAAGTCCTTATTCCGAAGGCTGTAAGTAATCAGACAATAAACGATTATATTTTTAGATGTAAAAAATGACCTCGTATATAGTTAAATACAAGCACACTGTTGACCTACAGACATTGACACCTATATAAAATTTATATACATGCTCTCCTTATAATGATTTTTATTAAGAACATTATAGATAAAAATCTAAGCCCTTCACCTGAAATCTTGATTATTATTTTGGTTTTAAATATAAAGTTTTTAATATCTGAAAATGCATTCGAGGTGTTTTTTTATTTAATTTATTCTTATATGTGTGTACATAGTTTGGTGTTTTTAATATGCTACTTACATACGTGTTTTAAAAATTGTGGCTTTAGATTTTTCTGTATGTACTTTAATTTACCGTAGCTTACCTAAGCTACGGTAAACTAAAGTACAGAAAAATCCTACGATGAAAGTAATAGAATAATACAGGGTACTTCAATTAAGTAAGTAGGTACTAAAAATAACAATGCTTTTAATACAAAAGATTTTTTTCAATTATTATTAAAAATGCATTGAAACAAAAAATATAAAGAATTTAAAATAAAATTATTTGGTCATAATATTGAAGGTGAAAAAATAGCTATCGAACAATGATCGTGTTAATTATTTAGGTACTTACAGTACATAATATTATGAAGGAAATATTGCAAGCATATGCGAACCGTGAAAACATTGAGAACAATGTGTACAGAAATCTAAAAATACCAACATAATGTAAGGTTAAATCAAGTATCATAGTAAGTACCAGAAAGGTTCTTGGCGACAATTAATTGTAGAATCATTAAAATAAAAATTTCAATAAATTACTTCGCAAACAATTTTAATTTACATGAAAACTAAACTATCTTCGTAAATATTATAAAGAAAATCGAAAGTATTTTCCATGACTAATATACTTAATTCTGAAAGTAACTTTAAACAGATTTTGATAGAAATGATAAATGTAATTGATTTTCAGTTCAGCCTGAGAAGGACGTGCGATATTTTATTAAGGGTTGAATGATTGAACAATGTGTTAAATAAACGTGTGCATGGACCTGCGCCATATTGTGACGTCATTGTTGCTTAATCAAACAGTGTGTGTGATTCAATTCACTTTCAATAACTTAAATTAAAAGTCTTATAATGAGGCAAATAATTCATCAAAAATAAAAATAAAACTATGAAAATATTAAAATTGTTGTCGATACTTTTTATCGAGCTTTGACAGATCAAGGTCATTGTAGAATAAAAGTTCCTTCAAAGAAAATCGGCCATAATAATTATGGCCGATTTTCTTTGAATAATTTGAATCTTAGTTTAATTATTATACTAAGCAGTTATTAAATATTATTAGCGTTACTAGTATGGAAAACGCAAGAAAATAATGAAAAATTCAAGCAAAAAATTTAACCATAAATAAGACACTCTTTTTTTAATTAAATAAAAAAGTGAGAGTGCGCTATTGAGTGATATGGTAAAAAAATAATTGCTTATAAAATATGAGCAATCCACAGTTATTTTCGTTTTAAGACTTTTCACGAAATATCTAGAATATGTAAAAAATATCGTATCCTTCAATGACATAACTTGTATTTTAAACGTAACAACTTTGTTTATTTTTATCTTACACATGTTTGTTTACATTAAGTATGTAAAACAATTTTATTACCTACGTAAACGTGTTGCACTTGCAGTTCAATGCTAAATTTTTGCTAAGAAAGAAAATTAAGCGCGTGTATAAGACTATTACTTTAATGACAAGAATATTAATTAAAAATAAAAAAGAGCGTGTGTGCCGAGCACACGTGTCAGACGTGAAACTTATTTGGAAAGAAACAAATATACCAAAATTTTCGCCTTACTTTATGACGTGATGGTATTGTCATGACGCAACCTTGAAATTATACTCTCAACGCGCTCAAGAAGTTTCACTCAAAAAAAGGTAATGATTAACTCTGTGACATATTATTCACGGTAGTCTGTAGAATTAATTATAATTGTTATGTCTATTTTTGTTTTTAAAAAGTCTACACAGATTGAACATGATTTATTCGTTATTATTGAAATTTGACGTGTCGCACACAACAAAACAAAACAGTAGTATTCAATATTATTTATCAAAAGAGTAGTATAAATTCCGACATATGAGTAGTCCGTAGTACAAAACCCCGTATGATTCATGATATATTTTGGTTAGTACCTATTTCCATTTTCCAGGCAATTATATTAAAACAATTGGAAAACATTCAGTAAATATTCAATTTAACAAGCAAGTTTTTATGTAGATACTTATATTATGCTTACCTACTGGTAATCTCATATTTGTAAACATGGTTGTAATATGCTTATACTATACTCTGTCCATTATATTATTTGCTTTTTGACAGCTCCACGCCTATGAAGGATTGTATTGTCTATGTTAAAATGTCATACAAATAATTATTGTACTTCATGGACCGGCCCCGCCCACTTAGTGATGTCTACACAGAATTATTCAATGATGGGTCGATAGATTATAATAATCGATAGAAATACTCTTTAAAATATATCCGATACAGAAAAACTCTTCTAATAAGTTATATCATTTAAACATAAAGACAACCAAATTGTAAGATAGAAACCAATAAATAATAAAATATTAGTTTAGTTTAGTTTTAACATAAAATGCATAGATATGTGGTCTTATTATCACATATCTTATTAGTACATTTACGTTGTAGTTATTATTTACGTACCTAATTCGATTTTTGATAATATTTTGAATTTATAATTGAAATGGTATCACAATCGATAATCTTTTAGACATCACTTCTGGTATCACCCGTCGAGCTGTCAAAAAGCAATTCTTATAGTGGACAGACTATAGTGGACTTCTATTTCGAAAATTTGGACCAGATTCTTGATCAATTTAAGCTTCGTGTACTTGGTTTATTATCGCAAATTTCGACATGTCTAGAAATAAAGCAAAATATAGACAAGTAAATGAAAACAAAAGTGCGGCGCTCCGGTCAATGTCCGCTTGATAGATTCGCTTGTAAACTATTCAAGTTGGTTAGACTTCGATGCCCTTTTGAATCTACAATTAGATCCTTGCACTTTATTATTAGAAATTTGTTGACGTCAATATCAATTTAGTAAAATTGGTGTTGTTTCTTTTTCTTATGGTGAGTACCTACGCGGTTTTTGATCTTCTTAATTTACTAACTATATTATTCAATACCTATTAATAATTTAAAACAGACATTGTACAAAATAATGCAGAAAATGGAAAAGTTGTAATAAAACACATAATTTATTAAAAGTCCAGATTTTTTTTTTATCTGCTCCTTTTATTTCCGAAAGAAAAAAATAAACAGTTACATATATTTTTATTTTTTTAAATCTCGATACAATTACAATTAAGTTCGATACAACTTACATTTTTTTTCTTTGCGTTCAAAGTAAATACATATAATATATAAATATTATATATAATAAATATAGTTAGTAATGCAATTGTTCATAATGCAATTGACATAGCGGGAGTACAAAATAAATTAGCAAATTCCTTTATGACGGGTTCTTTATGATAATAGACAAGAAAAGAAAGGTAATATAAATTTAAATGAGGAATCTAGGAGTAAAATATTGAAATTGAGCTTATTAAAAAGATATTAATTCCTTGAGCCTTGGTGCCTAACCGCAACGTATCAAGTAACAAATTAAAATTGTTAGTTGGGTACTAGATAAGTGCTTATACTTATTTAATATATCTACAATTTATTTTAAATTTATTTCTTGTATTTTGCGGTTAAATCCAAACACTTCGTAACTACAGTTCATGAGACAATTATTTCAATGAACAAGATGGAAAATAGGTTACGGCAACTTTTATAAAATTCATAGTAAAGAATAAATTATGGATAAATATTAATAATACACTATTATCAATAAATTTTAATTTATATTTGTCAAGCAGTTTATGTTAAATTTAAGTCATGTTACAATTTTTAACTATTTTATGACATTAGGTGACATTGGACGCATAATAATATGCTCCCATACGTACACTAAAATTATTAAGATTTTTAAGGCTGCAGTCTAGCAAAATTGCGTTTTCAACAAGTTATTTGACAATTTTTTCCCGGCTAATGAAATGATAAACTGAATTTTTTTTTCTTGTTTATCAATTAGTGTTATATACGCAATGCGCGTGAATTTTTTCACATTTATAAAGTTACTTTATGTTACCTTAATCAGGCCTTCAAGATAAGTCTCTTTCTCCCAAAGACATTTCGAGCTAAGTTTGTGCACTCACTACGTTGCAACCGATTACAATTTACACAATCTGATCAGCACATTATTATCCTTATATAGTCGTTATTAAAAACTGCTGAATACAATTGCCGAAAAACTTATGATTTTCTTAATTAGAACGTTATAAATTCATTAAATTTCCCATTTTTTGCCTTACAAAATCTATTGATAAATACTGCTAAAAGTTATTTTTTCCATTAATTTATTCGAGTTGGTTGAAGACCAATGAGTATTAATCCTTTAAAAAATTTTTTTTTTGAATTTTGATAATTCTTTAAATATTAAAATATATTTAAAATAATTAGGAAAAATCCTAGCGAATTTCTTTAGTCGCGCTCCTTGGGCCGGAGCGTTCTGACGTGTGCTCTACGCTCGATTTTCCTTCATACCGAAGTGAAAGTTGCTCTACTTCATTAAATTTAATATTTTTGTTAATTGATTATTTTTATCTTAGTTTTGTGCAAATATTCGTATTTTTAAACATTTGATTTCGATATGGAAAATAAACGAAAAAAATACGCGTGTAACTACTAGAAAAAAAATTATCTTCGAACATAAAGTTAATGAAACCAAATATGTAGATTGCAAAGGTGATTGGCAACAATTTCTTTATTTTACGGGGTGTCAGTAAAGGGATGTATATTTCTTTAAAAGTAAAGTAAGCTCATAAATTTTCTTATATGTAATATAATTTTTTTGAAGTTCCAAAAATGTTTATTTTTCGTTAATTGAGAAATACGAAATATAATATAAACTTGTATTGAGAACTTGAACTTCCCAAGTTCATCCGGGGAAATCCCCATACGGGGAAAATTATTTGTTTACTCCAAAATTGATCCGAGGTGTTTTAATTTTTTCTTCTAGTCATTTTCAACGTAGCGGCATGTTGTTTGATTATTAATTTTGTAACTTAAATACAGGATGTTGGTTTTATATTCTGATCTTACAGACGCGCTGACAAATTTAGTCCGCCATTTCTAGTTTAGTCTACCAACTCTAAGTACCAATATTAAAACGAATGGATTATCATCACATCATCAAAACTCAGGTGTAATGGAAGATCACAATAACATAGAAAATTCAGTGGGTGTTGAGAACTAAACAAACAGAAGTAACAGAGACGCGAAGAATAAAAAAAGAGGACGAAAACGATAATTCGTTGATGCTTTCCCTTTTCGACGTATTGTTAGGGTACATCACCAATCTGCAAAAAACAAAACTGATGATTCCCAATTGCTGATTAAAAATGAAAAACAAATAATCGACAACAGTGGTGAAAATTTGCTGATCACAATGAAACATCCTTCAGTGGTAGCAGATTTACTCATTTAAAATGTATCGGTGAACAGCGTAAAGGAGAGGAGGACAGGAAAACATTATGAATGTGGATGGTGGATTGTATACAGGGTGTAATCGATAAGTATGTGCAGGCGATTATGACGTTATTATTGCAGGTATCAAAAAACTTAAAACTGATATCGAAATTACTTTACCTAATGAGCAAAATGACAATAATAACTTTTTAAAAGTATAACGAGAAATATCTAAAAAATTTACTTTATACACTCCCATATCAAAAAGGGAAAATGGGACTATTAGAAGTTAAATGTCTAATTCCGGCAAAAGACATGAATGCGGAAGATGCGGTTAAAAAAAAATTTAATATTTGAAATACAATGCAAAAAATAACACTTTTGTCATAGATAAGAATCATGACTATTTTTTCCAAATTCAGGGACAACTAAACGTTGCAGAACCAGCAGAAGCAGAAGTCTGCTTATTTGCTGTTTGGACTGGAGTGAATCATTCGTTAAAAATAGAATATATAAAAAGTATGTAACGTTTAGGCAAAATAAAATGATGGACCATTATCAAGATTTTACATAAATTGCCTACTGTCAGAATTGATTGATTCGAGACTTCAGCATTCGATGCCATCAAGGACCCATCCTATATCATTCAAGCGATTGAAAAAAAAGAGATAAATCCAGTGCAACCGATAAAGCATCAGAATGCTAGCAAAAGATTTATTAGGTTTATAAATATAAATCTATATAATATTATACATAATATAATAAATCTGTAGAAGACGCGAAGACTGACATCCGCGCGGACGGAGTCGCGGGCGGAAGCTAGTCAGAAATAAATATCTTTTGTTTTCATTTGCGTATTTTTCTATTTTATAATTTTTTAACACAAACATTACATTTTTTTTTATTATATACAAAATTTGTTTATCCGTTTTATTAGTTAAACTGAACAACTTTCACTAAGAAACTTAGGTCGAAAAAAATGTATAGAGTTATGCATTTTGTATGGAAAGCTTATTTTTTTTATATTTCGTCCAAATTTCTTTGTAAAAGTTGATCAGTTATATAAACATGAAGTTGAAGATATCAATAGAAAGTATTCGCAAATCTTGTGTACTGATAAAAAAAATCACCCGGTGTAATTTTCGCGAAAATTGTTTCAAATTGTCATTTTTGGTACTTATTACGAATATTAAATTGTACGAATGATTTAATTTTTAAAAATTAAGTGGAGCAACTTTCCCTTAGTACATTTGTATTATTTACATATAGGATGACAGGATGCATTTGTTTGCACTACTAGACCAAGCCCTTAAGAATGCAATTAATTCATAAATGGACCTAGTCCTATAACTTTCTTTGTCATATTATTATTTAATATTTATGATTGATTGATTAAGTAATATTCTATAATTGCAATTAAAAATGCTATAACAATGAGAAAACAAGTATATATTAAATGCAAGAAAAAATATAATAATTGTAAAGCTCATTTAAATGCACGCCAATAAATTAAAAGACAAGGAAGTGGTTTCAACTAGAATTAGCCAACGCATGCTTGTGTATTAGTGGCATAATTTTGATCCTTTAACTACAGTAGACTACATGGATATATCAAACTAGATGGATCATGTTCAATTGGCTTAAATACCAAGTGCCCTGTTTTTCATTACGTGAGAATCGGCTAAGCTTTACTTTATAGGGCGTAGAGTTGAGAGTCGTAAATTTTTTTTGCGCTTAGCTATTGTCCTATGCAACCTAAATCTGAAATTTCATTTGTAGGAAACTTTTAGTTTTAGAGTTACGAATTACAGTTTTACCTCAGAATCTTTCATGATATTTGCAAATTAACACATAACCACTTATTACAGACATGAATTTCACACTACATAGTCAAGAAGCAAAATTTTGTTAATCAGTCATGGTTGTTGTACTTACAGATAAATCAGTAGATCATCAGTATATTAATTAAACTATATTTGCAATAACTATCGTTTTGAAATCAGAGACAATGTCTTCTGCTACCACCAAAAGAACCAAACTTACTGAGATAAAATATTAATGATTAAATTAAGTTGAAAACACTCGAATTTATTTTCGTCACAATAAAAGCAATAAAACAGATAATATAGAAGGATTGTCTATTGTCTATGATTTCTCTTTGTAACGATATCATAGCTCAACAAGTAAAGCGCTTTACGAAATGCTGCAAGTGGGTTGCTTCAATAATGCACAGATAATGTGACACTTCACTCTTCTTCATAGTGCTTTTGTATTAAAGACAAACCCAAATTGAATATAATGCAAACGTAGTAATACCTACATAGATTATCACGTTTAGTATCAATGTACCTTCTGATTATAAATGTATTTATAGCAAAGAATTTCAAAACAAAACGATAGAAAAAAAAAAGTGTTGTGTGGTTTTATGAAACCACGGTAAAAGTGAAACTGTTCGAACAGTTCCGAACACTGCTTTATGTAGCGCATGTCGCGTGTCGGTCGGCTGCAGCCGCGATACACGCGACATGCGCTACACAGACCAAAAAGTTTGAGACGATGTAATAAAAGTTTCACTTTAATAACCATGTACCTATGCATAAACAGAAAAAAAAGTAATGTTTGTAAAATAACTTTAGTCTAAATATGTTGACATTAAACTTAATGTAAGTATGTTTAAGTAATTTTTGTCGGTAGATACAATATTTTTTAAATAAAAAAACAGCAACATGTAACATGCATAATATACATGATTATTTAAATACAAAATGAATCTAATAAATGGTAATGTATGTAAATATTTATACCAAATGTTTATACCAGATGGTTACATACAAATATTTGCTTAATTGACCTCAAAATCAAAATCGAGCATTGTTAAATCAGGCGCCGGACCATTAATCACAAAAACAGCAAATCAAATTACTAATCGCATACATAATACGTATATTTAAAAATATTCTCCATTTACATATTTATATGATTTATTTTTTATTAGTCAATTAGATATTTATAGATTTGTATGAAAAATCTAAATACTCCCGGCGTATGCATCCGTACAATGGGGCGGATATGAAAGGATGGCAGCGGGGGCGCGTTCAGCGCTACAGCTGCTTTATATAAAAGTAGCGCAGTTTCGCAACCATTCCAACTTCAAATCTTGCCGCGATCCCGTCAGGGACGTTCAGAAATTACAGTTTACGCGCGAAAACTGACAGGCCGTAAAGACAATTTAAAAAAAATATACAAAAATTTTCTTCTTTCAAAATGGCTCTTACTAGTGCTCGGAATGTTGTGAATTTGCAAGATAAAGGACACTTCGAACAAGAAAATGAACGGATTACTGAAAAATATACGGTATGTATTATAAAAATGCATTCATATAGGCATAGAACGTTAAATTAGCCAATGACAAAATCATCTAGTTTAATTAGTTACGATAACAATGGCTATTAATTTGAATACATTTTTTTTCTTACCTTTTTTAATATGCACCCGCAATCAAAACATTATTTAGAACGTTGCAATTTACTGTTATTTTATAGCTACCTGCATTTAATTTAAATATTGTGACGACGCGTTACTCGATTACTATAGAAGATAATATAACTTGTAAATCTTTTATAAATTACTAGTTATTTTGACGTAATATTCAATACGTAAGAATATTTAACTTACTAAATATTAACTAGTACCGATCTATGTAAATTTAAATAAAATTATTATACTTATCTACTTGAATATTATGAATCCTCATTTAATCATAAAATATGTTTTTCTCATTGTTTTAATGTTTTACACACTGTATAGATAATATTAACTTTCAACTGAAAATTGTGCATGTGAACCGCGCATAATTTATTACAATCCTTATGTACTTGATAAAATAAAATAACAATACCAAACAATACCAAAAAATAAAAACCCTTCATTAACTACAAATATGCACTTCAAATATAACAAATCGTCTTGTCTATGATAAAATATGTAATAACGTCTATCTAAATTGAATATGATAAACATTTATTATTGATACACATTGCACTTTTACGACTGCAACAACAATAGAACATGAATGACGCTGTTCAATTGAATCACTGTACATACAATAAATATCAATTGATAATTTTAAGAATTCTGCTAGTAAAAAAATGCATATATCTCGCGAAACATTAACGTACTTCGTAAATCGTTTAAATATTTTTTTTTAAGTTAAATCCAGAACAATATTATTATATTTATATTTGCAAATAATTTAGCGTCTTAACCTAATTCTCGTTATCAATTCGCCCGGTTAATCTGCGAAGTAAACCTTGCCCTCAAATAAACGACACCATATCAGTTGCAGTTCATATAAATTAGTACATATATCATACGTACTTTCTATTTGCGTATATTGGCAATGTACCAGTATTTCTACATATGATAACATGCACAACCTTGAATTGAATAGATAACTTCTATAACTAATAGATGATGTTGACTTTGCAATCACGTTGTTCGTAAAAGTCATGTTTTAATTAATAAAAAAATATTAAGTCGTCGTTCAGTTAAACAGACAATCATACATTAAAATATACTAGTTTACAATAATTCATGTCGAGTGTTGACGTGAAAGATATAAAAAAATAATTAAGGTACTACATTGTATACAATAATAAAGAAATAAAATTGGATCTGTCACGCCTGCTTTAAATCTTTGTTGAAGGAGATAAACATTCTTATATGCAATATGTATTAACGGTTAATTTAATTCAATCTGAAAATAATTTGTTGTAGGTATGTTATATTATATACTTATGTTATAGATATCTTCACATTCAGAATTTCAGAACATAAGACATTTGTAATTTGCATATTTACCGAGTTGCA
The DNA here is from genome assembly GCF_061535455.1 of Colias philodice. NCBI lineage: Eukaryota > Metazoa > Arthropoda > Insecta > Lepidoptera > Pieridae > Colias > Colias philodice. The sequence goes on along the minus strand of NC_143092.1, from coordinate 3,826,714 downwards.
TTTTACGTAACAGACGTAAAAAATAAGCTAAAACCAATTTATTTTGAATAAACCTCTTTGAAAATGTAATGTAATTTTCACTGGAGCAAGTAGAATTAAAATTTCCAATTTCGATTGATAAAATTTGAGGTAATTGGTAGTTTTTGTGGTAAATAGGAAAATGTTTGCGAATTTTGTATTCGCATCGCATAAGTACGACCCTGATAGGAAGCAAAGGACACAGATATACTTAAATTCAATGCAATGCGATTTTATCCGGTACTTCGTGACTACGAACTAGAATGCTGTATTGTTACGTTCTTCTGTGTTCTAAGAACAGAATATAGGTCCGGTTGTAACATTGTTTTAATCGAAAAATTAAATTGTAATTTATTAGTTTGTACGTGAGTACTTTGTATATATATCGATTTGGAAATAAATTAAAAAGATGAGGGTAACCTTCCTGAAATATATTTATGAGCACCGTCAAGAATTTGTCGACTCGATTAGTCCGTAAACATGAATCGTTGTTTGTAACGTAGATAAGTAATCTACAATACAAAATACCACTAGGTACCTACATCTTAACTACTGGATGCGAAGATCAAGCGAAGCGAATTTCTTTTTTTTTTTATTAAGTAAGTTGCAGCAGTATAACAACAATCGATCGATATATCAAATAACATTGAGAAAAGCCACACCCACAATTATTTATCTATAAACGTCTTTCGTAATTGTCACAAATCGTTGTATAAAAGTGTTAGGATAGGTTTTATTTAGCCTACATTAAGTATGCCATGCCATATACATACAGTATATCAGTTCATGATTATAATTAAATTACGTCGATTCTTAATTCCGAAACCTTCGATTCCAGGATAGAAGCAATAGAATTACACACATACACGTGGATCGATCGATTTCACTTGGTGAAACCTTGAATCTAAATAAAACAAACTTTATCAAGCATAATAATTATTAACTCATTTATTTTAGTGTTCTACATAATTCATTCTCCAAACATAACTTGAATATAAGAACAAGCGCCAATAATTGAACACATAAATGTTTGTTTGATGTTGTAAATCAATTGATTAGCCAATTTGATTTACACTTTTTTACTCTAGTGACTTTATTTACATTTTAAATTTATTTGCGTTTATTACAATTATGTAAACGACATTGTCCTGAGTAAAAAATCCTAGGTATATGTTGCTCGGTTAACTTACCCTTTTTTTTGTTTATTGTTGGGAAATGTATTTACGCATCCCCCTCGGCAGTTTTGCTGTCCAAGGGGGTATGTGGGACTCGCACGAAGCCATACCCACCGGTGATGGTGGGACAAAACCCAACGGTGGCCGTCTTTCGCCTAGTTCTTAATTATTTATAACGATTTAAGATTAAAACAAATGTATTAATATATATATCTGTATGCGCCCCGACTTCACCTTCACCTTAAATTTTTTTTGTAGTTATTATCCTCAGCCAGGGAACGAATAATGTTCTATCAAGCCAGAAATCATTTAAATCATTTTACATGTTCTTGAGTATGAGATGTCACTAGAACGTCCTATTACCAGTTTATATACTCCATTGAAATGTTACATTTTTTAGGCCTAACCTTGCAGTTTTTAGAGGACGCAATTTTATGTTTTTGATGTGTAGGGGGGGTCAGTGAGTAGCTAAAACCAAGTTTGTGGGGTTGCCACCCTTGTCCCACGGCCGCCATCTTGAAAATAGCGGTTGAAATGGTTTTTACGATATATCTCTTAAACTATTTATCTGATAAAAAAAATTGTTAGCATTATTTGTAGCAAATTAAATTTTCTACAACTTTTGTCCAGTAACTTTTTGTCGTAGAACTATAAATAAAAAAGTTATAAGCGAAAATGTTCAGAAATTAGAGCTTTTTATATTTTTCAATAAAACTTTTTTTTATCATTTTACGAAGAAATGATATCAGACCATTTTTGTAGATTGTTTTTCGAGCAACAACTTTTATATACAACATTTTTTCATTACGTCAATAGCTAAGGTTTTATAGCGCTCTGAAGTGAGTACTATTTTTCAGTACTCCTAACTATACATATAATGGCTATTGGCTCTTTTCCCAGACTCCAGAACAATGGAAGCACACTGCAGAACATTTCAGCCCTGCTTTTCGACGTAAAAAAACGCGCTTCCAGACTTCAAGTCAGTTCAGTCAATAATTAATTATTAATAATATTGCAAAATTAATTATTAATTATATTAAAAACAATTACTGATGACAAATTATTATTAGTACACACAAGATATATGTATACTGTATAGTTAAGAGTACTGAAAAATAGTACTCACTTCGGAGCGCTGTAAAATCTTAGCTATTTACTTAATGAAAAAATGTTGTATATAAAAGTTGTTCCTCAAAAAACAATCTACAATAATGGTCTGATATCATTTCTTCGTAAAATGATAAAAAAAAAGTTTTATTGAAAAATATAAATATCTCTAATTTCTGAACATTTTCGCTTATAACTTTTTTATTTATAGTTCTACGATAAAAAGTTACTGGACCAAAGTTGTAGAGAATTTAATTTGCAACAAACAATGTTAACAATTTTTTTTATCAAATAAATAGTTAAAGAGATATATCGTAAAAACCATATCAACCGCTATTTTCAAGATGGCGGCCGTGGGACAAGGGTGGCGACCCCACAAACTTGGTGATAGCTTCACACTGACCTCCCCTACACATCAAAAAAATAAAATTGCGTCCTCTAAAAAATGCAACCCCAAATGTAACTTTTCAATGGAATAATATTGAAAATACATATATCGATAAATTGACGATAAATGATTGTAAAGTAAATTGCATATGCTATTCCGGTAATAAAATTTAATTGTTTAGATGACATAGGTAAAGATTAAACTAAAGTGCGTCACACACGGTGAAGATACTATAATATTTTATCTTAAGATACTGTAATATTTTATATTACAAGTATCTTAAGGTATCCGGTATCAGCGTTCTGACCATCATTTTTCTTTTTGTCATTGCGTACTAAGACCCCTGTAGAACCGCCATCCTGTTACAATTTTACAAATGACCCACAAAATTTCGGGTCGGGTCGGTCGGTTCTGAGTCAGAACGCTGATACCGGATACCTTAAGATACTGCAGTATCTTAAGATAAAATATTATAGTATCTTCACCGAGTGTGACGCGCTTTATATACTCAAGACGATATTGTTCCGGAGATTAACTTTTATCAACAAGGTGATATTAATGCAATTAGGTACCTACTACAGGTACAGGTATACAAAACCTCACTTGAGTTAACTCAACTTTTATATTATGTGTTCAGTGTTAGTAAAGCTTTTTTAGATACACAAGGCAGCAGATCCTTCATTAGGGCCACCCTTTTTGATTTAAAAGTAATTTTTCATTTCAATATTAGCACACAATAAACTCGAACTCAAACATTTATTTATTCAATTAGACTTCTTCGAGAAGCACTTTTGAAACGTCAATACATATTTTTAACATTTACCACAATATCGCATGAATTCGATTTTATTACTATAAATTAATCCTATTAATACATTACGAACAATACTAACAATACATAGATATTAATTATTCAATTTATCTTATACGAACGTGATATAATATTATGTACCTAATGCATAGATTACTATTCTAAGAACCACATGTTCACACTAAACGTATATTGAAAACGTGCTCTTCGTTTATTTCTGTTAAGTCTTTAAGTTATGATTAACTACTTTTTTGCTGTAATATTTGTATACGTAAACTTGCAATATTAACGTCATTAGTTTGTTTTTTTAATTTTACACCGAAAATTGTGAAAATTTAAAAATACACTACTTGAGCTAACATGGAAAAATTGATCATAATTTTCTACTTTAAAAATTATTTTCTTCATGACTGTACTGACCTACATTCGCTTGTAAAGGATACAACGCAACGAGCAAACTTAAACCTCTTTATTATATTGTGACAGTTCAATATAAAGTTTATGAATGGAACTATTCACTATAGGAATATAAATCTGAAAACTTTTATACAAGAATATCAATTTACTATAATTACTGCCATATGAAAACATACTAAAACGCTGTGCTAAAACGTTTACTGCACAGTGATTTTTAAGTGGCATAATGAACGAGCTCGGTTAAAGTAAATTTCATTTGCCCTTATCCCAAAAGTTTTAAGTTTTTAAAATAGATGTAAAATTGCGACTCAGGATCGAGCAATAATTCCAACTGCTTCCATATTTTTTTAAATATCGCAGATAAAGAATCAGCTTTATTTGTTTATAATAATATCGATTATCCATTTGTTAAACAAACGGTTGCATAATCTAATTTTCTAAATGTATTCTAATCGAAACAAAGGCTGCTCTAGTTTTCGCAATAAACAGCAAATGTATTAATTAACATAGCTAGCACGTTCTTTATGATAACGTAATGCTAACAAAATATTCAGTCTACGTATAAATTTAATTCGTTGAGGGTACTTCCTTCAACAAGCAAAAAGTATCATTCATACTAAAATCTTGATAATATGAGGTTACACTTATCTATTAACAAGTGTATTCGCAATGTTTTCTAATTGCTGTTGATAAGAAATGTATAATATATTTTTGAGAATATATTTTGATGTGATATTCATTTATTAAGTAGATATTACCAATAGTAACAGGTTATCCATTTTATCGCAATAAGACAACATAATCATACTCGAATATAATATACAGTGTGTCCGGACATGATATACCGATATTTGAAGGGGCTATTCTCCAGGTATTTTTATCGACAATTCAACCCCTCTACAGTCCCCTACCTCACCCCCCTCAAAATGGCAAACCTATCAATTCGGATAGTGAATTTATGAAAATTGTAATTACTTCGAAAGTGAGTGTCACAAAATACTAAATTTGGTTTTATTTGAACAATAACAAGTTATTCTAGGGACCACTAAACAAATTTAATTGATAAGAGTGATGAAACATACTTCAAAAAAATTCGAAAACCATTTTGAGGGGGGTGAGGTAGGGGACTGTAGAGGGGTTGAATTGTCGATAAAAATACCTGGAGAATAGCCCCTTCAAATATCGGTATGTCATGTCCGGACACACTGTATAGATAATTATTAACTAGCGAGTACTAAGAATATTACAAATATATTTTCAATAACAGCTTTTCACATTTGAAACATACACACAATTTATTAAGTTAATGCAGGTTACATGCAGTGTGTTAAAAGATAACAATACTACGAAAGATCGAAAACGGGAAATCACAACTAAAGTACAATATACATAACATACAAAATATTAATAATTAAAACAATTATAATATATTTATTTATAGCATATTTAAATTGCATTTAATGTTTAAACAGACAATGGATTGCGTTGGAATTATGTAGATCGCGAATAATCAAGAACTTAATAATTTACCAGTCACGGCCGACAAGTATTACAATAATTAAAATATAACACGGAATATATTCATGAAGGAACTGAATATTTACTGCCGATAATAGATACGACCATTCTTTTTACGTAGAATATTAATTCTTGAAATTTCGATCTTTATTTTGGGCTTTGTTTGTGCTCATAGGGCGGATATTTTTAAATAAATTTTATTGTCCAATGAAATATATCTGTTACTTTCAAAACTACTTAGTTAATTTACGTAAAACTTACTTTATATGTAGAGTGCTAGAATAAATTAATTTCGTATTTAATAAACGATCTTAGTAGGGCCACGCATTTCCAATCTGTCTATATCTATGTTAGAAACTAGTTAGGTAAACGCATTGTTTACTATTTTAATCAATTCGCTATCCTTGTTTATAAACAACGATATCCGGACAAATCTAGCCCACGATATGCATGAACCGGAACGAACCAAAACATCGTGAATTAAAAAAAAAGGTTTATATGTATAGAGTTGATTAATGGTGTCAATCTCAAATCATGTAAAACACTGATTTTTTATTAATTTTCGTCGTTTTTGTTTTCGAAGCAACCGTCTCCTGAACATAGTTTCTGGATATCGGCAGTTGTATTCATTCATTTGTTGTTTTATCAACGTGAGCTCAAATTTTTCATGACACATATTTAACCAGTTCGGAATGTTTATTTTTAAGATTTTTCTATATCAGGTTCAGAGGCTATTATAATTGCCGTGTTAACACGGATAACTAATATTAACATTCATTATTAAATTATTAACAATGCGAGAAAAAAATATAAGTAGGTAATAATTAAATTAAATAACATAAGTAATCGCAATCTTTGTCTAGTCCCTGTTCAAACTAGCCGCCATAGAAATATTAATAAAGTTCAAAAATCTTCATTGTGTTCGTAGTTTCGTATAATAAAAATTGCATATTCTAAAATGACTAATCCAAAATAATTACATTATTACTACTTATTTAAATAATGCAGAATAAAAAAGGCTATTATTCAAATTTGTGCGTGCAGGTATATTATATTATATTAATGTTTAACTATATTCAATTAAATTATAATAATCATCGTTTAAATATGCGCCATAAAACTAATAGGTGTGGATTTCAAAGATAAAGTTTAATTATAAAAAATAATAAAAATAAAAATAACTGCGTTAAAAACAACCGACTTCATAAACAGAAAAGTAAAAAATAAAAAAGATTTGATATTATTAATTACTACATATTATTTAGATGTGCTATTTACTAAAAAGGTTTGATGTCGGTGCACGGGCTTAATACTAGTGTTTGGCACCGACTTCAAACCTATTTAATAAATAGCACATCTAAATAATATGTAGTAATTAATAATATCAAATCTTTTTTATTTTTTACTTTTCTGTTTATGAAGTCGGTTGTTTTTAACGCAGTTATTTTTATTTAATACTTTTTAGTGTATTTATCAACACGAATCAAACGAGCCCAATCTCGATATAATTGAGTCAATATATTAACTACTGAGTTCCTAAGGCCACCTTCCGGTTCCATCATCAAATCAGCTGTATGTCATGATAATGTTTCATCGCTATCCAATTTACATAAGTAAGTATACAAAATTTCAGCTCAATCGGTTACCGGCAAGTGAATCAAAGTTACTTGCAACATTTCAATGAAGTCATCGAGTACAGACAAAAATGATCATAAAATAAAAACTACTGGGTTTATCCGAATAAAATTTTTATGGGACCAATTCGACACCATCCCGCATCGAACAAAAAAAGAATCACGTAAATCGGTTAAGAAACCTAGGAGTAATCGGTGTACATACATCCAAAAAAAAAAAAAAAAAAATTATACCGGCCGAATTGATAACCTCCTCGTTTTTTTGGAAGTCGGTTAATGATTATAAAAGTTCGTAAAGAAAAAAAAGTACTTGTACTATGTAATTTCGTACGTATGAAAATAATACCCGTTAAATTGATCTTGCATTCCATAATAATGGTCATATCAATTCGATTTTTAACTGTAAATATTTTTATTTTATATAAGAATTTGTATGTATAATTTGTATATATCAAGCTACAACTACACACTCTACATAATGTCGATATTATGTGTTTCATTGTTATCTCAAATACATAGGTCTATAGCGAATCGGACAGGATACGACTACCTGCTGTGTTCTAAATTTATCCTACCTGCATTTTTAGACCAATCGGTTATTATACCTGTTTTCCAAACTTTGTTTACCTGACTTGTAGACCAATGACTATGCTATGTATTATATGGCTAGATTTTTGTTACCGTGCATAACAAAACGGTTCGTTCGATTGTTTTGGAGCCTATAGATTTAAAAAGCGTATGGAGGATAAAAGAAAGACCTATACATATTGCAGAATTAAAACAAGATTATTATTAAAAAAACAAAATACCCGACTGCACACTAAATAAAGGGAAATTTAGAAAAAATATTATTATGTCTTTATCCCGTGGGACTTTTAGGATAAAATGTATCCTATGACACTCCCGTAATCAAGACAAATCTAACGATACCTCATACATCAAAACCCATCAAGCCGTTTAGGCTACAGGTGGTCACAAAGGAAAAGACATACATACATACTTACATACACTCGAAAAACATTACCCTCCTTCTTTGGCAGTCGGGTAAGAATCACAAAATAAGGCAACAAGATTATTATTAAAAAAACAAAATACCCGACTGCACACTAAATAAAGGGAAATTTAGAAAAAATATTATTATGTCTTTATCCCGTGGGACTTTTAGGATAAAATGTATCCTATGACACTCCCGTAATCAAGACAAATCTAACGATACCTCATACATCAAAACCCATCAAGCCGTTTAGCCCTCCTTCTTTGGCAGTCGGGTAAAAAGCTTTCAAGTACATATTACAATAAGTACCTACGTGATATCATCAACATAGTTTATCTATTATTTGTATTCTACTTGTCCCTTTAATCCACCAGACGCTTATACACGAAGTAACTATTCTCTAATCTGTGCTTATACTAACAATAAAGTGTGAACTATGAATAAATCGCAAGTCTAAGCAACAAAAAGCATTTGATTGACACTTGCATTACGCCGAGGCGAAAGGCGAGCATCGAACTTGGACCTTGGTATTGATCGTGAACGAGGTCCGTTCACTGCCTTGGGAATTCTAGTTAATTGTGTCTTTTTGTATGTATGTCCGTGAAAATCAGATCCAGTTTTGCAAACCTGGTTTAGCGATTATAGATATATGTTATTTTAAATGAACAAGAAATATAGGTATGTGCAGATTTTTTACGGTGTTTTTTAGTGCACACGCGGATACAATTAGTTACTAGTCTAGTACTATCCGGTTTGAACTCAATTTGCCGCATTTTGGGTATTAGCCGTGACATAAATCTATACCCGCGAGTTCGCATTTATTTAATTATTTCGACAACAAAAGGAGGTAAAGAAGATTACGCTCGTATTCGATTAATAAAAAATGGCACTCTTATTAAAATATTAAAATTACTTTTCGTGAAAGATTGCATTTTAGAAAGATTTTCCATTTTCCAGCATAGTTAGTTTTTGAAAATATTGGGTATACCTTATTTTTTTAATACTTCTCATAAATGTACAACTTTTAAGTTTTAAAAGCAATTAAATAATATTATTTGTTATTAAGGGCGCGTATAAAGTCAAATCACCAATCAACTTTTAGTTGATACGTGTAATATTCAAGACCAAATATAAAAAATAAAATATATGTAAAACTTGATGATATTTTCGATTATATTGTCAGACCAAAAACATAAAATATTGAAATTGACTCGATAGAAAAAATTCACGAAGTTACCTCTAAATTTCACACTTTTACGTTTTTTACTGGACATGGTAATACTTATTATGATTTTTTTTTCATAAACAATTATATTAAAACATTTGCAAGATATTTGTCAGAGCATTTTGTGTAATTACTTTTAGTTTTGGTTTAATCACGATAAAACACTTTTGGCGCTTACTATATTTTTAATTACGCAAGAAATCATCTTCCATCGCACGTTCCGGGAGCTAAAAACATAATTCTATTTCATACATCAGACGCTATCGCTCCGTTGAGACGAGTAGACCACGCTAAAATTGCTGCGCCGTGTTTTATAATTACGCCGAATATTGATTTGTTGAAAATGGTAAACAACAGTACGAAAGTCAAAACTGTACTTACATTGAATAGGTATTTTTTTATAATATACATATGTATATGTATATATATAATATATTCATAATCTGTTTTACATAGTAATATGTAGTACATATCTATACATAAATATAGTTTTTAGAATTTTTGTATGTCTGTCTCTATGTATGTCTGGGCTCTAATTTTGGTGCAGATATAGCTTGAGACCTGAGAAAGGTCATAGGATGAGTTTTATCCCGTAAATAAAAAAAACTGTCTGTGTTTGTCTGTTTGTTTGTACACGCTAATCTCCGGAACTACTGGACGGATTTGAATGAAAAGTTATTTTGTTGTGTAGGTACTATTATATTATCCGGGAAATATAAAATAATAATTTATTTTGAAAACTGAAACACCTGATGCAGAACCGCAACAGACCACCTAAACTATAGATTCATTTGAGAAAGTTTATCCAGGCGAGTTTGGATCATCGAGATAGAATGTACTATGGTTTGGATATTATTATTTGTGTAAATTCTGTAAATTCGTTTCCGCGAGTTGAGTATTCATGCGACGATATTTATAGATACCTACATTCATAGTGGGTACCTACAATTTACAAAGACACTTTTTATACTTAGTTATGTAGGTACCTAATTCCTACGGTCGCCTTGCAAATGCAATCAATCAAATCGGGAATGTTTTATAATATTATTATATATATATTATAGTATTACTATAGGTATATAGATTCCTATGTTTGCTCCAGTAAATAACCAATACAGGTTGTGAATAGTAACTACACATTATATATATTTACAATCTGTATTAGATAATAATATTACAATCACATAGGTATATAGGTATAAAAAAAAATTGTACGAAAGTCAAAACTGTACATTGAATATTTTTACGGATACCTACTTGGGGCGTGATTTTCAATCGATATAGGAGCCAAAAATATAGGTACATAGTTTATAGAATTTTTGTCTGTTTGTCTGTATATGTATGTCTGGCTCTCTAAGCTCTAACTTTGATACAGAGATAGCTTGAGACCTGAGAAAGGACATTGGATAGGTTTGTTCCCGTAAATCCTAAAAAAACTCTATGTGTCTGTTTGTTTGTACACGCCAATCTCCGGAACTATTGGACGGCTTTGAATGAAAGTTATTTTGTTGTGTAGGTATTATCTGGGCAATATAAATATGCAAATTCGAAGATCTAGAATGTATGATGAGGGACCCTGAGATCACACTCTAACATTTATAGGAGTGACGTCAACAAAAATTGTTGCGTCTGATGGAAATTTTCTGTTGATTAAAAAAAATCAAAGATCTGGAACATCTGATATAGACCCATAAGAGCCCAGCTGCTACACATTTATAGGAATGAAGTCTTAAAAAAAATGTTCAGTCTAATGGGTATTTTAATTAAAAAATTCGAAGGTCTGGAACATACCCTAGGAGCTCAAACAAACTAAGTATACCATTATATTATATAAATTACACCTACTCTAAATAAATTCTCCTAGTTGTTCACGTCTAAAGTTCACGCGAACGAAGTCGCGGGCATCAGCTGCTAGTGTTGAATCACATGTTTTTAGTCGTCTCTCGATAAAATAATACAACAAATTTCGAAGAAATTCCGAAGAAATTTGTTAATATGAACAAAATAATAACTAGTTTTCAAATAATATTTTATTTTTTTATTAATCAAGGATAATATTTATTTTTATTTTCAGAATAATTTGCAGAGTCGAAAAATATTGTACAATCTAACGAATTTGATAAAAACAAAGTTCTGGGGGAATGTGTATCGTCGACTGTGTATGTTTATTTAAAAATACTATCTATACTCGCTATTTTGACTTTGAATAATTTATATTTGTTTAATTGACCCTGTTTGAAAGTAATTTACTAATTTCACAGAACAATTTTAAATTTGGAAAATGTGGACCCTCACTCTCTACCTGTGTCTACTGACTATTGCCACGCAGAAAAAAATACTCCAGAAAGGTACCTGCTAAAGTTACCAGCTCTCGATAAAATAATACGTAAATTTTGAAGAACTTTGTAATATTTTATAAAGGATAATTTTTATTTTTATTTTTAGAATAATTGCTGAGTCGAAAAATGTCGTACAATCTAATAGTCCATTGAATAAAAAGTTCTAGAGTGCGTGAGTTAGTAACGTAAGATGTTTCTTCGGAAACATGTCAAGAGTCCCTAGGTAATAAACATACTAAAACCCCGGGCCACTAGGAGGAGCCCCGGAGTGGGGGGAGGGGGAAAATGGGTCCATTTTTTCATTTTTCGCTTAAATCTCAAAAACGGTACATGTTAGAGAAAAACTTTCAAGGAAAAGTTGAAAGGCCATAAAATTATCTACAAGTTGTACCTGAATCATTTTTTCCTATATCCTACCGTTTCTGAGTTATACGCAGTAAAACATGATTTTGGCTCAAACAATTTCCACATCAATCGATCAAAAAATATTTCTTTCTTCCAAAAAACTCAAAAGTGCAACTTGTGACCGGTACTGATAGATTGCTCTTAATTAGGTCTATAATTGGTAAAATAAACACATTCCTCCATGGAAGCCTTTAGGAGGAATCGATTGTCAAAATATTATATTATGGTAGTTTGAGTTACTGAACTTGCTCTTTTTATTTTTTTCTTCCAAAAAACTCATAAGTGCAACTTGTGACCGGTACAGATAGATTGCTCATAATTGGGTCTATCATTGATAAAAATACCAGATTCCAACACGGAGGCGTTTACGGGGAATTGAATTTTATTAGGGTAGTTACGATACTTGAACTTTTTATTTTTTTTCTCCAAAAAAACTCAAAAGTGCAACTTGTGACCGATACTGATAGATTGCTCTTAATTAGGTCTATAATTAGTAAAATAAACACATTCCTCCATGGAAGCCTTTAGGAGGAATCGATTTTCAAAATACTATATTAGGGTAGTTTGAGTTACTGAACTTGATCTTTTTATTTTTTTCTTCCAAAAAACTCAAAAGTGCAACTTGTGACCGGTACAGATAGATTGCTCATAATTGGGTCTATCATTGATAAAAATACCAGATTCCAACACGGAGGCGTTTACGGGGAATTGAATTTTATTAGGGTAGTTACGATACTTGAACTTTTTATTTTTTTTCTCCAAAAAAACTCAAAAGTGCAACTTGTGACCGGTACAGATAGATTGCTCATAATTAGGTCTATCATTGATAAAAATACTAGATTCCACCATGGAGGCGTTTACGGGGAATTGAATTTTATTAGGGTAGATACGATACTTGAACTTTTTATTTTTTTTCTTCCAAAAAAACTCAAAAGTGCAACTTGTGACCGGTACCGATAGATTGCTCATAATTAGGTCTATCATTGATAAAAAAACCAGATTCCACCATGGAGGCCTTTAGGAGGTATTGAATTTTATTAGGGTAGTTACCATACATGAACTTTTTAACTAACTACCCTAATAAAATTCAATTCCCCGTAAACGCCTCCATGGTGGAATTTGGTATTTTTATCAATGATAGACCTAATTATGAGCAATCTATCTGTACCGGTCACAAGTTGCACTTTTGAGCTTTTTGGAAGAAAAAAAATAAAAAGTTCATGTATCGTAACTACCCTGATAAAATTCAATACCTCCTAAAGGCCTCCATGGTGGAATCTGGTATTTTTATCAATGATAGACCCAATTATGAGCAATCTATCGGTACCGGTCACAAGTTGCACTTTTGAGTTTTTTTGGAAGAAAAAAAATAAAAAGTTCAAGTATCGTATCTACCCTAATAAAATTCAATTCCCCGTAAACGCCTCCATGGTGGAATTTGGTATTTTTATCAATGATAGACCTAATTATGAGCAATCTATCTGTACCGGTCACAAGTTGCACTTTTGAGCTTTTTGGAAGAAAAAAAATAAAAAGTTCATGTATCGTAACTACCCTGATAAAATTCAATTCCCCGTAAACGCCTCCGTGGTGGAATCTGGTATTTTTAGCAATGATAGACCTAATTATGAGCAATCTATCTGTACCGGTCACAAGTTGCACTTTTGAGTTTTTTGGAAGAAAAAAATAAAAAGATCAAGTTCAGTAACTCAAACTGCCCTAATATAATATTTTGACAATCGATTCCTCCTTAAGGCTTCCATGGAGGAATGTGTTTATTTTACCAATTATAGAACTAATTAAGAGCAATCTATCAGTACTGGTCACAAGTTGCACATTTGAGTTTTTTGGAAGAAAGAAATATTTTTTGATCGATTGATGTTGAAATTGTTTGAGCCAAAATCATGTTTTACTGCGTATAACTCAGAAACGGTAGGATATAGGAAAAAATGATTCAGGTACAACTTGTAGATAATTTTATGGCCTTTCAATTTTTCCTTGAAAGTTTTTCTCTAACATGTATCGTTTTTGAGATTTAAGCGAAAAATGAAAAAATGGACCCATTTCCCCCCTCCCCCCACTCCGGGGCTCCTCCTAGTGGCCCGGGGTTTTAGTATGTTTATTACCTAGGGACTCTTGACATGTTTCCGAAGAAACATCTTACGTTACTAACTCACGCACTCTAGACCCCCCTTGGAGGGACTCATTCAATGGACTATAACCAAATTAATCAAAATAAAGTTCTGGAGGAATGTGTGTCGTCGACTGCGTATGTTTATTTAAAAATAGTATCTATACTCGCTATTTCGACAGACTTTTTTTACGGATTCGTGCTCTATACTGTTTTCCTAATATTGTTTTTTTTTATATATTACATACAGACAGTTTTTTTACTGTTTTATAATATGTATAGATTATCATTAATAATTATAAACAAATAATAATAAAAAGACATATTACATAATTTGTGATGATTTCAACTTCACTGTTTTATACAATTATTTTAGACAACATACCTACTAACTACCGAAAATACGCGTTGAACGAGCGAAGAATATTGTGTATAATTTAGCGTGCGATGAACTTTACGTACGTTGGATGAGCCGGGTGTATGAGGGTATTGTGAGGGCGCGCGGCATGGCGCGTAATGGGCGAGGCTTAATCGTAGAATTATCTGGCTTTATACGCCCTCTTAAGGCACAATGTGAATGTAACGACTGAATTACTTTTAAACAGCATTTCAAAAATTCTTACAACTGTTGTTAGCAATTAATATCTACATTACGACTCTGACATTGTAATTATATAAAGTATATACTTTCACGGACTTTATTGTTTATTTTTATTTTTTTATAGTCTGACAGACCCTAGTTATCTCTACTAATTACTTACTGCTGGTTTGATTAAGATATAAATAAATAAAAATAATGTTTTTTACTCCTGTATTACAGAAACAATGTTGTTCAAACAACACGTTTAAAAAATTATTTTCTATTATTTTACGGATATTATTTTTCATTCAAATTACTTATATGAAATATTTTGTTATCGTAACGTACATTAAATCAATTAAATTTACAAAAGTTTATAGCTTTGATTAAGATAAAAATTAATAAAAAATATATTAAATACAGTCAAACGTTTAACACACAATTTTAAATTCGTCGAAATAATCAATGAACAATGAGTAATCGATATACTCGTATAACAGAGATCGAATAGTCGGCATTGAGAGAGCACAATTTATCATTTCATGATGACCCAATGAAGCATTAATTATTTTAGTAGAATATGATTTAGGATATTAAGTAACGGAGCCTTTAAACCTTGATGTGATCTGATGCAATAATATTTAAAGTAACATGAGATTCAATA
Organism: Colias philodice; assembly: GCF_061535455.1. NCBI lineage: Eukaryota > Metazoa > Arthropoda > Insecta > Lepidoptera > Pieridae > Colias > Colias philodice. Next base: position 3,811,308 of record NC_143092.1, on the reverse strand, counting down.
GTTAAAATTGCGCTAAATTTCTCCTAAATCAAGATTGGATGTAAGTGTAACATGTTAGAAGTTTGTCATAAATGGTAATTACATACGTCTCTTTTTTTCTTTCTTTATTTTTCATAAATTTTTCATATGTATTTAAAATAAATCGAATTGAATCGTAATTCAAAATTGTTTAAAATATTACTTAATATTACTTAATACAAAATTGTTTATATGTATGAAAATGCAGTCTTTGATTTTATAATCTCCGATATTTATGGATATGCCATTTTTCTTACTTACGAGATACCTTGAAGGCGATCTTATCAGATTACAAATTATACAACTGTTATATTTCAAATGACCCAATTAACCATACATGGTCTAGGCAGTTAGCACAAATTAGGTCTCGTACACTCAGTAAAACGAGTTATTCACAACTATATTCAATATCAAGGTATATTAAATACGCCGGTCACATGAGTAATGTTTATAAATATATTTAATGTTCATTTTATTCATAAATTTAATCGAGAACTAATTTATTCAAATTCTCAGATAATAAAATATGACACCTATAGCTATAATAGCGGTTCTTACATAATCTTTATAAAAAGCTATGTTCCGCTTGACCCATTTATTTCGCACAAAATTGGAAGCTAAGCATAAAAACTGGAAGATACGGGTAGACCGTAGTTTCTAGAAGACCTTGGCTGTGGCTAGCCCACTGGCAGTTTAAAACCAATACTATCATACTAGATCTTTGGCAATTAGTTCCGGTAACACTACCGCGTGTCGTGACTCGCTGATACAATCGCAAAACTTCCGACAAAATTAACACATAGTTAATAATGTGCGAATGCTTCCTTACAATAGGGCATTTACATTCGGAAGGTCTCTCTTTAGTCATTTTATATGGAGCAAGGAAATTCTTCTCAGTACTCATTTTAAAGCAATCTTTTACGAGCATTTTATTATGCTCTCTTTGATTGCAACTTTTACCCTAATTATAAGATGAAAAATAATCTATTAAAAAAAACCTTAACTGTACGTCTAATCCATAACATCTAATCACTTCAAAGCAAGGTATGTTAATAAGATACGAACTGTAAAAAACAGATATTGTAAATTTAAAGAGCTGAATCCAAGCAATTTAAAATTAAATAATTTTAACATTGTATTCCGTAATAATAATCAGATGAATAGTTTACAATAATTGTTTTACATAATATAATAATAACGTGTTAATTAACATGTAATAAAATGTTAAATTTAAAATTTAAATTTTTGTGTTTAATATTTAAATCATAAAATTCGCAAAAAAATAATAGTTATGTACCTACTAAAAACATACGTATTTTTTAATATTTCAATAGGTCTTTATATACCACCTGAAAATCCACGTATTTTAACTATCCATATATGCTCTTTTGATCAGTAACTTTGACACATTCAATAACTTTATTTAACTAATAACGAGATATCTAATATATGTCTAATAAAGTATGGCATTTATTTAATCATTATTATTAAGTTATTATTATGTCGCTAATAAACGGAGATCTGCAAGAGTCGTCTTGAAAAATATAATAGGTTGTTAATAAAATGCAGATCATCCATTGTAAATACGCTCTAGTTATTAAATCGAAAAATATATTCCACTATGTAAATAATGCTTGTTATTATAGTATCATTTACAGGAATTAACAATTTAAAAGATAACACTATGTAATATAGTTAACAGTTAGCACATAATAATTAATTTAATTTATTTAAGCTCGAAAGTTAGTTTCTACAAAATGCTTTATCTTGTTGTTCTTTCACCTGAAAACTACCGAAGAGCTTTGAATGAAAATTAGTTGCCTTCTGAGAAAATTATCTGAAAGTACCTGGAAAATAAACTAGGAACTTTTTACGAACTGAAATATACTAAAAATATTATAAACACTTTGCTTAATCCAAACATCTTCTAGAAACTGCAAGTGAACATCATTGACAAAAGCTTATTGTTCCCGCGAGATTGGAACAAAGTTTCGCGGTCAAGGCCAACCAGTGCTTCAATAAAAAATACCGTAACATAAAATCATATGAGAATTAAAACGGTTTACTGAATAGCTTCTTACGTACTTCCTGAATTTATCATTTTACATATTTTGTCTTTATCAACGTATTTTTTATGTGTAAAAAAATAACGCCCTTCTAAAAAAAGATTCATATTTTAATTTGATTTTAATGTAAAAAAAAATAATTTTAACCATTCACAGACTACAATTTAAAAAAGCTTAAGCTTTGTTTTTTTTTTTATACCGATTAAGGTATAAATTAATAGTGAGTTCAGTTAACGGATAACAATGGATGTATTTTTAGAATTTTTCGACAGATTGTTAGTCTTATTTCAATAAAATTTAAATATTCACATTGTAGTACGGTTTCGGCTACTTAAAGTATACCCACTCATAAGTTGGTTCCATTAAAAAATTACTCATTTGAATAAGGAAGTGTGATGAATAATTAGTTTTTATAATAAAACTAGCTGTTGCCCGCGACTTCGTCCGCGATTACGTCGTTTTTCGTCATTCGTCGTTTAAAAAAAATACGTGACACTTTATTTTTGAATGTTCTTAATTGTCTCTTATAAAAATAAACTACATTAAAATTGAATACTCTGATAAGAAAATCTTAAAATCGGAGGACATCGAAAATCTGAGGAAAACATGAGTGAATTTGATTTAAATTCTACATTACTTAGTAATTCAAATAATAATCTAAATTAAATGTAGATTAACAGTTTGAGCGCATCATTATATAATATGTACCTAAGTAATAAATTACGTTAGTTTACATAGTAATTTTACTAAAAACACGATGACTTTCTTTCGCGCTCGGTACAACAAACTAAGCATGTTTGTGGTACGTGGCCCGCGTCACTTGACCCCCTGCGAGTTCCCCTCCGATGCGAAAATACATTCGTCGCCCTACTGTAGGAAAAATTGCAATATTTTAAATTCGAGAAATATTGATTTCTTGTATTCGACTATTCGTTGTAGTCGAATATAAAATATATTTGAAGAAACTTAGGTTGGCCTTCAGGCAAAAGGGATCCTATCAAATGATAAACTTGACCTTGTATCTTAAAAGTAAGCATGAAAGGATCCTCTGATAATTGTTGAGCACCAAAGGATAATTTAAAACGCACTACTATAAGAGCGAATATTGTCTAAGAACTGTTTAGATTGCACATGTTCCTCTAAAAGTAGTGATTTCAAAGGTTCTGGTGTATCTTCAAACGAAAGCCGACTCCTTACTCCTCTTTAAAGCCACTTTACAAAAAGAACATACTACGTTAATATCGCCTATATAGAAGATGATCTGTAATCAATTGTGAGGTTATAAGCAAACCCACTTTTATATTTGTCGGACCACACCACCGAATTCGTAGATTGATCTTCTATGTTTACCTCTTAAGTCATTAAGACTGTCGAAATCTGTCTACAGTAAGACGGGCCTCTCGCTATTCGTCCGTTTCAAGAGACCAAATAGTTTCAATTCTTAATCTTTCATTAAACAAACTTATTAATCGTACTTGTCTCAAATAATCTTGTCTCAAATAATGGTAATATTCGCGTCCCTACTCTAGTCATTGCTTATGCTCATGTTCATCTTCAAGAGATCGAATAATATTATGGTGCACCCTATCGGTCCTATTTGTCAATCGGTCTTCATATTGAGTAAAAGTTTCAGATTATCGAGATAAAATATGCCATTTGCGATCAGCTGTGAGACGTTATACCCTCTCAGTGAAGGTTTCGGTCTCACAGGATAGTACATGCCGTTCGCGGTCAGCTGTGAGCCGCAATTCTCGTTGTGAAGCGGTTTCAGGTTCTCGGCATAACACAATATGTTGTTTTCGGTCAATAGTAAGCCTCTTACCTCTAACGATCCTTGAGAACTCTTATTTCTCATTTTCTTAGCTTTGCTCGAATTTCGATATAAAGATTTTTTAGGTGGCACTGATGCGAGTAAATAAAAATTAAGTTAAAACGGACTGAGAGTGTTATAATCATCAATCATCATCATCATCAATACATATAATAAAATTGTGGAAAAGCGATGTCTGTACAATGAAAATATGTAGAAAAAAATTAGCAGGTGTTATTATTAAATCGATCTTGAACCCAAAACTGTAGTTAAAAATTTTTTTGTCTGTTTGTCTGTATGTTTGTGCACGCTAATCTCAGAAACGGCTTATCCGATTTAGATGCGGATTTCACTAATGTATTGTGGTAATGTTCATTTAACAGTTAGTGTTTATTTCATGTCAATCGGTTCATAAATAAAAAAAGTTATGACAATTTATAAGTAATCACGGCGAACATTTGCTAAGGCATTCTATTGTACACTGTACAGTGTATTTTATTTTATTACAGTGTATTTGTTTATAAAACGTAATTTATCTGTTAGACGCTACAGTTATTCCTTTACATGTCCAGATGATCATATCAAAATTCCCCAAGGGTTTGGGGGTAAGCTGAGGTAGTAGGGGGGGCGGGGTCAAATTAACATTATGGTTACTTCTAATAGGTAAATTTGCCACACAAAATGTCCTTTAAATTATGTCGTATTATATTTTTAACCCCCGACGCAAAAAGACGGGTGTTATGTGTTTGACTGCTATGTATTTCTGTGTGTGTGTGTGTGTCTGTCTATGGCACCGTAGCTGGCTAACAGGTAAACCGAATTAGATGCGGCTTTTTTTTGTTAGGCAGCATATTTTCCGACGCTGGTTCTTAGATAAATTGTATCGAAATCGGTTCATCCACTTATTATACCTACATAGGGGTAAAAGTGGGAATGAAAAAAATGATATAATAATTTATTTTTAAAGATCGTTGGGAAGTTTATGAAATTATTTATTCCTTTTTCTATACACTTTTCTTCGTCTAAACGGTTAAGTTACGTCTCTCTCTCTTCAGCCTTTAGTTACGTGCGTGAGACAGGAAACATCTTATTTGGATTTGTTGCTGGATTTGATAAAAATTGAGTATCGATTAAGCTGATCAGTGGCTACACCATACATTATTAAAAACATCCATTTAAGAAAGGAAGGAAATAGAATTTGCTCCTCTCCCCCCCTGGTTCCTAAAAAATAATATGACATAATTTAAAAGAAATTTTACGTAGAATTAGTTAGGCATTTCTTTTTTGATTTTCGATATTATATACTAATCATAATTTTTAATTACAATATTATGTAGTAACTATTTGGTATAGGTTAGGCATTTCATTTCTTGATTTTCTTTAATAAGTTGGTACGTAAGTTTTTTAGCTCAGTTTAGTAAGAAATTTTAATAACAATTCTTTTAATTATTTATGGTAGTACGTATTTACTCAATAATTGTATGTTAAGTAGTAATTCAGCATGGGCGTAGCCACGGTGGGGCTGGGTGGGGCGCTTACCCTGGCTTTGATCTGGTAGGTACCAATTGTGAAGGGGAGTGGGCGTGGGCGTTGGCGTGGGCCTGGGAGTGGGCGTGGGAGTGGAAGCATGAAAATAAAAACAATTATTGTTGCCCCACCCTGAGCCCATGGTCATAGGTCCTATAGTCACTATTCCACGCGGACGAAGTCGCGGGCACAGCTAGTAGACAAATATAATCAGAAAGCTTTGAACTCCTAAGATCAACCATAAAAGATAGACATTAATTATGATGTCGGGAGATATTTTTTATATAATATGGAGAACATTTCTTTCATACTTGATTTCTGTGTAGCTTTAACCCTTAAGGTTGCACACGCGACGAAAGCTTAAAAATGGAGTTACTGCTCTGCTCACGAATATGAAAAATAATTGTACCAAGTTTCGTTTAAATCCGTCGAGTAGTTTTTGTTTCTATAACGGTTATACAGACAGACAGACGGACAAAAATTTTTGGCGTCAGTGTCGATCCCTAATCACCTCGTGATAGTTATTTAGGAAATATATTTCATGTATACAGAATTGACCTCTACAGATTTAATATAAGTATTATACATATAATTAGATGCCAATTTCCATGTAACGTTAAATTCGACTATACAATAACTAACAGACAACGCAGGTTACTCTCGTTTCCGTAAGTTGAGGCGGCTACATATTCGGTCCTCATAACTTCACTTTTTGTGAACTTAACGACAGCGCAGTTTAATTCGATGCCAACACCATCAAAAAAAGGAAATATTTTTAATTGTGAAAAAATATTATGATTTACACTATTAATACTATTTTAACATTAACACAAAATATAAGACTGTGAGTGTGTAAAAATAAATCCAGCTAGTTTCACATCAAACTTATGTTTTTAATTAGGTATACGACATGAAAATATATTAATTACCAAGCAATAATCATACAGGTAAATACTGAACAAAAGTATTAACAGTCAAAGTATATTTTTACTTACAACATGTAAATGATGAAGGAATAATAATTATCAACGAACTAACCTTTTTGTATTATTGTTTATAAATATAAATTCATAAACAATAAATTTATAAAGAATAGAAAAAATTCGACCACTTAAGAATGCTGGTTCGAGTCCCGCCTCGTTATCGAATTTTTAAAACACGAAGATTTTTAAAAATGTAACCAATGAACACATTACACAATCAATATTAGATTAACTGTAATGGTGTCTAGTTTGACTTAAAATAATAAACATCTACCCTCACTTTTAAAAATGTAGTATATTCACACGAATTATAAGCGCACCTTATAGGGAAGGGAAGATATGGGTTAAAGAGTTAAATAAATAAATAACATAATTATATTTAAATTATTAATTTTTAACATTGTGTTCAGTAGTGTTAACATGTAAATTGATTTGATTTTTACGAAATCTCATAGATGGCGCTGTTTCAAATTTGTATACTAATAAATTCATTAAACTGATTCTCTGCCCAAATTACGTAAATGACATAGTTTTTATTGTGTAAAGCTAGATAATAGCATCGCTTACCCGAAACCAACATTTAAACATGAGTCTTTAGATTGTACGCTGTCGTAATACACGGAATACGTAAGAAAAAAGAAGGTTCACAGCTCCTCCCCCGGAGGTGATAGCATGATAATATGTTTAAAAAAGCCTCACCCGACCTGTTAGTAATATTCATGCAAAATTTGAAGTCAATCTATGCAGTACTTTTCGAGATTAGCCTGGACAAACATACAGACAAACAGACAAACAGACAAACAGACAAACAGACAAAAATTCTAAAAACTATGTTTTTGGCTTCTATATCGATTATAGATCATGGATTATGTATTCTTTTAAAAAAATATTCAATGTACAGTTTTGACTTTCCTACGATTTTATTATATGTATAGATACTTGTAGTATTGCTGGATATCATATAGGTACTAAAATATGTAAAAAATGCACTGTATAAAATGTAATTAACCCGTTTTGTGTCAAGAATAATAAATATTGTGATTATAATAATTGGTAGTTTGGTTGTTAGCAGTTTCGGCAAAAAATCATTTCAACAAACGTTGATAAATTAAAAGCAATCAATAAAAAATTCGGACACAATTTAAGGATTAAGTTTTTTTTTTCACGCATTCGAAAATACTAACTATTAACTACTTAATATATGATATATCTACTCTGTAATAAAAAAAAATGTTGTATAAAATATTCTGTAGAAGTTTTTTTTTTGCTGTTTTCAAAAGAGAAAAACTTTAAAGATTTACTTTTAGTAAATTATATATCAACTGAAAGGAGAATGTTGATATAAATCACAGATCGACGACAGTCGTGTTATTTAAATACTTAAGTAATTTACATTCCGATCGATTGATTTTAAGTCTAAATTATCAATTGATAATTGATATGGACGCCATAAAAATATTTATGTGATAATTTTCTTACATACCTCCTCAAGTAAACTGCTTTGAAAAATAGTACTAACTTGAAGTATGTATTCACTTGCCTTTTAATCAATAACAATGTCATTATTATTTTACATAACTCATAATTAAATAAAATATATTTATTACAAATACATTGTATCAAATGCCTTGATATTAAACGTTACATCTATTTAGTTGTCAACAAATGATTGCTTTTACAACAATCATTTGTCAATACACATAATCAATCAGTGGAAAACAAATAATAATTACTCATGTACGATTGTACAAAGATACGATCTATGTATTAATTATATACAAATTAAATAATAGTAGCTTTTCTTGCGGCTTTCCGGTATAATAGAAAGTTAAGTTTATATTTAGGTATATATCATAATACTATGCGCTTCGCGGTTTCAGTTTTCACCCGCGTGGCTCCGCTCCTGTTGGTCTTAGCGAGCCTAAAGCCCTCCTCGATAAATGTAATAAAACTCTTCAGATTTATAATATTAATTCTAAGTACTTGATAATTTTCGACGAAAATGTATTCAATCTTTTACAGCTGTATTTCATGCATATTGTTTTCTATTAACTCACGTACTTACCTATTTTCATTTTTTTTTTATTATAAATGTTAAGTAAATAGTATAAATTTGTAGATATCAGCGTTTTTTTTGCGTTCGAGAATATTCTTTAACTGCTGCTTTACATAAATTTTATCGTAAGTTAAAGGTCTTTTTAAGAGGACGCTATGTTTCCGAGTTAAAAAATTAAACAATAGTAATTAAGGGTAAGGACTGTATAAGAATAATGTTAAATTTCTATATTTTGGTACAAGGTTGCATTTTTATTCCAAGTACTTTTATCAAATTTATTAACGCGTTTAAACCAAGGTGACAATTGTTGAACAATCCCTTACAGACCTAAACTGTTTTAAAGTCTAATTGGTTCGCAGGAGACTGGATTTTAACGAACCTATGGGAGCAAATTTCAACCCTATTAACATAAGTAATAATGATTAAATTGCTCAAATTATTGATGGTATCTGAAGTCCATTTTGCAAGTATTTCCAGTCACGACTCGCCAATGCAAGAATATCAAATCGTCTAGTTGACCTGAAACTGTCAGACAACTGTTTATTCTGATTCTAGTTTAAAATTATTTAAACTACTATGGACAACAAAGTATACAATAATATGCAAAGCTTAAATACATAATCGTTAAACACGTTAATAAAAAGTATCTAGTATTATGACGCGGAGAAAAAGAAGAATGAAACAACTCTTTTTAAGGGGACTGACGTCAATCCTCTGTGGCCTTTAGGAACCAGCAGTACAAAGTAACTAAACGTGCTTTTATTAATGAAGCACACAAATGAAATGTAACCTTTATGCTTTACCTTTGTGAAACGTAAGTAGCCCGCAATAAATATATGACGCATAATGACGTAAAGGGAATAAATAGGAGTAAAATGATCCGTGAGAAACAATATTGTCAATGGGCTTACTCATTCTCAAGTCTTTGTATACTACGTGACTTGGCTTTCGTTTCACTAGTCTATTAAATATTATACAGTAGCTAGTAGTAGTGTCCATAAAGTTTGCGTATTATGTCATTTGTAGGGCATATTTTATAATTGTAATTGATTGGCATTCGTCAGCTCAATTACTATTTTATGCTTCATTTAGATTCATTGCATATTACAATTATATATTTATTTTAATAACCCCGTAACGAATCGAGCCTCTAATCCAAGTAAGACTGTGTTTACTTACCTATACAGTCGAAATAACGTTTACATAAAAATTGATAAGCTGGAAATTGCCAGCTAATGCTAATTTTTTACAGTCAATTGTATACGGTGTTTTCACTCACTATACAATCTACGTACACCATACATACAAAATTATATCAGACTGGATCCTTTACAAAGGAAATATCTAAAAACTACAGAATTTATTCATAACGTTACAAAATAGGGCAACACATATTGCGTGTAAATATAGTAGCTATTTTGACTTATCAAATTGATTTATTTATTAACACGTTCACTGCGGCATGTCCAGTATCGGGCCATCAGCGACTACACCACAGTGCGGCGCCCAAAATCGCAGTTTTCACCGTGGTGCGGCGAGGTTTTTTATATGTTAATCAATGACTAGAAAAGAGACAAATATATTTTTGTGATCACAGTTTGACGTAGGACTCAATTTCGTTTAAAAATCGTATGGCAAAATATTGGACACACGCATAGAAAAGAAACCGTTTCTTTTGTGTGCGGCATGTCAAATATTTTGCCATTGACAAGCACCTCATGCCGCACTGTACTGCGAGCGCGCCGCGTGTCAATCTCGCATAGTGATGTACCAGGACCGCACGCGTCGTTATCAAATTTTTAAATGACAATGATACCTTAGAGGCTTTAGTTTTTTTACTTTCTTTTATTTCGTAGCATAAATGCAAAAATGTGATGACAGTTGTGAAAATAATATAAAACATTAAAACAAAAGTTACTGAACAAATTAAAACAAAAGTTACTGAACAATTTCCTGATAGTACTCTATCAAGTACCTTGTTTTATATGTGTTTTTTTTTTTGTATCGACGATCTCGTTATCTGTTAACAAACAGACTGAAATATACAAAATTGATTTATATCGATATCGATGTTTTATTTTACAGTGTTTCCCATCGCTATTCCTGTAAACATGCCGTATCAACGCAGTGCGGGATGGCAAATAATTTTTCACAAAATCAAGGGTTTACATTTTCCCTCATATCTTTTAAACTACTGAGTCAAACTAAAAGCTATTTATGCGGTATATACAAGACTATATATACTATTATCCGAAAAAAAATTTTTTGAAATATCTTGAAATTTCATGAAATTATTAACCTTCAAAGTCAGTAGGTGCGATGTGATAAAAATGGCTCATGACGCACAGTGGTGAACTTCCCGATGTGAAGTATTGAAGACATGCCGCAACAACGGTAAGTTTGGCATTTTAGGTGCCGCAGTGAACGTGTTAAAGATAGCAAGTACTTCTGCAAAATAAATAAATAAATTATTATTATGTTTGCATATGTCACACTTGACATAACTTGACTATAATTCTTGAATAACATTATAATTATTATCATAATTGTCACAGTCGATAATGCAATTATGATCTTGCATAATGTCATAACTTATAGTACAAGTGTCACTCATGTTATAAAGTCAATGTAGTTATTTGTTTTAAAAATATAAAAATATACCTCCATTTAAAAAAACTGATATAATAAGTGTCCACATATATATTTATTACATAAAAGTTATACATATATTTTGTGTCTCTCCTTTCTATACAATGTTATGGGACCTATCCCAAAAAAGAATTGTGTATGAAATATTTTTTGAGAATCGCCGGTTCATTCATTCCTGCTTTTTTTGCAACTTATTATTATTATTCTTTTTTTGTTTGTTATTTTATATTAATAACAATTTTACAAAGTTATTCAGATTATATCATTTATTATACGAGCATTCACTGACGCACAACTATTAATTTGATTATCGCCAATATAGATCTTAATAACAATTAACAAGCTTATTTTACATCACATTGTATTCGTAAATTGATTCTTGTATACAATATACATTATATATTTCTAGTTGTAAGTATTATTGTTTCGTAACAGTAGCTAGTAGTACAAAAACTTCCGTGACGAGTAAAGTTAATGCTTTCAAATTACTGACCTGCCGCAACATAAACATTATTTTAATATATTCCATATAAATGTGCAATAAACAGCTTAAGCTTAATAACGTAAATGGAAGAACGCAATTTTAATTGTATGCAACGAGGGTGACTAATTTTATGGTCATTCCTTGGCCGGTTAATCTTTTGTGGTATCGGGTTACAGGGAATGACGCTGTCCTGAATTAGTTCAGTTCAGTATGTCATACCTTCAGTTTCTTCTTGTCGTTCTTTGAAAACACTCTTGATGTTTCGTATAGTAATTAGGAAATTTTTCCCCTTTTCTGAAGTAAGTCGATATTGTTAAGGATTCATGTAATTGTATAGATTTCATCAAATGAGACTGTAAACATTGTTTATCTTAGAAAACTCATCACTAACAAACGAAATCACTGATTAGTAGGTATCATAATGTAAATTTTTAACTTTTAAGTTTTAACATATCACGTAATATAAAAAATACATATGTATATTTAATAGTAGGTATATGCGTTAATTTGTAGGTTTATGAATGTGTTGGGAAGTGTCAAGTGTTTTGGCGCGTTCCTTTTTCTTAACGTAAAACGTTCATAAATACCAATTTAAACTAATCCAACTACAAAGTTACCAGAGGATAGTTAAGAAAATTATATATAAAAGTATTTCAATTCATTATCCATAATGTAACGTAATCCATAAATATAATATGGGTTTAATCTTTAAACTATTTCGATTAGTAGTAGTTAGTGGCAGTCTTCGCAGAGGTAAAATTTATACAAAAAGGTAATACTTATAAATGTACTTATATTATCTTGAGGAATCTATTTTGATTATAATCATCTTTTACAGTTGGCGGATAAGCTACCAGCTCAACTCAAAGAGCTGAGCCTTCGTCCACGTTCCAAACCCGCCTACAGTCTCCGGAAACTCACCACCAATGATAAGGATGCCGTTATTGACTTCTTGAGAAGGTGTGTACTCTGTTCATGATTCCTGAATTTCCATAATGTGTTCAAAAGGAATTTTCAAAAATAGATTGGCAAGGATAATGTACTACCTAATATATACCTTATTTATTTTGAAGACCTCTATGTACTCAATCTTTAAATTTCACTACTGAGGTATTGGCATCAACCTCACAGCAGAAAAAAGAAAGCTTCGCTCATTCACATGCAAATACATTTGCAATTCCGTTCCCTGCTATATAATTAACTACGAAAGATACAAAGACAACAAAAATCGTTGATAGTATTCTTCAACGATTATACTTCGGAAGTTTTACCTTAAATTTGTTTAGTAAGCTCTATTATATTTTTTGTCCATACAGATATTTCTTCCGCGATGAGCCCTTAAACCAGACCATCAACCTACTCGAAACGCCCGAATCCCGATGCTTTGAATTAGAAGACTATGCGGCAAGCACTCTGCAGGATGGAGTGTCTATCGCGGTTGTTGATGAAGATGGCAAATTTGTGGGCATGGTCATTAATGGGATTGCTAAGAGAGATGTAAGTAGAACATGGTTTTTCTTTAATGCATGGGTTAAGGTTCATTACAGTTTTTAGAATCACGTTTTCTTTATATTATATTTATACTATATTATTTTTAATCATATCTGATATCATGCTATTGTACCCGACTACTTTTTTTTGACATTTTTGATTTTTTTTTTATCTTTGCATTGAACACAAGTATCAATTAAAATCTGTAGCTCAATCAAAAGCATTAATCACAAAATACCATGATGTAACATTAACATTGGGATATTTTTCAACTTACCTGTATTACCAAAACAATTTATAAAGTGTAGCGCGTGCCATGTACAAAGAGTTTTGTAAGAAGACAGTTTTCAAAACCTTACTTCCTTCCTGTCAGCACAGTCAGTTAAACGAAGCACGTGCCAAAGGTAATGTTAATAAATAACTTTAATATGTTTCTTCCGGCCAGGTGTCGATTAATGTCGCGAGAATTACACGCTCTGAATATTAAACGTATTAAAGTTATATTTATCGGTCTAATATTTTGTTTATTTACAAATTATAGTGTTATCTGAACTTGTGGGTAATTAAATGTTTTTTGTAACAATGTAATTTTCTTCGTATAGCTATTTAATGACAATTTTTATAAGCGTGGCCACAGCTGCAGTGCAGCGTGACGATAGAATGCTATTAAATGCTGAATACTGATTATCACAAAATTGTTAGACTCTACTTATTTCCATTTAAAAGTATTATTTTCATATACATATTTTACTTATCGCCATATCTTAAAGCGTTTGTAAGCATTTTCTGTGTTCATTATACAAGAAAATGTTTTCAATTTCAGGACAGTTGATCAATATTTATCACGACTATGTTTATTCCTCCCGACGTTAAGAATGTGTTTGACAGAAACCCGATAATTGGAAAGGGAAGGAAACCTCTTGCAAGGGCGTTAGTCCCTTCGTATTTGAATGTCGTAGCATAAATATAGGTACTTACAATCTAAATAAACAGGCGATTCGTCATTTTAACAAAGAATAAAACTTCGATAGATATTCGGTGGCTGAATTAATATTTGACTCTTTGTCAATATTAATTTTCATCCATCGCTACTTAAAAAATGCGAAAGTAACTGTGTGTCTGTCTATTTATTACACTTTCACGCATATTGAGTATTGACATTGTTATTTTGAACTAATTTAATATCAAAAAGTTTTTTAGTCAACAAACAATTATTTTTATTAACTATGGCTCAAAAGTAATTTTACATTAATATAATTTAATCATTCTTATGATTTATAGCTCCATCCGCCTTTCGTAGTTAAATTCAAAAGTCAATCATAAATAAATATGCCCCTGAAATTTTTATAGGCTCATATACTGAATGCAGTTTCTGAGAAAACGTATAAACCATTACCTTTAAAACAATAAATATGTTTTTAAAACCATTCAAAAGTTCAATAACTATAATGTCATAATGTAAATATAGAAACAATTATTCATCAAGTCGTTACTACTTACTTTCAGTAAGACTTGATGCAGATGCTTATTTCAAAAAAGCAAAATAAAGTACTTGTCTGGTATAAGTAGTCCGTTTATCGAGGAAGGTATATAATAAGGTACTTACAACATATTTTGTGAAAATAAGAAAATAATAATAATAATCTTTGAGAGACGAATGGACGCTTATATCATCATCATCATCAAGCCATATTTGTACGTTCTGCAGGATAATAAGAGGACAATATTATAAACAATCCCTAAAATCAAACTTTCTTGATAGGTTATGTTACTCGGACAATGTCACAAGCAAGACACAAGTAATTTGGAGTCGGAAATTCGGATTTTCATTATTCCTTCCACGTATTGGAAATTAATGAAAGACAAATGATTCTTGAAATATCTATTAATTTTGGAAAATTTCTTATCCTCATTGATTTTTTCTTCTGACTTTTTGGTACTATATTCATATCGAAATATCGAACATCATTTTGATATTTAATTTTGATCGATCGATATTTAATTAATGTATATTTTTGTTATTCATATTTTTTAATTTATTGCATTTTTAATGATAAAATAAATTAATTCCACTTTCAAACTTGATTATTACGTATTCTGATGCTTCAATCTAAGATAATAATGCCGTCAGAATTTACTAAATATTTGTTAGAAATATTTAGTAAATTTGACTTGTTTTTCAACTATTTAAACAGTCAAGTAAAGTACCTAAATCAATTCGATGCAATTTAATTTCCCATCAAAACAAACAAAACAATTTAAATTAAAAAGAGCAAGTAACGTGCAAAAAAATAATTACTTTATTGCGCATCTGTGTCGGAAGTCATAAAAACAACATCAAAATTTGCGAAATTGAACCATTTTGAAGCTTCAGCAAGCATTTTGAAAACAATTATTTATTACACGACTTCAACGGAAGTCGATAAAAACGCTATCAAATGTTTCGAAATTGAAAAACTTTTGTATCTGTATACAAATAATCTACCTAAGTATTTAAGAATGCAGAGTATCGAAACTCGTAATGGAAATACATTAGGTATGACACAAGCGTCCACCTTTTGAAGAACTTGTAGCCTATGTACTGTATAGTATTTCATCCTTTCTTATGAAGTCCTTTCCAGTATTCTTCGAATATTAATATATAGGCACATATATATATTAGACTTTATAAAGCAAATTCCTATAAATATTGAATGTCATTCCCCAGGAGGTAGACTACACAGACAAATCAGAGGACTGTCCCCACCCAAAGTTCAAGCGTATTCTCAAACTGCTCAGTCACCTGGACAGGGAAGCGAGGATCTGGGACAAACTACCAACCTCTTGTGATACAGTTCTGGAGATCAGGATAGCTTCTACACACCCAGACTGGAGAGGCAGGGGACTGATGAGGATCCTTTGTGAAGAGTCAGAGTGAGTATTCATTTTAGTTTCAACCAGCCACTTCATTAATTGCCTAGGTTCTTTATAAAATGGCGATTTTAAATTAATGTTCTAAAAGTATCGTTATACATTAATTAATATTAAACGTTATGCGTGGATATCGATCGGGTACCTACTACCTAACTAGGTAGTAATTAATTAATTAACTAATTAAACAATAGTTAATCAAGAGCCTTTTTTTATAATTAATGATTAAGCAAGCATTTGACTATCACTTTGCCTGATGAAAAGCGACATGCGTGGTTAAAGATGGAGAATGCTGACCTAATAAATATTTATTCAATTTACCTTTACTTTACGTTTAGCCTAGGCTATTAATTAAACGGCTGATTGGCTTCAACATTTGCATATTCGATTTATCATTTAAATAATGCGATTATAAGAGGTCAAATATATTAGTAACTAACCGTTTTGTCACATAGTTAAATACCTTTAAATTCAATCCATTTCAAACAGATAAAGCATGATTGATTACAAATAAAATTTTTCGTATATTAAACCAGACGTATACTAAGAATTTATTCATAAGCAATTTGTAGAGGCCTTCGACATCAATCAAAATGTGCGAGACGGTGACTAGACGAACTAAATTACAATCGATATCTCATATCCACTATAAAATATTATAATCCATAGGTATCTATAATTTCTGCACATTATTGATTATTCAAATCAAAGGCAAATACTAGAATCACACAAACAATAAAAAATATGCTTGTTGACTAAACAATGATAAATAATTCGTATTCATACTATAAGCAGTTTCTCATTCATACTGACACAATATCCATAAAACGTTAGTACATATATTAAGGGCCGATTTTTCAATGCTTATATAAAACTTATTCGTCGAATAATGTATAAAACTACCATTTTAAAAACGTATTCTAATTGCCCGTATTTGACAGTTTACGTGACATTTTAATACTATCGTGTAATACTTTATTGGACGGATAAGTTTTATCCAAGCATTGAAAAATCGGCCCTAAAAAAATATTATAAGTAATCTATGCATATCAGTTATCATAGCAATTACGAGTATTATACAATATTTTTTAGCAAGTCTATTTCATAGACAAGGAAATAATTTTCATAAGAAGCACTTTGTCTTAAATATATCGTAATTTAAGTGACAAAAAATTGATTGAGTCTAAAAAGCCTTGAAAGAAAAAATGCGTGACCAATCTAATTCCAAACTGATTGGAAAATAATCTGCCAGCACAATTATACATGATGGAGCACATTTAAATAATGGCCATTGCATTTAATACAGATGAGCTTCCTGAATCCTGTTTTTAAATAGTTGGTTCAAAAATGCAAATAAACCCTTAGGTTGGTATATGGCATTTATACGAGGATTGCATCTTTTGTTAAAATTAAAAAAAAATCCTAATTGATGTTATGTAAATAAATATATAAAGACAACATAGAAAAGTTGAGTAGACAGTTGCAAAAGAACTTTATCGAAGTTACACTGTGATAACACTATCGATTTTTTGCTCTTCATTCAAAGAATTGCTAATAAGCCTAGCAAGACGAATCCATTATATGCACGGTTTACGCTCCAAATACACGGATTTGGTTTCAGGTATTGAACTAAAAATAAATTGTTAAACGGAAATGGTATAAGAACAAAACGTCTCTGTTTTAATGGTGAAGTAAGATTTTCTTTTGAATGACCGTAACAACTTAACAACTATACGAAAAGCCAATTATTATGTAGAGTTACTACCAGTATTATTATATATTTTAAAGACATAATACATTTAATTGAAAAATGCTTCAGTTTAGATTACAATCATTTATGACTTGCATTTAATGTTGAAGTTTCCAATACATTTAATCTAATATGCAGGATAATAAAGCTATATTAAGATTTATTATGCGACACGTATATGTGCAGAGATTGTAACAATACCACATACTTATTCAATCGACTAGATTCTTTGCAATATTTTTTTATATCGCGGAAATAATACCTGTTCGCCTTAAAATGGGCACATAAAAGTTACTGTCAACATTCATTGATTTGATTTTCTTTGCAACACGGTAGTAAAAAGTTAGCGGAACCGAAAGAGGTGTGATTCGTGATTGAATGTCATAAAACATGTTGCGGTTTATTGTCTGTGGTTGATTAGTATTTGTTAAGTACCTACAATTTAATTAATACATACCTACATTGTTATATTTAGCCTTCAGTTTTGCGTGCTGCGCGAATTTGAAAAGGATATAACAGTATTGTATAGATATAGTGCATACTCGAGTTTAAGCTCGATCGCGTAATAGCTATTTTACACGAAAGAGAAACAAACACTTCACATCCATACAAACTTTTACACTTACAATTTGTAATACATAGTACTTAGTTTGTATTGTAATTTTTAAGTGTTCTTGATATGGGAATAAAAGTTATAATCCTCGCTTCCTCATGTTCACTTTCCTTGTAAAGGGCAGGACTAAGAGGCGTATAACTCGTCTCTAACTCTCGTTTCTTTCACCTCTCAGATAGAAATAATAAATAGTATATTAAAATTAACACTTATAGGTAAAGGGGACCTATTGGAAAATTCTCGTTACCACCATAGGTCCTCTGAGGTCCACGTATAAATCAATCTTTATATTATGCATGACATGTATATTACCGTGATTATAATCGATAACTACCAACATAATTGCAGAGCAACTGACAAGCAGTACATTATGTATGATAATAGGTACGTTCTTATGTATTGCATTGTTGCCATAGTTTCACAGCGCCTAAGATTATGCTGTCAGCAGTATAATTATTAACAACAGTGACGGATTTATTATTCCGCCCCTATTTCTATAGTTCTAAAATCTTAAATAAGTATCTAACAGTCGAGCGAAGCAGCTCTATAAGGTAGAGATATATGGACGTGGCTCGGCCGAGAAAAATGGCGCGTGCCGTCATTTTCCTTGACCGCCTATAGAAAAATTTTAAACGAGAATAATTCTCACTGCCAAAGTTTGATTACTATCTATCTATCTATATATATCTATCTATATATATATTATTACTATATATCTATGTCTAGTATTTCAAATAAGTTCTCATAAAGTTACCACCCGTAATGTCGGAAAAACCCATGAAAAACCTATGCACAACATCTACTTTAAAATTTAAGAAGTAGTTACCATCAATTTTATTAACATATTTAATCCATTAAAAAAGCAACATAGTAAAATATGTTCTATATGCAATTCTTTTTTTTGCATCCTCAGTTTTGACGCAAAACAGTTTAGAAATAATAAAAAATGACCACAATCGCCTCATTTAAATAATTGTACACTTAATCAATTTGTCCTTAGAAGGCTTTGTTTAGTTACTAGCTATGTAAAAAATATAATTACAATCCAAACAAGGAGCACAAAGAAATTTATAAATTATAACAATCTCTTTAGAAGATTGTGCATTGAACTCAATATTAACCTTAAATTTTTATTAGTCGCCATAATAATAGTTATATAGGTATATATAGGAAGGTGAATTTATGTTAATCCATTACAAATTAATCATTCCCCTGAATAATTTGTGTACATATAATTATTTATCTTCATTTAATTTTGTCTAAATGTCGTTTGCAAGATGTTTGCAAGTGACGAGTCAAGAATCTGCTGAATATACAATATAAATATTTTTTCTTTTGAGTCAATAAACGACATCATATTCAAAATATTAATCTACAAAGTATGGAGATAATTAAGTTTATAAAGTATAAAAGGTGCTTTTTTTGTGCCCAACATTTGTAATTTCCCTTTAGGTATTCGTAATAGTTAAGTATTTCTTTTTATCAGGTGTAAGATAATGATTAATTACCATGTATCGTTGCAAATGATAACCATAAATACATAATCTATTTTACTTTAAAAGCTACGTTTAAAAATAAGACAACACCGTATTTATTGTCTTATAAATACTATAATGAACGTTTAAACCACGTAATAGCGTTGATCTTTTTTCATGCTTGCAAAACCTGTAACAAACTATAATTATTATTTTATAATAATATCTGTTAGTCATGTTAAATACCTTATTAATAATGGTTCTGTTTAGGTCTCAATGAGTTTCTAGAAACCCAGGTTTAGGCCAAGGTGCCGTAGTGGACATTTCTTGATTTAATTAACGATAATTCTTGATTTCTTGGGTCAAGTTTAATGTAAGCCACGTTTTTATTGAGATAATGAATCAATTTAACAAGTTATATTTAAATACAAAATAATAATGCTCCAAGAAACAAAAATGAAAAATGAAAGGGTAGGTATGTAACACAGTTTTGTAAGTTTCACATAACCTCTTGTGAAAAAGACGTCGTGTAATTTTAATTTCGGTTTTAGCACGATTAAAATGAGTTGACTTAAGAAATGTACGTATTTTTTTTTAAAGTTAAGAATTGAGAAATTAAAAACAATTATTCCAATAAATCAATACGGCCACTTTATCTCGTGTAAATATCTTGAGAAAAAGAAATAAGAGTCGGTTTTTTTTCATAACAAGGAAATCAGGTATCTACTGGAATTGCTTTTACATTACAATATTTAGCTGCCTCCTTGGTCTAGTAGGGGCACCTTCGACAGAGAGGTCCCAGTTCAAAGCCAGATTCATAATATGTATATAAAATAGATCTTCTCATATTTTATACTTTTAGATAATATGAAGAATCTGTATAATTACGATTATTGAAAATTTGTGAAATCTGTATTAAATTCCTGTCCAGTGACAGTGGGGCTTCAATCGAGATTTACTGACACCCTATTTTATTCAAGAGGGCTAGTGGACATTCACGGCCAGTCAATTTTGTGAGTCGTCCATGGTGAAAATGCAATTTTTTCGACAGTCCATCGTAATTTCACTTTCACGATCATATTGTGGTCGCGGCATTTGATGCCATGGACTGAATGAATGCCCATGTCCTTATACACTAACCACTCGCTTGATTTCCAATACAATGTGCATCCGGCATAGAATAGGCTATGACTACAAATAAATTAGTCACAAAACAGGAGTCTTATTATGATCGATTCCGCATGAGTTTCAGACATGTGACACACGTCGTGATTTATAGACCTAAATGATTTACTAGTTCACCTCGATGCTATTGTGATCTTATTTAGGAAGTAAGTCGTTAATTAGTCATGTTTGAATTGTCTAATTATTGCAGTAATTGACACTGTATATGTTTGAATTGCATTCATTGTTTGTTATCAGGCGCGTAAGTTAATCAGTGATTATATTACCTACATGAGATCTGTCTCTTGTAAACATATTTTAACAGTTTTATAAAAGTCTTTCTATAATTATTAGAATTAATTTTTTCTAAACTTAATTTATTTGGTTCTGTCTGAATTCCACTACAAGACATTAAATACCATGCGTTTATACCAAAATAACAAAACAAATATTTTGAATATATACATAGGTTTCATTGCCAGACGTAAAGTCATTCTCGAACATGTACCCGAAATAGAACCTCCATTCTCTAATATTTCAAAATGATACGACCTTTGTTATTTAACGCTTCCTAAAATTAAAGTTCTTTACGTACACGTATCTACTAAAAATATCGTAAAATATACGATCTTTTACAGTGAATTACAAGAAACACCCCAGTTTATGTTAAAAAATGACAATAACGCACATTTTTATTATTGTTGTTAACTGCACGTGAAGTAATATTTTTAATGACTTATTTCAATGAACTCTCAACCCGGTAATATCTCGATAGCTCTGCAGAGCGCAGACCAATATGTATCTTTGTTAGCTTAGCAATAATAAAGATTATACAATTAAACTAATAACACAAATCCAATAAACATGAATGACATGCTAATGATTAAATTGTATAATTGCGAAATTGTCTGCTATTAGCTTCCGGGCTGTCACCATGTGCGTCTTATCATATACCTACGATCGTCGTATTGTTATATGCACATTGTACACATTACATAGGTATAAGTCGATTCACTTGCGTAAATTACCTATACATTAACATTTTCATAACAATTTCTTTTTTTTAAATTTTCAGAGATACTTTCTTAGCTGATCAAGAAACTTTCATTCTAGGGCTATAGATATTTTCAAGCCTTGCCTAATAAAATTATATCCATCCAATAAAGTATTCTCTATATTCTATACAGTAATTGTTCAACATTAAAAATAGTTACCTACAGGCTTGTGATAACACGTTCTTGAAATGGTTACGATATTTGTTGATAATTTTTCGAGATACAAACCCTTAAAGGGCTTAAAGTAATTGTGATTTCAACAGGATACTTTATTTCCATCCCTATATTACATGGTGTCTCTATATCTATTTTTATTTATATTTATTAATCTATTTACCAGGCGCATAGGCCGCGAAATCGGTGCAAGCGCGTCCCGCATAGACACGACCTCCGCGTTTTCCGCCGCGGCGGCTGAACGCCTCAACTATAAGAACGTTTACAGCGTGCTCTATTCCGAGCTGCCATACGCGCCTCAACCCGACCCACCGCATTTGGAAGCAAGAGTGTATATCAAGCAGCTGTGAAGTGAGTAGTTTATAAATAAATAAATATTTCAGGACAATTTTCACACACGGCACAATCAGATCCCATACTAAGCTTTCGCTTGTGTTGTGGAAACCAGATGGCTGATAAACATACATATGTATATAATTTTAAATAAATACTTATATAGATAATTAACACCCAGACACAGAGCAAACATCTTTGTTTATCACACAAATATTTGCCCCGGGTGGGAATCGAACCCACGACCTCTGGCTTGAAAGGCAGGGCCACTACCAACCAAGCCAACCGGTCAGTCAATTATATGTATATTTATTTATTTATTGTGTTACAACTACAAGAACGTATACCGCGTGCTCTATTCCGAGCTACCACTGATGACTGACATGTTTGTTCAAATAAAATTTATACCATAAAAATTGCAGCATTATCTATACTAATATTATAAAGCTGAAGACTTTGTTTGAACGCGCTAATCTCAAGAACTACTGGTCCGATTTGAAAAATTATTTCGGTGTTGGAGCACTTTTATCGAGGAAACATACCTACGTCATTACGAACAACAGAAGAACAACAGAAGTGAAAACGCGGAGCGCAGCTAGTTACTTTATACTTATATATAAGTCATCTTTTCCACTACTAATCTAAAGTGTAATCACATTCAGTAATCACTGATAATAACGTAGCTAATACTGTTTGTTTATCTCAAATATAAATAAATCGGTTACCTATCTTAATCTCGAATTTTAATATTCCGAATATCATAATCCAGAAAACGTTTGGACATTTTTTCATAACCCCGAATTTTAAAATTTCGAAGTTTTGTTTGCCATATAATCGCAACTCCGAATTTCATTTGCCCATTTCTTTATTTGTACGACGTTTTACAATCCAGACGAACGAGTTCCAGACATACGAAATCTAAATGCACAAAATCCAGATGACCGTAATCCATATGCACGAAAGCCAGATTTTTAAAACACAAATTTTTGAAATACAGTTAATTGATATCCAGACAAACAATGTCCAGATTTTTGAAATACAGTTAATTTATATCCAGACAAACAATGTCCAGATTTTTGAAATTCAAATAAACGATATCCAGCAAAACGTAATCCTTCCAGGGGGACGCAGCACGAACCTAACCTAACCTTCTGAATAGATTTTAACACTATAACCTTTCTGTAATGGGCAAGTAAAACAATATCGAGTCGGTTCTGGCACTCGCCGGCCGCTGCCGCGGCACGCTCGCTTCGCTCGCTCGGCTCGTGCGTAGGGGCTCACAGTTCAAACCTAACCTAACCTACAGAGTCGAATTTGACACTTAAACCTTTCTGTAATGGGCAAGTAAAACAATAGTGAGTCGGTTCTGGCACTCGCCGGCCGCTGCCGCGGCACGCTCGCTTCGCTCGCTCGGCTCGTGCGTAGGGGCTCACAGTTCAAACCTAACCTAACCTACTGAGTCGAATTTGACACTTAAACCTTTCTGTAATGGGCAAGTAAAACAATAGCGAGTCGGTTCTGGCACTCGCCGGCCGCTGCCGCGGCACGCTCGCTTCGCTCGCTCGGCTCGTGCGTAGGGGCTCACAGTTCAAACCTAACCTAACCTACTGAGTCGAATTTGACACTTAAACCTTTCTGTAATGGGCAAGTAAAACAATAGCGAGTCGGTTCTGGCACTCGCCGGCCGCTGCCGCGGCACGCTCGCTTCGCTCGCTCGGCTCGTGCATGGGGGTTCACAGTTCAAACCTAACCTAACCTACTGAGTCGAATTTGATACTTAAACCTTTCTGTAATAGGCAAGTAAAACAATAGCGAGTCAGTTCTAGCGTGGGGGTCGTAGTTCAAACCTAACCTACTGAGTCGACTTTGACACTAAAACCGGTCTGTAATGGACAAGTAAAACAATAAATTTACTTACTGACAATGTTTATTTTCAGTCGATAGTAAAGGTATAATCACGATTGTATGGAAATCAAATAAAAAGATTATGAAAATCTGGTAATAGTTTATCTGTTATACGATTATATGGGAACCAAATAAAAAGATTATGAAAATTTGGCAATAGTTTATTTGGAAAATGGTACGATGGGAAACAAAAAAAAGTATTCTGAGAATCTGGTATAATAAGATCTGTATTATGAGAATACGGGAAACAAAAAAATACTTTTTAAAAATCTGGTTTTGGTGCATCTGGAAATTGATTCATCTGGGAAATTAAAAAAGGAATTTTAAAAATTTGTCATTCATTACATCTGTCTTTTAAAAGTTCTAACAACCGTTTTCGGGGTTTTAAGATTCGGGTAATAGAAATTCGAGTTTTTAATAGGTTACCAAATAAATCCTGTAGTCCAAATTTCCAATCTATACTATATTACTATAATATTATAAAGCTGAAGAGTTTGTTTGTTTGTTTGTTTGTTTGAACGCGCTAATCTCGGGAACTACTGGTCCGATTTGAAAAATTCTTTCGGTGTTAGATAGCCCATTTATCGAGGAAGGTTATAGGCTATATATCATCACGCTACGACCAACAGGGGTGGAGCCACGGGGGTGAAACCGCGCGGAGCAGCTAGTGTTTAAAATTTAAATATAACGTAATTCTTTAACATTTATTAATTTTTGTTTTTATTTTTCAGGTAATTAACAGAGGCAAAAGCAAAAAAGGCTTCGCTTTCAAAAAGCGAATAATTCAGACTAAGGCAACATGTTTATAGAGTTAACTTTTAATTGTAATTCGTCATTATAACATAAGTCTAATTTTAGTATTATTTTAGTGCTTACAAAAATATAGATTCGAAATCGAGTATTGGCTGTTATAGTATAATGATAATTATGAATTTTTAATGCTTTATCGGATAACCACATTCCAAAGTAATTTCATTTCATTTTTTATAAATGAAAAAATAGGTAATTATTAAAAAAAAATACAAATTTTCGCTCAATTTTCAAGAAAAAATAGCAGTTTGTAAAACATACTTGCTATTTAAAACACATAATATTATTATGTTAGGATTTTTATGTATTTTTTTTTTTTGTAACTACTTATTGTCGAATAGCAATTTTAATAATATACGTCATTAAAAAATGCCTGTAACATGAAAAAGGCTTTTTAAATTCAGTATAAACCAAAAAACTGTTTGCATGTATGTACCTATAATAATTTTAGGTTTTAAGGCTGTGTAAAATTCATTTTAGTCATGAATAACATTCGTATTACGCGATTTTGGAAATGAGATATTAATTTCGTAGAAAAAAGAGATGTCGTAATAATTGTAAAATTTAACGCCTGCAGAAATAAAATAGTATATACTTTATACATAATATTTTAAAAATGAATTTGTGTAGCTTTAGTTAGTGGTTCCTTTATTATGTACAAACATTAAGATATTTTTATTTTAAGCGTCAATTGTTGACATAGTCAAAATTTATGTGATGCAATATTGTTTTGTAAAATTGTATCTTAGTATTAGCGTGTACCTATTTGTATTGATAATAAATAATAATTAATCGAATAAATCTGATGTAACTAAACTTGCGTGTTTTTTTTTTATAACCTTCCCTTATTTAAACAAGCATATTGAACATTGACGAGCCATGCAACAAATCTTACAACATATAGTGCTTTTAAATTTTTAAATCGTTAGATATATTATCTCAGAAACGCTCTTAGAAAAAAGTATAATCTTAACTATAATTTTTGCATTAAAACTCTTTATGATAAAAATCTTCATTTGGCCTCGAGAGCTCATATCAGATCGATTTAGATTTTTTTTACTGTATTTATAAAGTGTAAATCATTTACAACAATCCTACAAACTTTAAACTGAACGTGTATTATTGTAGGTACCTTCTGATATCTGAATCCACGAATATCAACAGATACATTTTCCATAGTCTTTAATTGTATAATATAATTTAATTTCTGAATAATACATATATCAGCACATTATATGTATAATTTTATTGTTTTTTTTTTAATAAACTTAAATCCTAAAGGCCCTTTAATTTAATTATGAATATCTCACAATATTACATCATATAAATTATTATTTGAATCACTGAGTCACACAATCTTCACTAGATTAGGCCCCTTTGACGTTATAAATTGGCAAATTTTAACTTTGTGCTACATTTCTTTGAGGATAATTGGGAAAACTAACCACAATTAATATAATGTCATAATTATTAACATAATTGATAATAATAAACATAATGTAATATTAAAAACGACGAATTTGTATCTAATGCATTTTTGTCATTAAATCATGAAAGAGTAGAATATATTGATTTACGTGAAAAAAAATAGAAAAATATTTTAATAAAGTACCTAGTGTGGAAATGTTTCTAATCTAAATATACAGTACATACAATATCAAAATATTTTTAAAATATTTTTTTTCATTTTGATACCTCTACATTCTATAAATACTTTTTCAAGAGTTAATTTATTAGAAAACAATTGCAACAACAAGATTTATGTGATATCTAGATAATATACCTATATATTTTGGGAACGTCGCACGAAAAAAAATAAAATGACCGAATAATTAAATTATTTAGTTTTTGCGACGTTCCCAAAACTTTGTAAAGGTTCTGAATACAAATAATTTTTTCCTTATTTTTTGAGTGATACAATTCACAATTATTGGTCTTAATTGTCTCGTATATAAATTTCGTTTATTAACAAATTGTCGCCCTGGCAGTTATTCATTAGCCATTGAAGCACAGAGTTGAACAATCATTTCGTCCAAACACATTCGGAGAAAAGATACTTGGACATAATATTTTAATTACAAACTTATCAGTTATCATAATATACGGAAACTCTGAAACAGATAATTTTATTCATAAGTATTAAGAAAAAAGGTAAGTGAATAAAAATTCACAATAATTATTCATATGAATAAATTTAATACTTTATAATAGATTCATGATATTGTGTTAATCATAATTAAAACGCGATTTATCATTCGTCTATCATTTCATAATATAGTCGAATGTATAAACGATCATTCATATTATGTCGTATTAAATAAATATATTAATTCAGATAATTGGAAATTTTTTGTCCCCTTTGGAATCATTATGCCCTTATCTGGCAAGAGAACTCCATGGGATTGCCCATGCTGCTCAATTATATTATATTTATAGCTAACTGTGAGAGATAAACCATTAATTAATACGCATCTGTTAACAGAGAAACAACACTATTGTTATTTGTATTTTTAAAACTACATATTAAATAAAACAATATATGTACTGAAAAATATAATAAAAATAAATTTTTATTTGGTAATTAGTATAAGTGAAGTGAAGAAGTTATACTATGTTATGGTAACTTAATTTATTTGTATGTTCGTTCTAAAGTTCGGTTTAAATTACATAGTTCCAAAAAATATTATTATTCCTACAGAAAGAAGCAAAATGATACATTTCCACATCAAACGTGTGACGAAAAACGACATTGACAATGTGATAAAATTTTTAAAAAGGTATGCTATTTTTCGTCCTTTTTTATATGAATATTTTCATTGTTA
This sequence comes from Colias philodice, assembly GCF_061535455.1. Classification (NCBI taxonomy): domain Eukaryota; kingdom Metazoa; phylum Arthropoda; class Insecta; order Lepidoptera; family Pieridae; genus Colias; species Colias philodice. The sequence continues at coordinate 3,783,213 of NC_143092.1, read as the reverse complement.
GCATCAACTTTAAATACTTTGATATAAACAAAGGAAGGCTTAATACTGCCAAACTATGAGCAGAATAATTTCATGACTAAGCATCTCAATTGAGTCAATGGTATAATAAATCCAATTATATTACAGAACATACTTCCTTGATGAACCGCTGATTAAATCATTAGAATATTGTTCATCAGAAACTGAATATTGTCCTGAGTTAGAGGAATATTGCCGAAATGTTCTGACAACACTTTCAGTGATAGCAAAAGATGTTGAAGGGAACATTATAGGTGCTCTTGTAAATACTATAGGTCTTATTCATGATGTAAGTATCTAAGAATTCTTTTAAAATAATATTTGGCGTTGTCTCCCTGATTTTTTTCTCTGTTTTTACATCCAGTATGTGAATGATGTTTGATTTTTTGTTTCTTATGTGCTGCTTCGGTTATGCTTGTTTATGAATTATGCGGTCTTTAATTTAAAAATCAGTAAATAATACTTATGATAGGTATATATATATTATAAAAGAGAAAACATAAATTCCTTTAATATTCAACAATTTTAGAAAAATCAAAAATTAGCCTGTATTTATCCATTTGGATTATTTTTTTTGGATATCTACTAAAACGAATACCTAAATACAGTAGTAAATTTATGTTCCGTGTTTTTTCCCTAAAAAGTTTATATTTACAATGCCACTTAATTATCCGGTTGCCAAATTTAGAGTAATGATAATTTATTATATGGAATTAATATAATAAAATTGTACAATCATGTAACTACTAAATTATTATTAAATATGAACAAAATATTACGTAGAACAATGCAGTTTTCTCAAAGAAATCCTCAAAGAATACAGCATCTACACGCATTTTTTTTATTTTATTTTTTTTATTTAGTTATGACGCTGAAAACCCAAAGAGAACTCTCCACCTTCTCCGGTCCAGCGGTCTCTTGCCAATTATTATTGGCTCGTAGCACGCGCACAGCATTTAATTCCTATAAATTATTTCAGCCAATCGACTACCTACTAAACATAGACAAATACGAAAACATAAAAATACAAAAGTTCATACGAGTTATTGCCGGAAGGTCGGGAGCCAATTTAGAAGAGAAATACCCTGATGATAGAGAATCATTTTACATCAGCCTTGCGGCCACTGACAAGGCGTGGAGGAATAGGGGAGTTATGAAAAAAATGATGGAGGAAGCTCAGTAAGGATTTTATTGTAATATATTTAATTTAATAATGGAACAAATCTATATACCTACCTTTAAAATGAGAGTGGCTAGAATCTCGCATTCTGTCTATAGTTGTTTATTTTCTATTAGCGGTCCGCCCCGGCTTCGCCCGTGGTACATATTTCGCAATAAAAGGTAGCCTATGTTCTTTCTCAGGGTCTAAAGATTGTCTGTGCCAAATTTCATCAAAATCGGTTGAGAGATTTATGCGTGAAAACTGAAAACCATACATACATACATACATAATTTCAAACCTTTCCTCTTTATAATATTAGTATAGAAAAAATATCTGGGTCATAAAGTTGAAAAAAAAATAAAAGATTCCTCCTCGCCTCTATTAAAAGGGCTATATGCTATGGCCAGCGCTCGACATAGAACACCTGTTTGAAAAAAAATCATACAGATCGACCGTTTTGCATAGGTAGGTGTACAGATGGTGTATGATGTACACCACCACCACCACCACTTACGTATGATGATTAATTACATTTTCCTATGACACTATTACCACGAATATATGATTCACGCATAAAAATATTGCGTAGGTAACCGGAAATTATATTTAGTCTCTTTATTATTACTGGTGTAAATATAACACTCTATTTGCATTTAATACCCTTTTCCCGGTCGGCTATATAATTATGTAAATTACTTTCTTTAATTATATTGTAATAGTGCTGCCATAGTTTCTGTGATCTGTGAGTGCTGCCAATATACAGAATATACAGTAGGTACCTAACTATTCAATAACGAGTTATTTATAATTTACAGGAAAATAGCACGAGAACATGGCATCAGATTGATCCAGATAGACACATCTAGCTTCTACTCAGCCAAAGCTGCTGAAAAACTCGGCTTTAAGTGCATTTACGAGAGACGTTACGCAGATATTACATTTAACGGCAAACCAATCGTCGTACCTGATCCCCCACATACTATGGACAAAGTTTTTATAAAGGAACTCTTTTAAAAGTACAGAAATTCGCTATGAATAGAGACCCTATGTTATTTTTGGGCAAAAGTCCGTTAAAAACTTCGATCATCAATTGTTGTTATTAATGAAAGTTCCTAAAATTTTATCGTAACCCGTAGAAAATAATTTTCTGTCAATCACTACGACGAAGTTCTGCAACAGTGTGATCTAGCGTCTCTACCGGTTATGTGATGCCCTAAAAGCACGACTAATAAAGTCGCACATATTTCCCTAGTTTTTTCAATATTCTCCATTCTAGATCTGTATAGATTATGTTACTATACATCAATTATATTGGTGCATGTATAATTTATGTGGAATTAAAATAATACGCTCGTCGCTACTTCGACAGTTGAGAAAAGCTCATCTACATCGTTATAGACTACAGGCCCGTGTTGAAAAAATTATGGGTCATTTGACCCACCAGGTGACCTATCTAGAATGATATAAGAGCATAAAATAATAAGATTCAGCACTATGACGTCACTTGTAAGCTGTCCACCTGAGTGCAGATGAGAATTCGAAAGTTGAGGTAGAGATTTTCTCCCCTTGTCTCCATGATTTTTGTACGGCGTTGCGGAATAATTGATTAAAAGTAGTATAGAAATAGTACACAGATGCCGTACAAAATCAAATGACCAAATTTACCCCGGCAACTGTCGAAAAATAAAAATAAATTCCGACTTTGTGGACCACCATTTTTGTACGGCATCTGTGTCATACTATTTCTATACTACTTTTAATCAATTATTCCGCAACGCCGTACAAAAATCATGGAGACAAGGGGAGAAAATCTCTACCTCAACTTTCGAATTCTCATCTGCACTCAGGTGGACAGCTTACAAGTGACGTCATAGTGCTGAATCTTATTATTTTATGCTCTTATATCATTCTAGATAGGTCACCTGGTGGGTCAAATGACCCATAATTTTTTCAACACGGGCCTGTAGTCTATTAGGGAAAATCAATTTGCCGTAGCCTTCTTTAGAGCCATTTAGATACATAATATTTAGATACCTATTTTTAATTATTGTAATGTCCAGTTAAGTAACTAGATCTAATAATATACTTAAATAAATAAATCAAATGTGTGAAAATGAAAGTTGTTGTTATTTTACACCTACCCTTACAAATAATATTATATTGGACGTAGATAAGGATAAAGGAATATTCGATAATAATATGATTATCTTTCTGATATTATGATATTATCTAAGAATAGGTTATTATATTATCTGGGGAGTCTTCAATAATCTTTATCTGAACAAATAAATAAAACGCAGCTTGTTTAGCTGTGTAATAATATAAGAACATGAATTACATTTTAATGAAATGCTCACGATATCTTTGCCAATAATAAAATTGGAGTGTCTGTTTTTAGTATAATACATATCACAGCTAGAGCTCTATAATTAATATTCGATACTGAACTCAAATCAGGCATTAGTAAATTTATATTTTTTTCGATCTATCTGTACTTGTACTGTGTACCTAATATGTGTGTATCATTCTAACGTAACTACCGAATTGATTTTTATTACGAAACGTAAAATGCTTTGATTTAAAAAAATAATGTTTGTGTAGTCTGATATTATTAATATAATACTTTTTGTTAGAATTATGGATCTAAAAATATTAAATGTAAGTACTTTATAGAAAGTTTAAGGATTTATAATTCAGAAAATATGAAAATCACAAGTCGCAGTTCTTATTATAATTTTGCTCCTGTTAATAAAACCAGAGCAATTTATAGGTTCGTGATTTGACTTTGGTTCGAAAATCGAAATATATTTTTGATCATTCCTGATTCTCACTCATCATCATCTCCCTTGCCTTATCCCATTTATTTGGGGTCGGCACATCCAACACTCTTTCTCCACATTGTTCTGTCCTTTGCAGCTTCAGGCGTCAGGCCCTTCGTCATTAAGTCTTTTTTGATGGTCGAAGTCCAGTTAGTCGGTGGACGGCCTCTTCCTATTTTTTGTTGGTTTACCGTGGTCATAGACATTACTTTCTGGATCATGTGTTCAGGGTCACGGCGTTGCACATGGCCAAACCATCGCAGTCTGCTCTCTCTCATCTTGTCTCGGATATCCGCGACTTACTGATTCCTGATTCTCACTACATAGGATAAAACATAGTCCTTTTCACTGTCTGTCTGTCCCTATGTAAGTAATAAATATAACTAATTAGAACTTTAAACTTTAATAGATAGACAGGTTTAAGAGGAAGGTTTCTATTATGTATAATACATCAGCTGGTAAGTATTTAGTTTCTTCTTATATTTGTAATAAGCCAATATGGTTGTAGATGTTTCTTGCTTTCAAAATTCCATAGTAATAAGTTCTAATGTGGTTCTAATTGATCGGACGAAGAAGCGAATCTATAAATCAAAAAGTTTTATAAATCTATAATTCAATCAATCATAATCAAAAAAATAGATAATGTTTTGTTTTATCATTGACACACGCTATTATAATAATTCATTTATTGCATCATCTTCCTTGTAATTCGAAGAATACAGAGATAACAATTTGACTATTTTTTATTTTATTTTAATACGACTTTGCTCATAGTCATAGTAGGTACGTATAACTATTATTCACTGGTGCATGAGCGTAGAACTGACTTGACCCAGGTTCAATTCCTGGTAGGGACTAACAAAAAAGTTCCTCTCTTGGGCAGCACACAGGAGGCAGAAGGTACATCTACTTGTCTGTAAAGAAAATCGATCAGTGAAATTAATCAACTGCATCTGCCTCATACCATACCTCACAAGGGGACACGCCAGTACACTATTTGTCCCTTTAAATAGGTACTTAGTTTAAATTGAAATACATATTCAGTCTACGAATAATTAACAGTAGTAGTACAATATTTACAAATCTAGTGAAATGGACATTACAGTGCAATTAAACTCCTCGCGCTACAGGCAAATTACAATATAAAGTTGTAATGTTTAAAAAACATATTTTCAGATCATAACAGCCGGGAATTCTTCGAACTACGAACCGATGTGGAATAGTGACACAGCAATATTACATCGTTAATTTAGAATATGATATTAACGGCCCTTCCTGTTTAATACCAGCCAATAATAATTTACGAGTTCAAAGCTATGAGTGGTATAATTCTGTAACATTATTATTGGCACATCGGCAGATTAATAAGAATTATATTATTAGAGATTAATAATAATAGATATGAAGCATCGGATGACAATATTTTTAATACTCTTGAAAAAGTAGATAATTGATTTAATCTCAATCCAAATAATAATCATTAAGATTTTAGATAATACATGGTCATTCTTGATTTCAACTTGTTAATTTTTTTTTCTACGAGCTACTTATCACTCTACTCCATAGCTCTACCCCGTTTAAAAAGGATTTCAGCATATTAGTGAAGCAAGGCATAGAGTCAAAGAAATCAAATTCTTAATATGTAGTTTTAACATGGTTTTAACGGTACAAAATTTGGTTCCCAGTTGAAGCCTAATAGATAGTGGTCTGTGGGGAGAAAAAATGCGTTCATTAAAAAGCACCCCATCAATAAATAATACTACGATCGACCTTTATAAACCCCCAAATACAACCAGACTCCACACACAACGCACTATCATCACAATCAAAGCCCAACGTGATTTCCGATAAAGCCATGACACTCAACATAAATTCTCGACGCTATCACAGTATGTTTACGCATTACCAGTCAGTCCAGTCGAACATTCACGGCTACCGGTTGCTGCCAAAATAACGCGCGAATAAATACAAATAAAAAGTGAATGCATTTTCATCATTGACATCAGTTCTACTTTTCTATATATAGATATTTGTTAAGTACATGAACGATAACAGTGAGTAGACTTTTTTATCTTAAACAAATAGAGCGATAAAGTGAGCATCATTTATTTTTATAAGTTCATAACTTGCTTCAACAAAACATTAGAGGGAAAATTGTTTAGCGTATAATATTTTCACGGGTCAAAGAGTTACAATAAATTATAATAATTATCTCTAATGACTAATCTATATCTATTCTTTTTCTGATGCACTCTATATTAATGTTAGGTATGGATTTTGTGTACTTTACCTACACATTTTGTTGACACATACATTACACGAACTTTAGAAGTTTTCGAACCGGTATATTGTGTTTCTCATTTCTCTACTCTTCTTCTCTCTTTTTTCGTATTAGTCAATAAAACAAGTTCTTAAAAGTCCATCACATACAGAAAATTTTAAAACATATTAACTAATATACTCACAATCCAATTCAGAATTGTTTTGCATTTACACATTTTATTAACTTCGCAATAAAATACTAGTGATGCTCTTTTTTCTGATAGCGCATCACTATCCATAATTTTTTGTTTGAACTTCGCAATAATAAGACAAAAACTAACATAGTACATATTGACAATGCTATCGCTAATATTGACGGCTAACATACTTACTTAGTTTTGTTATGAGTTATGAAAACATTAGTATTCACATGTAAGACTCTCTCGTCTGTATATTATATCGTAGTTTTAACCTTGGAAACTATTTTCGATGCTAGTACAATTAACAATATTATGTTTTGTTACAGTCAAAATACAGTAAAACTCTCTGAAGATTTATTTAGAAAGAAAGCAAAAATGTCCTCTTATACTATTGAACGGATAGTGGCAGACGATACGGAGGAAGTTATGAAGTTATTGAGACGGTAAGTACCTAACCTCTTTTGTTTGATACAGATAGAGCAATTACATAATTTCATTATAAAAAAAGATAATTAATTTTTAAATATTTGTAATCTTATTCAGAACAACTGTAACATTAACAATTTTTTAAAACATTTACCTACTTTGGATTAGTCAAGTATTTTCATCGTAAAACTTTTTGGCGCCATATGGCATAGCGCCTAGAGCGGGATTCCCTCGCGCTACCCAATAATAAATTATTCTGCAATAAAGACAATTTTAAATAGTGTTTTTGTGTCTAGAATGGCGTAAAATTATGAATTATTTTTTATTAAGGTAGGTCTCACATACCCGACTAAATGTAATAATCCCATTAGATCTATTGTTTGATCGTGATAGCAGAGGTTTAACGAAACTAGATAATAATTGATAGTATTTTATAAAACTACTCGTTATTAGAGGTAATGTTTATATACAACTGTAAAAACGTTTCATCACGTTTAATTAAAATATCCTGTGTCGAAATGGGTATTTTCATTCTGTAAGCAGCGTTGTGCATATTACTACATGTCATGAAGATTAATATAAGTATTAATATATATAGTATGTATTAATCTTCATGACCTTAGCCTTAGCCATTAGTTTAGTCATCAAAAAGAAGTAATACCACAGACTAATAATAATATACTACGTATACAAGTAATACTTCATTTTGATTTTTGAAAACAAAATAATTTTAAAGGTCAAGTTTAAAGGTTGGAGAGTTTATGATGTTCACTAAATTGTTTCGCATAATAATCGCTTCATAATACAGACAAACGACAATACATAGATGTTACATTTTTTCACGCACCATTCATTCGCGGAATGCACGTAAAATTATACTTACATAATATAATTTTCATGTTTAACATCATCTATTTAAAGTTAATGACACCAGGAACAATCAATATACCCATTTTCTTAGTAGATACCACATAATATAATATAGATATAATAGATAGCGCCCGGCAAACTTCTTGGCCAAAAAGTAGCGTGGTGGTATATATGCGCATTGCGCAAGCTTCCCCCAAGAAGTATGCCGGGCGCGGCGCTAAGCCGGGCGCTATAGGTACCTAATTAACGTTAAATTTTTATCCTTCCAGCAATTTCTTTCTCGACGAACCGATTAACAGAAAACTGCAGTACTGCACTTCGGTAGATGACGATTGCCCTGATTTAGACGAATACTGCAGATCCACTTTACCGGGAATATCATTTAAGGCCATAGATGCTGATGGAAAAATTATTGGAGTTCTTATAAACGGAATCAGTGCTGTCGACTATGTAAGAAATATTGTCCCGACCATAGAAATCTAAATAACAAGACACTAGAAGTCGTAAGCGTGCGTGACCTTGTCGCCACTCAGGTGATTTGCACATCACCAGTGCATTCGTCACTGTTCAGTTGCTCTGGAGACGTATGAGTGTATACATGGTGTGTTTCAGCAATTCCCATTGCGGAAATTCTTCCACAAGTTGTAATTATACTTATAAAGGAATAATATTTCATCGGAAAATATTTTTTTTTAGAAATAATGCCGTTTTTCCTTAAAATTATAGAATATTTACAAGTATTACGAGTGTCACCATAGTAATCGAAATAACAATGAATGACACAGTCGACCATTCTTATTATCACGTTTGATCGTATTGGAGCAAAAAGTCTCATATACTTAGGGATGTTATTCTAAAATAAACCGTAAATTCGTGCGTTAGGATACATATTCAAAAGCTTAATTTAATAGATAAGTTAGTTTTCACTAAAATCAAGCTGTCCAATAAAAGGCATAGTTTACTTGTGTGTACTGTTTAGCTTTCGGTTTGAATGTGTTGATTTTGGCGACAGCGGTTTTCATACGAATTATGACATTCTAGCACTTCTATGTGTCTTGTTATTTAGATTTCTATGGTCCCGACCTAGTTTTAGTTTAATTCGTAGTTGAAAGATATAACTAATAATATGTTGTAATAAATAAATAAAAAACTGAAAGATTAACATGAATAGTACCTAGACTTTTACTTTAAAACACAACACGTAGCCGATATTGCTCACTCAACTCAAGTTGTTGTGGTCAATTGTGTGAGCTTATTGTGGTTAATGCCATGGTCTACAATTATGCATATTCCAATAAGCTTAACGAAATACTATTCTAAATGCTTAACTAGTATCTATTACACGAATGTAAATAAAATATACACTTACATTTATAATTTATTTTACAGCCCATAGACTACGATACAATGATAGCAAACTGCGCGAACCCAAAATTTAAGAAGATCCTAAACATCTTGCTTATTCGTGAACAAAATGCTCAGCTTGCTAAAAGATACCCGAATGAAAATAAATTATTCGAAGTCAAACTAGCGGCAACCGATTCCAATTGGAGAAACAAGGGAATTATGAATAAATTAATGGAATTAGCAGAGTAAGTTTAAGCACAGATAATTTATAGAAGTGGATGATAAGACATTTCAATAACATATGAAACACTAGATTAATGACTACGTACATAACTACTAGAACCCTGCCATTGTAGGTGTCGCAATTAACATACCTATCGTCTTATTTTACAATAATATCCTTATTTACGCGGTAAAATTGCAAAATACCAAGAGCATGAGCAATAAATAATATCACACTGTATAACTGACAACTGCATGATGACCAAGCGAAAAAAAGACAAACTTTTAACTTCCCAATGTCGATAGGTTTATAGCGGAATGCGTATTCTACTACATGTACGACATAAAGAGTAATTTTTAATTGATTCCATCGACTTTCATAGAACCAATTTGTTAATAATATTTCAAACAATTTTCAAAAAAGTTACATATATTAAATCAGAAGTAACATGTTTTAACTCTCAACCTCATATAGAATTCGCTCATCAAAAAACAGGAGCGCGAGCACGAAAGCTATCGTCAAAACGGGAATTTGAAAAGCGCCCCTGCCGTCCGTAAAAGGAACTAATTTATTGCGATAGCTTTCATGCCATCAAATATTAAATAAAAACCAGAGGGTGCTAACATTCTGGTTTACTACATTAAATTATTTATATACTTACCATAAATACACTAATAACAAACTATGTATTAATTACAGAAAATCAGCTCGGGACCTCGGCATCAGATTATTACGTATCGACACCTCGAGCGAATACTCCGCTAAAGCTGCCCTAAAGTTTGGTTTTACTTGCCTTTACGAAAGGGCGTATAAAGATATAAAACTACCCGGAGAAAGTGAACCTATAATTGTCCCCGACCCACCACATGTTACGGATAAAGTATTTATCAAGGAATTGTTTTAATGTTTAGCTTCACCTTCAATAGTTAAGAGTAGATTATTCTGGTATTACCTACTTTAAGATAACCACATAACTTTGGTACTTAAATCCCAGTGATAAGGATCATCTATGTCTGTTTTCTGTGACACAAGTAATAACCTAGTTCAGTAGACAGAGCAATAATATTATGAACAAAATATGTAAAATTTGAGAAATTCAAGCCATGAACTATTAGACTGAGTTATTACATTTATTACATTTGACGTGTTGAAGTACAAAATAAATTTAGAACTGACTTGTGACTTCTTTTGGTTTATAATATTATTACGCTGTACGTACACTTTTAAACTGAGAATTTTTAAAGTCATAGTTTGTAAATATATTGTTTCAATTATCAATGCATTTTTACTTATATTTATATAATAAATAAATTGGATATAGATATAAGAATATAAAAGATTTTGGCATATTATAGATTACAAAGACAATTTTACCTTACCTACCTCCAACTGTCAGATAAGTAGGTATTGTTAAGTAATTTCACGTAATGTACCTAACATTTTTAAATTTATGCCCCTGAAATTTTACATTATAGTTTAAATTGCTCCGCTTTCTGTAGGCTTTCTTCGTTATGTCATCCAAAATTACAGTGTTCTATTGAGGTTCTATTATTATTTATCTGTCATAATGACATTTCACGCATATAGGCTATTAATTATTATAGTCCAACTGGGTTTATTTTATATTGCAATGTAATAATATCAATCTATAGGTAGGGACGACATCTTATCTTGGACATTTTTGTAATATGATTTGAACTTATTAGATTGTTATGAAGATAATATTATAATGTACCAACTAATTAGTTCTTAGATTAAGGATTGGTCTCCGCGCGCGCGCTACGACTAGATGCCGCCGGCGTACTTGAAAAATGCGGCAACTAATAGTACGCCGAATTCGGCGTACCCAAGCCAGTCGTGTCACAAGCATTGTGTGGAGAGGGCGAACCGATAGTTTATAAAGATTTTGAACAAAATCTGAAGTAAAATGCCTATTTGTGCCATAAAACTATTTAAAAATAATACAACAAAAAATAAGAAAGACACTGGGATCACGTACCATCACTAAGTATCGTATTATTCGAAATTTCTCCTTTACTTCGAAATTTTTTTCTACGAAAATACGACGCCATTCAGTGTTGCCGTACTGCATATCCAAAAAAATACATGTGGTTGAGGAAATCTTTTAGCAATAATTTGAACTTTTTTTCAATACTATTACTAATACATATATAAAAGAGTATAATAACAATAATTTATTTCTGTTTAACCATGTTTAACTGACTCATATAATGTTATTTTTTTTATTTCCGCTTTTTTACTTTTAAACAACCTTTGTGACTATAGTATAGTAGCGTCGCAAGTGGATTTGAGTCATGCGACTCAAATCGTTCATGGATTCGATTCCCGGCCAGGTCAGGATGAAAAAAAATATTTTTCAAACTTCTTTCCAAGATGGCAGATTTCCCATTTATGAGGTAAAATTTATGTAGCTGGCAGCCCAATTCTTCACACACACTAGCGTCTTTACAAATTGCCTAACACACACTACAGAAATGAGTTGCCGCACTCACAGAGCTATTGTTTTTAGGTGGGGCGGTATCTAGTCGTAGCGCGCGCGCGGAGACCAATCCTTAATCTAAGAATTAGTTATATAATTCAATACTTCATTGCATGACATTGTACAAAGTAAATTAATTTTTTTATGTTCCTCTTAGTATATACTTAATACTGATGATGATGATATAATAAAAGAGATAATTAATTTAACTATTTTATTTACACAGCTCATAAAATATTTACAAAAATAAATTGAGGTAGTTACACCACAAAATCTTTATGTATTTTTTTTAATACATTTTTGTGTTAAATTTGTTCAAAAAAAATTCTATTCCTAGTCACTGCATTTTTTATCAATTTTTAATCATTTAATAAAATCAAGTAAACATATTTTTCTAATTTGAATAATTAATAATTTATCATTAATAATTAAATAAATAAATAAATTGCAATATCAAATTTTGAAATAAATTGTTCTAAAATCAGTTACGTTGATTTGTTAAATACTCTGTATAATTAAATCACAAAAGGCAAACACTTAAGTTTGTACGTATAGAAATATATTTTTTTCACTTTTCAGTAATTGTTACTGAAAATGTTGTCATTTTCTTTAAAAGATTATCGAATAAAAGTGATAGTCTATCACATAGGGATCTTTTCTACCAGAGATGTGGTATGTGTGCTGTAACACAGCTTAGCACATCTCTAGTGGTAAATCACTCTAATTGTGATTTATCGTCTATGTCACTCTACATCTTTTATAACAATGGTCTCACAAAAATTTTTTTATTTGTCATGTCAAATGACATTCGTCAGAGCAGCCAGCAGCCATTCAGATATTAATGAGAAATATTATTAATAGATATTAATGAGAAAATTATTATTATTTGTGAGTTTGAATGAAGACTAAGTCCCCTCAGTTATACCAACAGCCTCTTCTATTTATTTCTCATGACCTTTTATTTCTTCTCGTTTGCAAGCGCGTGTCCTAAAGATGCAGTAGCGACTGTCGGATTAGCTGCATTCACTATTTTCTCTAATAATGCCTTTGTTTGCATCTGAAAAATAACATAAATTAATGAGTATTTTGAACAATATTTAGCCAACAAATATTTTAAACTAGATACTTTTAAGAACTAAAAGAAATAGTAAATAAATATGCTATTGGATGAAATGGTTCTCTAATACTTTTGTTTTTTTTTTTCGGTAGCTTAAAAGGATAAGATTATAATAAGATTTTTACAAGTAAAGTTTTTACAGGTAACTTCACTATAATATTTGTAGCTACTGAATGAAAAAATTAATAAAAATAGACAAAGACAAGCAATTAGTTGGATTTTCTATCATTTCAATATTTGAGTTATCAATCAAATCAGACCTTTTCGAGTTATACTATACACCAAAACTTATCTCTAGATAATTAAGGCGATTTAATACTTACTTCATTAGTCTTCCCTTGAGCATTGGATCGAACCCTGTCCAACTCTTCAGCTAACATCATAGACCTTTCCTGTGTCCTTTTACGATGAATAACATAGGATTGTCTGTAAAATAAATAAAATATCAGGAATAATCTTCTTTATAATAAATATGAATCGCCAAATGTGTCGATTTGAGAATGGAGATGTACACATAGTTCAAGCATAGGTTCCTGTGGAGAGAAAATGTGGCAATAGGACAGAACGACGTCTGCTGGGGCAGATACTCGTTGTTAAAATTATGTTTAATTTGTACCCATGACAATCTTTAAACAGATTTAATTGAAATGTCTAGTCTTTATATACCTTCATATAAAATTTACGTGTCACATTGTTTATCCCAGACAAAGTGCCGTCCGCGATGGCCTCTTAAACTGTTGGATGGATTTTAAATTTGATTTGCACCGTGGATGCAGTTTTATCTAACTTTTAAGATAGGACAGGTAACATCTCAGTTTATAATCGCTATTTTATTTTTTTGCAAATTATTTGTCTTTAATTGGCAGTCACCATTATCTATATATTATGTTGACATCTGTTGACTAAATTGAATAAGTCTCCAATAGATGACGTTATATTAAAAATACAAACCATTTATATAAGAGCTACAATTTAATACCAACATGTATTGCTAAGACAGGACAACATTTGACAGGTAAGCATTAAGGTGATTGCAACGATCTGTTCCCAGCCAATATCCCGCTAGATGGCGCTGAATTCTACATTTCTAGTTTATTTGAGTTTTTGCGTAATTGGAATAGTCATCAAACCTAGGAATAGTCATGGCGGTTACTGAATATTATATTTTATTGAAATATGTTATATCATTGCCTTAAAATCCACCCAATTCGGTAAAATTATGCGTTTTAACATCTGTCATTGCATACAGGGTCGTTTACACACACAGACGTATACAAAAATGATAAAGATTTAACTCTAGATGGCGTGAATGTAAAGCGCGTCACACACGGTGAAGATACTACCTATAATATTTTATCTAATCTAGTAATATTTTATATTACAGTATCTTAAGGTATCCGGTATCAGCGTTCTGACCATCATTTTTCTTTTTTCGCTGTAGAACCGCCATCCTGTTACAAATGACCCACAAAGGAGAATGACCACGGGTGGTATCGGTAAAATTTTAGTTGTGCCACGTATTCGTTATATTGTTAATTCCTATTTGTATTTATAATGATCATATGTATCAATATTAAGTCTTAATTAAACCGGATAAATTGAAATAATAGTAAAAGTAAAAGTTTTTCTTTTGAAACATGTATGAACTTTCGCATTAGTAGGAAGTAGGATTGTTATAAAAATAAAAGTTATATTTGTTGGCGTAAACTATTTTATTGTAATTTTGGGAAATAAATAATGTCAAAATTGATTACCTACAATAAAACGCAGTTTTATTTTATTACCTACATTACACTATTGTTTTTTTTTTTATCAAAACATGTATTTGAAGTAGCAAATATGATATTATGCTGATCCAAGCATTTTCACTCAAAACTAATATCACTAATGATTTGTAAAAGTAAATTATTTCAAAATACATTTCATAACCAACAAGTAAGAATAATTATTCATACAACAACAAATCAAAAACACTATTTACTATGGAAAAAAAACCAGGAAGGTGAAAAACATATTTACGATTTCGATGCACTCGACTTTTAGTAAAATAATAGGTAAAAATATTATTATGGTTTTGATCACAGACATATCTGTGGTTTTGATTTTAGCTACTAGTATCAGAAAGCTGCGTGTTCAATGCACGTCGGGGTCCCACAACTGTGGAGGAAGGAAGGTAGAATACCTCCATCGAATAAGTGAAGTTTCTCGACATACTCGATTTGCCGGCCGGCCTCAATGAAGATTGTCCGAAAGTTGTATATGTGCTCTGTAACGAAAAAATTTCGCTAGCGCGATTCAGAGTGAGGTGTCGTACAATATACCTAATGAAGTTTTTCATCTTTTTATTTTACTGCAAATACAAAATAAAAATTAAACAATGGTAATGTAAATTCTAAACAAACTACTACCAAAATACAATTAGAACAAAAATCATTTGACTTGTTTATTTCACCCAGAGGCCAGAGGCGGCTCGTGACAAAATTGTATAGGTGTTCACTTGAAATAAAACAACGAAAATACAATAGCGTTCGGGATGATTTATTACAAAAAAATGAGCACCACATTTTATAAATGTCTATAACACTAAAAATTACAAAGTACAGGCTATTTCAAAACGAATTCAATGACTAGGTATCAATAATTAGTAAATCACCGAATTTGCATTCGCGAGCGTAGGTATCCATAGTGTTTGTCACTGACGGTCACTGACCTCTATAACTTATAGTTATAGAGGTCAGTGGTGTTTGTTGTGTAAACATGTATGTATTTGAGTAGTTAGTAGCATATTATATTCTGAATTTCTGATCCATGCCTATTCACTCAAAACTAATAACACTAATGATTTGTAACAGTAAATTATTTCAATAGGTAGGTATTTGAACATTTCCCAACAAGACGTAAGAATAATTATTCGTAGGTATACAAGATACAATAACAAATCTAATACACTATTTATTATTTTATTATTTACTAGCGGTCCGCCCCGGCTTCGCCCGTGGTACATGTTTACGTTTTCTCTCCATAAGAAGCTAGAGAGCTAGCGCAAAGCTACCTGTATGTATTTGACCAGACCTGGATTTTTGTGTGTTGATTCCCCTATACCTACTATACATGAGATGAGGAGTCACTAAGCCCAGAGTGGTGGACGGGGCGCGCGCTTAGGTAAGACAGGTGGAAATTTTTGGCGAACTTTGAAACCATTTGACCACGTCTGCCATTTTGATATTTGAAAATAGATTATTATTACTATCGGAAAATAACAATGGCAGACCATTATCACGCGGATAACATTCTGGCAGACACTTATGAAAGTGCTGAAAAAAATACAATTTTGAAAGTATTTGACCAGATCTGCCATTCATATATTTTATTTATTAGGGTCTTAAAAACTTATTTTCGAAACGGCAGACATTTTCATTGCGTACAGACTTCAGCAGACAACAAAACTTTACAGACTTCAGCAGTCAACAAGACTTAGCTTCTACATGGTCAGATGTATATATGTATTACGTTCCCTGACCTTACATCAATGATTTACTTTATTAATGTTTTTATGGTCATTTACATTTAATTTTGAAAACTATGGAATAAAATTTATAAATTTGATGATACAAAACTAAATATACATTTGTAAAGAATCTCAAATATAAAGTTGTGTTGCAAATAACAAATCATCATTTAAATATTTAGTTTATTTCTTTATTTAAGAAACAATTAACAATTACAAAACAACATAAAAAAAACACGCATGCATTTATTGAAATGTTCATTCATCATCACTATCGTATGGCGTTGTGTGACTCGTCTTCATAATCCATTGAATCGGATTCTGTAAAAGTAAAACGTAAATTATATAATAAAAGAAATGAGTCATTATAAACTTACCTAGTAAGGCAATGCCTTTGATGTCGCACGATGCCGCCGCGCCGCCAGTGTAGGTACTTCTGCTGCTACATGAAAATATGCTAGGGTTGCAACAAATGGGAAATAAAACAATTGTGATTATTACTATTATGATGTAATCATTTATTCATATTATGTACATTCAAAACAATTGCTATTATTAAATCTGATGTAATTATTTTTTCATAAATATATAATTATTATTAATTACATAATATATTGCACTGTGAAATATTTACGTATCACTTTATTTTTGATGTTCTTAATTGTCTTTTATAAAATTTAAGTGACGCATTCGCATTGGGATCAACAATCCGATAAGAAAAGAATGGAGACAACATATACATAGCTTTGATTTCAATTCTACAGATACAAAATATACAATCTATCTAAAATGATACAACGGATGTTTCCTGCGTTTTCTCGTCAAAATACCGAAACAACGTAATTATTGTATAGTAGTTGGGCGTGAAAGTAAAAAAACAAATGAAAAGTGTTTTCCATATGATTATTTATTAAATTTACGCGATTAAGAATAATTTCAACGATACAATTTAGTAACCGAGAATTCAGAGGATTAAAGAAAATACCTGCCTGATCATTTTATCAAACTCTAAAAGAATTATGGTTATTTCGCATCACTCGGTTTATTAGTTTGGTAATAATTATTAAAGGTAGTTACAACCCTAGCCATTGAGTCGAACGGTAGGCAACACAATATCGACTTTGTGCGGGTACATATGGTACATTTCTTCTTGCTGTGAAGCGTAATTATTATTATTAAGATTTTTTAGGCTATTTTGAATCAGCTGTTCTAATTTAATTCTAGAAATTTATTAAAACGTGATTTTCTTAAAAGTATATTATGAGTTTATAAATACCTCAACCAATAGTTATTGTGTCCTATCCTCATTTCTTTATATCTTGGTAGTTAACTAAAGTGTTAAATTTACATAACCTCAACAACAACATTTACACTGCCACTGCACTAAAACTAAACTAACTAGCTCTCTAGCTATAAGAACCATCCTCGTACTTCAAGGGATATAATAAAAAAAGAATTATCGAAATCGGTTCAGCCGTTCTCGAGTTATGCGCTTACCAACACATTTTGCGATTCATTTTTATATATAAGACTAGCGGTCCGCCCCGGCTTCGCCCGTGGTACATGTTTACGTTTTCTCTACATAAGAACCATCCTCGTACTTCAAGGAATATAATAAAAAAAGAATTATCGAAATCGGTTCAGCCGTTCTCGAGTTATGCGCTTACCAACACATTTTGCGATTCATTTATATATATATATACTAGCGGTCCACCCCGGCTTCGCCCGTGGTACATAATATTTACGTTTTCTCTACATAAAAACCATCCTCGTACTTCAAGGAATAAAATAAAAAAAGAATGATCGAAATCGGTTCAGCCGTTCTCGAGTTATGCGCTTACCAACACATTTTGCGATTCATTTTTATATATGTATAAGATAAGATTATGTGAAAATAACCAGGAAGGTGAAAAACATATTTACGAAAACATAGTAACATAATACCTATGGCTGTCGCTACAATAATTATATTTCAATTTTATCTTTTTATACCTAGTAGAACTGGCCGACGAATAAAAAAAATCGTATTAGAATAAATACAATAAATTACGGAACAAAAAAAGGATTGTAACATGATTGTAACTGAATTGAAATTGAATTGAAAAATTGAATTGAAATGTTTGTTTCTGGGCGCACCGTTTTCGACGACGCGACGCGCGACGTAAGCGTATAGGTATAGGTACCTACTTTGCTAAAACAAACTAATAAAATTGTGTGTCTGTCTGAAAATTCGGAAAAGCATATTTTGCAAGTTTGTAATTACTTTGATAGTTTACCGATTTATAATAATTGTAATTGTAATTGTATAATATATAATTTGCAATGTGGTGAAATTTCATAAAAATCACGGGCCAATTTTTTGTTTTGAATCCCACCGAAAATATAATTGCGTTATTAGAATAATTAATTACTATACCTACCCACGATCAATTATTACAATATAGTCTCAAATGCATACTAGAGAAATATTGCAATTTGATTCAATTAAAATGCATAGCATACAAAAATAAATTCACAACACAAGAAATTCCGCGCGCAAATCATAGCGCGTGTCAATGAAATCAAGAATGTTTTATATCAAGCCGACGCGGACGACGACGCGACGCCGAACAAAAGTACCTACGACGGACGACCACGCTTCGAGTTGCCAAACAACATGAGTAATAAATTGTTTACAAAAAAAACAAGTTTTCCATTTTTCTGTATGAGTAGACAGAACTTCAAAACGCCACCTGCTACGGTTTATATTATGAACGATTGTTATAAAAATAAAAGTTATATTTGTTGGTGTAAACTATTTTATTGATCAATAATTTTGGAATTTAAAATTGTCAACATTGATTACAATAAAACGCAGTTTTATTTTATTACACTATTGTTTTTTTTATCAAAACATGTATTTGAAGTACCATATAATATTATGCTGATCCAAGCATTTTCACTCAAAACTTATATCACTAATGATTTGTAAAAGTAAATTATTTCAATATACATTTCATAACCAACATGTAAGAATAATTATTATTATTCCTACCTACAACAACAAACCTAAAACACTATTTACTATGGGAAAATAACCAGGAAGGTGAAAAACATATTATTATTTACGATTTCGACGCACTCGACTTTTAGTAAAATATAGTAGGGAAACATAATATTATGGTTTTGATTTTTGCTACTAGTATAAGAAAACTGCGTGTTCAAACTACTTGTTTGTCTGTCTGAAAATTCGGAAGTACTTTGGTAGTTTACCGATTTATAATAATATTGTATACCTATATCGTTGTTTAAAAAATATTCAAACACAATAAAATATGATATATGTACTGATTTATCACTGGTTTCAGTGATGAACTGATGAGTCAATTATAGCCACTATACTTTCGTCATACGTGTGTATGATTGATGTGATTTGCAACGTGGTGATATTTCAGAAAAATCACGGGTCAAATTGTCCCACCGAAAATATAACTGCGTTATAAGAATAACTATACCTACGATAAATTATACCTACATAATACAATATAGTCTCAAATGCATACTAGTGAAATATTTTATTTGAATCAATAAAATAAAAAAATAAATAAAAAATAATAATAATACAAAAATAAATTCACAACACAAGAAAATCCGCGCGCAAATCATAGCGCGTGACAATGAAATCAAGAACTTTCGAGCCGACGCGGACGACGAAGGAGCCTAACAAAAGTACCTACAATCATAGGCGGCTCGTGACAAAATTGTATGGCCGTGTTCACTTGAAATAAAACAACGAAAATAGGTACCTACAATAGCGTTAGCAGTACAAAAAAAATGAGCACCACATTATAAATGTCTATTTATACACTAAAAATTATAGAGTATTTCAAAACGAATTCAATTATTATTTAGCAATAATTAGAAAATCCCCGAATTTGCATTCGTGATCGTATTCATATTGTTTGTCTACACTAATATTATAAAGAGGAAAACTTTGTTTGTTTGTTTGATTGTAATGAATAGGCTCATAAACTACTGGACATTTTACCAATGTTTGCAAGTTTGTGATTACTTTGATAGTTTACCGATTTATAATAATTGTATACTTATATCATTGTTTAAAAATATTCAAACACAATATGATATAGGTACTGATTTATCACTGGTTTCAGTGATGAACTGATGAGTCAATGTTAGCCACAATACTAATCACTTTCGTCATACATGTGTATGAACAGCTATGATTGATGTGATTTGCAATGTGGTGAAATTTCATAAAAATCACGGGCCAATTTTTTGTTTTGAATCCCACCGAAAATACATATATTACTAATTGCGTTATTAGAATAATTAATTACTATACCCACGATCAATTATTACAATTTACAATATAGTCTCAAATGCATACTAGAGAAACATTGCAATTTGAATCAATTAAAATGCATAGCATACAAAAATAAATTCACAACACAAGAAATTCCGCGCGCAAATCATAGCGCGTGTCAATGAAATCAAGAATGTAATTTTATATCAAGCCGACGAGCGACGACGCCGAACTAAAGTACCTACAGTACCATTTACCTTCAGTGTACAATACAGTTTACAGACCTACGACGGACGAACAATAATGAGTAATAAATAAAAAAAAACATAGTTTCTAAGGTCATTAGTTTTATTTTATTTTATTGTTATTTTCTTTGAACGATTGGAAATGAAATTACTCAATTTTTACACAGAACTTTGATTTATTAGAATTATGCTCATTATGCATAAGATAACGAACGCGAATGCACGACATCTAGCGCGTCAATGTCTAAACATCGCCTTTCGTTTAGACATTGACGCGCTAGATCTGTAATAAGTATATAGTCTATGCGCTAGATGTCGTGCTTTATGTCGTGTTTCGCTTGGCAAAAGTCACGCACACTACTGTAGAAGTGTCAAATTTTTCCGGTATTTTACTGTTGTTTTTCTAAGTAAATATTGTAAATTATTGATTAAAAAGGTCGAACGCGCACACATTTCATTATAGAGAAGTGATAAAATGATTAGTTTTAAAGAAATAGTGTCTGTGTTAAGTGTTTAGAGGTAATCAAAAATGTATGGAGGGACGGTCGGAACATCAACCTTAAAGTAATACATTAAACTTCACACAAGCATGGATAATTTGTTAATGACTAAATTAAATAAATATCAAGGTCAAAATTAATACTATTAATATAATAACCCTAAAAATTATATAAATGAGGCAAAATAAAAGAAACTAAAAAACCATACCTTATAATAAAAACTTGAAATAGTGTCCCGACTAAAGCCACGCTAAAACAAAGTAGTATTATTGCAATATTTGGCAGTTTCTTGAGACCTTTTACTCCATAGTAGTCTGTGTTTGTGTTCTTGGACTGCTTCGGTGGATCATAAAATGGATTCTTCCCATAACTAAAAATTAATACAATTGTTTAGCTATCGATAATATGAATTCATATATAATCGTTTTCTTTCCCGTGTTAGGGCATAAATTACTGTACAGGCTATCCATACATGGCTAGGCTTGCTCGAACAATTGCATATGAGAAAAATAATAAGGAGCATTTGGAAATTAACTTTGTGTATATTTTGATGTTTGAACCACTGTATGCAACTTGCTGTATTTATATTTCAAAACAATATTATAAGATCTACAACCATGCAACGATTTTCTTATTAAAATGAACTTTCTGAAGACTTTATAGGAGTTTAAAGATTAAAAAGAAATGACTATTCCGTGAAATTTTGCTGGCATTTCATTTCAAGTCCTATTGATACATAACGATTGTAGAGTTTATTCAATAAAAATCAAATTCTATTACATAACGTATGAAACTACTACCTTATTACTTACGTATATGTATAAGGATTATGTGTTTTATAAACATAAGAAGCACTCTGTGCCCCAACATTCATCACATGGTCGTAATGTGCTCTGCTGCTCGGCTTGCTCAGGGTATTGTATGCGTCTACGATTTGTACAAACTTGTCTTGCGCCTTAACATCTTTGTTTTTATCTGGGTGATACTGAAATAAGAATTAGATGACTATTAAATTGATATTTAGAATGGTGGGTGCTTCACCTAACCCTATTCATCTATAGTAGTATGAGAAGTAAGGAACTGATCACTAGATAGATCAGATGGCCAACTCATAAATCACTAGCGGCCTTACTAATAAAAAGTTAAACTATGGATAAATTTCTACCATTTTCTAATATAGCTGTGTCCTGCTCTTGCTCACATGAATCATCAATCATAAAAACAAGACAGGTTATTGCAATAACTAATCCATTGCATAGCGAATGGGTAACATTTTATTAGTAAGACCGTAGATAGATTCACATATGAGTTACAAGCTGGTTGTGGTCTTCTATTTAATATTCTATTCATGCAAATAAAACAAACCAAAAAATATCAATGAAACAAAAATTTCTCTTGAAAACCAGTTATATAAACAATAAAAGGTGCTTAAACTGAATGATTGATTCACCCACAGATTATTCTTTTTTTAGTCATGTAAATATAGCATGCATTTCATTAAGTTTTTCAACGGTCTTTGTCTAACAGTAATAGGTCAACAATCCCCAAGGGTCAGATGAAAGTGAAGCTACTTTTTTTAAATTTAAAACTAAAGTTTTATTTTGAAACAAACCACATAAAATGAAGTGCTTACCTCTTTGCTCATTTGTATGAATGCATCTTTTATTTCTTTATCTGTACAGTTCTTCTTTAAATTAAGGACTTCGTAATGGGACTTCCTATTTTTACTAAAATGAAAACGAAATTATGATAGGTACCTTGTTTCATATTATATTGAAATAAAAATTATGTTATAATTTCAAACCTGTATAATCGAATAAAAGAACATATTGAATGAAAGTTATTATTGCGTTTTAAAAAATACATAACGATTTTGTAAATCCTAAATGTAAAATGAATTAAAACATATTTGTTGTTATTTGGCAATTTCCATTTTTTAAAGGCAATTGACAAACTTTCAATGTCATCAGTCATGTGTCAATGTCAATAGACAGATTATATATTATTTTTAGAAGAAACAGACGGTAAAAAATCTTTAGTCGCAAATAAAGTTTAAGAACGCGTCCTGAAATCCAACACCAAAAATTACCTACTAAGTTATATCACCCTGCACAGACAGATAGGTTAGATAAAAATAAGGTATATGATTAATCATTGTATAACGGACGCAATTTTTACCTAATCCATGCGCAGCAATCCCCTCATCAATTCACTTAGCGCTATCTACATGCTGGTAATATCCTTAAGATCCTAATTAAGTGCATAAATAATAGTTATCTAAATACGTGGGAAAAATAAACTTATTAGCAGGGTGTATTATTCACGAAAAAATTACAAATAACACAGAAAATTACGTACATCCCCGCCACCTACAGCTAGCCCACAAGCCCACAACGTCAAGCCGACGGCTGCAATTAATTTCATAAAAAAAGAATTACTTTTTTTTTCATCAGATTTGTAGGATTTAGCAGTGAGATCTTGTAGGTACGTATAGGTAATTTAAGAAATACACGCAGTGAAGTTTAATAATTATTATTAAACTAAATAAACCTGTATTTAACTGTAATTTACCTTCGAAATAAGATTGGTTAGCTATGAATATTGTATATATTTCGATATAATGACAATTTTAAATAACTAATTGTAACATACATTTTTTTTAAACAAAAGAATATTTTTATTTAGGTCGTTACTTCAAAAATTAAATTAACACAGGCATTTCAAATGGTTCATAGGTATCCAATAGGTACATTCTCAATACATGCTCAATATCTTGATCATCAGGTGAACATCATGCAATAAATTATATCTATTATCTATCGAAGAATAAACATTATTAAAATTACGATTCTTAATGTTTAGTAAAATCGAAGCTTAGAACCTGCAAAGTGCAAATTTTATTATATCTTTTATATTTCAAGAAGACATATTGATCAATAAGATACCTACTTACTTATTATATTTCTGTGTTAAGTTAATTTTTTGTGAAATATGCGTAAAAAATGGTGTGTAAATATTTTTATTTAGGATAGGTTAGTAGTTAGGTAGTTAACTAATATTATATACTTAAGTACAAACGGGTTGAATAATAACAACTAGGTATAACAACATTGAATTTATAGAAACGACGAAATAGATTGCAGCGTTTGTATTTATTTGCTCAGCTATCTAAAAGTTTAGCTTTTTACTTTTTAGGCTTATGATATTTATATTTTATTATTTTATTTCTTTCAGATGCCCTAATAAAGTAACTACCTACCTATTTATTTATTGCGCGGAAAGTTTAAAACGTTGTATAAAAAAATCTAAGTTCATAATTAATTTAAAATTCAAATATCCCGCATTCTAAAGTTGAAAAGTTAAGGTTTTTCAGTTTACTTTATTAGCTAATTGCACTGAAGTTTGAACCTTGAGCGAATGAAAGCTGTGTGCAGCGTTGAGCCGATGAGCGCAGTGCGAGCGGCGCGGCGCGATCCACTACGTTGAGCGCAGTGCGTAGTGTTGAGTGCGCAGTGCTGAGTGCGCACGAAATTCAGTTTTCGCGCGGTAAACTGCGCGAGTAGACGTACGGTCATGCGAGAGTCGGCTAACAGGATGGCCGAACTCGAATTCGAGGCGCCGCTTGCCCAAATCGAAGATGCTGACGATTGTCTCTCCACTGCGGACTTTCCGCAGAAAACTATCAACGGCAATGACATAAAATTCAATAACATCAACAACCTAAAAAGTGAAATAGTCAAAAAGAAAATTGACTCCAACAAAATAAACGATAATGACGAACCGAAACCGGTGAAGTGTAAACAGGATAATATGCAAAATGGTGAGGGAGATAATTTTACGGAGACTTTCTCCGGCTCACTGGAGGATCTGGTGAACACGTTCGACGAGAAGATCACCAAGTGCTTCGGCAACTACGAGGAAAGCGTGGAGAAGCTGGCGCCGGTGCAAGTTCGTTCGCAGGAAGAAATTATGAACGAGTGCCAGTGAGTATTTGTTATCAGTTAATTAGTGAATTGTCTTAAAGTGATATCATCGGTTTAGTCATATTTGTAAACAATAAGCAGAAATTTTGTTCTTTGAACTATAAGGATAAATTCGGGGAATGGTAATGGAATAAATTACATAAAATTGTGTTATAAACAAAAAGGGCGGCTCTGCGCATGGCTGTAGTGGTTGCGGGATCGATCGATGTTTTACTTGGGGGTAACCAAGGGGTGCGTTGGGGTGGCATGACGCATCGTCACTCCCTGAGGGTTGTCAACTTTACTATTTTATCCCCAAATTAAAAGACCCCTCTAATGTTATATTTAATTAGAGAAACTATGCCAATGCAAATGCTGTAAACATTTTTGTCGTATGATAATACGACACGATACGCCTACCCTTTCGATTATTGGATGAATGAATTAAATTATTGTTTTATCAAACCCCTTTGTGTAGATAACAACAAAATATATACAAGACCAATAAAACCAATTAAATAAAAGACTTGGATAAAATAAATTTCTTTATCGTGAAATTCAATCATCCGTCCGTCACCATTTAAAGTTTCACCCATGGAAAAGTTATTTAAATTTTAAATAGCACCAGTAAACATAGATTCACAGAATAAATAAAAAGTAAATTGAAAGCCCTACATTGTTCCCATTTCGAGTTCAACGAAATGTCGACCAGACGCCAATCGCAATCTCGCGACAACGAATCCCACCCAATTACCCATATTAGTTTCACAGTTATTACTACGTGATACTAATAAGTACGAATTAATTATGACTATATACCTACCTAGTACTTTTTTAATTCGGTTGTAGGTACAAAATTGAGTTATATTTCAGGATCATTCGAATGGATGGAGCAATTTATATTCTTGGACTTGAAGTATTATTTTAACCGACTTTTCCAAAATAAGATACTTGGTAGGTAATAGGTATATTTTATTTTAGTGTATGTTATTTTCTGCTGTAAAAATAATAGGTAAATAATGAAAAGTATTTTTTTTTCATATTTACGATATAATGATATTTGATTACAATAAATTAAAAAATAAATAAATAGGTACTTTCATAATTCATTTCATTTATTCAGCAAAATAACACATAAAGTTACACATAAAGTTAATATCATAAACTTATTTGAGAAAATTATACAATAAAAATAGGAGGAACTCTTGTTATTCTAAGACTATTTTCAAGAGCATATTAATTAAGGACCTAGGTAGGTAGATGAATTATATAGTACCTATACCCACCTGTTTCATGAACATATTTTGCTTTCATGAACAACGTTTTATTTTCATAAAATCCAGCATCCATTAAAGTTTTCTCTCGCAATTATTAGATTCGATGACATTCAGAGACAAGAATCTCACAACCACAGACATATCTATATATATCTATATTTTCTAGACAAGTAGGTACATAGGTCTATACTGTATGCACAGAACAATATATGTATTATGTACATTTCTCTCGACTTTCCTTCAAGTAACAATCAAGCTCGTTTTTCACATAGAAGTGAGCTCAAACACAATTGTCTAGCTCTCACCGTCTGCCCATTGTTTTACCGAGATAAAGAAAAAAGAAATATCTTTTTTGTAAGTTCCACTATTAGTATACTACAACTCTGAAGTACGCTTACTACGCTAACTATGTAATATGTAGATTTGTATTAATGGACCTTACATTGTCTTTTCGATTAACATAGTAAGTATATTCAAAGTGGGTTGATTTGGAAATTAACAATATAAAATTAAAATATTTTACCTACATTTAAGAACGTATTCCTTTTTTATATAATATAATATTCTTTCAAATAAAATAAATTAGCCATATTATGATAACGTAAACCGAAACATATCTATAATATCGTAATAAATAATAATTAATAACTAGTGATGCAACGAATACTGCTTTTACGAATACGAATACGAATACGAATATCAAACCTACTATTCGGCGAAGAAAGAAAGACTTATTTATTTAATGAATGTTTGCTCTTTTAATAATTAAAATTTACAATAGGCAAATTTTTATTTAAAAAACATAAAATTCTTAGATTTTCTGGTTTTAGGCGATTTTTTTTCAGTCTGGATGTTTCCAGCCGTTGAAAAAAGTCTTTTCGAAGCGACTGTACATGGCTTCAGTGAAAAATATTTTTGGGCGAGTTTTTTCTGACTTGGAAAATGGACATCTTCTCGCCAAAAGGCCAGTGGATCAGCAGTCTCTGCACACGTCATATTTTTACGCGCGATTTTTAAATCTGTAGTAAATAGAGTTGCGTACAAAAATATTCGTTTTTAAATATTCGTATATTCGCCGAATACGAATATTCGGTAAATGTCTACTATTCGGCGGATACGAATATTCGTATTCGTATTCGTTGCATCACTAATAATAACTAATTGACGAAGTTTACAATTTTTATCTCCGACGGAACCTAGAAGGGTGCAACTATGCGTGTATTATCCAGCTTTTCAGATTCCATTTACAATAACAACTACCTATTTTAAAATATTATATAAACAAAAGTTTATTCTTTCGTGTCAAAATGAATATTTTGGAAGCTATCCAACGACCTACTTGCCCAAATGTCGGGGAAACCAATAAATCGAATTCGCAAACAGATGAGGGATGCATCCTGCTCCATTCATACCTCTAAACGAGTAATTAACCTATATTACAAAAATAAACTCTAAATAACATCTTTATTTCATTTTTATGAGTCGTACAATATTATTGTGAACTGTCCCACTTCGCGATCTCAGTTACATTGTTAACAAGTTTGTGTATTTTTATTGCATAATTCGTAACAATAGGTATGTTTACACATTTTATTTGTTATTATTTTGTTACTCACTACACGAATTGTTATATTTAAGACATTGACCACAGTCTGCATAATTATATTTAAACATTGTAATTTATTTGCACATTTACCTCCATACTAAGTAATACCACTAGTATTATATTATCTGTGGTAATACGTCTTAAATATTTGCTTGTAAATAAACACAAAGAAATAAGGCTTAATTCCCAACCAACCCTTTGACTGCATTAAAGGTAGCAACTGATCCTCAAACAACAGGTGCACGCATTGATTTCCCCGTGATTCGAACACATGTTAGCAGATGTCTGACCAGCTTGTGTCCGACACACCTTGCCGAATATCGGATCATATTGCAAATTATAACAATTGTATGTACGTATACATACTACCACTGCCCTGCGGCATAGCGTGATGGTATATCCTATTATCCTATTAATATTATAAACTAGCGGTCCGCCCCGGCTTCGCCCGTGGTACATGTTTACGTTTTCTCTACATAAAAACCATCCTCGTACTTCAAGGAATATAATAAAAAAAGAATTATCGAAATCGGTTCAGCCGTTCTCGAGTTATGCGCTTACCAACACATTTTGCGATTCATTTTTATATATAAGAAGATGTGAAAGTTTGTAAGTATGGATGAATGGATGTTTGTTACTCTTTCACGCAAAAACTACTGAACCGATTACAATGAATTTTAGCACACATATAGAGGGTAACTTGGATTAACACATAGGATAGGTTTTATCCCGGAAATCCCACGGGAACGGGAACTATGCGGGTTTATCTTTGAAAATGCGGGCGAAGCCGCGGGCGGAAAGCTAGTAGTCTATACTTTGTATAGACTACTAGCTTATACGTTGACCCGACCTGTTAGTAATACTCATGCAAAATTTGAAGTAAATCCATGCAGTTCTTTTTGAGTTTAGCTCGGACATCCATAGAGACAAACACACATACATTTTTAAATTTCATTATATGTATAGATTACCAGATAATTGGTTAGTTCCATTCATATTCATGCGATCGATAAGCATATCCGCTTCCAAATGCAACATCCGAAAATTAAATCAATTGAAACAATGAATCATGTTTATAATTTACTGCCTAATTTGAACGTGGCGAACAAATTATTATGTATATGCTATTAGCTTGAAATTATATTAATTATTTCATTATCAAAAGTTATGGCATTGATGCTCATAAATATTGGATTCACGTATCATATTTTCCTTCACGATTTATCAACACTGTTTGGTATATGTACAATAAAGAATAAATAAATAAATAAATAAATATAAACTCATTTCAATAACACTCCAAATAATACCAGTTATTAACTTATAACGTCGTTATTATCTACTGAATATACAAGCTCAAAATCAAAATGCAACAAGCGCAATGAACCGCGGTACGATATTCAGAACTTTCTACAAAAAATTATGAAATATAAACGAGATCGTATACATTCTCCGTTCTATTTAGTATTCATGGGGCTTTTTGCATTATCATCGAGACGAGCGTGGCACACGACTCACGTCCGTCATCGTGCACCCCATTTTGAATACTAAACATCTTTATCATTTATTAAAAAAACAACCATAAACAAAACAAAACTCCAGCAAAATGGTTATAGTTTAAGACGTGGTCTGGATATAACTTCTATTCCGTTTAAATCATTGCCAGTTGTCAACTCATGCTGGGGTAATTATGCCATTTAAAACAGAACTGGTATAAATGTTCTACGAGTGCATTTATCTTGATATTTTATTTTATGGTCAATGCATTTAAAATGGAACCAGTATCATCTATCACAAATTGGATACCAATACGAGATAAGAATACGTGGTCACTATAAAAAATATCAAAAAAGTCGTACAAGTTTCCCATGCAGCAATTACAAAAAAATCAGTTTAGTGCAAAATTCAATACGACCCATATTGGTATGTAAAGCAGTCATTAAGCTCATATGTTAAGCCAACGATGAAAATATTTCACCCACATTCTTGTAAGGCGACACGTCAGCTTATTACCCACATCACCACCCTCAGACCAAACGCAAACACGCTCAAGAATGCAGTCGAGGATTTCATCCGACACAAATGCTATATTTTGTTAGCAGTTAACACATTGTGCGTGTGTAACCTGTGACCTTAGCTGTACCCAAACAGATTTCGTAACGCTTCTCGGTTTCCAAGCAGTAAATATATTGATATACTTGCGCTTGCGTGCTGGTACCAATAATTACTGCTTAATTGGACTGGCCTTCCTGAATATGACCACTTTCTAAAACATTGGAGTATAATTTCGCTTGTTTATTGAAAAGTGAAATTGTATCGTGAACTTGACGGACCAATACCAAAATGCAATATAATAACTATAACTTGAATATAATTGAAAAATAAAAGAGCAGTGTTATTTTTCAGTTTCTGTTCTATATCTGTGATTATCTAACACCAACAATTTTTTACTAGAACCCTTTGATTATTTACACAATGTTACTAAATCGAATTGGCACTCTTCCCAACAGCTTTTAAATGAAGACAACCTAAACTCCAATAAGTTTGAGAAGATTAAATATAGCGTTATCGTTTGTGTATTGTTGAGATTTAAGAATTATTACTGTTACAAGTATTCTACTGAAGTTTAAGTGATTGATCAATCAATCAATTAAACTTCAGTAGAATACTTGACTATTTGACTATTTTCAGCTACGCACTATTACATCCTTTTTTCATATGCAAATACGAAAATATGAATACACTACCATTTGACTAGAGAGACGATTGCGACTTCTTTCCTGGACCAAACTTCGACTTTATAATTTTTTTTACCTTTGTCCATATTTTTATCCACCAAGACAAGATGCCTATTTACGTAAACCTAGACGATTTTAAATAACCATATATTTACTCAATAAACTACAATGACAAGTAAAGTCATGAAAAAGAACCATCGTTTAATCCTATTTAAGGATACATGCTAAAGATTTTATGTG
The DNA here is from genome assembly GCF_061535455.1 of Colias philodice. Lineage (NCBI taxonomy): Eukaryota > Metazoa > Arthropoda > Insecta > Lepidoptera > Pieridae > Colias > Colias philodice. Next base: position 3,751,890 of record NC_143092.1, on the reverse strand, counting down.
CTCAGGCCTCAGACTTACGACCATTGATTAGTTATGGTTGCTCGATTATGCAAAAACTAATCAGCTGATTGTTGGTTAGCCCATAGTAATCTTATAATGTATCTGACATTATGGCTTGTTCCAACTTATAGGCTATTTTTTGTCCGAGTACCACACAAGCTAAGCCGCGGGGCGTATAAAAATATGGAGCTCCATTTCAATCATTTAAATTGCAAAATAAAACCAAGCTGCAGTTTTATCAACAATCCGCAGCGGATGCCCTAGATACAGTGAACACAAATTATCAGAGACCTGCAGCTTGTAATTTACATATTTGCATTTTAAGTAAACGCTCAGTATTTTTTCTTCCGCATACCTAGGTATCTGTGGAGACCGTTTTAAAATTACGTACCGTTATATTTGACTAATTTTAAAAATTGTTTCCATTATTTAAATTGGAATACGAGCGAATAATGGAATGAGAAAATGTACTTACAGAATAATTTGTAGATTAAAAAGGTCTATTCTGGTACAACAATGTGATTTGACCCGATCTTAAATACCGCATCTTAAGGAAGCGTAATATCTTGAAGTCATTTGATATGATCGGCTTCCCTCTTCAATGTAATATCGAATACAATCAAATAAGGAGTTCATATCCTTATATCACCTACGCATGCGGGTCGGGGTGAACAACCTCTATTTCGCGAAGACTTGCCCGCATACAAGATATTTGTACCCGCAATATCACAAACATGGCAACTAAGTACAAGTTTCCCGGAATTCCAAAACCAGTTTCCAGCCAGTAAAAAAATTTATGATGTAAATCCTGTCATAAGAAAGCGGGTGTTAATTGTTAAGTTATAGATGGCCCTAAAATTACGTAACGTTAAATCGAAGAACCTTTAGTATAGGCATAGTCATTAATTTTATGAAGAAATATAAGAGGTATAAGCGGAGGTCGTTTCGATTCCATTCGATATGATAAGATCGAAGATTTAAGGGCATCGTAATATTCAAAGTAAAGAATCATGTATCAATCATAATGTATACAGGTACTTTCTTTGTACGGCACTTTTATTTCGGCTCTAAAACTTTCAAAGAAACACAATACACTTCTGTTTTAAGTTATAACTTACACAACAGACAAAGCACCATAAAACACCATTAAATTTTATTCGTAAACTTCAAACGATTCTTTAATTGGAATTCTGGATCTTACGACAACATATTGAAAATTACATTCATCATAAAGTTTTATAAATCTAATAAACACAGTGATTGAACTTAATTTATAATCAAATTTAAATTCAGGTACAGCTACTACATATCAAAGGTACTGTCCCAAAACGTTTACGTAGGTAGAATTTGACCGGTGCTTTAGTATGAACGAAACTTGTAAAGATTACTTCCATTACTTTATCTACCACGAAGAGGCATTAATGCATCTTAAACGATGAAAGTGCGTGGGTGAATAACACGAGGTTGTTTGTATTTAACGATTATTCGATTGAGTGACCGCGATAATCGAATCGGGAGACAAAAGCGTGATGCTTTGTTCCAATAAATTGTCTTGGCCCTTATTGTAACTGAAGTTCTATTATTGAGATAACATTTGGGTACCGTTATTCTGTTATGAAAGAATAATGTAACGATTAAATATTGGATTCTATTGTAAACGTAATTTTGAAATATGTAATATCTTTGGGTTCGATTGAGCCATTGTTGAGCTCAGAGATTTTTAAATATGTTTGATTATTAAGAAAGTATTTTAATGTCGCTGTTGCTTATATACCTAAAGTAGATTCTGGTTCGCTATCAGGTAACGCACTCTTGTTCCAATTTGATAAATCTTTTATACCTTGTTCAAGAGATACGTGCGAATATTGCAAATGCATTTGTCACGTTCGTAAAAATCACTGATTAGGTGAAAGTAATTTCATTTTCTCCAATTTCTAACAAGGTAAAAATACATCAATCTATTCTAAGGTGCGGTTTGCAATTGCACGGTCGAGTAAGCCATTGTAACGACAGCTTTTAGTAATGTTTTCATTTTGAATACAATTCACTGGCCATTCAATAGAGCCTGATGAGCACATAATGGATTGTTTTAGGGTGACATTTGAATGGTGGATACACGCTTTTAACTCCAATTATGACTCAATCATTTGCCTAACAAGTGAACGCCTAGTAAAAAGGTTTCAAATGGTAGATATCATTTCACCAATATTTTTTTCTATCTTCATGGCAAGATACGTATGAACTTTTTGTTATTTGTGTATAATGTACATCATAGAACACATAATACAGAACATTGTTAAGAATTTAAAACCTTCAGAAAAATATTCGAGTTAATATAGTTAGTTCACATATTGAGATTTAACACAGTAAAAATTCACTAAGATAAAGGGAAAATAAACACATTTCTGCAATCGTTTGATTGTAGGTTATCGCTTTAATCTGGCAGCAATTGTGACCTAAAGCAATACCATATATTTCATAAAGTTCATAGACTTTACCATATTCGTAAAGACAAATTAGAAGTTAAATAGACTTCAGAGGTGACAAACTACTTTCCGAAAAGGGTATGAGACCCAAATATTTCTATACAATGTATATGGGCTTCACTTGGTAGGCTATTTGAATATACTTCACACTATATTTAGCATTTTGTTTTGCACTACGTAATACTATTATCAAGGCAGACCTGACGTGTGACACATCGTGGCCATATGTCGCGGTTTCCTTGAATTTACCCACATACATACAACATCGAAGCATACAACCAACATATTTACCTCCGCTAAGAATCCCTTTGTAAACATAAGAATAGAAACTAGAATTATGATGGTCGAGTTCAAGATAAATATTTAATAATTCGATTTATTGTCTAATTTTAGTCCCAATCTCTTGTTATTTCAAGTCCATTTATAATAGGCATTGTTATCATAAATTTTAACTATCACTTGTATAACAGGCACGCATCTCAACTACGTCCCTAATATATTTCAATGAATTTCACATTGAGAGTGACGAGGCAAAATGCAAGATGGAAGAATCACTGCAATTGGCTTGAATGGTTAGTGTGTACTGCGGACGGATCCGAGTTACGATTGACGTTTTTCAATCATGATAAATGATTATGACCCATATTGTACTACTAACTAGGTCTTTATATTCTGTTTATTTTTTAACATGATTGCGCATTTTGCTCGTCTTTTACCAAACTTTTTTATTTAACATTAATTTCTTGTCTGTTTTACACTGTGTGTATACTAAACTACTGAATTTGTCACAGTTTAAAATTTTAAACTTATTTTGTATGTTTATACAAACTGCCCAAAATGCAAGGTGGGCGGTGGCTTAGGTGGTCTTACCTGCGCATTTCGGATATGATGCCCATAAAAATATTGTTACAATACAGGAGAACACAAATACCGTGTGTTATGTTTAAAAATTAAAACATATTTCCTTAAACCAGAATACGATCGTAAAACGTCACGTAATGGATGGTTTATTTATCCAATACCCATCGTAATCACTTAATGGGGCCGTATATCATTCTTCACAGTTTTTTTTAATCGGTATGCCCCAACTCCGGTTAACGCAGTAATAATTCTGTTCACATGTAATTTTGAAACATGCGTAGTGTATGCGTAGTCTCCGCTGACCTTCCATCAATCTAAAATAGATTGGTTGGCTGTGAGGTGGGTTTGAACTTGTAAATGATACTCCTGCGCAGTACTGAATACTGGTTTCGAAGCTTCGGAGGCAGTTTTCTTTATCGGGCTGTAGAGCGGATAAGATTTGCAGAAATTATTTCTGCAACTGTTTTATTTGAAATTATAGCGGCAGGTATCAGGTGGTCCATGGTTATTGTATCTATAGAAAAAAAAATAGGAGAAATACAATACTAAATTTGGAACTGCTACATACAAGTACAGATAAAGCCAATCCCTAGTTAATAAGTTGTCACAAAAGATTACGTTGACGGTCTCAAAAAAAACCCAGCAGGTTTCGTATTACGTTTGGAAATATGAATGCTTATTTCCATATCCACCTGCGATAGCCTTTAAAACTTGTTCTTCCTAATATTAGTGCAGCTGATTGTATTTTAAAATAGTTGTAAAAGTTGGCTAATACCAAGCTGTAAAACGTATTCTAAGAAAATTATCTAGAAATATCAGAGCATGAACATCGAAGAGTTCTACAAAAAGAAACGGTTATATTTTATAATATCGGACCACGTTATCTAATTTAACACGATAGATCTCCGTTGATTGATGGCTGCGATAAAGTGATCTTCACTTCTAAGTCGTTTTTGCTTATTATAGGTTGATGCCGCTTGATGCTCTCCGGCTAGACCGTTATGTCACAAAGACAAACACATGTAGGAAGTGGCAGGACAAAAAATACCCTGTACTTATGTGATTTTAAACGATGTGCTATGCGGCCAGTGAGAAGGATTGAAACAACTGTAAATTTCAAGTAGGTAGATAGTAGCCTCTTTTTCTTTGTTCTGCAAATATCAGTAATTTTTATGTACATATGGAACCTCTTGAAGATCTTTTTAAACAAGTTTTACACAGTGAATAGACTCGAAATTCACAAGCAATCTGTAATTGTAATTTTAAGCAAAAGGTCACCGACATTCGTTAGTTTAAAAATGTGTGATTATTTTAATAGCCCTCAATCTTGTTCAATTTTACCAGATTCAAATTAATAGTCATCCTAATCGACCAATTACTAATACTACAAAATATGCTATATTATATATTATTTAGTATTGGCCACATGGCAAAGGTTCGTATAAACTGAAAAACTTTGTTTCTCAGTTGATTTCTTAAGAATCTTTCGCATTGACGTTGATTACCTCAGCGTTCCCAGTGTTGTTTATAAATACAGCCACTAGTGGGTTATTCGCGATATTCACGTCATCCCATCTGGATTGTTTGTATGACCGCAAGTATGACTAAAACTCTAATATTCCCTGTTGTATGAATGAGTAATATTGTACTGAGTATTCAATAAACGCGTTGTTTCATTAATTGTGCTCCAGTAGATACCACAAACCGCTAAAAAATGTAGAAAATTCTAGTACTTACTTAACATTTTTTGTATGATGTCGACTATGTTAAATCGTTACAATATTTTATATATTTATAGAACTAGAAATACGGTTAAAAATTAACTAAATTGTCCATAAAAATTACAAATATGCCAAGAAAGATTCATACAAAGAAAACAAGATACAATTTGTTGTGATAATTTAAACGTTCTCTCTTTTCTGTTGTGCTATCAATATTCTGTACAACCTTAAATATACCTATAGGTACTTACTTTCCAGTAACAGCAAGTCCTCGATAAAACTGGAAATCTGCAATCTTACGTGCTCAGATACGCGTAACCTTGCCAAACAGTCTTTCAAGGACGAGATCCGTCGCCCTTTCATCCGGCCTATCAAAAGACCCTCCCACCTCGCCACCCCACCCCACGCATGCCGGTAATGGATAAGAAAGACAAAAAGATCTTCAAAGAATGATTTATGCCTTATGGTCTTCAGACACGCTGTAAAGAACCTCACAAGTTGCTAGACTTAATTTTGAACGCTTCGCCTGCAATGTCCTGCTCATCCCCAGGACATAAGATTGGTCACGCACCTCTTCCATCCTTTTCACTCTCCTAAACGGCTTTATTAAAGGCCACCACTTCAAGTTGAACTTCAAAGGCTTGACGGGGCTTTTAGATTTAGTCGGCTTACAGCGTCTTTATCTTTGCACAAGTTGCGAACTGTAAATCCATGTCTTAAAGGGAACTTTGCACCATACATATTTGTCTGTTTTAAATAACTCTAGACGTCAGCTGAAAGTAACTTTGCTAATCGTCTTCCTTAAAATAGTCTGGAATTTCCTTGCCTGGCGTCCGCTCCTGACAGTATATTAATGTTATGGTATTCGCTACATCGATGATAATAAATAATTGTATACTGCGAAGTGAAACATTATCTACCGGGGTATATGAATAAAGTGGAGAATGTAAGTACCACTAATTTGCAATGCAGGCTGAAATAAATAAAGAAATTGATCGTTTTACAAATTATAGTCTGCCTATTAAAGATAAACGCAGTTTGTTCTCGGTTTCTATGGAACTTTTATAAATGTAAATGTAATCTAAAATATAAACAGCTACACTATGCATTAAAAAATTAAAATTGAGATAAATTCACAATCACGAATAGGTACGTAATAGCTATACAATTAATCACGATGTAGTTTGTAAATTGTCTACAAAAGTAAATGTAACATAAAACATAGTTGTACTTGTATAATAGATCATACGCTATTAAACGACGTGTTGTAATCTCAAAATTTATCAGCACATCACCAGCCGACAAATCTGTTACATAATCATATGTAAGATGTAATTAAAAATCGTATTACGGTATTGTGGTCGATATAATTGCTGTACGCCGCTTGGGGATTAAATTCCCGTGTTAGCAGTGGCGTAGCTATCATAGGGCCAGGTGGTGCAGTGCACCAGGGCCCCGGAGCTCAGGGGGCCCTCAAACCTCAGCTTTGAAAAAAAAAAGTGTGTGCGTGTAACCTTTACGCGCGATTGAAGTAAAACGCACATGTCAATATAACCTTGTTATTGAATATTATAAAATGTCGCAATTGTCAGAAAATTTATTTTTAATTTACTTATTTTAAAAGTAATAAATATACAAGTATATTTAGAGATTTTCAAAAAATTTTGCAATTTAAAATAATGTTTTTAAAACTGTTGAATTTTTCATTCACTTTGCTATTCACAATTGATCCGTTTGAAAATTTGAAAATAAATAATCCTAATTGATTATGATATTTGCCACTAGCTGGCGTATAAGTCAAGAAGCGTGTAGTATATGACATAATATACTTACAACCAATCAGAATTATTATTTTTAAATGGCGGAAACTACACAGCGTTACTTCCGTCAGAAAAAAAATCTGAGTTACTCCCTAGTCGCGCCTAAAGAAGTTTTACTTCAAAAAAATATTTTTTTTAATAAAAAAAAAAAATTTACGACACACTAAATTCATCAATGTTTCCAGTAAAAGTGTTCAACTGTCAAAATTGGATGACATCACTGATTTTCATACTGTACGCAGCAGCAACGGTTACAGTGTTACTAATAAATAATTAAATAATGTCCTATAATATTTATTTTATTTATTTAGTATTGACTACCCTCTCAAACACCGAACGGCCCGATCGGGCCGCGCTATGACGAATTACGCCATTCTGTTAAACATCGTGCGGCCCGATCGCGCCGCGCTTCCTCATTCGACTTTGGACGAAATCATTGGACGAAACAACGGATAAATTGAAAAAGTATAGAAATGACTTCGAGTCCTTCAAATCCAAGGCCACCGAAACCGCGAGAAAATACGATATCGATACTACCTTTCCAGAAAAGCGACGAAGAAAAACTAAAAAGCATTTCGATGAATTGGCTTCTGATCACCGATTCGAAAACCAGGAAGAAGTATTTAGAGTAACTGTTTTCAACAATGTACTCGACATAATAATCAATCAGTTAGATGCGCGTTTTATTGGTATGAGTGCAGTTTGTAAATCGTTCGACTTCCTGATGCCAAAAAACTTGCTTAGCTGGAATGAAACGATTTTACTCGAGAAATGTGATCAGTTTCAGAAGAAATATTGCGATATAATTGGACCCAATTTCTCGCTCCAATTTCTTAATGTATATCATCTGATTCTCCCTCAATTGATGGAGACGTGGTCTATTCGCCAGCTTTGCAAAGAAATTATAACAAAATTTGGCGTGCTCGAATGTGACCTTACGGAAGTGTATACAGCGATGCTACTGTTTCATACAATTCCTGTTACTTCCGCGGCAGCAGAAAGATTTTTCAGTAAACTGAAGATTATAAAAAAATATTTAAGAAACAGCATTCGACAAGATCGCCTCCGACATTTATCGTTAACTAGCTTTCCACCCGCAGCTTCACCCGCGCAGGCAAAGAAAAACCCGCATAGTTCCCGTTCCCGTGGGATTTCCTGGATAAAACCTATCCTATTTCCCGGGATAAAAAGTAGCCTATCTCGGGTATCAAAATATCTCTATACCAAATTTCATGCAAATTGGTTCAGTAGTTAAGGCGTGATTGAGTAACAGACAGACAGACAGAGTTACTTTCGCATCCATACTAATATTATAAAGCTGAAGAGTTTGTTTGTTTGAACGCGCTAATCTCAGGAACTACGGGTCCGATTTGAAAAATTCTTTCGGTGTTAGATAGCCCATTTATCAAGGAAGGTTATAGGCTATATATCATCATCCTAAGACCAACAGGAGCGGAGCAATACGGGTGAAACCGCGTGGCACAGCTAGTTTATAATATTAGTATGGATTGCAATAGAAAATGAGACGGCATCAAACTTGGATTTGAGTGAAATTATAGACGAATTCGCAAAAATTAAAGCGCGCAAGAGATTGTGAATTGGGCGGGGAATTCTGTTAAAAATCGTTTTTTCCATTAATTAATCTCATCTGTATAATAAATATTCTATACTAGAGGTCCGCCCCGGCTTCGCCCGTGGTACATATTTCGCAATAAAAGGTAGCCTATGTCCTTTCTCGGGTATCAAAAGATCTCCATACCAAATTTCATGCAAATTGGTTCAGTAGTTTAGGCGTGATTGAGTAACAGACAGACAGACAGAGTTACTTTCGCATTTATAATATTAGTATGGATTGTCATGTGCGTCGTTGTTTATTTATTCCCTTTTTCTTCTATTAAACACATGGAGATTCTAATCGAGACGATGTATGGATTTAGCCTACTAGGGATAAGTTCACTTACTGTTTTCTATTCTTAATCTTATCAATAATTTTGAAGGCAAATACCTATAAGTTCATACTACGCGGAAAGAGAGGAGGAGGAGGGCCCGATTCTTTCCCTATGCACCAGGGCCCTTGTCCCCCTAGCTACGCCACTGCGTGTTAGATGTATATTAACAATATATGCAGTAAATGTATCGTGAAAATATGACTTGTATTATCTTGATTCACAATCTTATTCATTTTTGAAGCACATTACATGACATGACCGTTGTATAATGTTGCTCATAATAAAACCGAATCCTTGGCTGAGAGAAATGACGTAACTTACACGTCTCGAGTACTAAAGTAAGGCAAAGAAAGCCCACTTCGATCGGACTGGATCGGACAATCCGGTAACCGGTTTGACCGCCGCAGATCCTGGCAGAGTCGAGAACAGTGTATGAATAATTTTGGATAATAAACTTTGCAATCAGAATAAAATGAAGTTTTCAAGGAATCTGGGTTGTTATAAATTGGCACATCTCTTGTTTTATGAGACGAACTCAAATAAGTTTTCCAGGGATTTGATTGTTCATTCGAACTTTTAATATTTTACAGAAATCGCAAATTATTAACCGACGGCGACGGTATAAATCTTTACGGACATAATATATATTTATTTATTTTTCGTCAAACTATAAAGATGAAGTTATCTCAAGTGAGTTAGTTAGTTTCTCCTTACTTGGTATAACCGTTTTTAGATTGCATGTCGATAACGCAAATGTAGGTTTATGTAATAAAACTAAACTTAATGTAGGCAGAGAAAGTACGATTACATTTACAGAAAAGGCTATAGAATCCTAATGCGCACGTGTTTATCGCATAATGCCTATAAAAAATATAGCACAATAAAATGATATAAAGCATTTTTATAACGCGACTTTTACCGCAGTACAAAATACATACCTATATTAAATTTCATAATAATGCGATTACAATTACTTTATCTGTACTTTTTCTTGTTTATCTTCGGGAGAAATAGATTTTCTTGCTTCGAAGGTTGCGACAATTGTGAAAATATAATCCTTTTAAGCATATTATTCTGCAATTCAGTGTATCTGTCTTATGTACAGGCTAATTGTATTATCTGCGAGTTAAACAATTGTTATGCACAATAACATTTGTGTATCTTACGTTATATTTGGGTTTGTTATTCACTATAAATGCCACTTACGTTATATTTGGTTTTAGGAACAATATTTAAATCATTTATTAAGCAATTCTTCAGTTGTGAAAACAACTTGCATAAGTTATAATAATATTGAAATAGAACAACACGTGATTAAACAATATTACAAATAGGGATGTAACGATACCGATACCGATACCGATATATCGGCCGATTAATCGGCAAGCCGATATATCGGTATCGCCGATAATAAAACAACCGATACCGATATCAAACAATTCAAAAAACCGCGCCCAATGAACGATGCGGGAGGCCGCCCACGCGTGCGCACTTTGTTTTCTGAAAAAACTCTACCAATAGTAAACTTTTATTAGGTACTGATTGTATGTGTATTACTTAAAGTTTAACTGACTTTGTAAAATAATAATACTAAAATAAATGGTTTTGTTGTTTTTTGATTTGGCATTTTTATTTAAAATAATACGATTAACAGTTGAGTCTCTGTTAAATGCTGGTAATTTTTTATGCATAATTCACTATTTATTTTTCTACCAAGCCATCGATATCGGTATCGGTATCGGTATCGCCGATACATTACTACAAATATCGGTATCGGTATCGTATCGGCAAAATCATGTATCGTTACATCCCTAATTACAAACATTACATTTTGATTAAAGATTTATTAAACTCAGAGTAGCAACAACTTTAGATAAACGCCTTACTTTTTGAAATTAAATATGAACATACTATTTAAAAAGTTAATTTGGCGAGAAATTAATTAAAAATGAGGTTATAAAAATGTAAGTTCTGTTATAAATTTCTCTTATTTAAATAAGTTAAAACGCATAAAACTACAAGTTCATACGATAGAAAATAGTAACAGTTAAGTTAATATATATTATATTATGTATTATGTTTGTGCCAGTGACTTCAATAAACTATTTTCCTCGCGTGCATTGCAGAAGCCAATAAACATAATCTTTCATAATCTCGTCAATTGTCATTGCTTATTATCTTTATTTATAAGTAATAATATAAGAGCCCACGACGGCCAGACTTTCCTTTCTTTCGGAAAGTTGAAAGTTTCTCTGTATATGTCTCCGATACAGATAAGAACGACTAGCGATTATCAAGTCTGGGTTGTGGTTACTTTGGCAGGAAACAGGTAGTAAGGGTGTATAAAATTGTACCTAACTTTCATTATAGTTTAAAAGCTAAATTTTATATATGTTACTTGGGGACCTATAAAAAGACATTACCTTAAGAGCCAGACAGTCTTCATGGTTCTTACATCTAGCCAGACACATTTAAAAAATAACTAACATATCATCAAATTCACATAACTACCTAAAAGCGTAACAAATATGAAATAACCCACTAAAAACATTAGTTAATTATAATTATTAAAAAAATAAAAGTATAATATATAAGTAATAAAGTTATTACTTATCTTTTACTTAGACTTATGTTGATGGAATTTCACGTATCCCGATGACTTTTTTATTGTGTCATCGAGATACGTGAAATTTCATCAACATAAACCCCCGTAAAAGATAAGTAATAACTTTATTACTTATATATATTATACTTTTATTTTTTTAATAATTATAGTTAACTAATGTTTTAGTGGGTTATTTCATATTTGTTACGCTTTTAGGTAGTTATGTGAATTTGATGATATGTTAGTTATTTTTTAAATGTGTCTGGCTAGATGTAAGAACCATGAAAACTGTCTGGCTCTTAAGGTAATGTCTTTTTATAGGTCCCCAAGTAACATATATAAAATTTAGCTTTTAAGCTATAATGAAAGTTAGGTACTATTTTATACACCTTCACAACCTGTTTCCTGCCAAAGTAACCACAACCCAAACTTGATAGTCGCTGGTCGTTCTTATCTGTATAGGAGACATATACAGAGAAACTTTCAACTTTCCGAAAGAAAGGAAAGTCTGGCCGTCGTGGGCTCTTGATCTATAACAATTACTACATATATTGTAAAAATACATATATACAATATTTTCTTTAATAGTTCTTCTACTAGCGGAGACAAATAAAAAGGTCGGCTAACCCGTTTTCATAAAATTATATTTTAACGAAATAAAAAGAAAGATAAGTATTCGTATATGTATTACGTACTATTAAAAAACTCACACTATATTCAGTGCCAGCAAATTATCTAATATCTCAAGATAAATGGCCTTCATCTTATATATAAAATTCTCGTGTCACAATGTTAGTCTGCATACTCCTCCGAAACGGGTGGACCGATTCTCATGAAATTTTCTGTGCATATCGGGTAAGTCTGAGAATCGGCCAACATCTATTTTTCATATGTACCACGGGCGAAGCCGGGGCGGGCCGCTAGTCTTATATATAAAATTCTCGTGTCACAATGTTAGTCTGCATACTCCTCCGAAACGGGTGGACCGATTCTCATGAAATTTTCTGTGCATATCGGGTAAGTCTGAGAATCGGCCAACATCTATTTTTCATATGTACCACGGGCGAAGCCGGGGCGGACCGCTAGTAAAACTATAATTGTTTACCGACACTACGTTTATTTTGCATTTATCGTTTAATTATTATGTAAAACTAATATTATAATTTATTTTATTTAATATTAACGTAATTATTTTAATAAGAAACCAAATACCTAAAAGAGCTCATAATTGCTGATAAATATTTTATATTGATATGAATTTTATACACGAAATCGTTTTAATTTAAACTTTGTTATATATGTACTTTTCACTCGCGGACTTAAACCACGGTAAATTTTTTATCCTATTTTCATCCCTTTAAGGCTTTATTTTAAAGTAGCCTATATTTTACCCTGGATCTTCACCTACTTTAATACAAATATAATTCAAATAAAAGGTCTGTGAAAGCGTAAAATATATTTGTGAAGCATTTTGTGAACGAATAATACCATTTTAAAATATTCTGTCTTGGGCTATTTTAATAGTCCGCCTGAAAATACATGTTTATTAGAGTATAAAATTCTTTTGTATTGTTAAAGTATCTCTTTTAATATCGCATTTTATTATATTCAAAGAACAATGAATTATGTATAATATTAATAATAACCCTACTGTGTATAAAATATTTCTGCAATGCTTTTGTGTATCGACAGGGATGATAATACCCAGCCTATATTAAATGCCTGTTTGTTAGGCTTTGTGTGGGATTATGAAATTGCTATAAATTCTTATTAAAAAGCTTGATAACGGAATATAAGGCAAAATCTATCAGATGTTAAGATAAAGTAGGCAAGGGATTATTATGTATCGTTATTAAAATGATAATGTATAGGAAAAAAAGGTCTTTATAGAGCCCTTGTAATTTTAGAATAACGTACATATTATTTAACAATTATAGAGTAAGTAATGATTGAGAAAACTTTTTCTGAGGTTAAAGTGCGTCAGGTCAAAATGAAACCGTTCGAATCGGATTTTGCCGTCGATAGAAAGTTATGTTGCTGTTTGAAATATAAAACGATGACTAGTCGCTTTTATTGCTCTGTGAGTTATTGCAGCAATATAATTAAGGATTTATTTACGCTTATGAAAGTTTATTGTTCTTATTTTATAGTTTATACGATAAAAACAGTAATTCAGAGCTAGGATAGTAGTAGTCTTGTGTTCAAAAACATCCTTATAAACGAAAATTCTAGAAACATTTTTACCGTCGTTTGATAACGCTCTAACACCTTGGCCACGGACACCGGCGGCGCGACCGACGGCGCGACGGGCGGCGCGGCAATTCGCGCGGCGCGGTAAGCATGCCACGGGCACACAGAGTACTTTTATATATATAGGTACACGGGCAGTTGCGTTCGCCGCCGCGACTAGTGTAGACGAGGAGACGAGATGGCTTTATCAAAGTTAGCTCGACGTATTGTTTGGAGAGTAGCAGCTTTTTTGCTCAAGATTTAATGTTTGGAAGATATAGTGGAGTACACGAATTAAATAGAAATCGTGTTACAGACGGAGAATTCCACCAAAAATATGAAAAATATAGGCATGATGAAAAATTATGTTGCGGGTGGCTAGACTTCCAAATAGCTGGTCTAGCTAGAATTTCTGCAATAAAAGCTTCCGTCTCCATTTTCGCGAAAAAAAAAACAAACTATTTTAAATTAAGTTCGCTCCGGGAGTAGTCGCCGCGTCTGCCGCTCGACTCCGTGGCCTGCGCCGTAATAACTCATACATTTGTTTCGATCGCTAGTCGTGCCGCGCGATTCGCTCGGGGAAATTCGCCGGTCGTCTCGCTGGTCGCCGCTGCGCGTGGCATGCCCAGTACATTTCCATACATTTGATTCATTCGCAAGACGCGCCGCCAGTCGCGCCGCGCGAATTTTCGCTATAGCGAATTGTCCGTGGCCAGCACGTAATAAGCATCCATAATTGAATAAAACATAGTCACCGTTACCCAAACAAATCTTCCCACGCCTCGTCGTAGTTTTTTCTCATAATTATTTATTTTGCAAAACGTATGACCGAGGTCACTGGCCCTTAGCGCTAAGTGCTAACGATAAAATACATTTGTTCCACTTTTATTTCCTTTGTTCGTTCGATAACTTTATCTAGCGACGAAAATTAACATAACCAAGCGTCTCTGCAAATTGCCGTACCTATACTTCAGATAATTGGAGCCTTGTTAGGTAAAAATAGGATCCTTAGATAAAATTCTGTTCTAATTGGCAATTCTGAAAAATTATGCTAGCGGTTATTTTTCATTATTGATTCTACAAACAAAATCTATGAAACATAAATTTCATTAAAGCTTTCCAGAGGTTGATTTACTATTTATATTCAGTGTTTGAAGAATGGATACTTATTTATTGTAAGCAGATTTATCGACCGTTTCACCCTTTCTCGTAAAGACTTATGTTACACATAATAAAGAGAAAATTTCGTAACATGAGCTTTGAATACCAATTGTAAATGTTTACTTGTGTTTGTTTATTTTGTTGCAATGAACATTGAGATTTACAAAGTATGCATCGTAAATAGCCATATGAAAATAAATGCATTGAATAAGACGATATTTTGCAATCTTGCAAAATTACAATTATTTACATCGCTTAATCGAATATTTTAAAATGGTTTAGTAGGTACTGTAATTGTTAACAACTGCCTGTTATCAATTCATAAAAAAAATAAAAAAGCATACTTAAGTATAATATTATTTGTACAAGCGTTCCTTTCTTAAATCTATATGCATAGCTGAAAAAGGGACGGAGCAAGAGTAAATACGTTGCAGACTATTGTTTTTTTTTTAACCACAGACTAGATAGAATAAACAAATACAGACTGCAGCAATGATAAAATAGATAAAACCAGCGATAATTATTTTATTTATTTTCATAATGTATTTTTTATTTTTTTATAGTTTCTAAACTATCTTCTTTAAGTACTTTATTATTATTTTTCATCAGTTGTAAGAACATTGAAGTATAAATCGAAATTAGTAATTAAGATTCCCTTTGAAGCCAAAGCTTCGAATAATCCCTTTGAAGTTGTTTTGCTAATTAACTGATATATCTGAAATGATCTACAAAACAAGATGATTAGTTAAGTTAAGTAGTTACTAGCAAGAACAATATCAAATCAATAGACTTTTATCGCATTCTTTCAAGCTATTAAAAACGGATCACCAATGAGTGTCAACAGCGTATTATAGCTTGCGGCGCGGCGTCATACAGGCGACCTAGATATTACCTAAATCAGGTCATCGGCAGAACGGGGACAGCTCTCCTGCATGGTAATGCAGCTGTTACTGTTTTGTCTGTAAGTTTGGCACTGAAAATATTTAGGGGTTATAATTTAAGAGGGCTGTAAAAGTGATCTATTATTTTGTGTTATATGTTTTACATTTTAAATTTTAATACTTACATGTATTTTAAGGAGTATATCGTTACATAAGTTAATTAATATATGTATTATAAATGTGATAGTGGATTTGTTCCATTAAAAAAAATCATTATCCTGAATTTAATTAGTGATAAAAATAATTAATGATTTTAACCCATATCCATCCTATTTAATATGTAGCTATATGTAGTCGCATAAATTCTATTGATAAAAACTCGATAAAGCCTAATCACAAATCCAATAGGCTGACCTACCTTACGTGATCACACCAAGGGGCATTTATCTTATAATGGTATTTATTTAGTTTGTAGGCGTATTGACCTTGTGTGGGTGGAGCTGGCGACATCAAGCACATTACAATAAATAATTTCAGTCACGCACATACAAATTATTAAATTAAACAAACAAAGTATAACAGGCGATCAAAATCCACTTCAAGATTCGTAATGGGCGTAAACTATAGACGTCAAAGCTATCTGAAGTTGATTTTTGTGTAATAATACGAATCTAATGTTAAATAGAATTGCATTAAGCGTGAAATAAACAAGTCATTAAACTTCTTATAGACCGGGAGATACTGACACAAAATTTCGAGTCATTTGTAACAAGGATGGCGGTTCTACAGGGGTCTTAGTACGCAATGACAAAAAGAAAAACGATGGTGTGAACGCTGGTACCGGTGGCTTAGTCGCGTGGGCATTTGTCGAACTCGTCGGAAAAATAGCGAAAGTCAAACGATTTGTAACACAAAAATTTTAGAATTTACCGATAGCCCATAAAAAAGAAGTAGGCGGTAGTGTCATGCCATACTTTTCCGGTGTGACTTACAGCCCGCCATACCGACGCGAATGTGTTGATTTAAATAAAACAATTATTCAACCATTTGTACCAGGCTAACTTTTGCACAGGTAACTATCGTCGTGCAGCCATTTACGAAAATCGCCATGCCATACTTTTCGGACGATTCCAAATGGTCGCCATACCGCCGAAAATCTGCAAAAAATTTTTATTTCGCCAAACTTTTTGTACCAGTATTGCATTTGGATTTTTGGAGAGTATTTGATAAAATGTGACCATTATTATATTTGCCATACTTCTAGTAGGGGGAAAAAGTGCTGTCATACTTGAAAACTTAATTTATTATTAATTTATATAAGTGAAGATTTCCAACACATAGATCTTTGAAATTTTGTATTTATATTTGTTGATCCTCAAACTTACAGGAAAAATAAGTGCCATACTGTTACAAATCGTTTGACTTTCGCTATTTTCCGACGAGTTCGACTAACGCCCACGCGACTAAGCCGCCGGTACCAGCGTTCACACCATCGTTTTTCTTTTTGTCATTGCGTACTAAGACCCCTGTAGAACCGCCATCCTGTTACAAATGACTCGAAATTTTGTGTCAGTATCTCCCGGTCTATTATTCTTGACAACCAATTTCCTTTGCAGCATGATATAAATGAAGAAATAAAAATAAATAATGTCGCGCGAATTGCAAATGTGCAAGTGATGTGTTTATATCATGTTAACGACGATAAACAATATGACATGCAAATTTCTTTATAGTTTAAATAAACTGCATTGTTATAAATTATAATCATAACGGATATTAGGGTTGTCAAAAATCATTATAAATATTAAATATTAAAAATATTTACTCAAGGTAAGTGGTCAAAACTTGAAATTAAAGAGATATAACATAGGTACCAATTTACAAGTAGGTATATTGTATACCTACATCATAACTTTTGTTTTTTTTTATCCACGTTTGTCATTCTCAGTAGACGTGAACTTTGGATTTTATTATTGGTATACAACGAGCTAATTTTGAACTTTAAAAAAATATTGCCCGTCCATTTAATACTACATGAAGTCTATGTCATATATTTAAACAGTAATAACAACCGAATGCCTTCATGAAGGCAGCTGGCAACAGGAAGAAATGGGGACAATTGGAGGAGGCCTATACCCGAAAGGGGCCAGGACATTAATCCGAATTACATTATAAATATTAATATTACTTTCTTAAGTGTACTTTGCTGTAATTTGTGTTGAAATGTCATGGAATAATAAAGACTAAATAAATAAATAAAAACAACCGAATGTTGGCAACCCTAACATCACTTACATACGTTATATGTTGGACAACAGAAAGTAGGTAACCCATAGTTTAGTGCATCGTAACGTTTGGTCCACAAGTCAACAAGACAAGTTAGTAGGCGGTAGCCATATATTATCTGTGGCGATAGATTCGAAGATACAATGTGAATTGTGAGGACGTATGCTAATGTTATACTTGACTCGCGTTGACATATGGCTCAACTTGATGACATTATTGACTTTTACTTTCAATTTGTAATCACAAAATACGTTCGTTTATTATTTCACGGTTACGAAAGAGCAGAATATTCAGGCTTCTTTTATAAAGTAAGATAAATTAGTAATAATTCAATACTAAACACGCTTTCCTCTAGGAAAATGTATTGCAAAAATATCTAAGAATAAATTTCAAACATCTTTCATCAGGATTTGTACATCATCATCATCATCATCGATATCAAACGTTATATTTACTTTCAAGTTTCAATATCTACCAAATATAAATAAATACTCTACTAAGTATAAAATACTATAAAAAAGTCTAAATAATCAAAAGCAAAATAAAAGCAATTCATTTACTTACCTCATAATAGATCATAATCGTATTTTCTGGCATTAAATTACGATAAAAATTAAATAAAACTTTCATATTATTCTAACCAAGTCTATAACTAAATTAATGCCACATCACGCAAACCATTTAACAATTTTTTTTCAACTGATTTAAACGCCAGCTAATATCCCATCATTATGTTATAAGTTTATAACTGAATTGAAACAGGTTAAAAATACAAAAACAAAAAACAAAAAAATCCTTAAAACTGGACCAATTATTGTCGTCGTGTGGCATCCATTGGAACGCACTTCCTAACCATAAATTATAACATAAACTATAAAGTGAGAAAGCTATGGTGTAGCAAGAAATATTAAACAAAAAACACGTTTTAGTTTTTAAACGAAAATAACCTGTACGCATCCCGTCCCTGACTTAACACTTACACATTAAGGTAACGTTAAAATGTATTAAAACTTTTTATATAGGAAGTCGGTTACCTTACCTACCTGATGCACGGAATGCACCTGCTATCGTTTGAATAGAACGGACCCATATTGTGTTAAACTGAATTGTATGTTATATAACCGGAGACCCGAGCCTACAAAACCTACGTGATTTATTCACAATTTATCATATTCGCGACGCAAACGGTGAAAAGACGAGAAAGTTTGAGAAATTTTTGAAATTTTGATGTGTTAACTTTCATGATAAACCAATCGATTCTGTAAGTTATCTCTAACAGCTCTTCATTAATAGTTATGTAATACAAATTAAATTATAATGTTTCCATCATGGTTTCCATTTCCCGAATTTCGAAATAACAATTTTTTTTTCTCTGAAAATATACACAAATTATAGCACACACATCTGCGTCTATTCACGGTTTCTCCATTCACACTTACTGGCCAGCGACAACATTAGCAAATAAAAAAAAAGTTCGAACTGCGACTGATATAAAATTCTAAATTTGAATCTCTCCCGCCGTTCTGAATTCTGAATTGGCCGCCATTATATCACATGACATAATTTTTTACAAAAGTGATAAAACAGTAGTAATGGGATTACGTATAATATAAATTTATTATTGAGTTGATGGTATTGGTATTCATATTAATTATGAAAAGATTCATCTGTGGGGAATGGGGATTTGTTATCTTAGAAAATAATAGGATGTTGCTGTTAGAAAAATGACGCCCGCTAAATCTCGTTGCAGTAGGTAAGTTTTAAAATTTAAAATACTTATTTTTAAGAAATACATATTTAGAAGTTATTCGCATATACGAGTAGGACAAGACTGAAGACTATTGTGGTTACATCACTACGGCAACGTTGATCGATATCACATACAATTCCGTTCGACCTTGTTTTTAACCGACTTCAAAAAAAAGGAGGAGGTTATCAATTCGGCCGGTATGTTTTTTTTTTTTTTTATGTATGTACACCGATTACTCAGAGGTTTCTGAACCGATTTACGTGATTCTTTTTTTGTTCGATGCGGGATGGTGTCGAATTGGTCCCATAAAAATTTTATTCGGATAGGCCCCGTAGTTTTATTTTATGAGCATTTTTGTCTGTATTTGTAAATGTTGCAAGTGCAAGTTTGAAGTCGGTTGTTTTTAACGCAGTTATTGACTTGTGTATGAAAATTATCATACTTAAATATTTAAATGAGATGTAAATATGACTTTGAACTTCGAATAGTATTACAGGACAAACGAACTGAGACAATTTTTATACCAAGTATGTAATTATGGAATGCAGATATTATTTTTGTTGACGAAATATAATCAAATTACTCGATACAAAGCACTATGTATAAAATATATCTTATTTATTTTATGTCGTGTACAAAATAGCTGTACAAGACATGCTTATGTAACTATCAAACTAATGTTTCATTTCATAGAATAATATAATATAGTTCTTTGCGCACAAAGGTTATTTAGGTCATCACTTTTTCAAGAACAGTCACGTCATTACAAAAAACTGCATAATCATACACAACGGTTAGTTAGTCTAATTACTATTATCTATATTTATATATTATTATATTATATGAATATTCTTGCAGAATTAAAGTCTCGTTGTTATACAGATAACATAGTTTATTTGAACTTAACCCCAATCGTTATCATCAAGCGATAATTAACTTTTAAATGACACGTTTACATATGCAATTCTTTAAAATATTAATTTTTTTAAATTGTATGTATCATTCATTTGTGAAAATCATACTCTGAACATCTTTTAAATTTAGAAAGTGCTAACTTTTATTTTTAATAAAGTTATAAACATTAAATTGGTCTGAATAGGTGTACACTGTACAGTAAGATAAAGTGGCAGATTTTTTAATATTAAAAGTTGTTGTTCGCCTTTTCCTATTTTAACAACTGTACAGGAAAACGCTATTTTATCTTATTACTTTTTAGAATAACTATTTTACATTAATTGTTAAGGATAAACTGAATATATAAGTGAATATGATTTTGAGAACGAAAATAACAAAATTATATTTAAAAATTTATATCATTTCTTTAAGATACCTAATTAATTAAAAGAGCAGCGTCCTAACGCGTTCATTATGTATATTACAATGAAATGTTATATTACAATGAATAGTCAACAAATAAAGCTTTGACACACTGCGGTATTGAGCATAAAACATTTTATAGAAAAGTACTGATTACATGCAATTATATACACGAAAGGAGCACATAAATATAAAATAGAACTAGTATAGAAACCTCTAACACATCATTATACAGTACAGTACATAGCTAGCGGTATTTTTATATGAGAAATTTTGCTTTGTGTTAGCCGCATGCGGTATGCCTCTTATGGTGAAGAAGGTTGTAGGGCTGCTAACAAAAAGCCTTAGTTATTTTAGTACCAGACCACTTCAATATTTTTGCTATAGAAAATTTCCTCAAGTATTAAACTTCAACATTATTAAGATTTTCTGATTGTAATTAAAGTAAACATGTAATTTTTTAACTATCTGCACGAAATATCACATTCTTACAACAAATTTTAATTCAATAAACATGCCAACCCATCAACATGGAAAAATAATATCACGCATCAGTATATATTTATTATCTACTAGCAGTCCGCCCCGGCTTCGCCCGTGGTACATATTTACGTTTTCTCTACGTAAGAACCATCCTCGTACTTCAAGGAATATAATAAAAAAAGAATTAACGAAATCGGTTCAGCCGTTCTCAAGTTATGCGCTTACCAACACATTTTGGGATTCATTTTTATATTAAGTATAAAGATTTATAATCGAGTTAAAATAGTAATAATAACTCTTCAACGACTCTCGACAACCCTAATTAAATTCCGTAAAGTTATCTCTGTGGTCAAAATCCAGTCTCGCCAGGATTCCTCGAACTAAAACTGGGACCGAGGTCAATCCCACTTTTACCCTGTCTTGATTCTTGAACCAATATATTTAACACTACCATTAGTAACACAAACCGGTTTCATGATGCTAGTACGGCACCACAATCTTATGTTAACTTTATTGTTTTTTCTGAGGTGTTTTTGGTCGGAAGAGGCATATATACTTTGTATACAGAGGATGATTGAAATAAAAACAAAACACGGATTTACTTTAGCCAAAGCTTTCTTTGTACCTAGTTATTTTAATAGTTGTATTAATGCTCATATTATTTGAATGTATAACAATTTATGATCTTAGGTTATAAGAGCCATTTATGCTTTAGATACAAGAGGATGCAGAAGGCATAAATCTTTTGATGTCTTTCCTTTTAAGAAACATAATCCAATTCCGTCCTAGCCATCCATAAACATTAGTTTGAAATCACGTTAAGGATCGGGAAACTGGATGGATTTTCGCAACCGTTTAGTTTTGTTACATATCAAACAAGTAACATCAATCTTTCTTTAGAATATATCACATAAAGATTAAAGAAATAATGTCTCACTGCTCACAGAATTCAACAAAGTTGGTAAGAAGTTTTGACTTTCACGTGAACGGTGAAAACGATTCAGCAATATGCATACTACAAAATATAAGGTTAATATTAGTTGATTTATGAACTCTGTCATCTTCCACAATCTGATAATATCCCCTTTGCCCAAAACATATAATTTTAATAATGTAATACATAATGTCAAGTAAAACGTAACCCAAAAAGTAAAAATGTAATAAATGTTGTTCACATCATCTTTTTTGCCAACTTGTATGTAATGACGGACCTTTTATAGTCATCTTGAATATTCATCATGAGCGTGGGATGTTGAAACGAATGAGGATGACCTTTACGTTCTTCTAATTCATTTAATAAAACCGATTAGACTAAAGTATTAGATATAATATAGGTGCTGAAGTACATTTTATAGTGACTAGCTTTCCACCCACGGTTTGTTTATGCGAGTAAAGCATTTCATACACGATAACCTCTATTTCTCTATCTGTATCATCAAGATAGGTTTCATGAAAATCAGTGCCAAAAAATTTAACAAAATTTTAAATTTATAATACGTTTATGAGTTGCTACTGCTGCCGCTGTGTATAATAAATCAGAAGAGCATTTGTTTCGGTCTAAAACCAACATCAAAAATCTTATTATATTTATGATAAACATAAATATATATTATAGGTACGAAGACTATATTTTTACTAACAAGATAGGCAGCATTAAATTTTCAATTAATCATAATAGAGGTATTTCAAACATACATATTAAAAACGCGTGAAGTGTAAAACTCCATTCATTGTAGCATCACATTTCATTTTATTCATTATACTAGACATGCATTGTCGGATGCAGAAATGTTTTGCTGATCCAATATTTATTTTCGAAGAATGCGGACGTAGACAGTAAGTAGATACATGCGCAAAATAAGCTAACTACTTATAACAACAATGCTCTATGCTTCCCTGTTAACGCGATTATAAAGAATCAAGCCTATGCTTCTATACTCTTCTATAAGTAATCTTAATAAATTGAAAGACGGGAAATATAAGAATTAACCACCAATTGTTTTTTATTCAAAGTATTTTTAAAAATCTCTCGTTCGTCGGCTATTTGGAACTTTATTATCTATGGTTGCTATCTTTATAAATATTTTATTTAGTACTAGCTTTCCACCCGCAGCTTCGCCCGCGCAGTCAAAGAAAAACCCGCATAGTTCCCGTTCCCGTGGGATTTCCGGGATAAAACTTATCCTATTTCCCGGGTTAAAAAATAGCCTATGTCCTTTCTCGGGTATCAAAATATCTCTATACCAAATTTCATGCAAATTGGTTCAGTAGTTAAGGCGTGATTGAGTAACAGACAGACAGACAGAGTTACTTTCGCATTTATAATATTAGTATGGATTGCAGCATTAACGTATAATTAATCGAATGTTCGCCCACCGTCATTTAACATTTGTCAGATAAAAAAGATTCTGGTAACTAATTCGGAAGCCACATTTCTCTCCTATGCTACTAATAGTTTGTCATTTTTAAATCGACAAAGTCGCATACACAAGCTAGTGAATAGACGACTACTTAACGGTAGTCTCATTGCATCAAATAAGAAAATGGTCGACACTAATTCCATATTAGTTGTAGAAAAGTTTCTCTCGATGTTTTTGGAGTCTACCATTTTTGTAGACGACCACGCAGTATGCGCAACACAAATGTTTAGCATTTAGACACCTCATTTAGAGTTAGTTTATCGTAAAGTTCGTTCGCATCGATAAATCTTTTGTATCTTGAAAATATCGGAGCCAGTTTTATTGGTGTCTAGACTTATTATTAGGTGATTGATTATATTATTAGCAGGTAACGTTGAATTAATTTTTATTCTTTTATATTCGCTAAATAAACTACGTGTGATGTGTTATTAATCAATTCATTTTGCTACTTTGGCTACTGCCAATTTTGCATAAATTTTAACAATATCTATATTACAGTTAAAAATTATCGCCAATGTTATTAAAAGGATTGCTTAGTTCTTTACAAATAAATAAATGAAACAGGCAGCAAACCCTAGTCATAAGTCATATTTATACGCGTCTTCTATTTTAACTTACAGACACACCAATGCAAACATTTTATCCGCACATGTGTCAAGCGTCCCTGTGACGTCATTAATTAGCCAAACAGACCTTGTGTTCATGCTGTCATCTGTTTTTCAAATACCACAGATAAAACTAAACAACATTGTTTATGTAACAAAACACCTACACAGATGATAAACTGACAACAAGAATGTTAGCAGTTTATTTAATTCATAGGACGGTACGCATTTAAGAGCGAAATATTCTGTCATTAAAATCCAGATTTACAACATTACATGCACATCTTTTAGAAATTGGCTTACCAGCTTATAAAGGTGAGGTGTAATCATGCAATTAATAACAAATGTCAGATTTTAATGACTCATTATGTAACTATGATTTAATAGGGAAAGAAATCTTCATGTTAGCGGTTAATTTAATATTGTTTTCCTGCTGTAGTTTTCGTCATTTGGTTTACAAATGTTAGCTTGCTTCGAATTATTTGATACGCCTATCACCAATGTAACTAATAACCCAGTATTATTTATGGTAAAGCTGGTTTGATGATAGTATCAGCAGGGGGCCATAGACACCTCTCAAGACGTCTCGATTGCGTAACATAGCTTAGTGCATTCGGGATCATTGTATTCATAATATTGACCTATAGCCTATGTGTCTTATTCTGATGATTGAGTTTGGATATAAAAGCTTATTTTGAATACAAATTTTGAATCAATTCCTGCTGATAAATCCTCTATTTCGTTCTCCAAAATAAAATAGTTACTTTTCCATTATTTATAGTACCTTTGTTGTTTAAAATTAAAATTTAATACATATTAACAATTAACGGTAGGTATAAATTATACAGACCGCAAGATTGACATGACCATAATATGAGTTACCGATATAGGTAGACGTTGATAAGCAAACTTTCTCATTGCTTATAGGTCGTTTATTATCGGTGTTTATAATTGCTCAGATGACTGAGACTCATAAGTCATAACATATTTGCAAAGTATAAATTATGACTTGATTATATTATTATTAAGAGATAGGTATTTTCTATATCATCCTAAAATTGTATAAAAGTTCGAATTTATTAGCCCCAAATTATATTAAAGATTAAATTTAGCTATAGTTCAAAAAAGGACAAGCGTCCTAAAATAAGTAATAATATGTGTTTGGTGACAGCTTGGAAATATTTTAGGACATTTCTCATGAGACGAGTTATGACTTATGACGTGAACGTATGGGCAAGTGACATATTTCTATGGAAATATACAATTTGTTTTCGGCGCTATTCCAAGTCGGAAGTATATTTTATGATGGCCCAAAGCTCAAGTTTTTATGGGAATTATAGTTCTTATTAACAATTTTGGTTTCCCAGGTTTTGGTATTCTTTGGGATTTTTATTAATAATAATTAGTTCTCAAAACACAAATTTTACGTTCGTCTTATAATTATATTTTTTTAGTTTATCACGCATACTGCACATCGTCCGCATTTTCCCTGATCATTATCAATTAAGGGAAATAACCTCTTATCTATTATCAAATATTAATCACGTAAATAAATATTTATGCCAGATATGAATACGTCTAATTTATGATCTTATTATTATTATACAAGTTTCCCAAAAGAGGGGGCGTTATTTTCGGATCATCACCCGTGAATCCGAGTTCCTCTCATAAACTAACATACCAGAGGTACTGGTAATAAAAATGACATTCCTCAATTGAGCTGTGACGAGTCGAGATCACAAATTGGCGCCAATTTGAGTCTCCGGCGTCCGCTGACTCACGGGCCACGGCATGCTTTGCATCCATGTGTTGAGCGCATACACTTTGTGAGATATGAGAATCTGTCTCCGACAAATCCGGTGCGTACGTAGACACTGACCGATCCGTTGGATTAATTTAAGAAACGCTGTTAGGTTGATAAGTCAGAACTTTTGGGAATTGATCTCGATTTCGTACGTAGGATTCGTAATGATTTAAAAGTACGAAAAGCAATCTGAATAAAAACTAGAATTTAACAAAACGTTTCTAAAAGCATCTTTGCGTCATTTCAATGATCCACGTCGTTTTAATTTCTCGTCCCCTCTTCAAACCCATTTAATATCATTCGACTGTAAAATAAAAAATATAAAAGGTTTTAGATATATTTTTTCACAAGCATTACAATATTTGTAAGTATTCCACGCTAATCTGTGTAAATGTAGGAAGCTAATAAGTTTATAGCTCATTGCACTTACGAGATTGAGCTTCGTGTGCCGTATCAAGTTGAACCCGTTTGATATCACGCTTTAATCCTATTATCGACGTCGTAAATGTACTCGAATATCGCGGATTTTATAGCATATTCAAAGTTTTAGTTTATTATTAATGTAGCTTTAAAAGAAAAGTGTCACGGTCACATAATGCTATTGAAATAACAGACCGAATTCTGTTTCAATTTTTGTGATTCAGTTGTTTTAAAATAAAAATATAAGGACACTTAAGAGGGCGTATAAAGCCAGATAATTCTACGATTAAGCCCCGCACATTACGCGCCATGCCGCGCGCCCTCACAATACCCTCATACACCCGGCTCATCCAACGTACGTAAAGTTCATCGCACGCTAAATTATACACAATATTCTTCGCTCGTTCAACGCGTATTTTCGGTAGTTAGTAGGTATGTTGTCTAAAATAATTGTATAAAACAGTGAAGTTGAAATCATCACAAATTATGTAATATGTCTTTTTATTATTATTTGTTTATAATTATTAATGATAATCGATACATATTATAAAACAGTAAAAAAACTGTCTGTATGTAATATATAAAAAAAAAACAATATTAGGGAAACAGTATAGAGCACGAATCCGTAAAAAAAGTCTGTCGAAATAGCGAGTATAGATACTATTTTTAAATAAACATACGCAGTCGACGACACACATTCCTCCAGAACTTTATTTTGATTAATTTGGTTATAGTCCATTGAATGAGTCCCTCCAAGGGGGGTCTAGAGTGGATGAGTTAGTAACGTAAGATGTTTCTTCGGAAACATGTCAAGAGTCCCTAGGTAATAAACATACTAAAACCCCGGGCCACTAGGAGGAGCCCCGGAGTGGGGGGAGGGGGGAAATGGGTCCATTTTTTCATTTTTCGCTTAAATCTCAAAAACGGTACATGTTAGAGAAAAACTTTCAAGGAAAAATTGAAAGGCCATAAAATTATCTACAAGTTGTACCTGAATCATTTTTTCCTATATCCTACCGTTTCTTAGTTATACGCAGTAAAACATGATTTTGGCTCAAACAATTTCCACATCAATCGATCAAAAAATATTTCTTTCTTCCAAAAAACTCAAAAGTGCAACTTGTGACCGGTACTGATAGATTGCTCTTAATTAGGTCTATAATTGGTAAAATAAACACATTCCTCCATGGAAGCCTTTAGGAGGAATCGATTGTCAAAATATTATATTATGGTAGTTTGAGTTACTGAACTTGATCTTTTTATTTTTTTCTTCCAAAAAACTCAAAAGTGCAACTTGTGACCGGTACAGATAGATTGCTCATAATTAGGTCTATCATTGCTAAAAATACCAGATTCCACCACGGAGGCGTTTACGGGGAATTGAATTTTATCAGGGTAGTTACGATACATGAACTTTTTATTTTTTTTCTTCCAAAAAGCTCAAAAGTGCAACTTGTGACCGGTACAGATAGATTGCTCATAATTAGGTCTATCATTGATAAAAAATACCAGATTCCACCATGGAGGCGTTTACGGGGAATTGAATTTTATTAGGGTAGTTAGTTAAAAAGTTCATGTGTCGTAACTACCCTAATAAAATTCAATACCTCCTAAAGGCCTCCATGGTGGAATCTGGTTTTTTTATCAATGATAGACCTAATTATGAGCAATCTATCGGTACCGGTCACAAGTTGCACTTTTGAGTTTTTTTGGAAGAAAAAAAATAAAAAGTTCAAGTATCGTATCTACCCTAATAAAATTCAATTCCCCGTAAACGCCTCCATGGTGGAATCTAGTATTTTTATCAATGATAGACCTAATTATGAGCAATCTATCTGTACCGGTCACAAGTTGCACTTTTGAGTTTTTTGGAAGAAAAAAATAAAAAGATCAAGTTCAGTAACTCAAACTACCATAATATAATATTTTGACAATCGATTCCTCCTAAAGGCTTCCATGGAGGAATGTGTTTATTTTACCAATTATAGACCTAATTAAGAGCAATCTATCAGTACCGGTCACAAGTTGCACTTTTGAGTTTTTTGGAAGAAAGAAATATTTTTTGATCGATTGATGTGGAAATTGTTTGAGCCAAAATCATGTTTTACTGCGTATAACTAAGAAACGGTAGGATATAGGAAAAAATGATTCAGGTACAACTTGTAGATAATTTTATGGCCTTTCAACTTTTCCTTGAAAGTTTTTCTCTAACATGTACCGTTTTTGAGATTTAAGCGAAAAATGAAAAAATGGACCCATTTTCCCCCTCCCCCCACTCCGGGGCTCCTCCTAGTGGCCCGGGGTTTTAGTATGTTTATTACCTAGGGACTCTTGACATGTTTCCGAAGAAACATCTTACGTTACTAACTCACGCACTCTAGAATTTTTTATTCAATGGACTATTAGATTGTACGACATTTTTCGACTCAGCAATTATTCTAAAAATAAAATCATTCTTATAAATGTGTAGCTGGGCTCTTATGGGTCTATATCAGATGTTCCAGATCTTTGATTTTTTTTAATCAACAGAAAATTTCCATCAGACGCAACAATTTTTGTTGACGTCACTCCTATAAATGTTAGAGTGTGATCTCAGGGTCCCTCATCATACATTCTAGATCTTCGAATTTGTATATTTATATTGCCCAGATAATACCTACACAACAAAATAACTTTCATTCAAAGCCGTCCAATAGTTCCGGAGATTGGCGTGTACAAACAAACAGACACATAGAGTTTTTTTAGGATTTACGGGAACAAACCTATCCAATGTCCTTTCTCAGGTCTCAAGCTATCTCTGTATCAAAGTTAGAGCTTAGAGAGCCAGACATACATACAGACAAACAGACAAAAATTCTATAAACTATGTACCTATATTTTTGGCTCCTATATCGATTGAAAATCACGCCCCAAGTAGGTATTCGTAAAAATATTCAATGTACAGTTTTTACTTTCGTACAATTTTTTTTATACCTATGTGATTGTAATATTATTATCTAATACAGATTGTAAATATACATAATGTGTAGTTACTATTCACAACTTGTATTGGTTATTTACTGGAGCAAACATAGGAATCTACCTATAGTAATACTATAATATATATACATATATAATATTATAAAACATTCCCGATTTTCCCGAAACGAATTTACAGAATTTACACAAATAATAATATCCAAACTCGCCTGGATAAACTTTCTCAAATGAATCTATAGTTTAGGTGGTCTGTTGCGGTTCTGCATCAGGTGTTTCAGTTTTCAAAATAAATTATTATTTTATATTTCCCGGATAATATAATAGTACCTACACAACAAAATAACTTTCATTCAAATCCGTCCAGTAGTTCCGGAGATTAGCGTGTACAAACAAACAGACAAACACAGACAGTTTTTTTTATTTACGGGATAAAACTCATCCTATGACCTTTCTCAGGTCTCAAGCTATATCTGCACCAAAATTAGAGCCCAGACATACATACAGACAGACGTACAAAAATTCTAAAAACTATATTTATGTATAGATATGTACTACATATTACTATGTAATACAGATTATGAATATATTATATATATACATATACATATTATGTATATTATAAAAAAATACCTATTCAATGTAAGTACAGTTTTGACTTTCGTACGAATTTGTTATACCTATGTATAGATGTTATGTATGATTATCTAATACAAATTGTAAATATAATATATATGTACTATTCACAACCGGTTTACATATTATTGATATTATTATTTACTGGAGCGAACATAGGATCTGCCTATAGTAATAATAATAATATAAATCTTTCTTGACTTGATTGATTGCACCGCGACTGTAAGAATTAGGTACCACTATGAATTTTATTTACCTATCTATAGTTGCTGCTGCTATCGCGTCAATACTCAGCCCGCGGAAATTATTTTACAGAAACTAAACTTTCTCAAATAGGTAAATCAAGACTTATCTTTTTATATTATAATTAAGTATTATTTATTAATATTATAACAATACTATTATAACTTACCTTCGACATTTAGTTATCTTTTCAATTTGAATCTTTTTTAGTTCTCGTTTCTTAAGTCTTTTCATTTTGTTGTTTACAAATCAATATTCGGCGTAATTATAAAACACGGCGCAGCAATTTTAGCGTGGTCTACTCGTCTCAACAGAGCGATAGCGTCTGATGTATGAAATAGAATTATGTTTTTAGCTCCCGGAACGTGCGATGGAAGATGATTTCTTGCGTAATTAAAAATATAGTAAGCGCCAAAAGTGTTTTATCGTGATTAAACCAAAACTAAAAGTAATTACACAAAATGCTCTGACAAATATATTGCAAATGTTTTAATATAATTGTTTATGAAAAAAAAATCTTAATAAGTATTACCATGTCCAGTAAAAAACGTAAAAGTGTGAAATTTAGAGGTAACTTCGTGAATTTTTTCTATCGAGTCAATTTCAATATTTTATGTTTTTGATCTGACAATATAATCGAAAATATCATCAAGTTTTACATATATTTTATTTTTTATATTTGGTCTTGAATATTACACGTATCAACTAAAAGTTGATTGGTGATTTGACTTTATACGCGCCCTTAACGTACGTCTGTATACCCGACAAACAACAAACTTTTGAATTTTAAGCTGGATTTTTAATGGTGCCATGAAGTTTTACACAAAGCATGTGTAAACTATAGCTGTGCCCTATTTAAAAATAATCCTGTCCGTAATTATGAGGCGGGGTTGCACTTTGCGCCAGGAGTCAGGACTGACCCACATTCCTAATTGCCATTCTTCCACATAATGACCTTATTATACGTTTAAATTAAATCTACTATGAAGCTCGTTACTAGGTACGTAATATTACTCTATAATTGTTGTACTATATGTAGATACCTATACTACCTATATTATTAGGTAGCATTCGTATTTGCGTGTTTTACAACGTTTATTTTTATGATTACCAGATTTTCCCCATTTTAAAATATGTACGTATTTCGTTCGAAAACAAAGAACGACGTTTCTTGAACCCACGAGTAAACGGTCAAACTATCATTTATTGTAGAAATAATAGCAAAAGCGTCAGTGCACGTTCCCAGGGGACCTTGTAGAACAAATTGTTTAATGAGAAGAGACAATTACTTTATCCCAGTGAGCTGCGAACGTGCTAAGAATTGTGGGAACATACCTTTGAGTACGTGACTCTGTGAATAAAAAAATTATGACACGTGACGGTTGCTAGAAGTCCTTTCAGTAGGTATAATGTACTCCCCTGCGCATTCAGGAACATCGCAATTATTGTCGACAAAATTTTGTGTACATGATAGTATTTTTATGTATTCTTTAATGCTCATATCATAAGAGATTCTTCTGGCACCAGTCTTCCTTTGCCTCCTTGTCAGTTATTAACTATTCTAATTCATATGATGTAAAATGGCGTTCACAACTCTTATAAATATTTGGATGCAAATTGCAATCGAACAGCATTGATACGTGATTCAAAATTCAATGTCAACTTAGCCATCCTTGTATTCAATCAAAATAATATGTACATCTTAAGATTATATAATATGCATTGTATGATTAAATACGTCGTTGTTTAAATACAATTGCATGTTCGAAATCTAACAGCCAATCATAGATTTTTATACTGAAACTTGATAGTAAATACATTACATCCCGTTATTTTGATGCAATCAAAGATACAAAGATCCCATACTTCATAAAATATTATTTGGGATCTCCATTCTTTCCCAACTCTAATCGGATACAGTAGGTATCTCTAGTGTTGTCGTTAAAGACGAAAGTAGACAGCATTTTTTCTGTAGACTATAAATACGCAATTGGAATATCCGTGTCAGCTTTAGATAATCTGTTTAAAGATCAGACAAATTTAAAATTAGCCGTCGGTAATCTTCAGAAACGACACTCGTGACAAATATCTACCTTCATTAAGCATTTGAAAATACCATAATACGAACTGTACTTCAAATTTTCTAATTAGTCAAGTGAGGCCAAGTGTAAAGGAATGAATGAAAGCTTTTAATTGAAAGTCGATGCAGATATATTACTAATACCATGAGCATGAATGTACCAAAATTATAATCGCCTGCAAATATGATGCCATAATAAATAATAGTGGGTGAATCCATTTACTATGGGTATGGGGTAATATATTACAAAATCACGTTCTAATTGTATCCATAAAGCTTATTGCGTGCAGAAATATTAAATTATGTTTCCTTTGTTACAGAATGTGGTGGACAATTACTGGAAACTTCGGCAACATTCTACCCATAGACTGGACTAAGTCCTTCTCGCGAAAAATGCACATTCCCACCTTAAACCTAAGTGATAAGAAGGTAAATACTTTAAATATATACAGTAAAACCTAGTAATTAAACATCGTAGTGAGTAGATTTAATTACAATTAAGTACAAAATTATGTCACTGTAATATTACGGGGTTTTTTAAATCTTGTAAAAAAGTAATGAAGTGTCATAAATAATTGCAAAAATGTAACGCGTACATAAAATTCAATGCAACACTGTATTCTCCAATAAATATAATCGTAAAAATCATAGGAATTTTTATGAAAAGCATATCACACCGTGGTACTGAAATAGGATGCCTACATCCAGATGATTCACGGCTAAACTCATACTGCGTAATTTGGTATAAGGTCACGCGTGATTGTTTCACTTGTAGCCCTCGGTCTATCGTGTTATCATTTTTAATATAACGTTTATATGAATATTGTAAATGTTTGACCTATATTACGAATATTGGAATTTTCGTATAATTTTAGTCGTTAATCTAAGAATAAAATATAAAATAAGGTATTGTATATGTCGCAGGTAAATTGTATAATCTCGCCGTTTTACAAACGGTCGGCATTTTGTAATATGCCGAAATTCGTCTTTTTCCAAAATTCCACAAAAAGACGGTCGCGAGCCGACGGAGCCCCACTTCATGGGGTTCCTGTTTCTGTGTAGTTTTAAAAAACACGAACCTAACCAAACCCACCCCCTTATCCAAACCAACAATTTCTGATTACGAATTTTCGACATATTACAAAATGCTGACCGTTCGTAAACGGCGAAATATTACAATTTGCCTGCGACATATACATATTTCATTTTCGACACAACAAATTACTTATTTGGCGTTAAATTTCAATAATAAAGAAATAAATACGGACGTCAGAACTGCTGTATTACTCGCTATATTTTCAAAAGCACATGTACATATAAAAGATCAAAACGCTTTTGTTTTGGTTACCCATTTCATTTGAATGGAACGAATCCAAATAAAGTTCTGCTTTTCTCATATTGACCGACTCTGTAAAATGTACGTGGTTTGTACTTGTGGTTGAATGGAAATTGAGGTCTGAATGTGACTTTGATCAAGTTATTAATTAGTGTACCGGAATATTGTTAATACGAATGATTGAAATCAAAACCGAATGGCTAATTAAGTTAGGTATCGTCTTTCTAATTTCTTCAGAAGGGATTATGCGTTACACAATGCGTAACTAAAATTATTCTAAGTATTAACTTCATTACTAATTAGTAATTACGCAGTTCACGAGTACTTACTACTATGTAGTAGTGAATCCTAAATGACGTGAAATATTTTTTTTCCTGCTTCATTAAAATCGTATAACGTGGTATAACTATGATAATTAGGGGAACTAAAAGAATATAGTATCAAGAATTTTTGGACGTACGTACAACTGTACAAGATGTTTTTCATCACTGACTCAAAAATTAATGAACTGTTTGATCTAATCAGTTTAATACTTTTTATAGGAACTCTAGTCTCTACCCTTAGCCTATAGGAATATAATATGGCATATTTTTTACGTAATTACTTATTAGTAGTACAATAGTTACAATAAATTTAATATAATGCCTAGCATAAAATTGACCGCATTAATCTAACAAGTAGTAATGATATAGAGCGGCTACACCACTTTCCAGAGCGCCATGACGCCGGACGACGAGATCCACAGCTCGGAGGACGAAGCCGTGGCCTCGGATCTCGATATGCACGCGCTCATCCTGGGCGGTTTGCACCAGGACCATGAGTGTCCCGTTAAAACTGCTGATGAGGTAATTTATTTATTTATTTAATCATTTATTGTACCACACCATTTAATATTACAATGTACAGTATAATATTATATATTTGTATGGATGCGAAGTACAAAAGGTGACCTTATCGCTTAAAAGCGATTTCTTCCAGGCCACCTAGGTAATTGATAATAATAAATTCGCAGCTTTTCGCTTGCTTTGTTTGCCAGAGATCGTTCAATTAGAATGCCTTCTGTACATAAGATAACAGTTAACCTTCTGTAGTAAGCTTTCTGTACCATAACCTCTTTTTTTTGGTTGTCATTTTCGAGTATTTAAAAAATTCACATTTAGATAAGCAGCTTTTCCTGAGCTTGCTTTCCGAGCATAAGTATCTTTCTAGCTGTCTGGCAGAGATCGTTCAATAAGACGGCCTATACCATAACCTGCGCCATAACGTCTTGTGCTTTTGTTTTTATTTTTAATCGGTTTTCATTTGACAGAGATCGTCCAGTAATACCAACTTTGGTACAATAATTATAAAATCCTTGTGTTTTTGTTGTTTTGTTTGTTTGGTCCACTGTACACGGTTCCTCATAATTCGATTAATTTATAAGCGAATTTTATCATCAGCGTTATTTTACATTAATTCCTTAATATTGAGCTTTAACTAAATTGCTTTGATGAAGTTTATATTATTATAGAGACGTGATGTTCCGCAGTCTAAGACCTAATGTAATAATATTTCATAAGTCATAACTGTCCTATTACTTAATTTTATTGAACCTTTTAATATTCTATTATTATGCCACTTATGGGAATTGAGAATAACGTAACTCGTTGTTAATACTATAGGTACCTACCTATGTAATATGTATAAATATAGATTAATTTAAAAAAGCAATAGAAAGACCGTAAAAGTTAATTTTACTCGAATCGCCAATCGGAATAGGTACATATTGATGTTGTTAGAAGTTAGAACTATAATTACTGAGCCACTCATTAAATACAATGTAACAAAGACGTATTGAATTGTACCATTAAGGAGATGGCGATTGACAAAAATAAATAAATTTAAATTCTTGAAACAATATCAAATTTACACAGACTTTAATAAATGTTTATACATATATTATTACGTTTATTGTTTTCTATTTATATGTTTTTACTATCATAAGTGAACTCAAAGTTTAAACACTTGCAAACAATTTTACTGTGATTGATTGTTTATATATTATCAATCATTTGTTTTATCTGAATAGGAACTATTCAAGCAACGATCCATATTTTCTACGATCTTATTAACATATATTTTCAATATACAATTACATTATCTGATATATGAGCAAAATTGGTTTTATTTATAGTATTTAATGAACTTATATTTATGGTAATTGAATAATTGTAGGTGATACAAGAAATAGATGACATGATGCAAGAAACTCCATCATCTGAAGGAGACATCATCGAGTACAACGAGGCTCTGGAGAAAGGGAAGGAAGTTCTGAGCTCGCCTCTCTACGAAGATAGTGAGTATTTTTAACAAACACACAAATTTTCTTTACTACCTTTTAACATATTTTAATTTTTAAAACAAGTGAGGTCACAAGCATACAGTTGAATAATTACCATCTATGCAAATACCTTTAATTTCTAAATGTTATAAATTTACATAAAAATATCCTTGAATATAAAGAAACTCGGTATGAGGTTGTTTAAATAACATTTAGTAAACAGTCCGTGATGTTTCTGCTTACAAAGAAATATCAGCCAAATTATTTGTGTTTATTCTATTTCGTGTACGAACATTTAACTAATTCAAATTTCAAAGTGAGGTTGCAACATGTAAAACACTCAGACGGTTGTTATCTTCAGACAAGACGTTTCACGTCTAGAGTCTAGACATGAAGACAGGTAGAAATTTTGAAAAAGAACAGAGATTTTTTTCTTTCGTAGCACTAGTTGAAATGCCACTATTACCTGATTAACATAATTGTGGTTATTAGCTACTATATAAAAATACTCCTATAGAACAGGAAAAAAATAAACATTCCCCTATACCAACATAAATTTTTTTCTTAAATTCTTCCCAAAGTTTATTCGAAAAGGTTCAACTTCATACCTACGTATTACACTACTCGGCGTCACTAATCAGTAATCGTGTTGTCTATACGTGACCATGTAGCCCGTAATGAGATGACCAATGTATTCAGGTCGAATGTGTCTATCACCTGTGTAGCAATACTGTGACTGTGCTTTGTGACTTATACATATAATTGAACGTAAGATATACGTCAATATGTAGTGGTATCTATGGGAGTATCAGGAATAATAAATAATGTTTGTTGTTTTATAAATCTGGTCGTTTTCTAATTATATTGAGTGATTATTGGGTGATTTGTTACTAGGCTTATCTGCCATCAACTGTTGTTGTAGGTAAGGGAGATAAATACGTCTAATCAAAAGAGTTAGACAATAAAAATCACGCGCCATTTCTCTGTATAGTCGAATAAAAACAAACTCATTCATTGTAATACCACGTAACTGAAAGTTTCCAAAAACTCCTTTACGAAAAATTCACATTTACAAATATCAGATTCCTTCGCTTGACTCGGCTATTTCTTGTTATGAACATTGGTAAAGTTTTATTTATTTACGCTGAAGCGGTGTTTTCATTATGAAATATGATGCTGATCAGAAACGATAGCGTCAGTTATCCTTAGTACTTCCCCTGATGTGACTTGTCATGAAATACGAGGAGACTAGATTTCTTCGAAGCTCATCGAAACTCGTATCATGTTCTATACATCATATAAATATTTCATTATTATTATAATAAACATTTTAATATTATACTCAACAATATAGGCTTTAATAATTATGTTTCATACATTTCAATTTACTTAATTTGGTGACATGAATCATGACTTGTATTTTTAGGTATTAAATAGGTAACCTTGTTATTTAATTTTTATTAACTACTAGCGGTCCGCCCCGGCTTCGCCCGTGGTACATATTTACGTTTTCTCTACATAAAAACCATCCTCGTACTTCAAGGAATATAATAGAAAAGAATTATCGAAATCGGTTCAGCCGTTCACACGTGATGCCATGACAACGCGAAACGGGTGCAGACCCGCCACCTTTTTATAGCTCCCGCCGCGAAGCGCGTCGAACGCGGCAACTGATACACAAAAATAATCCTTATGGCTGCATGATTCTGTATTCACGCGCGATGACTATATAGCGTATTTCATGTATAACTTTGGTGTTTCTACACCGATTTACATGATTCTTTCACTATAACCTGCCCAGGAGTATGAAGAATAATTGTGCCAAATTTGGTTAAAATCCGTCGTGTAGTTTTTGTTTCTATAACGAATATACAGACAGACAGACAGACAGACAGACAGACAGACAAAAATTTTACTGATTGCATTTTTGGCATCAGTAGCGACCCCTTATCACCCCTTCATAGTTTTTTTTTAAATATATTTCATGTACAGAATTGGCCTCTCTACAGATTTATTATAAGTATAGATTATCAAGGCCATTTCAATAAGCCCTTAAATGTGTAGTTTGATTAACTATAATTGAGATATATAGCTATGTCATCATTAAAAAGGATAAAGATACGTCCAAGTAGTTCTATCATATTTAATTGTCTATTGACTATTATAAATTGAACTTGCACAATATTCTGATCATTGAATTGGTATAAATATATTTTAAAGCATAAGGTTTTATTACGTCTTATACTTATGCGTTATTAGTCTAAGTTAAAAACCATAATTAGTACCTCCGAAATATTTCAAGGATTATTACGAAGAAATTATTACGAAAAGCGAAATATAACCTCAATTTTTTCCTCCCATTTTTCACTAAAAATAAATATTCTTCTCCCTTTTCAGAACTACGCCATCTCTCTCTTGCCCAACTGAACGAAATTTTCATGGAGTTAGAGGTCCTAATCCGCGAGTTCTCTGAAACTCTCATAGCAGAACTGGCCCATAGAGACGAACTGGAGTATGAGAAAGAGTTGAAGAACACGTTCATATCTCTTCTATTGGCTGTTCAGAATAAGAGGAGACAGTATCATATAGAGAAGAAGAAGAGATCTGGTCCGCAACGCTCGCCGTCGCTTAGTGTTACTACTACTGCTGAACCTAAGGTTGGTTAATATTTAAAAACTTTGTGGTTATTACTATATTATGTGGTGTTTATTTTACTATACAGGGTGTAATCGTTAAGTGTGCACAAGCGATTATTCCGTAACTATTGCAGATATCAAAAAACTTTAAACTGATATCGAAAGTACTTAACCTAATGAGTAAAATGGCCATAATAAATTTTTAAAAATAAAACGAGAAATAACCAAAAATGTTACATTAAACGCTCCCATACAATTTATTTCCCATACATTTTGTATTCATAGTAGATTTTCGAAGTGACGTCCTTATTGTGCAATACAATGAGGAGGTCTATTTACAGTTTCTAAATGAACTTCCCTCCAAATTTGCGAAGTAATTAAAGTAGAAAACCAAAAAAACAAAAAAAAAAGCTAAAATCTTTCATATTAAATGTATAGGTTGATCCAAAAGTAATGATAATTGGGTATTTCCTGTGCACATAAAAATATAAAATAAATGTTTTATGCTTGCTCATGTAATCACTAAGTTATCACAAAAAAATTATATCTACAGGCCACGTTTCCAAGTATTAACATTAATTTTAATGTGAACAGTGCGAGCCAGAATGTTTCCCGACGAAAAGAAGAAACAACGATTCGACATTTAGAGGGTGAATTTCTAAATTCTTAATGAGATCAGGATAATTTTTTGTCACGATTTGTGACCATGGGCGTTACCTGGGTTCACCATGTTTATGCTGAAACCAAGGAACAATCAATGGCCTGGATGCGAGCTTCCAAAGTGACGGTGAAGATTTTCAAAGTGAAAATTAGTGGGATAGATTAAAGCCGTAGTTTTTTGGGACGCTGAAGAAATGTGGAATATTTTAAGAAGGTAGCCACTACTACACAGGGCTCTTACTACACAGACCAAATTAAAAGATTGCGGGTAGGTTAGTAAGAAAAAGAGACATGGCAAACTTCGGTCTTGAATGTTGGTTCACCAAGACAACGCACCAGATCACAAAGCGTCAGTTGCGATGGCTGCCAATCAAAAATCGGCATTGAAAATGCTTGAACACCCACCCTGTTTGTAAGATCTAGCTCCTAGTTAATTCTATCTCTTACCTCGGCACAAGAAACACCGTCGATACAAGAAATTTTAAGACGACAGCGAAGTGATGGCCGATTTTGAGGGGTTTTTGTAGATGAAGTCAAAGTTTTTTTTTTTCTAAGTTAAGGAAAAAAAATATCGAAGTATATTATCTAGTTAGAAGACTATCTAGAGAAATACATAATTATTTTAACTGTAATGACCTTGTTTAATATTGATTATCATTACTTTTGGATCAACCCATGTACCTACATGGGATATTCATATCTCATACTAAATGTATGGGAGGGTTTAAAGTTAATTTTTTAGATATTTCTCGTATTATTTTTAAAAATTTATTATGGCCATTTTACTCATTAGGTTAAGTACTTTCGATATCAGTTTAAAGTTTTTTGATATCTGTAATAGTTACGGAATAATCGCCTGTGCACACTTAACGATTACACCCTGTAGACTTTGAATAAAACTTTGGATATTTTTGATAAAGTAATTATCAAAAATATTAATTTAAAATTATAATTAATTAAAATATTTGAATATTTTTGATAAAGTAATTATCAAAAATATTCAAAGTTACTACTAGTTAGTTACTACCTACTAAATACATAGTAAATTTTATCAAAAATATTCAAAATTTTCTTGGAAATTGTTATCTTGGAAATGTTAAAGTTTTAGAATTGTTATGGTTGACTTTTAATGACCTATGAAACGTTTATATAGGACTTGTTGTTCCTTACTAATATTATTAATATGAAAGTTTGTTTGTTTGTCTTTCTTTAACTCGCAATGTAGCGATTTTATGATATTATTTTTGTGTCTGTTGGATAGGAGACTAGAGCTAGAGTGATAAAGGTTTTTTTTTACCACAGAAACACCTTCTTATTTACCTTTGACTACGCAGGCAAAGCCGTGGGCGAAGAGCTAGTGTATTAATATCTGTTGTATGCATAAAATATTACTCACATTAAAGCGATGAATTTATTTTAAATGAATGTAAACAAAATAGATTGAATTCCTAAACAAAAACATGCCATTATACAATAATGTACAACAACTGGCTTATCCAATAAATAAATAGGTTCTACTCGTATACCTATATAATATAACCTTACAATTTACATTTAAACGCATGGTTACGTATGCTTGAACCGGGATTAACAAACACATAGGAAAGTTTCAATTAGCTAATAGCATTATTCAAGCGACAAAGCTGGGAAGGGTAGCTTGTAATAAAATAAAAGTAGGAACGGGCTGAATAGTTACATTAGTTCATTATTTATCAAGTTACATACTAGTTCAGAAATTTATCATATTAGCTTTCCGCCAGCGGCTTCGCCCGCTTTGTCTAAAACATAATAAATTATATACTAAAACCTTCCTCTTGAATCACTCTATCTATTAAAAAAAACCGCATTAAAATCCGTTGCGTAGTTTTAAAGATTTAAGCATACATAGGGAAATAGGGACAGAGAAAGCGACTTTGTTTTATATTATGTAGTGATTATCTCTTTTTATCCTTGAAAAATTGTCACCTATATTAATAAAATACTAATGTCCAATAAATATATTGCAGTACTTGACCACAGTGATCCCGTTCCACCTGGATAACGGGCCGCCCGACAACCAGTCGCTGCAAGTTCTTATCAAGAGTAAGTCGCTCAACTAAACAAATCTTATTAGAATTTTGTTTTTATTTTCCGTGTCCTTTATGTGTTGTGTTTACAAAGAAATAAATTTCTAGTCTTTATACTTTATCCGTGATACTTAAGTCTTAAATTTTTACAACAAAAAAATCTTGAAAATTTGTAAAATTGGAAATTGGAAATTTTCTTATTACAATATAAAATTTTATTTTGATTATTTTACGATATTAATATTCAATAGCTTTTTTTTACATTTTGATAGACTTTTTTTTTAATTTTAATTTTTTTTTTCAGTTCTAAAAGCCATCAACGAAGACAGCCCTACAGTACCGACCCTGCTCACAGATTACATTCTCAAGGTCCTGTGCCCAACATAAATCTCAAAACTTGTTTAGCTAATTAAAAAAAATATCCGAAACTACTTTATTTAAACAAATTTTGATCTACATAATCAATTTTTCATCATATATAGGTATTTATATTATAATGTCAGTTGTCACCGAATAACAAAAACAGTATCGAGTGTTGTATCGACACTTAAACCTATAAAAATACAAACTTTTTACAAGTTCATTAATTTCAATTAAATCTTCATGAGTTTAGCAAGGGTTAGAGATTATTTGTTCTGAAATATATTATTTTGTCTGTGGTCGCAAATAGGTTTATATTTTGTAAGCTAGACTACTTATAATTATATATTAATGTCCTATATTTTCAATATCGGGTGGCTAATGCATATTTTTATTTATATTGTAGTAAAGTAAATTTAAAAGGAAAAAAAATATTTTTTCAATTTCGTCATTTGAGTAACCTTAAAATATTTTAGATATTTACCGTTTCATCAAAACAAAATTAAACTAAAATTTATATGTATTTACAAATTCTTTTATAAGTTTTATGTATTTTTAGTGAAATAAGTGAAAGTTTAATATAAGCACGCTACATGGCAAGTGGCAACATTTTCGTGTTTATCTGCAAGTGTGTGTTCTGCCATGAGTTCAGTGTTGCCATATAACGCGTAGTTGTTTGAAAACATTTTAAACATTATTTTACTTTTTTGCATAAATGAACTGTGATATCGTATGATAGTTTTTTTTATTAATGCTTCCTTTTTAGATATTAATGTTTTAATCTATTTTAGTTGGTTAATATTCATTAATAATTTATTTAAGTGTATTCGTTTTATGATCATCCCCGTCGGCTCATTCGATCGATTTTATTGTACATATTATAAAAATATTAATGGAATTGTCATTCAAGAATACAATATTTATTAAGAAATGGTGCACGAAGAGGCTTGTAAATATCTAAATATCTCTCAATAATTTTGTAGATATAGCTAATAATTTGTTTATGTCTACCCGTCTTACTTTATTTTATTGTTATCAATTTACAGCATTAAT
The DNA here is from genome assembly GCF_061535455.1 of Colias philodice. Classification (NCBI taxonomy): domain Eukaryota; kingdom Metazoa; phylum Arthropoda; class Insecta; order Lepidoptera; family Pieridae; genus Colias; species Colias philodice. Next base: position 3,708,726 of record NC_143092.1, on the reverse strand, counting down.
TATATAAGATACCGGTTAATATTGTATTCGTCTCGAGTGTAATTGTGCTAAACATTGCAATAAATATATTTTGCTTAGGTAATTAAATATTAATGATATAATAACACGAAGTCGATCGTTGATGTATTAATGTAATGTTTGTTATTCACCACGATTCCATGCAATTGTTATTTTTACAACTGATTCTGTTTATTGCCATTCACGAAAACAAGTAGTCTTTCCTGAGTAGCTGTTTGTACGGAAACCCAATTTTTAAATTATTTACTGGATCCTTATAAGTTTTATCTCATTTTTTATGTTTAAGGGCCTTATGTTAGGCCCATAAACATAAAAAGTTATTTTTGCCTTTTAAAAGTTATTTGTGCATCTTTTAAAATTATACAAATAATAAAATGTTAAACTTTATGGCCAGTGTTTCACAAAGCTCAGAAAAGAAGAAACTGTTTTCGTGGATGGTAACATTTAAATGTGCACTATATTTATATGTTAGTTTCTAATGCTTATATCTAGTCTCGACAATTTTAGTCATAATTTTGTTAATAATACTAAAATTTAATTCAATATTTTACTAACGCAATACAATGTTGAATATATCGTTATTCTTCTACTTATTGTGTTAGCAAAATATTGATTATTAAAAAAATAATATCCTAGTAAGTACTGTTGTAATAATGAAAAAAAAAAACTCTTTAAATAAACATTGAAATTAAATGTAAAAATTTAGGAATGCTTACGTCGCACATTTGACTTAGTAGCAAACACCATTTGTTGTCTGTAATCTAAATGTCATGAAGGTACCGATTTATATTTGTCGTGTTGAATAAAATGTATGAATGTTTTAATTTAAACCTCAGATAGTTAGAAACAATTTTTTGTAACCTATTGCGCCCTGTCAATTTTTGTTGGTAATTAAAAGGCATATTCATTTTTTTAACATCTTTTTAGTATTAAAGTGGAATTTACATTCAATCGAATAAAAAACATAACACCATCAAATCTAACTGTCAAATAAACGATTAGATTTTGACATACAAAGCTTGATAAAAAAAGAAAGTGACAGAGCGCGGCAGGTGTATGGAATTGCTGACAGTAGCGGCCATTATGATTGTCTGAGGACGCGTGGTACCTGGTCAGAATAAAAGAGCTTGAAAAATACATGCTATTTGATTTTTTGTCGTCCATTTTTATCCCAAAAAATACCTAGCAGGTGCATATTTCGAGAAGGTCATTTATAGAACCTATTTAAACTATACATGTGTTCAAAATTATTAAAATCTACTTTGTCGTGAACTCTACACAATATGTACACGATCTTTGCATTTTTTTATGACATGAAGGTCAGATGAAGCAGTTTTGTAACACTAAAGTAATTAAATAAAACACATTTCTATTTTATATCTAAGTTTATTACAATAATATAAATATAAAATCAGACTTAACATATTATGACTAATCCTTTATAAATAAAAAAACCAATTCAATCTTCTGACATCGTTGCACTTTACATGTGCTGCATAATAAAGTTATAGAAGCTGGTAACCCTGGCGAATCCGGAGGGATGTGAGTTTTGACAACCAGTGTTGGCCACGAAGGAGCTGATACCAATCTGTAAACAACAATCAAATTGTAGTTATGACATTGTGATTTTATTAGAAAGTATTCCTAAGCATAATTTGTCTGTGTTTATTTTGAGATAATTACATTAAAAATATGTTAATATTTTGTCAGTTATCATACTACATATATACATTGCAGAGCTTGTATTATAATACAAGCTCTGCAATGTTTGACACTAGGTGGCATTGTTTAACAGGCAACAAAAGACTGGCCTAGCAAACAATGTTGCATGTAATCTAAACTACCAGTTCTTCAAACAGTCATAAAATACTAAAAGTATTATGAACTCCCTTTATACACATCATCTTCAATGTACTAGTATTAATATAAGTAAACAAATTACCAAAATGTGTTCTCCATTACGATTAAGAACAAGAGGACCGCCAGAGTCCCCAGAGCAAATGCCGGTACTCCTAGCGCCGCTCGTACACAGCGTACTCGCTTGAATAATAGACCCGAACGACGCACGGCACAACACTTCGCTTATAACTTGCAGCATCACGTGGCTTACTTGCGCTGCTGTTGTGATCGAAGATTGAGCTAAAAGAAACAGAAGATAGTAGGTATTTGAAAAGTAAAAAAGGAAGAATAGTAAAGAGTTTTACAGACAAAATTACGTAAAATAATATAGGGAATGAAAGAAATAACCAATAATTAATATTTTTATTCAAGTACCAAGACCACTTTTATATTTTAAGTAGGTACCTAATTGTTTTACTTACAATCACTGGTCTTTCCGTATCCAGCTGCCATTGCCCATTCACCGGTAAATGTATTCCAAAGATCGTTGTGTGGCAAGGAGACGGGTCTGATGCTTGCTGAAATTAAATAAAAACAGAAAAATAAAAAGGCCTCTACTTTTGTTGGCAATTTGTATCCATTAATCCATTAATGAGTTTGATGAATTTTTTCTTTTAAGTCGCAAAAAATATAGTTGCTCTTGTAGAGACAAAATCACTTGGATAATAAATTATTATAAAGTATTGTGTATGTTCTATTTTACTCACACGACACTGAAACACTCCTTGGCAGATAAATAATAGCGACATCGTTCATCAACATGGATGGAATATATTGTGGGTGCAAAACAACATGGTTGGTGACGATTCTCTCGCCGCCGTGGAAGAGGTATTGCGAACCGAGGACCACGGTGAATTCGCTCGCACTGAACGAGTGTCGCCAGCAATGCGCGGCGGTGACCAGGCGGTTTAGGGAGACAAGGGTGGATCCGCAGGCTGATGTACCCATGTGGTCGTGGAACCTAATCACCAGACCTGCCTGAAATATAACATTTGATTAATTACATATTTATATAAATACGTAATTGATTTTATGCATGAGTTTCCTCATGCATTTTTTACATTAATTATTAGTTATTACATTCTGACTAGTTAGGTGTTATAAAAAAATCAAATTTTAATTTTAAGTTTTCTAAGTAACTAGACAGAATCTGAGAACTTTCGTTAGGTATTATTGTTTTTCAAAAATTAAATAAATCCAAAGGAAAACATACCAAGTAAGGATATGCATCAGCAGGCGCAAAAGCACCGCCAACAATTCTGGATCCGCTTGCTATAGCTTCATCTTCTACCTGCTTGATCCTGGTTGCTGCTGGAATGCCGATATTGATGTGGTAGTCTTTGGAAAGATCTACTTCCAGCAGGGCGTTGGCTGCCGCAAGCGCAGACAAAAATATCAACAAACGCATTATTATATCAGCAAACCAGCAATAACAGTTGGACAATGTTTTTGGCTGCTTTTATATATTTGATAGCAGTGATTTTTGTAATTAATTTAGATTAATACTTTAATATCTGAGGATCCATCACAAATGAATGATAAGTATAAGTCGTTGGAGAGATCGGTATCAATTTTTATTTTTGAAATAAGAAATGCTAGTGATTTCGCAGTCTAGATGACTTAGTGGTTTAGATTATTCTCAAAATCATAGTATTAACGCATCAACTATCAGTGCAATTACCTACATCCTATACCATTCGAATTCTGTTATTCTGATGTATGTTTTTCTACGTTCACATGGGAACCTTGCGTATTTACGCAATTTATTGATATAGTAAGGCAACTTTTTGTTTGCAGTTAAACATCTCATTCTTTGACCTCATCCAGACCAGACTCGACGGAAGAAGCCGTGTGCAACAGCTACTTGATAATATTATACTTATATAATAGAAAGCATGTAGATTTTATACTTTGTAAAAATAAATCAGTTTTTTATATTCTCACGTGCAGCTTAACGTTAATCCCTCTAATTTTGATTAATTATTTCTTAATAAAGAGATAAACAAATAATTAATATGATATTCATGTAGAGATAATATCAAGTTGCAATATTCATAAGTCTTATATTTATTTAGTATTTACCAACAATGGAAATTTTAAAAACGTAAAAATATACTTAACGTAAAGTAAAGGCAGAGGGATATATTTTTTGTCAGAAAAAATCTGTCATAAAACTAGACGACTTTTATTCATTATGTTATAAAACTTGGTTAGTTCTCTACGTTAAAAAGTACAGTGTAAACTCTATATAACGACACTCCATTTAACGTCAAACTCCGTATAACGTCAAGATTTCTCGACTTTGGTTGGTTTATATTGTTGTCTATACAATAATACACTCCATATAGCATCACGCTCACTCTAATTAACGACCACAATAAGACATTACAACTAGGAACTAGGACTAGGAAGTACTGACTAAGTTGCCGAAATCAATGAAAATGTAGTTGTTTACATTCTTTTTTACTGACATACCGAAGATTCTCAGAAATGCAGTCGTAGAAAAATAAAGAAAAAATTCTGCATGCCGAAGAAGATGGACGATCTGCCAAAAACTTGAAGAAACCTCAATATGAAGACCTTGATCAAGCGATGATAACATGGTTTCATAGGCAATGTCAAAATAATATTCCTGTCTCAGGACCAATCATGCAATTTTCCCTTTCTCTCCATTTAACGACCACTCTCTATAACGTCGAAAAATGCACGGTCCCTTAAGTGACGTTATATAGAGTTCACACTGTATTTTTTTTTCTATTGACTATAAATTAACACCGAGCTACCTAGGTAAAAAGTCTTCCTTCAAGTTGTAATAAAAGCATTAATATATTAATTATAAATGTTAAATAGGTAGAACGGACATGGCAAAATAAAACAAATATTATTTCATATAAATTTCTTTATTCGATTAGATGATCGGTCTTTAGTTGAATAATATACAATATTTTATCTTATCAAATAATAAGTGTTTTTATAAACATAATCATAAATCATTTATTACAGTGAAACCTGGTTAAGTGAGACATCAAGGGACCTGCAATGTCGTTTCACTTATAGAGGTATTCCACTTACCCAGTGTCTCAGATATACAGGTATACATAAATATCTGTCTCATTTACGTTCGTTTTGACATTTTTCAAATAAACATCTGTATGATAGTAAAGCGAAACTAAAACTGAAGGTAATTGAAGCTCAAAATTTGTACTTACGTACTTGGAATTACGTGTGGAATTTGTGGGTTGAATAAGAATGAGTAAACAAACAATGTTATCTCAGTTACAGAGGTTTATGCATATAAAATTTACTCGCTGTCTCAGTTATAGAGGTAACTATGATGATAAATCGAAAGAACAAATACCAGATATAGAGGTTCACCTCGTCCCACTAACAGAGGTAATTCAGTGCCAAAGTGTTGGGACCTCAGCATGAGTTCCAGTTATGGAGGTTTCTCACTTATCCAGGTCCCACTTAACCAAGTTTCACTGTATTAGACTTACATTATATAACTGTAAAAAGTGTAAACTTTCGTATTTTTCGTCCTAAACTATTGCAATACCATTCCCGTTACATTACTAATCCAATCAAGGTAAAACTGGACCCTTGTGAATACTGAAGGCACTTCATCATTGCAGCCGCTCGAGTCGATGAACGTTGCTACTCCAATCTGTTGTACATAAGAATTAATTTAAAAACATGTATATTTATACCTCAGATTTTATGTCTAAACAATACTATTAAAAAGTCACATCTTTGCAATGTGTTTAAATAGTTACATAATATTAAAAAGAATTTATCCAAAGGTTTTGAATAAAAAAAGTATGAGACTCTTTTAAATATAAATACATAGCCGTTCTTACCAAAATATCTTCTTCTGTGTTATTATAGAAAATCGTCATTGGGCCACCGTTATCTCCCTGCAAATATAATTTATAATTGTCTTTTTACTAAGTTACCTAAGGTGTAACTTAAGGTGTGTTTGAGAAAAATAAGAAGGATAGTAATTAAAACTACATTGAGGATAGTTGATATTTTATTATAGAATTATATTATATTTAATGTTTGTTTGAGATGTTTTTAGTTGTTAATAAAATCATAATATAGAATTAATAAAAATTGAATTTAAAACCTTTTTCAAGTTAAAAACACAGACCTTGCAAGTTCCAGCGGTTGGGCTAAACCCGCACACAACGTTAGGCGGCAGACGGTTGAAGTACGTCGAATTGCAGAAGATATTCGTCATCACCGTCATCACCTTCCCACGGAGCGTAGGAGACACAAATGTTACTTCTGAAGTTAATTAAAGCACACATTTGTTAATCTTAACTTCGTACAATTTCTACGGAATCGATACCTTTCAATATAGAGCAAATTTAGAAGTACATAAAAATTCCTATAAGTAATTGTAATTTGTCTTTTAATCCTTTTATCATGGAAAATCACAAATAATTACAAGCCATCAATAGACTGAATGTAAAATACATACGTGGTCCAGCAATACCCCAGCCTGAGACTGTACCGGCTGCCCCAGCAAAGTTATGGGTCGAAATGTTCAGATATGGCAACCTCACCACATCGATGGTATCTAAATTGGACAAGAATAATTTTTAACAAAACATGAGATATTTCATTGATTTTATAATTTGAGATGATAAGGCAAAAATCGTGTAATTGTGAAAATTGAATTGTGTGTACATTTAAATAATTAGACTAATTTGCTTTCTATTTTAATATTTGCACACCCAATCGATGGGTATAATGTATTAGCCACATAATATTGTAATTAAAACATCTGTAATTTGTAACTAAGTACCTAACTACATTCTTGCAAATAAATATAATTTTAATTTTGATAGATCTAAACAAAAAAAAGTGTGAAATGGTTAGAAATTTCCCATTCTGAAAAGCAAAAATGCAGTTTAATCGAATATTAATTATCTTTATAATATGTGACTACGCATACAATCTTTTTTTATGCATCAAGCCACGTGTTATGTGATTGCAATCACGACCAGATAAGTTATACTTATGACACAAGTGATGGTAATCATGCATGTTAATAATCTGTTAAATAATTTTAAGTGGCTTGATAAGTATAAAAATGCATGATAAATTTTTGTTTTTATAAATGTCATTATCAAAATAGATACCTCCAGGAAATATTTTATAGACTCTGTATGAGAAGCTTACCAGTTAATTGCACAACATTAGCTAGTCTGAGAAGGGCCAAGTCGTTGGCAAAAGTAGCCGGGTCCCAATCGGGATGTATTTCTATTTGATCCACAGTAACAACTCGACGACCGTTTTCATACCTGTCGTAGAGAGAATGCGCTCCTAGAATCACCTGTTAATTGCAAAAATATAATACAACTTTACCGAGCACTAAATAAGAGAGATCTCATATAAAAATAATTAAAATGACTAGGTGTAAAGTGTTATTGATATTTTATACTACCTATAGAACGATCAATATTATTATTTCGGTAACTTGGAGAATTTCATACATCTAAGTTATATTTTTATTTATAACGCACCTGAACATTATCTACTATAACATCGTCGTGAAAACAACAATGTGCAGCGGTGATCACCCATTGCTGATGTATCAGGGAACCGCCGCAGAAACCCAACTGACCTGTTGTGCCCACTCGTAGGTATAATGCAACCTGAATTTGGGGAGCGTTAGTAAAAATGATAACGTGGTTTGAAATTGTACTGTTTTTAGGAGACTAGGAGAAAATATTATTTTCTATCAGAAGTCATTTGGTTTTTGGCTGAATCTGAATCAGCATTGAAACTGACCAGAATTTTTAATCACGTTTCGATAAATGATGATGATTCTCCATCAGTATTTAACGTTACAAAGATAAGAGATGGGTGGTTTATTTACACATAATATATAAAAGTACATATTTTGAACTTAGCATATTATTATATTTGAGATATATTAAAAAATCATTATTTTAAATTTTCCTAGAGTTGGAATCAATTAAGCACAAAATATAAAAAATAAAAATAGTCTACTGTTACTGTAAAAGTTTACCTGAAAGGGTCTAGAATTTTGTTCACTCCTTTCACTCCCTATCATTCTAGAAGTTCTTACGCATTTTTGATCATTGCAGAGCGTAGACGCACTTATTATAAAGAATGTAAAAATCACACAATAACACCACATTTTTTTTTTAATTTTGGATAAAATATTGCGTGTATTCTAACCGGTATATAGACTATGCAAAAGTAAAATATTCTCAGTTATCTTTATCCGACGAAGTTATCATTTTGAGAGATAGAAAGTTATCTTGACAAGAAATTTATGTGACCTAATAATAATTGTAAGATATTCTCTGATATTCTTGGGAATGTAACGTCATATGTATATCATAAGTGCCTGATACGTATATTTATTTGCGTGTTTTAATTTTTTACGACTCTTTCTGATGTAAGTAATAATATAAAAAGTAGGTACATATGTAAATTAACTATTTTTTTAAGATACATATTAATTACATTTATTTTATTGTCTGCAAAGGTACCAATTGTAGTTGTACCATGTGGATCCGTGTTTCTAATTAAACTGATTATGAATGAACATTAAATATACATACTTACATGAGAACAGATTAATTTTAAAAAATATCAGTATATTTGATCAGTAATGTATCATGATTATGTGAATTATATGATAGATATGATATAGATATATGATAGACGTAAATGAAACACAGAAGTATTTGAAAACATCGTTTATTATATTATTATATTAAAATTTAAAAATAAAATATTTAAACGTAGGTAATACATGCGGTAGTGTGACATAGGCGGTGCAAGCGTCGCCGGCACACACACGCATCGTCTATACAATAATATTCATACGCAAAGAACTAAAAATGTGTGATCGTAACATCTAAGTATAGGGTGAAAATACGTATTATTATAATTTATTAGAAAAAAATTAACAATTTGTGAAAAATGGCAGTAAAATAATTATTAAGAAATAATACGTTATTCTTATAAGCACATTACGATGCGAAGCATACTTACAAGTTTACTAAGTCGATACCCCGACATCGCTCACCGCGCCCGACTACCGGCTAGTCTACACGCAAATCTATCAAGAAATATATTATGAAATTGATATAAACGTTAAATTTAATAGCAAACTTGAAATCTCGCCAGTCAGCGACGTCGGTGTACTTCAAGAAGACACTTCATTAATGGAAATTATTTCTAAAATATACGTAGCTTAAAATCACGTTCCACCAAGCTGTCAAACAATAAACGTCGATCACTGGATAATAAATTATTACTGTTAAATGCGGTTACAATCCTAGCTATAATCAAATGCGATATTCAAATTCCGTCAATACATAAATTATTGGTCAATAATTAATAATTATTACTCTATTAAAAACATCTAGAATTTTTGATCAGCTGTTAATTTTATCGAACGACATACATTTCTAGTTCAAATGAATATACATTTATATTTTAAATTTTCCATAATATATTAATATCGATATATATAAATTACATATTATATTTATCATCTGAGTTTTATAAAATAGAGGTCGTCTATGAATAAATAGCGTCGCATTTAGAAATTTCTATAACATGTCTCATTTAAAATAGTTAAAGTCACAACAATTATACGAGGGTGGGATCATGCATACGTTAAGTCGGCCCGATTCGCCGAACAATAAATATCGAAGGCAAACAATTCAAACACTCAAATATCGAACAGTCTTAAATAACGTATTTTTGTACGCAACAAAATAATAACAATCATGTTGATAAGACAGTCGTCTTGGGGCCGCTCGACACGATTTCGTCATTAGCAAAGCTTACGGCAGCAAGCGTCGTGAGAAATTGCATCGTCCCGGGTGCGTACGCGGGCGTGCGGGCGCACTGTACCGTACGTACTGTACCGTACGTACTGTACCGTACGTACTGCACCGTACGTACTGTACGTGCCGTACGAGATGTACGGCACGGGCGGTATGCCGCACTGAGTACGGGGGGACGAGTGCGTAATGACAAACATGTGATGCTGGCTACGGGCGGCTGTCTCGGGCTCCCATGCTGCTTAGCTGTGGAAGAGATAACAGTATTATTAATGAAGGATTGCTGATTTACATGTCATTATAGGATCGAAGATCATAACTAATTGGACATTGATACAATTTTAAAGATACGTAGATAACATTTCTTGCGATTTTTTGGAAAAAATTCAAAATTCATGTCAATATTTTGATTATAAATTATAATGATTTCAAAAAATAAATTTATACTTCAAGTTGCGAACTAAATTAATCTTAAAAATAACATGCAAAGGGCATAAAAGCATGCAAGATTGGGGGAAAGGGTTAGGAAGGTGGTTTCAAAACTCAATACTGCCAAAATTGTAGGACAGGATGTTCTATTCACAAAATACTCGGATATACGCATTTTTTATGTGTTTTTTTTAGGGTACTGTATGTTCAGTCACTGTGCGAAATAATTATAATTTTTGCTTTTGTCATCGGGGTTATCACACACGCCAAAACTACATTGACTTCAAGCTCAAACAGTATCTAAGGAGGTGACGTCACTATAAGCACAAATAATACAATTTTATCCAATTAGTATTAAGGTTTTGGTCTAGAAATCTGAAGTCCCGCCCCTAAGCGTGGTATTGAATCACGGTTACCTATTTACTTACTGATTAATTTCTCAAGAAGGCGGGACCATTGGTTGAATTATATTATTTGATGCAGTTTTTGGCGACTGCTTATGAAATAAAGTCAAATGATTATTCGTAAGAACGAGCATCACATGTTCAATTACGCACACATATACGAGCTTTTTTGTATGTACAGTTATTACTAATGAGTAGAAGTTATTGTTACATAGAATATTGCTTTTCTTTGATGGTTCAAATTATTTTAGCAATCAGCTAATCTCATTATTAGCTCTATTTTTTAGCGTACAATTGAAAGCACGGAATATGATGTTTGAAATGTTGCCTTAAATTCTTTTGCACAATATCCATTTTTAAAAGCGACTCAATTAAATTTTGAATAAACTGGGGAGGGGTATTTTATGACGAGTAATGAAAGAACCAGATCAAAGCAACTATTCAAATAAAGTTAGAACAGGCTAGATTGTGGTGATAGGAGAAGGGAGGTTAAAGCGAGTAGGTAAAGGAGTCTAATAAAATATCGGAAAGGCTAGGCTGTGGTGGCCGAAGAAAGAGTCAAAAGTCAGATTATTATCCACTCAATTAAATCTATACTTAATATTATATAGCTGAAGAGTTTGTTTGTTTGAACGCGCTAATCTTAGAAACTACTGGTCCGATTTAAAAAATTATTTCGGTGTTAGATAGTCCATTTATCGAGGAAGGCTATAGGCTAGATATCATTATATGAAGGGATAAAGCACACAATTTTCGAACATGCTAAGTATGTATGTATGTGTGTAGTATGTGTAGGGAGCAGGGTAGGGGGGGTGGTATCAAGGCGAGTAGATGAAGGAATCAAATCAAAAAGCATAATGTATGTATGTGTATATGTATGTAGTGACGAGCAGACAGGATAGGGGGGTGTGGTCAAGGCGAGTAGAGGAAGGAGAGCGTGCGCACTGACTTCTTCTTGAGCGTGAAGAAGGAGCGGCGCTTGGGCTCGCTGTGCGCGTGCGCGGGCAGCGTGTGCGAGCGCGGCGCGGGCGCGGCCGTGCGGGCCCGCAGCGACTCCACCCACGCGCTCATGTCGCCCTCGTCGTGCGCCTGCAGCAGGAACTCCGCGCCGTTCGACAGCCTGCACACAATACATTATTATTACATTCCATCGCGTGTCACAAAACAATACAGTGTAAAAATTATAAAAAAAGACGTGTGGCACTCGGGGACTGCCGCGGTAAAGCTATTGCATGCTATGCCATCAAGCCACACCTCCGCGCCCGTCGGAGTGGGGAGCGTGAGGTTTTTCGTTACTAAATTTCTGGATTCGGTCCCCGCGCTCAAGGCCCGCGATAGAAGCTATGCAATAGGTTAAAAATATTGTAAGATATTTTATTACACCATACTTGATGATATCTTATTGGATACTTGTTCACGTATATTTATCACTAGCTTCCGCCCGCGACTCCGTCCGCGCGGATGTCGGTCTTCGCGTGGATGGTTTATTTCTCCATTTTGAGTAACTCTGACAATGACATCTTATAAATATCTATTGGACCCAAATACGGCTAGGCCTATAATAATACGCAACGTGTGTTCGCGGTTCTACAGAACAACGTCTATGGATAAAACTGAAAAATTAAGATTAATTTTTTTTACGTATTTTTCCAGGATAAAAAGTATCCTATTTTACGCCCAGGATAATAAGGTATAATTATACCAAGTTTCATCGAAATCGAACCGTTAGTTTTTACGTGATGCCTGAACATACAGACAGACAGACAGACAGACAGACAGACAGACAAAAATTTTTTTAATCACATATTTGGGTTTGGTATCGATCCAGTAACACCCCCTGCTATTTATTTTTTCAATATTTTCAATGTACAGAATTGACCCTTCTACAGATTTATTATATGTATATCATTTATAATTTCAACTTACAAGATAAGCAATAAGCATGACATATCTAGAAGCATTGAAACGAGCCATTAATTTTTAACTTATTCATCTATTTAAATGTAGAGACAAAAACAACATAATGTTTATTACTTTCCATTACATTAAAATGAATTCTTTCAGTAAGACCACTGTTCAATTCGATCAAACTCAATAGAATATCTTAATATATATAAATATCGTGTCACAATGTTTGTCCTCAATGGACTCCTAAACCACTTAACCGATTATAATAAAATTCGCACACCATGTGCAGTTCGAACCAACTTGAGAGATAGGATAGTTTAAACATGTAGGTACCACGGGCGAAGCCGGGACTAGTAGCCCTATAAAAAACTAGCTTTTTAGGCATCATCACCTGAGACGGAAGACGTGCTTCTTCTTAGTATAGTTAGCGGCCTGTTCGACGACGGCGCCGTTGAGGTCGAGCGGCGCTTCGCCCCGCCAGTGCTGCTCGGGCGCCGCCTTGTACGCCTTCGCGTCCTTGTAGAACGACATGCGCCCGTCCTTCGCCACCACGTACACTTTGTCCCATGATCTGTGCAAAGTACACGGGCATATAAGACATGAATAAAGAAAAATAAAAAAAAAATAATCATATAAATGAAGGTGTCATTGTAACAGCAAATGAACTGTCTTAAACTGGGAAGTATTTTAAAATTATAAATCTATAGTAGAGCCATTTTAATAGGCAACATTTGACAGTTCAACAAAATTCAACAACGTAACCTAGTAACGACGACATAGAATAATATGATATTTCGTTTTGTTAGAACTGCACATTTGCTTAACTTTTTTCAATTACGATAACATATTTATAATAATAATGACCGATACAAGTAATTTTAGGATTTGATTTTACTGATAAACCATTCTAAACATAATAAACAATTTCTGATTTAAAGAACTGACGTTGCTACAATTACAAAATTGTCACACAATAATTGACACAAGTCAATAAACCTTTTTTCTTTTTAAATACCAGAGACGTTACTCTAAAAATCGAAATCTGACATCTAGAATCGAATGCATTGATTACTTGGGAATAAAAATCATCATAAATTATTGACATGTGTTTCAAGTTCGATTGACAAATGTTTCAAGTCCGTATCGATTAATTCACTTTAATCGATGTTTTTAAGCAGGTTACCACCCTATGAAGATAAAATTGATAGACGTCAAATGTTGCCTATTAAATTGGCTCGACAATAGTTGTTTTTTTATTGAATACGCTATAAAAAAAAGAGGGGTTGCACTGGGGGAGTGCCGGCAGAAGTGAAAACTTGATTATTAACGTTCAGCATGTTTGATATTTTGGAATGGTATCCGTCTTACGCATGGAATATAAGGGCTAAAAAAAATCCGTCTTACGCTTTTTCAATCAGGCCACGTTATGTTATACCCAACGCCGCTAAAGAAGTTTTCACTTCAAAAACACTTAAAACAATAAAACTGAACAAAAAGTTATAGTTAAGACTACTAAAATCATTGTACCTGTTGGAAGCGCGTTTGGCAGCCGACTCCCATTCGTGTTTGCGGACCAACATGCCCTCTACGCCTTCATCCTCCCCTCCGGGACTAGCGCCCTCTGTGTAGCGATTCAAATGTTACAAACACGTCTTAGAAAATCACCTGAAACTTGCTAATGATTATGCATACTTTGATACGACCCTTGATTTGAAATAAAATATCTTTTCAAAGGTCGTAGAACATACTAAAAACTTAAACTACTTCTAAAGCTAATGAACACGTGTGGTTTGATACGTCACTGTGATTTGAAACTCGTGAACCTAGAACCTACTCGAATAAAACTCGAAATTGTTGGATATACTTTTATTACGGTACACACGAAAACGATATAATCAAATCATGCGCTAGACAAACATAATAGCACACAAAGCGTTCATCGCAGACAATATTGCACAATTTTGACTTTGGTAATGTTCAGAAGTGGATAGCTGTCTAAATTTTCCTGTTATTTTAGAATGTTTCGAAGTTGAGTTGACTTTCAACAATTTGCCAAATTTTACATATCATTTCAGTAGTCATATGACTAATGTATGTACCATTTATATATTTTTTTGGATACAGTCATAAATGTATGTCCCCCTTTTCTTATCGTAAATGCCATCCACCTCTATCCACTACCATGGGTACCTTCATCATCGCTGTGGTGCGCTCCAGTGAGCAGTTTCTTGGCGGTGCGCCAGCGGAAGCTCCGGAACGGCGACTTGCTCCGCGACCGAGACTTCACCTTACCGGAAGTCGACGGCGTGGCCGGGGTCGAGCTCGTTCCGGGCGCTGTTCGAGTGACCGGGACACGGGAAGTGTGGACATGTGGTAGGGGTTCGCGGAATTCAGAAAAACAAGGAGTTTGAAGAAGCAATGTAATGGAAATGTTTGGAATGAGACAGCAAAGGATTTTCGTAATTCAAGGATAATAATTTAGAAAGGTTGAAAGACGATTCGTTGGGTGGAGGATCATTGTCAGGTGGGAAGGGGGGAGAAAAAAAACAAAAACAAACGTAATTCAAAGCAACATAAAAACAACACTGCGTCGCAGCAAAATAAAACAAAAGCATTTACATGCTCACTAAATGAATTCTTGTATTAAAAACTTAAAACACCAGTACACCAGAAAACACAGATTATGTTAAGTGGAGGCATGCCTTAAATAATGACATTAGTCATAACACACAAATCTACTTCTATTGATATTAAATTAATGATTATTTCTACCATCTGCATTGGTTCTATGTGAAAATGACCGTTATCGATTCAAATTTGATTTAACTATGACTACTACTACAATTTAAAAACTGACGAAATAATGTTTCACTATGTTTTCTCCCAATAAAAATGATTGCAAACAAAGTTAGCTAAGTATGCGTATGATTCAACGGAACAAGAAAAACAAAAAGCTAGTTTGGAAGTAAACCAAAAATAAATGTTATTACTTATCTCTCAAATTCAATTTGAAAGAGATTTCTTTATTTCAAATTTCTCGATGTTACTACTATATCATTACATGAATGAGTTTATTAAAGTTTGAACAAGCACAATTTGAATCAACAACCGTCCACTGTTACCACGTGTCATACTCACTAGAGGTGCGTGCGGGTTTAACGGGCGTCTGTTTCGACGAGGAGGGGCGGGGCGGGGTGTCCGGCTGCGGGGCCGCGGGGGGGCCCGCCGGGGGCGCCGGGGGCGCGGGGGGCGGGGGCCCGGGGGCGGGGGCGGGGGGGTCTGCATGCGTACATCTACGTGCTAATTACTACACGCTACGTGCATGCATGCTACGTTACGTACATGCGTCCGTTACGAGTGCGTCGCGCAATAGTTCATACGCTCTATGTGAAATTATACGTAAGAAATTTACTTTTTTTGAAGTGAAAACTTCTTTAGCGGCGTTGGGTATAAAATCTTAAACTCGCGTCAGGACACGTGACTTGATCGAAAAAGCGTAAGACGGATACCATTCCAAAATATCAAACATGCTCAACGTTAATAATCAAGTTTTCACTTCTGCCGGCACTCCCGGAGTGCAACCCGTCTTTTTTTTGTTTTAATTCGAGCTTTGTGCTAGAGCGAGGACGCACTTGTAACTGTTTATTAAATAATAAAATCGTGCTCACAACATTCTTTTTGTTTGGTATAGTTTCCCTACCTATGTAATATTAATAAACTCATTGTTTAAATATACCCCTTTTATTATTTGTTATTATTAGGTTTTAGTGAAAACATTAAAATGATTAAGCTACTGAATACATTAAAGCACATGAATATAAAGCATAATAATAGAGTGTAGTAAACACTAAAGCAACTACAATAAGTCATGATACATATAGTTCATGGCATAATATATATTTAGAAGCTAAAGTCAAGCCGTGCATATAACATAAAATAGCAAAGAGTAACGCTGTTACAAGACATATTATGATACCTACCTTACCGTAGACAGCTTCAAGTGACAGTTGATAGACACAGCACAATATATAGCTCAGCATTATTAAAGAAACACATGAATAGACAAAGGGAAAGACAAGAAAGTATCAAACCATCACCGTGATTAGCGTTTACATTGGAAACAGAATTATGACATTGTATAACAGCACTGCAATGAGAATTGATTATGAAGATGCAAAGATGACAGATATAATAACAATCTAAATAGTATGTGCATCGTTGCAACTTTAGCGAAGATATAAATATGATAAACTTCACATGAAATGAATTGAAATATTGCTAAAGAAGAAAGTTGTGCATATATGGAAAACATCATAGAATATGAGGCGAGATTTTAATTATATTTTTAAAACATCATTTTAAATACACAAATTACACATAATCCAACATTTTATAAATACGATATAATTGTGCAAAAATAAATAAAACTGTGCGGCAAAACCCAGCTACGGATAGAACCTACTAGACGTCCCCCGAAGCTAATATCTACCATCCCTATGCGTTATTGGGCTATAACCCTTCCAAATTAAATGGTTGTTCAAACTACGATGTAAGCTCATGCGTACAACTAGCCCCGGGTACGTTTTACATCGGTAGTATAAGCGCGGTTACCTGGCTGGGAATGCGGTCGCTCTTGGGCCTTTTCAGCCGCTTTAGTGGATGTTCTCCTTACGACTACGCGTGTGCATGTTGTGAACAACACATATTTAAGTTACGACCCCCGATTATATGGCGCATCACTCGCCGAACGAATTTGACATGCCTGATGCTTGATCACACCAAAGACTTTAATTCTTTGCAAATTTATACGTCGATTATACCAAATTCAAATGTCAATGTAATATATAAATGAAATATTAGTTTTTATATAAGAACATTTTAAATACCGTTAATATGAAAAGAATATGCAGCAATTCTTTGAAAATGTTAAAGGCGGTTTTTCAAATGCCAGATAGTTCAGAAATGACTACACATATATTTTCTACAAGTCTTTAGCATGATCACAAAATGCATTCAATTAAAGGGGGAAAAGAAAAATCAATTTCGTTCGCAAGTAAGCGAAAAAGTCACAGAGTAAAAAAACTTGACACGTAAAGCGGCAAGCGACGCCAAATGTACTGGCTGTATCGCAGTGCGAACGTGCTAAGTCTTGTAACGGAATATAACCCTTATTGTAATAGTGTTATTGTTTGTTTTTGCAAGCATTCACCAGTTAATCGGTGTCAGTTAGTAAATTGTTCGTTCGATTCGTCGTTGTGCGGGTACACATGCGTGCTAGTTGCAGTCCGTGACTTGATGTGTTAACTTTTGACCATGTGTTTTCCTTTTTACTTATACCACGATTTTTTATATTTAAAATGTACTTAGGGAACATTACTATCTAGATTAAAAATTATTATTAAAGTAAATTGTTAAATTCATTAGGGTTGACCACTTTCAGTAGTTTTATGTACATGTTATAAAATTATTATCACAATTTAAAAATATATTGCCGAATCCGAAAAATATTACATATAAAAAAGAATCCAAGAATTTGCTTTTTTAAAAGTAGTCAAGCCTTATATAAATCTCACCGCTAGCTGAATATATCGTAACAAATCTACCCTAAAAGATAAAATTAAATGCAAATGCTTCCATCTTATATACGGGGAGATCTACACACATTTCAAAGAATAAAGTAAACATTAAACAAACCGCATTACAAAGGTTAATATAAAATTTTAAAACAGGACAATCTTGGAGCATTCCTATAAATTAACTACACATTCGCAAGATATATCAGATAGCGGTTTATAGGGCACAAATCTTAAAAATTGAATAAAGTTATATTGAAAATAAAAATCTTAAGATTCATGCCACTTTAAAGTGACCTATCACAAAGGTATGTGTTGATCGTGCGCATTTTCTAATGATTTTACAAATTGCTAGTGTTTTTTTCTGAGATTCGACTGTTCTGTTATAGTATCAAATATACACATTAGAATCGTATATAAAAGTTCCTCGCTTCATAAAAAATCATTATATTCACTGTAGAAATAATGTATATTTCTGTATGATGAACTTTTTAATCCCAGTACCATTTAATCCTATAATTAAGTTACATCTATATGAGCGTATTTAAATTTAACGCGCACGCTCAACCACCAATGATAACCGAGTGAAAAGTTCGAGAACATTCTAGTATTACTATATTCCTTACCGGGTTGTTGTGGTTCGGGTGATGCAGCGCGGTCCACCGCGTCCTGTGCAGCCGCTGCAGCCGCTGCAGCTTCAGCGGCTTCGCGCTCTTTGCGCTCGCGTTCAGCCGCTTCAGCCGCTTCTTGGCGGCGCTTCATTTCTTTCACTTCGAACTGAAACGTATAGTGAACGTGTTAGCTTCCATTTTTAAACACGTTGTTAAGCTGATGGGCTTTGATTTAGTAGTTGTTAGGGCGATGTCATTAAATAGTATTGTGGTTATGCGTGTGTTTAGTGTAGCATTAACAGCAGGCAAAATGCACAAGACTCAGAAGGCATATAGCTTGCAGATAGCATTTTATATTACAATTTATGCATGCACAGACCTTCGAAAAGAAGTAATTATATAGGTAAGTTTTATAAAACATTTTTTGGATAATACAATATTTATAAATTACAACTTGGAGTCCAGTCCACATTGCCTATTTAACATAAAATGTTGTGTCTTTACTAACAAAATATTATAACCCAATTATAAAACCTTATAAATTAGGAGAATTATTTTTTGAAATTAAAGATATCATATCGGTATTATTAATAAATAAGCTTTACAAACACATAGGGCTACAAGCGCGTGCAATATACCAACACCACACTTACACCATCCAAATAATCATAGTACCATGCACCATCCGGGGATAGGATATTACGGGTTTGCGTCAATAGCAGGAGGGAAGAGGACAAAGGTATTGATTTCACATCTTTTCCTAAATCATTTATCGTTTTATTGCTACTAGTTAGCCCAGGCAACGAGAGCACGGCAATATCGCTCTCACTATCACAATCATAAGAACGTCTTCTCCATGACAACCTGCGTAGCGCATTCTTTATAGTTCCCGATATTGACGGCGTACTACGACGCTTGAGCAAAGAAACATTTGGGAAAATATTCATGTACGCAAGTCTTTCCCATAATATGAAATCGACACAAGCCAGCTTTTCGTTGGTTTCTTGATTGTGACTGGTGTATTCAAAGAAAACTGAACTATAGATATCCGAAGACTGTGGTGATTTGTAAGGAGACATAGGTGTCATCGGCGGACTACTAGTTTCAGATATTGTGGATAAACTCTGATTTGTGACAACATTCCACAAGTGTGAGTCATTTTTAACCGGCTGTTTCTGCGAATAATTTATGCTTATTGCTCTCGCATTGTATTTTTCTGGAAGCTTATACTTTTCAGATTTCAAAATGATGTCGTGAACAACTTTTCCCACGTGGGGTTCGTTTTTGGGTATCACAAGGTTTTGAACTCGGGGTGCTTTTTTGGGAATAGGAGGTGGATGGTATTCGAAGGAGGATTCATTGGACATTATCCACGGTTTTGCAGTGGGCCATAGAGTTGCAGCGTTCATTTCAAGCTAAGTGTGATTAAGAAAATAAAAATTAAAATATGTATAGAGAAGATACGAAAGAAGAATAGAAGAGAAGCATTTGTACAGTGTTTTCCTTTAGTTTAATTTTGATGCTTATATTATGAAAAACATGCACAAGACTACACACAATATATTGTTTTTAAGTAAACCACAAACATTAAATTGCCGATGAAATAAAATGTTTTCAGTTAATTAATGGATTATGTTCAATTAATTAGTCAACTTATTTTACTACTCAGTAAATTATAATTATTATAATTATAAATATTAATTTAAAATGGAAAACCAGTAAATTGTTATTTGTTGCTTCCTCTTGTGCTGTTCTCTTGCGATACCACTTTTTGTGATAATAAATGACCATCTACCAGTACCATATCATAAAATAGATCCATCTACCCTCCACAAGTGTATATTAATATATGCAAGGTTGAGGTTGATGTAATCATTAACCTCAACCTTTCCACACACCCAAAAGCTTCCCAACCAAATTTTCAACCCTTGTCTTACGTCACAACATCTAGAGGTCCGTCCCGGCTTCGTCCGTGGTACATATTTCGCAATAAAAGGTAGCCTATGTCCTTTCTCGGGTATCAAAATATCTCCATACCAAATTTCATGCAAATTGGTTCAGTAGTTTAGGCGTGATTGAGTAACAGACAGACAGACAGAGTAACTTTCGCATTTATAATATTAGTATGGATGTAGGTATTACCGTGGTGAGTCTCTGCAGCGCACTAAAGCGGTCCTCCTGCGCGGCGGCCGACTTCTCGAACGCCTCGTGCTTCTTGATCAGACTTTCCACCTCGTCGATAGTGTGGCCGAGTTCCTGTGACATGAGATACGGCTCCTGTGCGATCAGCCACGCCTCCGCCACTGCTGCGTCACGCGCGAACTGGTACACTTCGAGGACTGTGGGAGGTTTGAAACAGTTGTAAAGGCATTTTGTGAAATTGGTACACTTGAAGGACTTCGAAAAGTCACGTTTTATGATACATTTGTTAAGGCATTTTGTGATACTGGTACACTTCTAGGACTGTGGAAAGTTACGTTTTATGATACATTTGTTAAGGCATTTTGTGAAAATGGTACACTTTCAGGACTGTGGAAAGTTACATTTTAGGATACAGTTGTTTGGGCATTTTGTGAGGTGTGTCATGTTCTACAGTTTGGCATGAATTAGTTATCCAGTTGGGTATAGTTACTTTTTAAGACATTTAATTATCACAGTTATTATAACGCGTGTTGTAACTGTAAAATATTGTCTGATCTAAAAATTGTAACAAGAGAAAGTTAAACACAAAAAGTATATCAGTTTTCGGGACATTTAAGCAATTTTATGTACTTTTCAAAAAATTAAAAAAAAATCTGCATATTTTTTTTCCATCGGTGTCGTAGCCAAACTACTGAACATACGAGTACAACAATCACTCACTGAGCTGCAAGTTCTCCCAGCGCTCCTCCCAGCGGCGCAGCAGCGCGTTCCGCTGGTCGGAGAGCGCGTGCAGCTTGTCGCGTATGTCGGCCGACGCGTAGTGCTGCCGCGCGAGCAGCTCGCGGCCCAGTGCAATGCACGCCGCGAAGTTCTCCTCGCGAGCTTCTATCTCCGCTTTTAGCGATTGGTGGTTGTTCATGAGAAGCTCCACGCCGCTCACGTCTCTGAAAACGATAAATTTAGGCGTTAGAAACGTATTACGAAATATTCAGAAAGATTCGATCACTACATTATCACATAATATTATAATGATAACTTTGCATATTAAGGTGATTGCAACGATCTGTTCCCAGCCAATATCCCGCTAGATGGCGCTGAATTCTACATTTCTAGTTTATTTGAGTTTTTGCGTAATTGGAATAGTCATCAAACCTAGGAATAGTCATGGCGGTTACTGAATATTATATTTTATTGAAATATGTTATATCATTGCCTTAAAATCCACCCAATTCGGTAAAATTATGCGTTTTAACATCTGTCATTGCATACAGGGTCGTTTACACACACAGACGTATACAAAAATGATAAAGATTTAACTCTAGATGGCGTGAATGTAAAGCGCGTCACACACGGTGAAGATACTACCTATAATATTTTATCTAATCTAGTAATATTTTATATTACAGTATCTTAAGGTATCCGGTATCAGCGTTCTGACCATCATTTTTCTTTTTTCGCTGTAGAACCGTCATCCTGTTACAAATGACCCACAAAGGAGAATGACCACGGGTGGTATCGGTAAAATTTTAGTTGTGCCACGTATTCGTTATATTGTTAATTCCTATTTGTATTTATAATGATCATATGTATCAATATTAAGTCTTAATTAAACCGGATAAATTGAAATAATAGTAAAAGTAAAAGTTTTTCTTTTGAAACATGTATGACTACGTATGGAATCGGTAAAATACTAGTTGTGTCACGTGTTCGTGATATTGTTAATTCCTATTTGTATTTATAATGATCATATTTATCACTATTAAGTTGTAATTATACCGAATAAATAGAAATAAAAGTAAAAGTTTTGTTTTGACACATACCTATATCTATCTCTCTTGCAAACGTCATATGTCATAGTTTCTATTTGAAATGTCAAATGAATGTGTTCGACGCATTGTTCGATGTTATTTTGAAATAATGTTTAAATTACGATTTACTTTTCACATTTGTCTTGTAAATTAAAATATTACCTATGTAATAAATGTAAAACTTAACGTTCATCGTTAGTTTAAACTCGATTAAGTAGTTTTTTGAAGTGTTGAATAAAACTATTGTTTTATTTTTAGAGCTAGCGCGCACCACGACTTTATGCAGCGTGATTATTTTATCGCAGAAATACAACGTATGAGTTACTATGACAATGCGCGCACATGCGAATAAATAATCGCAGCGATTTTAAAATTGTGATTTGTCACATTTTGCTGCGACTGCTCGCGACGCGATTGTCGCGAAAATGAAATGCAGAATATGAAATTGTATGGTACCGCGCGCACTGCGATCATAAAATCGCACACTCTGGCCCGGCCGGCACTTCACTTGTGTTTCGTCTGTCCAACAGTAAACATCATAGTGTTATAGGTATTGTTTGGTAAACATAAACTCAGTAATCTGTCAAAAGTTTGAATTTATTTATTTATTTAACACTTTATTGCGCAAGAAACAAAATATACATAAAGGTTACAATAATAAAAAAAATAAATAAAAAAGCACAAAGGATGGCCTTTTGGCGGAATTTTCATTCTATAATAGCCAAAGAATTTTTTGGGATACATCCATATCAGAAATATATACCATACATGGAAGTTCATTGTATTTCTGATAAAAGAAACCTTTGACAATTTTATCTGCTGTAAAAGGATGAGTCTAATATTGACGAATTTTCTTTTTTTTTCTTCTTATCCTCCGAAGTAGTAAATAAACACAAGCAACTTGTACGAAATCCATGATGAAAGTGAGTAATGATCACTATTAAATTATCGCTGTGCGCGCACCGTACTCTCTGCGATTTTCTACAGCGCGATTTTGAAATCGTGTCGCAAAAATTAAAATCGTGGTGCGCGCTTGGCCTTATTGTCGCGAACTGCGGCTTATTTACATAAAAACTTTAATCATATCTAAAAGTACTAACATCAAGCTTTAAATTGAGCTATATTTCATCTTGACACAATAAGTTTGATTGCGATACCAAGTGCCATAGTCACTTGGGCAATCTCTTGTGGTTTTCATTTTTCTGTATGGGTAGACAAAACTTCAAAACGCCACCTGCTACGGTTTATATTATTATGAACGATTAGCTTTCCGCCCGCATTTTCAAAAAAAAACCCGTATAGTTCCCGTTCCCGTGGGGTTTCCGGGATAAAACCTATTCAATGTGTCCAAGTTACGTTCTATATGTGTGCTAAATTTCATTGTAATCGGTTCAGTAGTATTTGCGTGAAACACACACATACACATCCTCACAAACTTTCGCATTAGTAGGAAGTAGGATTGTTATAAAAATAAAAGTTATATTTGTTGGCGTAAACTATTTTATTGTAATTTTGGGAAATAAATAATGTCAAAATTGATTACCTACAATAAAACGCAGTTTTATTTTATTACCTACATTACACTATTGTTTTTTTTTTATCAAAACATGTATTTGAAGTAGCAAATATGATATTATGCTGATCCAAGCATTTTCACTCAAAACTAATATCACTAATGATTTGTAAAAGTAAATTATTTCAAAATACATTTCATAACCAACAAGTAAGAATAATTATTCATACAACAACAAATCAAAAACACTATTTACTATGGAAAAAAAACCAGGAAGGTGAAAAACATATTTACGATTTCGATGCACTCGACTTTTAGTAAAATAATAGGTAAAAATATTATTATGGTTTTGATCACAGACATATCTGTGGTTTTGATTTTAGCTACTAGTATCAGAAAGCTGCGTGTTCAATGCACGTCGGGGTCCCACAACTGTGGAGGAAGGAAGGTAGAATACCTCCATCGTATAAGTGAAGTTTCTCGACATACTCGATTTGCCGGCCGGCCTCAATGAAGATTGTCCGAAAGTTGTATATGTGCTCTGTAACGAAAAAATTTCGCTAGCGCGATTCAGAGTGAGGTGTCGTACAATATACCTAATGAAGTTTTTCATCTTTTTATTTTACTGCAAATACAAAATAAAAATTAAACAATGGTAATGTAAATTCTAAACAAACTACTACCAAAATACAATTAGAACAAAAATCATTTGACTTGTTTATTTCACCCAGAGGCCAGAGGCGGCTCGTGACAAAATTGTATAGGTGTTCACTTGAAATAAAACAACGAAAATACAATAGCGTTCGGGATGATTTATTACAAAAAAATGAGCACCACATTTTATAAATGTCTATAACACTAAAAATTACAAAGTACAGGCTATTTCAAAACGAATTCAATGACTAGGTATCAATAATTAGTAAATCACCGAATTTGCATTCGCGAGCGTAGGTATCCATAGTGTTTGTCACTGACGGTCACTGACCTCTATAACTTATAGTTATAGAGGTCAGTGGTGTTTGTTGTGTAAACATGTATGTATTTGAGTAGTTAGTAGCATATTATATTCTGAATTTCTGATCCATGCCTATTCACTCAAAACTAATAACACTAATGATTTGTAACAGTAAATTATTTCAATAGGTAGGTATTTGAACATTTCCCAACAAGACGTAAGAATAATTATTCGTAGGTATACAAGATACAATAACAAATCTAATACACTATTTATTATTTTATTATTTACTAGCGGTCCGCCCCGGCTTCGCCCGTGGTACATGTTTACGTTTTCTCTCCATAAGAAGTAATAGCTAGAGAGCTAGCGCAAAGCTACCTGTATGTATTTGACCAGACCTGGATTTTTGTGTGTTGATTCCCCTATACCTACTATACATGAGATGAGGAGTCACTAAGCCCAGAGTGGTGGACGGGGCGCGCGCTTAGGTAAGACAGGTGGAAATTTTTGGCGAACTTTGAAACCATTTGACCACGTCTGCCATTTTGATATTTGAAAATAGATTATTATTACTATCGGAAAATAACAATGGCAGACCATTATCACGCGGATAACATTCTGGCAGACACTTATGAAAGTGCTGAAAAAAATACAATTTTGAAAGTATTTGACCAGATCTGCCATTCATATATTTTATTTATTAGGGTCTTAAAAACTTATTTTCGAAACGGCAGACATTTTCATTGCGTACAGACTTCAGCAGACAACAAAACTTTACAGACTTCAGCAGTCAACAAGACTTAGCTTCTACATGGTCAGATGTATATATGTATTACGTTCCCTGACCTTACATCAATGATTTACTTTATTAATGTTTTTATGGTCATTTACATTTAATTTTGAAAACTATGGAATAAAATTTATAAATTTGATGATACAAAACTAAATATACATTTGTAAAGAATCTCAAATATAAAGTTGTGTTGCAAATAACAAATCATCATTTAAAAAATATTTAGTTTATTTCTTTATTTAAGAAACAATTAACAATTACAAAACAACATAAAAAAACACGCATGCATTTATTGAAATGTTCATTCATCATCACTATCGTATGGCGTTGTGTGACTCGTCTTCATAATCCATTGAATCGGATTCTGTAAAAGTAAAACGTAAATTATATAATAAAAGAAATGAGTCATTATAAACTTACCTAGTAAGGCAATGCCTTTGATGTCGCACGATGCCGCCGCGCCGCCAGTGTAGGTACTTCTGCTGCTACATGAAAATATGCTAGGGTTGCAACAAATGGGAAATAAAACAATTGTGATTATTACTATTATGATGTAATCATTTATTCATATTATGTACATTCAAAACAATTGCTATTATTAAATCTGATGTAATTATTTTTTCATAAATATATAATTATTATTAATTACATAATATATTGCACTGTGAAATATTTACGTATCACTTTATTTTTGATGTTCTTAATTGTCTTTTATAAAATTTAAGTGACGCATTCGCATTGGGATCAACAATCCGATAAGAAAAGAATGGAGACAACATATACATAGCTTTGATTTCAATTCTACAGATACAAAATATACAATCTATCTAAAATGATACAACGGATGTTTCCTGCGTTTTCTCGTCAAAATACCGAAACAACGTAATTATTGTATAGTAGTTGGGCGTGAAAGTAAAAAAACAAATGAAAAGTGTTTTCCATATGATTATTTATTAAATTTACGCGATTAAGAATAATTTCAACGATACAATTTAGTAACCGAGAATTCAGAGGATTAAAGAAAATACCTGCCTGATCATTTTATCAAACTCTAAAAGAATTATGGTTATTTCGCATCACTCGGTTTATTAGTTTGGTAATAATTATTAAAGGTAGTTACAACCCTAGCCATTGAGTCGAACGGTAGGCAACACAATATCGACTTTGTGCGGGTACATATGGTACATTTCTTCTTGCTGTGAAGCGTAATTATTATTATTAAGATTTTTTAGGCTATTTTGAATCAGCTGTTCTAATTTAATTCTAGAAATTTATTAAAACGTGATTTTTTTTAAAGTATATTATGAGTTTATAAATACCTCAACCAATAGTTATTGTGTCCTATCCTCATTTCTTTATATCTTGGTAGTTAACTAAAGTGTTAAATTTACATAACCTCAACAACAACATTTACACTGCCACTGCACTAAAACTAAACTAACTAGCTCTCTAGCTATAAGAACCATCCTCGTACTTCAAGGGATATAATAAAAAAAGAATTATCGAAATCGGTTCAGCCGTTCTCGAGTTATGCGCTTACCAACACATTTTGCGATTCATTTTTATATTAGACTAGCGGTCCGCCCCGGCTTCGCCCGTGGTACATGTTTACGTTTTCTCTACATAAGAACCATCCTCGTACTTCAAGGAATATAATAAAAAAAGAATTATCGAAATCGGTTCAGCCGTTCTCGAGTTATGCGCTTACCAACACATTTTGCGATTCATTTATATATATATACTAGCGGTCCGCCCCGGCTTCGCCCGTGGTACATAAAATTTACGTTTTCTCTACATAAAAACCATCCTCGTACTTCAAGGAATATAATAAAAAAAGAATGATCGAAATCGGTTCAGCCGTTCTCGAGTTATGCGCTTACCAACACATTTTGCGATTCATTTTTATATATAAGAAGATAAGATTATGTGAAAATAACCAGGAAGGTGAAAAACATATTTACGAAAACATAGTAACATAATATGGCTGTCGCTACAATAATTATATTTCAATTTTATCTTTTTATACCTAGTAGAACTGGCCGACGAATAAAAAAAATCGTATTAGAATAAATACAATAAATTACGGAACAAAAAAAGGATTGTAACTGAATTAGGTATGTTTGTTTCTGGGCGCACCGTTTTCGACGACGCGACGCGCGACGTAAGCGTATAGGTATAGGTACCTACTTTGCTAAAACAAACTAATAAAATTGTGTGTCTGTCTGAAAATTCGGAAAAGCATATTTTGCAAGTTTGTAATTACTTTGATAGTTTACCGATTTATAATAATTGTAATTGTAATTGTATAATATATAATTTGCAATGTGGTGAAATTTCATAAAAATCACGGGCCAATTTTTTGTTTTGAATCCCACCGAAAATATAATTGCGTTATTAGAATAATTAATTACTATACCTACCCACGATCAATTATTACAATATAGTCTCAAATGCATACTAGAGAAATATTGCAATTTGATTCAATTAAAATGCATAGCATACAAAAATAAATTCACAACACAAGAAATTCCGCGCGCAAATCATAGCGCGTGTCAATGAAATCAAGAATGTTTTATATCAAGCCGACGCGGACGACGACGCGACGCCGAACAAAAGTACCTACGACGGACGACCACGCTTCGAGTTGCCAAACAACATGAGTAATAAATTGTTTACAAAAAAAACAAGTTTTCCATTTTTCTGTATGAGTAGACAGAACTTCAAAACGCCACCTGCTACGGTTTATATTATGAACGATTGTTATAAAAATAAAAGTTATATTTGTTGGTGTAAACTATTTTATTGATCAATAATTTTGGAATTTAAAATTGTCAACATTGATTACAATAAAACGCAGTTTTATTTTATTACACTATTGTTTTTTTTATCAAAACATGTATTTGAAGTACCATATAATATTATGCTGATCCAAGCATTTTCACTCAAAACTTATATCACTAATGATTTGTAAAAGTAAATTATTTCAATATACATTTCATAACCAACATGTAAGAATAATTATTATTATTCCTACCTACAACAACAAACCTAAAACACTATTTACTATGGGAAAATAACCAGGAAGGTGAAAAACATATTATTATTTACGATTTCGACGCACTCGACTTTTAGTAAAATATAGTAGGTAAACATAATATTATGGTTTTGATTTTTGCTACTAGTATAAGAAAACTGCGTGTTCAAACTACTTGTTTGTCTGTCTGAAAATTCGGAAGTACTTTGGTAGTTTACCGATTTATAATAATATTGTATATATCGTTGTTTAAAAAATATTCAAACACAATAAAATATGATATACTGATTTATCACTGGTTTCAGTGATGAGCTGATGAGTCAATTATAGCCACTATACTTTCGTCATACGTGTGTATGATTGATGTGATTTGCAACGTGGTGATATTTCAGAAAAATCACGGGTCAAATTGTCCCACCGAAAATATAACTGCGTTATAAGAATAACTATACCTACGATAAATTATACATAATACAATATAGTCTCAAATGCATACTAGTGAAATATTTTATTTGAATCAATAAAATAAAAAAAAAAAATAAAAAATAATAATAATACAAAAATAAATTCACAACACAAGAAAATCCGCGCGCAAATCATAGCGCGTGACAATGAAATCAAGAACTTTCGAGCCGACGCGGACGACGAAGGAGCCTAACAAAAGTACCTACAATCATAGGCGGCTCGTGACAAAATTGTATGGCCGTGTTCACTTGAAATAAAACAACGAAAATAGGTACCTACAATAGCGTTAGCAGTACAAAAAAAATGAGCACCACATTATAAATGTCTATTAATTATACACTAAAAATTATAGAGTATTTCAAAACGAATTCAATTATTATTTAGCAATAATTAGAAAATCCCCGAATTTGCATTCGTGATCGTATTCATAGTGTTTGTCTACACTAATATTATAAAGAGGAAAACTTTGTTTGTTTGTTTGATTGTAATGAATAGGCTCATAAACTACTGGACATTTTACCAATGTTTGCAAGTTTGTGATTACTTTGATAGTTTACCGATTTATAATAATTGTATACTTATATCATTGTTTAAAAATATTCAAACACAATATGATATAGATACTGATTTATCACTGGTTTCAGTGATGAACTGATGTTATGTTAGCCACAATACTAATCACTTTCGTCATACATGTGTATGAACTATGATTGATGTGATTTGCAATGTGGTGAAATTTCATAAAAATCACGGGCCAATTTTTTGTTTTGAATCCCACCGAAAATACATATATTACTAATTGCGTTATTAGAATAATTAATTACTATACCCACGATCAATTATTACAATTTACAATCATCGAGATAGAATGTACTACGTACTAGAGAGGCGATCGCTACTACACTCTCTTTAACACGAGCTAGAGGTAAGAATCACAAGTCTCTTTAGTCTGTGTCGGACTGTGCCCCCCGCTTGCCGCGTCAACACGTGTTATTGCTCTGTTCAAAATGCCTTCGTGTTTGCTTAGATATTGTTTTAACAGTTCCCATAATACAAACAAAGCCCGAGGAGTGACTTTTCACCAGTAAGTTTCCTTATTATGAGTAAGTCATGCATTTTACTAATATTGTTATCATTTTGCGAAAAATCACCACGCGTTCTGCGTTTCGCGCCATTTTTCATAGACTAACAGCACAGACGTGACACTATCGATGAGTCTGTTAAAAAAATGTAACTGGATTTTTTTAACTATGTATATACAATATCTACTAGGAAAGATTACCGTGGTGTAGTACCTAAATATTTATACTTTTACCCGACTACGCAAAGTAAAACGGTAGGTTATATTAAGTAATATTTATTTATTTACCTATTTTTATTTATTAAAAAAAGCCTAATCAATAGTTGTTCCAATAGGATTTATAAATTATTATGCACAACAATTACAAATAAACACAACATTCACAGAAACTAATACAGTAAAAGTTCCTTAATCGCGCTTCCTTTATTCGTGTTTTCACTATTCGCGGATTAAAAAAATGCGACCCAATTTCTATATTCACGACTAAAAATTTTTTTTATTCGCGGATTTAATAAGTACATACATAATAATAAAATTATTCCAATAGGTTTCTTACCCAATATCCTTGTCAAATGGACTAATAAGAAAGTAAAATAGATCTTATAACAAGTTTGCCTAAAGTACATAATATTATGTTCTTAAATGATATCGCCGAGGCCTTTGACACAAGCCGCCTTTGTCGCAAGCCACCTCTGCAGCGATTGATGTTTTTGAGAATGTAAATAAACAGAATGGAAGCAACCTTATAACTCAATAAATAAAGTATATTTTTAAATGTAGTTCCGTTTATAGTAAAGTTACAAAAATTGTGATCGAGTAAGGGGGCGTCCATAAATTACGTGAGGTGTTTTTTAAAATTTTCTGCACCTCCCTCCCCCCCTGGTGAGATGTCGTGAGAATTTATTCAACCCCTCCCCCATCCTCGAATCTCGCGTGAGATTTTTCAAAATGTGAGTTTCTTATACGTAAACGCCATCAACATTGAATCATCGTATCCATTTAAATTACATCATGAAGCAAAAACTGATAAAACTATGGATTACTACACAAAACGACAAAAGCTTACTAAATTGATATTATTTAAAGGAAATTAAAATACATAGTTTAATATAAAATCCTCGTTTTATTAATTCCCTAGTATCAGTACCACCAGATAGTACCGAGTAAACAGATTGCACAATGTGTCGCATCTGCACGCATTGCTTAATCTTTGAACTTGAAGCCACGCCTCGCTCGTTCCACACGTACCCCACCACATCGGCCGCGCGCAATGTTTTTGTTTGGAATAACCCCTCTAGTAATATATCTCGATGTTTACAATATAGTCTCAAATGCATACTAGAGAAACATTGCAATTTGAATCAATTAAAATGCATAGCATACAAAAATAAATTCACAACACAAGAAATTCCGCGCGCAAATCATAGCGCGTGTCAATGAAATCAAGAATGTAATTTTATATCAAGCCGACGAGCGACGACGCCGAACTAAAGTACCTACAGTACCATTTACCTTCAGTGTACAATACAGTTTACAGACCTACGACGGACGAACAATAATGAGTAATAAATAAAAAAAAACATAGTTTCTAAGGTCATTAGTTTTATTTTATTTTATTGTTATTTTCTTTGAACGATTGGAAATGAAATTACTCAATTTTTACACAGAACTTTGATTTATTAGAATTATGCTCATTATGCATAAGATAACGAACGCGAATGCACGACATCTAGCGCGTCAATGTCTAAACATCGCCTTTCGTTTAGACATTGACGCGCTAGATCTGTAATAAGTATATAGTCTATGCGCTAGATGTCGTGCTTTATGTCGTGTTTCGCTTGGCAAAAGTCACGCACACTACTGTAGAAATGTCAAATTTTTCCGGTATTTTACTGTTGTTTTTCTAAGTAAATATTGTAAATTATTGATTAAAAAGGTCGAACGCGCACACATTTCATTATAGAGAAGTGATAAAATGATTAGTTTTAAAGAAATAGTGTCTGTGTTAAGTGTTTAGAGGTAATCAAAAATGTATGGAGGGACGGTCGGAACATCAACCTTAACCCATTGAGCCCCGAACGGCCAGATCCGACCGCGTCACAATAGATTTTCTATTGTGTCTGTAATTCCGGGGCCTGATGGATTAAATAACATAAAAACGACGGTTCTATTACTTTATTGAATTAATAATTACAATTTTAATACCTTTTAAAAAGTTAAATAAAATAAAAACTACTCGAATCTAAATAATAATCATCACTAATTCCCAGAAAATAAAAAACGTGTTAACCATTTCGTCTATCATATACCATACAAAAGCTGTCCTCACCTGGGCTTCTCCCCCGTGTTCATAGAGCGCACTACATCATCCATCCATATGGTGAGCGTGCGCACCTGACTCAGGAACCGGTAGAGCTGGTCGGCGTCCTCCAGCTTGCCGCGACGCGCCTCGCACGCGGCCTGCAGCGCCAACCACGCGTCCGCCACTTCGCCCGCGCGCCGCGTTATTTCGGCGGCTTTTTCGCCCGCGTATGATGCGCCTAAACGCGAGCATTCCGCGTTTATCGCCTCGACCTGATGAACACGCTCATTAGTTAGTAGGACGTTATTTTCATAAGATCACTTATTTAATGTACAATATTGCGCGTTTATTCAATACACGAAATAGTTTGACGAGTGTAAAAATGTAAACATTGTATTCAGGTATGTAAAATACATTGCAATTATAGAAATGCTATAGAATTTCATTTCATAAAACAATTTTATACTTTTCAAGAATCTTCCCGATATTTACAGTAAATTCTTTTATTTCAAATCATTAATGTAATAAGAAATGAGTATTTTTTCTCAGCATAGATTATACGTAAAAGTCCAGTTCTTTTTAGTTTAATGCGTCAATAAACCCAATGTACTCTTCAACAATACTCCATTATAGGTATGTATCTCATGGGTCGCGGAAGAATTCTAACCAATACCCGCGGCCCCATCATTAAAGCGGCTCGACGGAACACAGTGGGGTTTTAGTCGGTAAGAATCCGACATAACCCACGGCTCCTTCCCCGGGGGCCGTGGGTATCTTTGGAAGATTTCCCCACTATAAAAAAAGGTATGTATCTCATACCTGGTTGTGCAGCGTGGACAGGTCCTGCATGAAGTTGTGGTGCTTGCGCTGCAGCGCGGACACGGAGAGCGCGTCGCGGCCGAGCTCGTCGCTCACTCCGCGCGCCTTCTCGCTCACGCGCTGCAGCGTGTCCTTGCAGTCGTGGAAGTACTTGTGCAGCTCGCGGGACGCCGCCAACATCTGGGTTACACACGTTCATTAATTAAGCACTAAATTAAAAAAAAAGACGGGTTGCACTCCGCGAGTGCCGGCAGAAGTGAAAACTTGATTATTAACGTTGAGCATGTTTGATATCCATCCGTCTTACGCTTTTTCGATCAGGTCACGTGTCCTGACGCGAGTTTAAGATTTTATACCCATTACAGAAAAAGTGCTCAACGCCGCTAAAGAAGTTTTCTCTTCAAAAATTCTCAAAACTTTGCACACCAATTACTTCAACATTACTCATTATTTTTATCTCACCTGTGTCCTAGTATCAATAAGCTCGAGCAGATCCTGCCAGGTCTCCTTAAGGCCCTCCTTCCACTGCGCGATGGTGGCGTTATCCGAGTGTCCCATGGCGATCATCTGATCGGCGATGCGTTCCGCGGTGGCCACACGTTCGGAGCCCACCATTTGGGTCTCGCGAGCGAATTCCTTGAAGCGCTCCCAGAGCAGCTGCAATAAAAAAAAATAGAGTGAATTTATAGAATACTTGCTTCGCCACATGGTTTCACACACAATAACCCGCGGGTAAATCAACTATTCTTATGTATTACATATTAAGCTACATGACTGTAAAGTATCATCAAAGCCTGTTCAATTGTTTTAATAAATCAATACACTTCTGACAAAGTTTCATATTTATAATATTTGTAGAACTAGTAGCATATGATAATATCTGAAACTGGATCAGTTTGACGCGACTTTTATAATAAAGAAAAACCCATAGATATTATAACACGGATTAAGTCACTTTTGGCAGCTTATAATGTGATTTGAGCGTTTCTACCAATATTAAAACAGGATGGTTCTCAAGAGTACTGTATATTTAAGAAAAATATGTGTCATTACTTACAGTAACATGTTCATAATCCTGTCCGAGTTCTTGCGAACTAGCGACCAGTTCGCGCTCAGTGATCCATTGCTCCAGATCATCGACTTCTCTCGACAGTTGGAAGAGTCGTAATGCTTCGTCGAGTTTGGCGCGTCTTTCACCGGCAAGGTCTTTCAAACCGGCGTATAGTTTGTCCACTTGGGACTGTTTCACGGAGATCTGTTCGCTGTTGGATTAATTTAGCTTTAGTATTATAAAAAATGCAATAAATTATTACTCTAGTTAACTTTTCGCTATATAATTCTTCCTATTTGTGTAAAACAGACAGAGAACGAGATAGAAGTAAACATTCTGTGATTAAAAAGCTCGAGCTGTAATCAGCAACCACATTTATTCCTTCTTTCTTTATATTTTCAATGTTACTACGAATTATTATCAGATATTACATTTTAGTCAGCACATCATTTGATCAATCAAACTGAATATAATATTTATGTTAATTCCAATTTAGACTGTCGTTTGTATTTAACCGAACTCCGACTCGAACCCGCATCCTTTCGCGCCATTCCGGGGCGGATGCCTGACCAATTCAGCAATTC
This sequence comes from Colias philodice, assembly GCF_061535455.1. NCBI lineage: Eukaryota > Metazoa > Arthropoda > Insecta > Lepidoptera > Pieridae > Colias > Colias philodice. The sequence continues at coordinate 3,673,499 of NC_143092.1, read as the reverse complement.
AGAAAGGATGGGTTTGAGTCCCGCCTCGTGATCGAATTTTTTCTATTCTTTATAAATTTATATTTATAAAGCATTTGAATGCCATAAAACCAAAAATATCAATTTCAATAAATATGATTATTAATTATTACCTTAGAGGATGTTCTTCAGCAGTGAGCTGACGGACAGTTTCACCTAGTTGACGGATGGTATTCGCGTAGTCATCGACCGCTTGTTCCAAGATCTCGTGTTTCTTGATCAAGTTCTGAGCGGAAATCTCGTCTTTACCACGGTCTTCTACCATCATGTATAATTCTTGTTCGCTCATCCATGCCTCTGCTTCGTTGGCATCGAATAGATACTGGTGAGCCTTCTCCCATTGAGACAGTTTGTTCTTGCGTTCTTCGATGGCATCTTAAAGTGAACATTTGTTTAGACATTGCTCTATTTACTTTGTATTTAAATATCGTGATATCGAATATAAAACGGCCTATTTACATATTAGTTATTTTTGAAGTGAAAACTTCTTGAGCGGCGTTGGGTATAAAATCTTAAACTCGCGTCAGGACACGACGTAGCCTGATCGAAAAAGCGTAAGACGGATGGATATCAAACATGCTCAACGTTAATAATCAAGTTTTCACTTCTGCCGGCACTCCCGGAGTGCAACCCGTCTTTTTTTGTTATACATATTAGTAAACGCCACGTACTAAATGGCGTATACAGTTACAAATAAATAAATAAATTATATTTTATCTTTACTCACCTTTAAGTTCTCGCCACCGCGCGGTGAGCTCGTCAATAAGCCTCTTGAATTCGGGCGAATCTTCGTGACCCTCGTCAATAAGCTTTTGTCCATTAGAAATAACTGTCAGAATTCTTGGCTCGTGGTTGTCAGTCTCCGTTTTCAATGACTGATTCTTCTTCTGCAACATTTGCACATTGAATAAGGAGTTGCCATAGTCTGTGCTGGTCGCTATTGGCATCTTTTCATGGATCCATAACTTCTCATCCTCGATATCGCGACGGAATTGGAACGCTTCCTTCTTCTTGGCCAGTTGGCGTTGGCGCTCGAGCAATGGCGCTTTGAGTTGTTCGAAACGTTGCTCCACAAACTTCTTTTTCTCTTTAATCTCCTCCATTTTGTCAGGTACGGTCTTCTGCAGGTATTCCGCTTGCGTTTCGAGTTCGGTGACCTGCTTGGCTTTGACCGCCATCTGAGTCTCGATCATCTGTTGTTTCTGCATTAGAATATTCACAGATGCCAGATCAGTTCCCGTGTCTGTGTTTTCGATCTGTTTCTCCAACTCATTCATCCATGAATCGATATCGTCACAGGTCTGGTGAAGAAGGACTTCGCGGTTGGCATCGAATAGACGTTCACCCTTATCCTTGGTTGTTGTTTGAAGATTTTCAAATTGATCTTGCAGTTCATGCATTTTGGGTGAAATAATTTCGACGAACTCCGGTTTCTGTTTCATGAGTTCCTCAGCCGCGTTCTGTACTGCGAATAAACGTTCCTTGTTCGCTGCGATTTCGGCTTCGAAGGCTTGATGACGGGTCCACTTGGAGTGAATGGTCTTCGCTGAGCGGTAGGTGTCGTCTTGCGCAGTGACGTTCTTTTCTTGTACCCATTCACCGAGCTCGTCGCAATCTTGAAGGAATTGATGCAACTGTAGTTGATCTTGGAGCTTCTCCATTTGTTGGAGAGCCTTCTCTCTGTTGGCGTCACGTCTGGCGCGGATACTCTCAGCCTTGCGTTGGATTTTGTCGGCATCGAAGTGTCTCTCTTCGACGAGGCGGTTCGCGAATTGGACCACAGAGTTGATCTTGTCGTCGTTTGCCTCCATAGTTGTAAGGAAGGCTTCGTGTTCCTTGATCATGTTCTCCGCTTGTTCCAAATTTGCTGGTGGCTCGGTCTTTGCTAGCCTGAGAATAAAAAATCGTATTAAAATACTGAATTTATCATAAAGATTTAAAAGACATTTAAAAGTCGTCGCAATATCTTTTTTATTATTAATATTCATGCTTAATTGTGACAAAAAATAAAATTATCGAAGAGCACTATAAATAATATACAATTAATATGAATTAACTTAATAAAGGGCGCAAGATAGCAGCGCGTACCACTCGTCACACGCAGAGACAAGACAGCATAGACTATAGACATTATATTTTATAGCTAACCTGTGGTCCTGGTGCGCGAGCAGCACCTCGGCCTGGCGCGCGTCCCGCTGCAGCAGCTGCAGCTCGAGCGACTGCGTGAGCAGCTGCTGGCGGTTCTCCCACATCTGCTGCAGCTCGGCCCAGCCCTCGCGCAGGGCCTTCAGCCGCTCGCGCAGGAACATGTACTGCGGGTCGTCCGCTGTCGATGGCTCCTGTAAATAGCATATATTAACGCCTCCATATCACACGTTTCGTAGTACGTAATTTAGCCAAATGTGAGTTCGAAGTATGTTCGTATATTGACCATTATATTCGGATACAACGCAATGCGATATTAAATTTAATCAGATCTATATTTTTCTGATTTATGATTTACTAATACACTAATATATTGTGTTCAGTATCAGAGTGCATTTTTATCATAATACTATTCAAATAAAACATAATTGTCTATTACACGTAGTAGACAGCTAACGATAATTTTAAATGCAACTTAAAAATATTTTTCATCCATATTAATGACAATTACAGTACTCCAAAATTAATAATGCGCATGCAAATCTTCGCTAATTGTCGTATTTCCGAATGCACTCGAATCATTGAATCGTAAGAGCCCTAAACAATGCACTTGCATTTTACACCTTGTTCAAAAGAAATAGAAGTCAATTCACGGTCATACACAATCAATAATATTTGACGTCATAACTGCGTTAATAACAACCGACTTCAAACTTGCACTTGCAACATTTACAAATACAGACAAAAATGCTCATAAAATAAAAACTACTGGGCCTATCCGAATAAATTTTTTATGGGACCAATTCGACACCATCCCGCATCGAACAAAAAAAGAATCACGTAAATCGGTTCAGAAACCACGGAGTAATCGGTGTACATACATAAAAAAAAAAAGCATACCGGCCGAATTGATAACCTCCTCTTTTTTTTTTGAAGTCGGTTAAAAACAAATCGGGCGGTAGGTGACGGTAGCCTGTCAGTCAAAAAACTCAAAAATCCGTCAGTCGTCTTTAAATATTGGTGGTGACTGCACGTGTTCTCTCTGTGTGGAATTATATAGAGCTGCTATTACATACCCGTCTTGGTTTTGTTTTTAAAGGTGAATTGAATTAATCGATGAAATGATTTACACAGGTGATGGCAGTAGGGAAAGTGAAAATGAAGAAGAGCATAATGAAAGTTCCGATGTATCTAAAATGTCAGAAATAAATATAATCCCTGATTTTGATTGTTTTTATTTTTATTTATTTGTAATTGTAATAATATTGTTGAATGATCAGTACTGTAAATACTTTTGAACTGAGATTTTAATGATTAGATTTCTATGATTTAAATGTAAACCTGTGTTTGAAAACCATATTTTTTACAATATAAATCTTGTGTTATTTTAACCTTCTTTTCTTCCATCATTACACCAGTTTCAGTAAGACACTGTAAAAGTACTATAAAATTTTCCAAGTAAATCAATCCAACAAAGATATTTTCGCAATCGTGGGGTTATCCTCGCTATTTACTTACAAGGAATTATCTAAACAAAATCGTTACTTTCAAATCAATGTTAATCTCTTTTAGTACAAAAATCATAATTTTACTAAATTATGCATGAAGAAAATGTATTTAACCACTCTTAAACATATCGTCTTCGGATGCTCCGGGAATATGACAGTTGCCGAACAGAGGCGAAGATTTCTATGCGCATTATTACTTTTGGAGTACTGTATAAACTTACGGCAGTGATCTTTTCTCCGTACTCCATCATCTTCGCATACTCGTCCTTGTAGTTGTCGATCTCCTCCTTGATGGTCTGGTGTTGAGACAACAGCTTCTCTGCCTCCGGGAGACTTGATGGAATATCTGTATAAATGTTTAAAGAATTTTTTTAAGTCATAAATAAACTGTTTACATTCTATATAAATTATTATTTATAATAAAGACTAAAGGACTAAAGTGACCTAAGGAATAATTTTTACTTTTTTGTATATGTAATGTTTGTCCATAAAAATTCTTGTATTTTAATACCAAGTCACCATATTATAATAATTGTATTAGTGATAATTATTTTAACTCAATTCTCACCTTCTGAAGCGACATCCGTCTGTGTCTTTGTGAGCCACGCTTGGAAGTGGTCCACGGAACGCAGGAAACGGTGAAGATCACCGGCCTCCTCCAATTTGGCGTCGCGTTCTTTGAGCTGTTAATTATAATAATTGTTTTTTAGAGCTTTGTAAAAAGAGTAATTATTTTAAACAATTTTTATTCTATGTACATCCTATAATTATTATTTCAGAAATGAAACTCTTTATTTAAATTTTGGTTTATTTTAGTAATATGCTAGTGGTGTACTATGCTCCATGGAACTGACTAGTTTTGCATACGCTGATAACGTAAAAAAAAATTACAAAAAACGAAGCAACAAAATTTTTATTTAATTTTTTCTTAAACTGTTTGATTACATCCTTCACGCGGCCCGGACAGTGTTTATAAAAACAACATGTTAAAAATGCGTGTGGTTGGCAAGGACGCCTTGCTAGTCTGACGCTGTAGACGAAGTTTTTATTTGAATTTATAGTAAAAATGCGCCGGAAATGTTTTGAGTATTTTTCGTGCTTTCGTGTTCATATGAAAAACTATACGTTTGTTTGATCTAAATACACTAAATCTGTTACATCCTGTATATACCGAATCCGATTAATTCAGTATTCGGTACATGTTAGAGTCGATACTATGCTATGACGTCATCTCTTCAAGCTTACCATCTGCGTGAGCTGCTCCCAGTTGTCCGTGATGGTGACAACGCGGTCGCGTATGAGCCGCGCCTCGTCCGGGTGCTCGTCCTCTATCGCGCTCGCCTCGCTCTCTAGGGACGTGATGCGCGCTTGTATCGCGGCGAGATCGCGCTCCATGCCCGAGAGACGGCGCTGCAGTGTCATAACGCCTGCGGATTGGGGTTTATTTTCATTTTGTTCATTTATTTGTCGTAATGTCAACGTAATCAAATAGCAGATTCAACCAGGCAACGACTAATAAACCATCTTGTAATAAGCGAGTGATTGCGCGTTATAGTGCGTTCATTGCGACAAACACGAGTAAATAGTTTGACGGAAAATTGGTGACACGCGTAACGCGTCTTTGTATAAATCACGAAATATTTTCAATTCTGTATCTATTCTGTATATTGTATATAATACTCATTTAGAAAGTAATGCGGATTTTCAACGCAATTTATGAATTATAATTGTGATATTCCAAGATTATGCTGAAGTCACTAACAATTCGGTATTATACAACATAAATAACCACTTACCGTTGAGATCCATCTCCAAGTTGTCTGTCTGTTGCAGGATGCGCTTCTTGTCTTCGATCCATGAGACGGTTTCGCGGCACTCGATGTAGAACGTCTGTACGCCTTGAGCGGACTTGAGTTCGTCTTTCTTTGCCTCCGCCTAGAAAACAAAAATATGTATATTATGTATTTTTGTGATTAACTAAGTTGGTATCTTTCTATTTCCATTTTATAAATATTTCAATTATTGGATACTTAATTAAAATTTGATCGTAATCAACGCTAATATTATAATAAAGAAAGAATACAGAACTTATACCGATCTTGAAATTCCTTTTGCTGGTAAAGAAATGTAAAAGAAATTTCAACATTTCATTTTTTTTTATCTCGGTCCATTCCTAGCAAAGCTAGAGGAAGTATGCGTAGTAAGTATATATTTTTATAAAGAAACGGATTTATTCGCTAAATTTGTATTTGAACATCAATTAACAAAAATGCTATGAAAATATTATAAACAAAAAATCATATTACCTTCTCTCTCAATCCGCTCCAGGCCTGGTTGAGTTGCGCTTGTCGCTCCTGAATGCGTGGCGCTTCAGGGTGTTCAACATGAATCAGCTGCCTAGCCAACTGATTAACCACGGCTACGCGGGACGCGTTTGCGTTCATCTCCTTGTCAAAACCGTCGTATCTGTGAAACGGTCACGAATTAGTTTTTTTTTTTTTTATGAAGTACTTTCGAATACTGCACACCTCGCATTACATGTTTATTATCCGTTGATAGTTAATGGTGTATATAATATACAGCTGCGTATGCGCCAGTTCCTTCTGCTCGCTCAGTCACACAGAACCGAAAACGTCAAAGGTAAGCCTGTACATAAAAGTTACCTGTGCTTCATGATCTCCACGTCATCAATGTCCTTGGGAGGGTGCATGGTATCTAACATGCGGTCCTTCTCCGCGATCCACTGGTCAGCCGCATCTGCTTCAGCGAGCAGCTTGTGCAGGGACAGTGCGTCGAGCAGCCGCTGCTTGCGGAGCCGAGCAAGCTCGGACAGCTCGCCGAGCCGCGCGTCCATAGCGCCGAGACGGTCGCGGACTTCGGCACTGCTTGCGTCCTCGGGGCTGAGCTCGCTTGCCTGTAACACGTCATTATTTTAATTTATTACTTTGTTTTACATGTACAATAAAACATTTATTAGTTAAAACAGCAGATGAAAGAAAAGTTTAAATGTGTGTAAAACTTGCAACATAAATCCAAATGATATAATCTGTATACAAACATATGGTTCTAAATAAAAATATTTTTCATTTTCATAAATAATAAAGTTAGCAGTTGATTTACGTAAGATAAATAAAAAAATGTAAACTTTAAAAAATTTGCTAAAACGTAATTTAAAATCGCGCTTCTCAACGCAACTGATACGCTACGCAACAGACGAATACGAAATTAATATAGTAATACAAAAATGTACATTATGTAGCATAAAGGATATCATACCTGTTGCTTGAGTTGCTGAATAACATTAGCATAGTGCTTGAGTTCGTCTGTAACGTCCTTGTGTTTCTTCAACAAGCTTTGCACTTGAGCTTCATCCACACCGGTGTCTTCGGATGATACCAACCTGAACAAAAAAATCAACAACATATTTACAAACTTTGTGCATACATATTTTACAACTATATGAAGAACCCTATAGATCACATGTCGATTGCAAGTCCAAGATGACTACAAATTTCGCAGTCATCTTGTTGAATCTGCTATTTGATTGAATGACTAGTGCAACCTCTTCGCTGAACGTCATTTAGCATAGTCATTGGTTTGGATAAGGGGGTGGATTATTTTACGTTCATTGTATTTTAAACTATATCGAAATACCGGCTCGTAACCGTCTTCCTGTGAATTTTAGAATTGAATTCTGTCGTTATTTAGTAAACGCGCTGGTCATTCAATAAAATATCAGATTCAACTAGATGCCTGCGACCTAAATATGTAAAGGGCACTAACCAGACAAATTACATTGTTATTTTGTAAAAAAATTTGTGTACAAAAAGTTTTTAATAAAGTTTAAGTTTATTAACCGCAAGGTGTCCAGCATCCAGGCGTCGATGTCGTCCGCGTCGGCGAACAGCTGGTGGTAGCGCACGGCGGCGTCCAGCCGGTTGTTGCGCAGCGACACCACGTCCAGCAGGTGGTTCCACTGCGACAGGATGTCGCGGAGACGCTCCTGGACAACCATTGTAATGTCACATTACGAAATTATAGTCGTTACACGGTGAAGTTTAGATAAGCCAATCAGGAGATACGAGCCAAAGCTACATAGGTCTTGTTGTTAGATAAACTAGCTTAGGGACACTATTCAGCGACTACCGCGCGCATGTTTTACTGTTTCTTTGTAATATTGACTATATTGTTGAATTTTCGGCTTTTACTGCGACATTTTACTATTATTATGTTGCTCTTTAATATGTGATAATATGGTGTTTTTTATACAAATCACAATTGCAATATTAAACTTTTAATCGTGTCGAAGATGATATGAATCAAACAGCATTTTTATAAAAAAAAAACACAAATATTTAATTCCAAGCAGTTGTAACAAAAGCAAATTTTATTATGTACGGGCCTATCCCGTACGTGTGTATGATTAATTAATATTGAAATAAAAGAATTATTAAAATATAAGAAACTTGTAATTAACTGAATATAATAACTATATAATGGATGGATGAGTCACGCGAGGTACTCTTAATGCCCGTCGACGATGAACTGATTTTAATTTAATATAAAGTGTAAAATGTTGGATACAATTTGCAAGCAAAGCGCCTTGTTGCACTTTGGACGTGCTTGCTCGTACATATTCCCGGGCGGGAAAGATGAGGGTTAGTATGAGATGAGGTGACCCCATGATACAAGGTGATAACAATTTTTTCTTAATTATAGTGAACCCCATGATTAAGTATACATAATTATTTCTTAAACTATAACTTATACAGATCAAATATTCTACGGGAACACTAAACCTAGGTGTCTGTTTCACCATTAGGTACACACTATAACACTAGAACATTCAATTTGTTTACACTACACTGCACTTTCACTGTGGACGGGAGGGCCAGGCCGCGCCAGGGCCGCGCGCCTGTTGCTGTACTGGAACCGCTTGCAAACATTATTGCTCCGCCGAGTCCAGGATAGGAAATAATATATGTATCGCAGCGTAGTATTACTTGATTGGATCAGCTATTGGTTCGGTATTTTCATGTATTGAATATTTCTTTGTTCTTAATCTTAATCTTGATGTTATGCTTACGATAGGTATCATTTGTAGAAGATGTTTTATTGTGTATGTTTAATGTTATGTTATTGTTTACATTGAGTCATTAACAGGCTATTATTCGCTCGCCTCGTGCCGTGCAACATGACTCCGTAGCAATATGATCGCGATTGTATTCTTCCACAAATCTTATCTGGGTACTTCATATATTTTTCCATGGCCTTATTGCCTTCTAATTAGGGTTGAGTATTGTAATATCCAACTAACCACCAATCGTCTCTAATTATTTGCATGTATTTAATGCGATCAAAACAAATACTATTGTTACTAAGTTAAGGTAATTTACTTATGCTATTAAACCATGACCTACAGCTATCTTAATACAAAATAATGATAAAGAAAGTGCAACGGATGCAAAACTAAACGTTTTATAATTTCGCACGAGTTTAATTAATAAGTTTGTTAATTGTTTATATCCGTACTAGGGATTTGATTTACGTTTTCATTTACGGGTAACCTACATAACTTAACAACGGGCCGTTTCATGAAACAAATACTCTTGCTTTTTAGCTTTAGCAGTGAACCTTAATATCCACGCTAATATTCTAACAGCTTTAGATAGTGAGCTTTGCTTTTCAATAATTTGCTTAATAATTTCGCTTCCGCATATAACAATATTAACTTGTTTAATAGCCTTCAAGTCTTGATCTGTGCTATAAATTTGTTTATTTTGCTTATCAGGTATATAGGTAGGTAGCCAGGCTCGTAGCTGAGAAGCCGTAAGACCTCGGCTAGCACAATCAGCTGGGTTTTCTTTAGACGCTACATATCGCCAACAGTCAGCCGACATCGAATCTGTGACTTGTTTCACTCGATTTGCGACGAACGGCTTCCATCTGTCGACCTGCCCGTTAAGCCAGCCTAGTACTACCATCGAGTCAACCCACCCGTAGACGGTGATGTTGTAGTTGACGAGGCATTTTTTAATTTTTGCCATTAATTTAGATAATAAAACTGCACCACATAATTCTAAGCGGGGCAGTGAGCATTTTTTGCTTAGCGGTACTAATTTTGTTTTTCCCGCCACTAGAACAACTGACGAATTATTATTACGCGTAATTTTACAATATACAACAGAGCCGTAAGCTTTCGTGCTTGCGTCACAAAAGCCATGCAGTTCTATCAAATCGTTCTCTTGAGTTTGCAGCCACCTTGGTACTTGAAACTGGCTGATGGTGTCGATATCTTGTTTTATCTTACACCATTTTTCAGAGATGTGTTGTGGTACGAGCTGATCCCATGCTAAGTTTTCTCTCCAAACATCTTGAAACAATATCTTAAGCTTTGTTGTGAGGGGAGAAAGCCAACCTAGTGGGTCGAAGATCTTAGATATCTCCGACAATAGAGATCTTTTCGTAAGCTTTGTACACGTATTTAACTTAGACTGAAATATAAAATTATCGTTTTGCGGATCCCACCCAAGACCTAAGGTCTTTGTTGACTCCACTTGTTTGAAGTCAAAGCAGTCTTGATGCTGTATAGTTACATCAACGTGCTTAAGTAGTTCAGGCGAGTTTGATTTCCATTTTCTTAAGTAGAAACCGCCCTTCTTCAACAGATTAATCATATCTGTTTGTAGCTGCTTGGCTGCCTGAAGTGAGTGGGTCCCATGAATGAGGTCATCCATGTAAAATGATTCCTCAAGGACGCTAGGCGCTAAACTATCCTGAAAGTTCGACCTTTCGTCATGAGCTAATTGTTTGAGTGTCATCATGGCAAGGAACGGAGCCGCTTTCGTTCCATATGATATGGTAGCCAAGTGATACTCAAGTAAGTTTTTATTTGGACTATCCCTCCATAAAATCATTTGTAAATACTGATCTTCAGGGTTAATCCATATTTGTCTAAACATTTTTTCTATATCGGCCGTAAATGCATATTTAAATTGCCTCCACTTAATAACGAGACTAAATAAATCTTGTTGGAGATTCGGCCCCCGATACATAACATCATTTAAACTAGAGCCTGATAAAGTTTTACTCGAAGCATTAAATACAACGCGTAACTTAGTTGTCGTTGAATCGTTTCGGGTGACACAATGATGAGGTAAATAACACCTAAGGTATGTGCTACGGTCATCAGTCGCGGGTGTCATATGTCCGAGCGACAAATATTCATCAATGAATTGCACATAATCATTCTTAATAATTTTATTACATTCGAGTTTCCGTTCTAAATTATAAAATTGAGCAATTGCTTTTGATTTGGAATTGCCTAATTTTTCCTTGTAATCGGGTAACAACGGTAACCTGACCTCATATCGTCCGTCTTCCCGCCTTTTTGTAGTTGACTTATAAAACTCTATACACTTGTTATCTTCTAAAGACAAATCGGATTTTTCGGAAATATCTTCAATTTCCCAAAAATTTTGTATCGCTTCGAAGTTATGTAAAACTACGTTGCATTGAAACGTTTTTGTATTGCCACTCAAAATCCAACCGAGCTGCGTCTGTTGAGCAGTTGGTAAGGTCGAGTTTACTTTACATATTCCATCCATAATAACAATAGAATATATATCTGCACCTAATAAAATATCTACGGGGCGACTTTTATAGAACTCAGGGTCCGCAAGGGTAATATGATCTAGGTATGACCAGTTTGGTTTTTCAAAAGTACAACTAGGCAAGTTTTTAATAAGTTGTTTCATAATTAACGCGTCGGTTTCAAAGGAAAAATCGCTTACTAGAGATGAACACTTTAATGTGACCATACCCTTACTATTGCTTTCCTTATCGCCGACTCCCGAAATAACACCCTTACACCGCTGCCTAGGGATTTTCAGAGCCTGTGCTGCGTGCTCGGTAATAATACTAGTTTGCGAACCTTGATCTAGTAGAGCCCTAAGGATACAGTAAGAACCATTCATGGCTTGCACCCTTAACATTGTAGTAGGGAGTAGGACCTCGTTGGTGTCCTCCTGAATTGACACGTGCGAGTTACGTGGGAGCTGTTTTTCAGCGGTGGCATCGACCGCTGCATTTGCTGAGTTGCCCCCGCGCACGCTCAAGCCCTCACCGCTGTGACCGAGTTCCGCGCGCGTGTATTGCGATTGCGCAAACGCCTCGTGTAAAAGACGATTATGGGCCATATTGCACTCGCGACAAACTTTATTTGATTTGCATTAATTGCCATTATGATTAAATAAACAACTTGTACATAAATTTAATTTAGTAATAGTTTTAAGCCTATCACTAGGTGGCATTTCTAGAAATTTTTGACAATAATATATTCCGTGATCATTACTCCTACACAATGAACACCTAAATTTTAAACTTAAATTGCTTTTATTATTAAGAACTGGCGAAGTTACTTTACTACTACTTAACAACGTTTTATGATAATTAGGCTTATTATACTGCGGACTAATATATTGATTCTTATTGCTAACGATATTTTTTTGCATAGGGTTATCTTGTTTCCTATGTGACGATTCTAATGAAATAAATTTAACTTCTAAATACTTCAAATATTCCTTAAGGGATGGTAAATCTCGTGGGTTTTCTACCGATTCCATGTAATCAGTAAAGGACGCGGTATCTAATTTTTGACTTAATAAATATACAATTATAGGATCCCACGAACTAATATCTATCCCTAAATTTTTGATCGCATTAAGACACTCTTGTGTAGTGTCATGCATACGTTTAATTAGAGCGACTGACCGCTGTTGCATTACAGGTAAACTCATTAATGCATTCATATGCGATTGAAAAATAAGCCTTTTATTATTGTATCTCTGGTTTAGAATGTCCCAGCAGACTATATAATTATCTGAACTTACAGTTAAATGTTGTATCAGCCTCTCAGCTTCGCCTCTTACTTTTGTTTTAAGATGTTGCATCTTCTGAGCGTCCGATATTGAATTATTGTTGTGGATTGTCTCGGTGAATAAATCCTTGAAAGAAACCCAGTTATTGTAGTCTCCATTAAACGTAGGAATCTCCAGCTGTGGCGTGGACTTCGCCATATGTGCCGCCGCCCAAAGTTTCTTATTAATGGCCTTCTTGATAGCCACGTACTTACTCTCATAAGCCGAGTAAGCACGTTCATAGTCTTCATTTGCTCCGTCCAGCTCCAGGTCCAGCTCCCAGTGCAGCGAGTCGATCGCCGCCCAGCGGGACTGGACCGTGTTGAGCAAATCCTCCAGATCCCATCGCTCATTGACAGAATCCAAATCAATGCTTCCGACTGTTCGGTCGAAAGCCTTAAAATTTACTTGTTGCTTTCTCAACAGAGCAGCCTTGCTGCCGCCCGTTTGTTGGTCGCCCTTTTGTGCGAATCCCTGCTTGTTGGGATACATTGTTGTTGATGTAATATTAGGACTCTACTACCAACTATTCACTTGCTAGAACAGTATATAGTAGAGAGTCACTTGTCTATAATGCACTGTATTGCAGGTGCACAGGTCTACGGAACCACACACGCGAACGTACAAGGGTCCCGCTTTATGGTAGCTCGAAGGACCAGAATGTACGGGCCTATCCCGTACGTGTGTATGATTAATTAATATTGAAATAAAAGAATTATTAAAATATAAGAAACTTGTAATTAACTGAATATAATAACTATATAATGGATGGATGAGTCACGCGAGGTACTCTTAATGCCCGTCGACGATGAACTGATTTTAATTTAATATAAAGTGTAAAATGTTGGATACAATTTGCAAGCAAAGCGCCTTGTTGCACTTTGGACGTGCTTGCTCGTACATATTAATTAAATTGACAACATTTCATTTTTTATAAGGCCATGAAAGAAAAAAACCGTTTCTTTATTTTGCTATTGCGATTACAGAAAAAAATTTATTTAATTTTTTTATCGCATATTTTAGGAGAAATTAAATAAAAACGAAAAATGTTATGATGACGTCATACATACGGAGGAATAAAAACGCGCCCTAGCCTAATTTTCTATGTTAAAAAAAAAACTATCAATTTGACGTTTACATGGCAATGGCATGTCCTGTCACCTGTGTCATATTTCTAATGTCAATAGTTGTAGTGTTTACTGTTTACTGTTTGTGATTATTCAAATTTCAAGCTAACGAAGTATTGTTATTAGAACGTGTTATTTTGTTTTTGTTTTGGATTTTAATCTCACGATGAATCTAAATGAAAAATATACACCTTTTAAAGAGGCCAAATATTGTTTTGTTCCTTCCTGCAAGAACAATTCTATTAAACATAAAGAAAAAATGTTTTTTGTGGTGCCCAGTGCGTCTAAGCAAGACTGGTGTAAAGCAGTGGGTGTTGATTGCCCTAAGCGTAGCCTTTACATATGTGAAGATCATCTCAATGTAACATTATTCAGATTTTAGAATAGCAGAATTGTTTTTTTGAATAAATTTGTTTACATAGATTTTGATTCTCAAATCAATATTTGTGTTCTCATTAAACTAATTAAAACTATTATAGTATACTTGAATATTTTTCTGGCAATATATTTACAAACTTAGATTTCTTTCAATCCAGTATTTACATCAATATTTGTTGCAGTTAAAAGAAGATATAACTAACTACATGTATTGGTCAACTATGAGAGGACGACCCAAACTCAAAGCTTCTTTACCGCAGTCCCTCCTACCTAATATATCTCCATTAAGGGAACCTCAGCCTAGCACATCATCAGCAGCAATTCCAATGGAGATAGATAGTGTCACAGAAAATAAGATGATTTTATTTTGTAATAAAGGTGTGCAAGTGAAACCAAAAATGGCAGATCGCACCACTAACTGTTCTTTGAGTAAAATTAAGACAGCTCCATTATCTTTTTGTCAAGATGATGATGACTTTAATAGTGAACAAATTGATATTGATGATGCCATACCATCAACACAGGGTAGCACTACTACTACAACTTCTGTAGATGTTTCTGACATTACAAACGAAAACATACAAAAATCCTTCATGCTAGAAATAATTGAAAAAAGGCCATTAGATTACATAGGATTACCACAAAATTATTATTGGTTAATAAATTTTTTTGTGTCTCATTTAAAATTAAAATCTATATATATTATAATAACATTATACAAAATTAAAAATAATTTATCATTCAGGCAAATATCAGACATGTTTTGTATATCTCTAAGCACTTTATGGCGTATATTTTATAAAGCTCTTTATGTACTATCTAATTTTTTTAAACAATTGATTTTTTGTCCCCCTATTTTGACTGTAAAACGAAACTTACCATCTTCTTTTAAAACAAATAAAGAATACTCAAATATATATTGCATAATAGATTGTTTTGAAATAGAAATAGAAAAACCATCCAAACCCATAGAGCAATCACTGACCTGGTCTCAGTATAAAAATGCTAACACACTAAAATATTTATTGGCTTCAACACCTGATGGTTTCATTGTTTTTGTATCAGCTGGCCATGGTGGTAGGATATCTGATACAAACATAGTGGAAGTATCTAGATTTTTAGATGTGTTACCACCTAACTGCTCAATATTAGCAGATCGGGGATTCAAACATATTGTCCTTTATTCTTCGTCCACCAAGTGTTGCAAAAAATGTAAAATTAACAAAAAAAGAAGCCATTCAAAGTAAAGTTATTGCCAGTCTACGCATTCATATAGAGAGGGTTATTAGGAGAATAAGATTATTTAAATTGTTAAAACCACATTCTGTTATTAATAATAAGTTAATTCAATACATCGATGAAGTGGTAACAATAGCATGTGGTTTGATTAATTTACAAAGTTCCATAGTGAAAAATTGTTAAAATAAGTTAATTCAACAGATAGATGAAGTGGTGACCATAGTACATATGTGGTTTGATTAATTTATAAAGTTCTATAATATAAATAATGAATATTCTGTAAAAATAATTTTAAACAGTGTCATTTCTGTATGTAAGGACATTTAGGTTAAATTTACTAAGAAATTATTAAGTTCAAACTTAAACTTATGTATATGTATGTAGTTTTGTAAAATACTTATTTTATTTAATCTTAATATGCCTATGATTTTCATAATTTCCTATAAATAAAAGACTGTTTTTTATAAAGTTCTATTTATTTAACACTTTCCAACATTTTTGGGAAAATATATGTTTCCCAGAAATTTTCAGCACCCCTTAACAAATGTTGCATATAATCATCATCATAAAGGATCCAGTATTTGTGGATGATTTTGTTTTGTTCAAAATGTGGATCAGCTACACAAAATAATCCTTTTTTCTTTTTAGCAGCAAACATCTGAAGCATAATTTGTGCTTTAAATTTTTCTTTTATTTCATTTTCGTTTATGTACCTTTTCATTGCTTTTTGACTCATTGGACTTTTTACTTCAATGACAAAGTCCTTGCAAATGCCATCTGGGGATACTCCAATTATAGGGGATAGTAAAATTAAGCCTTGTTTTTCGATGTGGATATTTAGTTGTATTTCAAGCTCCTGAATAACTAGATTTTCTAATGTTTTGCCTCTTTTAATAGCTTGAGTCTCTGGCACTTTATATCCCCCTAAAATACTGTTGACTAATGCACCATCTGTAGTTTTGCATTTCACTGCCTCATAAATTTTGGAGCCAGTCACTCTACCCTGACGCATTGCATGCCACAATTTAGAGTCAGCCTGTTTTTTAGTTTTTTCAGCTATTTGGTTTTTGAGGTTGTCTGTAATGATGTTTGCATACCATGATTTAAATGCCATGTAACTGTGATCATATTGGACATCTTGAATAAACTGGAGCATTAAATTAAAAACGGTTAAATCAATCAGTGCAGGCTGCTGTTCTTGGCAATATTTTAAAATCATTCCTTCAGATATATTGCGCAGATTACACTCATTAGTAAATGTGGATAATGTTACATTCACATTTATATCTTCAGGAACTTTCCTTTTTCTTCCCAAATTTTTAGCCAAAACAAACTGCTTATCTGTAACAGCTGCGGCAAGTCTGGGTTTAGTCCAATAGCAAACAGTTGATGTAACCGATGGCTCATCTGATCGTTTAACAAGCCAAATTACAAAACAAATGGCGTGTTTGCACCCTCCTGCTGCTGCTGCGCAGTCGTTACATTCAACTTTTATGATTTTTTCTGCAGTCTCATCTATTGTAGCAGACACGACGTATAGTTTCCCTTTAACTTTGTGTTCTGGTGTTACACGGCATTTAATTATACACAAATTTCCTTCCCGCTTAACTTCGACGTATCCTACTGCTGTTTCGACGTAAGATTCTCGAGATGCAAGTAATGCTTTAGCACTACGAGTTTCCGCAGCATTGTAGCAATCGTTTTCATACATATATTCCATTATCATCAGATAACTAACTGAAGGTAGGTTTCTATTATCAGCAGACTGAAATCCTTCGGAAACTTTCATTGTGTAGTATAAAATTACAACAATCTATGTTAGCTATCAAAATTTAAGATACTCGAAAAGACTTGCAAATAACGGTGTGTAGTTAATTACAAAGCTTGGCGAATGGCGGTTTATTTTAGTGTCAACTGTCAAGAGTGATAAAATGTTAAATGTCAACTGTCGAGTTTTTTTTTTTTAATCTAAATTACGTCGCAAAGGAAAAAATCTATTCCTCCGTATGTATGACGTCATTTGGCGTTTACGACATTTTAGAATGAGATGATTTTCAAACTCAAAAAGATGAATGAAAACTTTAATATTTTGAAAAAGCAAAAAATACGTGTATAATAATTTTTGATCTAGTTTTGATTAAAATAAAAAAATAAGTAGGTTAAAATTTTGAAATGTTGTCAATTATACCATCCCATAATAAAGTTCCATAAATCCCAACCACAATACATAACATAAAACATAACTAACCTGTATGCGATCAGCTCCAAAGTGTCCCTGCGATATGAGCTCATCGCCCACCGCAGCGACGTCCATGAGTTGCGGCTCGTGCGCAGAAACATCTGCCTCTAGCGCCTTGTGCTTGGATATCAGCAGGTACACTAAAACAAACATTTCAAATTTTATTATGTACTTTTGGTGCCATTTTATAGCTCGAGAAGTCGAATTAATCGATGCAAATGTCTATTGACATTTTAATAGTTGGCATCGAAACATTTAAGTATTTTATATGAATGCACAAATATTTTTAGTGCTATGCCTATATGCTATCACAATAACATTTTTTGAGCTCTGTTTCGTACAAATTAAAGAAGAATATAACATTTAAATTGAATTACATTTAAAAATATCTAACAATATGATCTTCTTAACAAGAATATATACCGTTCATCCTATAATAATATCTCACTTACCAGTTGTAAGATCATGACCGATGTCATCAACAGACACGATCTGCTCCTTCTCCTTGATCCAGTTTTCTTCATCGGCCATGTCCCAGTAGAACTGCCACAGTTTGCGGCTGTCTTCAAGGCGCTTCCTGTTAGGATAAACATTTTGCATAAATTATTAATTCTGAGTTATCTTACAAGAGCGTTTTTTTGTAAATAATTCACATTCTTGTTTTTCTTAGGATTATTAGAAAATTTCGTAGGATTATGTTAATTCTGAGTTATCTTACACGAGCGTTTTTTAATATAATTCACGTTTTTGTTTTATTTATAAGGTTGATATAATGAAGTCCAGAAATCTTATAACATATTTGGTAGGAATATCAACCAATTTCCAAATTTTAATTTTCCATGTATAACTGTGTTGTAACTAATCTTACTCCCCACCATGTTAAAAATTAGTTAATTTTGCTCTAATAAAAAACATGATGATTGGCAAAAAAAAAAGTATGAGCTGAAATCTCCAGTCATATTTTCATCCAAATGTGGAATATTTATATGTAATTTTTTTTTTCAATCCTCTTTTAGCGTACCTCCTTTCAACAGCAAGGTGCACGAGCTCAGCATACGCGTTCTCCAATTGTTGTATGCGCTCCACGGTGATGGCCGGGTCACATGGCCGGTAGTTGCCCTCTTCCACTTCTAGGAACCGCTGCGATTGGCCTACAACAACCTGCAGAACGAATAATTAAATATATAAATTTGAATTTTACAAAATACAAAATTTTATCCCTGAACGTGAACAATTATAACTTTTAACATCTCTATTATAAATAGTGGAGAAATTCGGCATTATAATATCTACAAAATTTTATCCCTGAACGAGAAAAATTATAACTTTTAACTAACTAACTTCTATTATAAATAGTGCTAAAGAAGACATTGAAATGTTATTTATTCATTTCAAATGAAATAAAATTTAATGTTGAGCCAATACGAGAAATAGTAACAATACTATCCTAGAGTAGCTTGGTTGAGAGCTAAAAGAATAGCCAAAACGCAATAAATAAATAAAACATCAAAATTTATTCCGTCATTCTTCAGTTAAAAAATAAAATAAATTACCTTGACTCTTTCCCCAAGTACGTTGATGTCGGCTTCAACAAGAGCGTGCTTCTGCAGCAAGTCCTCAACGCCCATGAGATGTTTGCCGTAATCGTCTGTGAGGAGGCGCATCTTGATCTCCTCCATTGAATCCAGAATGTATAGCATTTCCTGAAATATTATGATTAAGTTAGTAACTTAAAAGTGATTATTAGTATGTACAAATAACTTTAAAGACTTTATTTTATCATAATACTAGCGGTCCGCCCCCGCTTCGCCCGTGGTACATATTTACGTTTACCGGGATAAAATATAGCCTATACGGATTTGGAAGAATCCCTCTAAGTAATGGTAAAAGAAATTTTGAAATCAGTCCAGTAGTTTTTGAGCCTATTCAATACAAACATACAAAAATACAAAGGTTTCCTCTTTATAATATTAGTATAGATAATCTAGAACTTGAAGTTGTAATCCTTATTTCTTGCTGAATTAATGATATCATCTAGGATGTTTCACTTGAAAGTTAAATAAAAAAGATAATTTGTTTAATTGTTAACAAGGTGAGTTTGAACCTGACGAAATTCTAGTTTATTAAATTACTAATATTTTGTATGTTATACTTACATCTGTACATGAATGTTCTAGGCTTATTGTTTTTACGAGATTTAACGATCAACACGTTCAATCTCCACTTAATTTATCTCATAATAATATTCAATTCACCTGGAAGTTCTGCTGCAGCTGCAAACTGAGTTCCAAACGGGCTCGACGCGCACGCAACAGTTCAAGCAGATACGCCCACAAACGTAGAACGTTGTCACGACGGGCACACACACGCTCAATGTCATGGTACCTGTGTAGATGTTTTGTTACGTTTTCAAAGCTGCCTCTAGTTATTTATTTATTTATTTATTACTCTTTAATAAAACTATACATGGGAAACTTATTGCTAATTTATACAAAGCAAAAGAAGAAAAGTATAGTTTATTAGGCGGCCTTATCACTTAGTAGTGATCTCTTCCAGGCAACCTGGGCAAAAGGTAACAAGCTTACTGAAATTACGATGGTAGGTAGAAAAAAAGAGGCAAGTTAAATGTGGTTAGGTGGCAAATTGATTTATAAAGTTGGTCTTGAATATTAATAGAAGATTGGTAATTTTGCTTTAAACCCCCTCTTAAAGATCCAAACACACAGACTTAACGCGGGAAGCGACTTTTCTATATAGTGATAATATTAGTTTACTGTAAGCCCCAATAGATGGCGCTACTGAACTTTAGCGCGAAACAAACTCGCGCTATTGATATTTTTTCTTACTTTCATATTATAAATTTGTTTGAGTGTGATGGCCAAAGTTTGTTTGAAAACGCTAATTTAATATTTTTGCTTGTGGCAACTAGGTGAATCTAGTACGCCACTTATAATATATTTTGCAAATTTAACAATTATGGAATTTGGATCACAATGACAATGAAATTAATAATGAACCTGGGCAACTGATTACTGAAGCTATCTGTCTCCTCAAAGGCTCAAAACATGAATTTTTGAAGTTGATAGTAAATGATCGTCGTTGTTTGCCGACAATACGGCGATTATGAATAGATAGACATCTACAATGACGACCGATCGCAGACATTCAGACACAATTTAGGGCTCCCACACTAAACCGCATGGACATAATATTATCTTTTAGGCCATCCACACGTCTGCCGAACAATGTGTATGTGTCCTTTGTGTTCGTTGTTTGTCACGTTGTTCGGCAGACGTGTGGATGGCCTTTTAGGTTAAACAAGCAAATTGATTGGTTAATCTAAGATTATATGTCCATGTCCAATTATTATGCCTTTTGTTATAGTATAATTTGATGCCAGAAACAATTGTATCTTTTGAGTTGTCACATACCGTCATTAGGTTCAAAGTGTCAAATTATATGTGTTACAAAAACCTTGAAGGATGTGTATCGAAAATAAAGCGGTTACGTTCCTGTCTCGATTTGTCGGTTTCTTTTAAAATCTGATGGAGGTTATTACCATAAAATTTGGGTTTTTGACGGTAAAGTATCTTTCTATCACTTAGGGCCGATTTTTCAATGCTTGGATAAAACTTATTCGTCGAATAATGTATAAAACTACCATTTTAAAAACGTATTCTAATTGTCCGTATTTGACAGTTTACGTGACATATTAATATTATCGTGTAATACATTATTGGACGGATAAGTTTTAACCAAGCATTGAAAAATTAGCCCTTAATTTAATAATAATATCTCACCGTTCAGCCTGCAGTTCCCCGCATACAGCAACTACCGCTTGCACTCGCTCCTCATACGCGAATATATCAGTTTCGATAGCTTCGTGCTTCTTGGCCGCCGCTTCAACGGCCGTGAGGTCGAAACCGAAGTTGTCCTGGCTTACTAGCCGCTGGTTCTCAGAGAGCCACGTTTCACGCATCTGTGCTTTGCGGTTGAATCTGTCGGAATTATGATATGATTAAATAATAAAAAAAAATTGGATTCAACTACTAATGAAATTTAAGATTTCAAAATCTGTAATCATCGAATTTAACTACTAATTTGTTTCATAAGAATAATAATGAAAAGTAAAAACTACACTTAGGTATTTAATTTTCATATTGCATTCAATATTGCGTTTTTAATGGAAGAAACTTTGTTTCCAATCATTTTATTTTATATCACTTTCACTGGAAGATTTTCTTGTAGCGCAAGTAAATACTTTTTTTTTTTCAATTTCGAACGTAATTTTTTAAGTAACATATCAATATTTTTACTGTCTTTTACCCCTTCTTATACTTTACATCAAGATTGTTTTATAGCAAAAAACCCTATATCAATATTTAGTATAACATTTTTTTTTTTAATTTTGCATATCCCTACCTAGCAGCCAACTGCTCCAATTTCTCCTGTCTAATCAGTTCCTCCCGCAACGCAAGTTCCCTCTCATGTTCCGCCTTCTCAAGTCTCTCCCAGGCTCTATTGATGTCATGTATCATGCGACCTTCACGGGGAGTGTAGGGCTTTTGGTTCGCCGCACGCATTCGGGATTGCAGCGTGAATAGTAGCACTTCGAGGTTGCCTTTTTCTACGAACCTGCGGGAGTTAAAAATTATATTAATTTGGTTAAATGAGTGTGTGAATATATGAGTTGAATACATATCATGATGATGGTGATGGATTAAGATTTCAGGTGTGGATCGTTCAATTCCAAGTCTGTAATGATAAATCATTGTATGTGTTGTATGTTCATAATATTATAAATAATATTATGAACATAATATCATGATGCCTTATGCTCGATCCACCACGCAGTGATAATGTTAAATAACATTTTATTTGACAAATTAAACAAACTACAACGAATAATCCTGTAACTTACTTTACACTCCAATTGCTAGATATAAATTGTTAAAAAATGTATGCGCGTGTACTAGAGTACACACGTAAGAAGTGAAACTTCTTTATGACCTTAAATATGTCACGAGTACGGCGTAATGCAAAAATGTCACGCGTACGGCGTAACGCAAAAATGTTACACAAAATTTTTGTCCAACCCCGATAAAGAAGTTTCACTTCAATAAATAAAGTTCAACTCACTTGGGCGGTTTCTCAACAGTGCGATAGTTGGCAAACTGTATCAGTTGTTGTCTCACACCTTCCAGGGAATTCGCGAACGTGCGGTCACCGAGCGCTTCGATGGTACGCTCGATCCATTGCAGCAGATCACTGAAATAAACCAATCACAATATTGAAAATTAATTTTACATTTAATATTAACATTTTAATAATAATTAATACATATATGTTTCCGCAAAATTGACGCCAATCACCTATTTTTCGTGAAATGCTAACATTTACACTACGGCCAACGTAACTTGGCGGGCCTGAACTTCGCGCAGAAGGCTGCGCACGAACGTTTTTTAGGAACGAAATGGTGGCAGGAGGCGGCGTGCGCGGGGCGGAGATCTAGGCTAGGGATTGACTCTATGTAAACACAATCATCCCTTTATTCGAACGAATATCGCAATCGATTTTTATCGATTTGAAATTTATTGATTTTTGTTTATATGAGATACTGAACGAAATAGCTTTACAAACTTATTGAATTTTGTCGTTAGTAAAAGAGATTTCGAGTTTAATAGCAAAAAAAACTAATAACATTTTATTTTCATGGTTGTAAGACATGATTTAGTTAAATATCATTTATTTATAAACGACCACTACAATAAGGACTGATTGAGAATATTTGAAACCTATTATAAAATTAAATATAAATATATTTCACAATTCAATTTCAATCGATTTGAAAAAAAAATCGATTAATCAATATCCTCAGACACGCATAGTGGACATCCCTTTTTGTTTACGTCGTATAACTTCGTGCATATTCGGCAATTCTCGGTACGCAATTATGTATCTCAGTCACACGTTAACATTGGTGTCGTGTTCGTGTCGCTATCTCTGTCTTGAGTACAGGCGGTTACAAAAGTTTTCGTTGAGTTGATCGTTATTATTTGTTATTATTATATTGTTGAGTGTTAAGTTTAAATTTGTTCGTGTTTAAGTTTGTTTTAGTGATAATTTGGAATATTCTACTTGGAATTTTGTATTATTCGGGAACAAAGATGCCACCAAAGCATAATATGGTTTTAAATCGCCAGGCGAGAAAAATAATATTCGATTTAACGCAGTATTTTAAAAAAGAAAAAGAAGAAGGCGTAAAAAATGTTGACAGTTTTTTTAAGAGTTGCTGAGTGAATCCTGAATTCATTAGGTTATTTTTATTGCTTTATGTCTCATAGCGTTTTGATATTTATTTTATTTGTACTTGGTCTCTGTATAAGGAAATTTTTATTCGAATATCAGTTTAAAAGAAATAAATGCCTATAACACTTTTTTTTACGAGTGTACATGCGCAAAAGTTCGTAGAGGCTATGTTCAGGCCCGCCAAGTTACGTTGGTCGTATTGTAACATTATATTATTATTTCATCGTGGCATAATTACACGACTTCTTGGCTTCTAGAAAATATTTGTCTTGCATTTTTAGATGAAAAAGTGCGAAATCCGACGTCCTGGTGACAGATATTTTTCTTCAATAAAATAACCTATTTACACAAATTAAAAATTAAAAATAAAATTTTATACAACCGGAAAATAATTTTAAATTTACAACTCACCTAGTCAAAGTCTCGTATTCATGCATCATTTTCTCATTCTCCATAGCGATACCGACAACTTTGCCGATCCTCTTGCCCTGCACTGTTTCTTGCTTCATCTTACTAAAGTAGTGATAGTAAGTCACTACGTAGGTAATGATAGACTTTTCGTCCGGGTGGTCGACGGCGATATCTGTGTAATAGATATAAAATTTTAAAATTTTATAAAATTTTCCAAAAATTATCAAGTAGTCTTTGTTTCTTAGGATATTGCCTGTATGAACATCTAGTTTTAAATTTATATTTAACAAATCTAGTAAGTAAACCTTAATACCATCGGAAGTATTCATACATATTAATATTTTGTTTATTATTCAATATTCAATACGAATTATATCAATCTCATGGTTACCTTCAGCATCCAACAGTTTAGTAAGTCCGAGTTTCTCCTCAGCAACATTGAAGGCGTTATTCAAGTTATGCATCGGATTGCTTCTGTGCAGTTTCTCAAACTGTATGAGATCTGGTCTGTGCTTGTGTATGATAGCGTTGAAGGCCAAACCATCACGCCAGGAAGTCGTGAAATTGCGTACATTCACGTTGTTGTAACCGGCCGTCTTCATTTGACACCATAATAGGAGCGCGTCCTTGGCGGATTTTGTCTCTTTGTTATCTGTCTCTTCTATGGTTATATCTTGAATCTATGAATAATGTTCAGGTTAAGATTATGTTCATTGTTGTTTCAATTAATTAATTTACTAATTATTAAAAATATGTTTATCGTGTTCCGCCCATAAATACTACCAAATGTATCGTGGTATTTATTCAATGTAGAACTAACGCAATGATGAATACATACTGAAGTTTATGTACAAATAAAGTTATATTTTATTTATTTATATGCAACAGGCGCCCAACGTGTTTAATAGCCTAAAACGTTACCTGGAATCGTAAAATGATAGTCCATATGAGACCCAGGTTGAGCCTCGGGTTTCCATCTACGATGTCGTGGGATCCCATGTTCTCGAGATGCACTCGCTGCTCGCGCAGAAACTGCAGCGCCTTGTCCACGTTCTCCAAGCAGTGGATACGCATTTTGCCTTTCGTTGGACGAGGCTGGAATAAAAAGGGTAATTTAGATATCTATTAGTATTATATCTTATTTCAAACCGAACTGTTTCTTATTTCGTTCTTGAACTTCTTTTCGGTTAAGACAGCTTCTGCCAATATCCAGCACAAACATTGGATATATAATTATTTCAATAAACACAGATTGTTTCAACAGATTTAATGTTAATTTTAAAAACAACATAAGTAATTACTTAAACGATTAGATCAATGGATAATGTGTTGCTTATAACTGGTATATGTATCTTTGGTTTAAAAAAAGCCGGCCATATGAATGAATTGAATATGTATAATGTATTCGATAAATAACTAAATTAACTTACCAATCTCTCCCCTGAGAGTACTTCCAGCAGTTTGATGAGCATCTTGCCGTCCCGCATGTCCACGTAGAGGTCGCCGATGCGGCAACCCACTCGCACCAAGTGTGAGTTCACCCATTTTTGAAACGTCTTCTTTTGTACGCTCTCTCGTTCGTCTGGAATGTACGTATTGAACTTACAATGGTGATACATATAGACAAGGTATAGAAACAGCAGCTTGCCGAAAAAACGAAGGATATTACAAAATAAGTATAGAAGAGCTTTACAAAGCGAAAACAATTTTGACCTTCCGTTTTGAACAAAAGTAAACATAATTATGATGCAATAGAAATAACAGTAAATGTTAACACATTAACCGCCAGTGGGGCAGGCCGCGGCGAGGGCACCGGAGTTTCCTCCTTGGACACCCGTCCGGATCAGCCAGCGACATCGCAGTAACTCACTGCAGGATTGAGTTCAGTAAGCGATATGTGAAACACAAGAAGATCGAATGTCGCCCCACGAGCGGAACTGGAGCGAAGTAAGCTTATGTAGCAATGCACCAAGTCGTAAATATATATTTCTTTTATTTTACATATATCACAAAATCACTGCTCCCTATGAGGAATATTAGAAACACCACTGTTGACACAGTATTCGATAAGACCATTGATAATAGTAATTATAAACATAGCCTTCCGAAAAAGGACATCACATTTCACGTTCACTATGAACTACACCATTCGCAAATAACCTTGACCAAGAACACCGCATCGCGTCACTAAAACAAGCACTTTTACGAACCTCTGAGTTCAATTACAACTTTATCATAATACAACTCCAATCCGGGCACTTCTATGTCGACACCTCTCTTGATGAGATCGTAGCACTCCGTCGATGTCATATCACTAGCATGGACTGATCACTAAGCTCGTGGTTCGAGACGAAAGACCGGTAACAATTAGAGCGACAAAATCTAACCAGCTACTGAGTAAGGATATTCGATACGCACGCTTCAGATGTCGTCAACTACGGGGTAATGAACTACATAGAATCCTTATTGTATTTGTCTATTGTTGCACTAAAGATTCAAATTCTCCGCGAGGTTATCAGCTCTTGATCGTGATTGGCGATGAAATCAAAGTCAACTATGATATATCTACCCGATAGAACTATGGATTTCATTACGTCATAGTAGATTTTGAGTACGAACAGTTTTATTTTAAAGTATTTACACGAATTATTTTTGACGCACGCTTGCGTCTTCGAGTAAGTTCACTCATGGTAGAGTATAGATAACACTGTACAGGCGATCTTATCAAGTATCTTTTCAGTTACTGATAAAACTTCGTTTCGTACGGTATAAAAGTATAAACATAAATTCAAACTAACCAAATGTTCAGCATACGTGTATTATAGGGAAAAAGGAAATCGCTCCATGCTCGATGATAAGCAGTAAGCTGTATTGGCATTGGTTAATTATATTTGTATGTGTTGTGATGATATTTTAAAGTTTACAATTAATTATTATGGTCGTCATTAAGTAAAATGCGTGTATTATTGTATAACACCGTAACGAGTATTGCAGTATAATTTTCCCGCTACACAATGAATATAATACACGGCTGTAATCGAACTCTTTATCAGTCGCCTACATTGGCTACCAGCCGTATCATTATCAACATTTCTTTATCATAATAGGATATCGAAACTATGTTAAGAAATATATTTAAACAAAACATAATGTTGTTAAGCAATTTGTGGTATGAGAGGCGATTTTAGATCTTTTAGATCTGCCTATAAACAAGATGGAGTCGAATAGGAATTCAAAATAGATATTTTATAAAACTTTAGATATTCAATTAAAAACATGCACATTGCACAATGCACAGTTCTGAAAAATCAAAATCAAAGCAACTTCTTAAATTTTATTGCAGGTATTAGATATCAAAATCTTTATTTTGAAAGAGCAAATTAAGAAATATGCATGTTATACGCATAAGATTTTTATTATTATGTATTTTATTTAATGTAAAACGTATGTTCTTACTTTTAAGTAGATATTATTTAGGCCAAACTATCCATAAAATGAACTCGTAACTTTGTAGCTCTCACACTAAACCCAGTTTTATTATTTTATTAGAACTCGCTTAGCCTCACTTCCTTGTCGCATAAGTCGTGCATCTGTCGTTTTATATTATAGCCTGTCCATCTGTTTTAATCCTTAATTTACAGCAGTTTCTACGCGAACAGAGACTCGAATAATTTCTTATTTTATAAAAATAATCAAAAATTAGGGGATTATAATCCTACTAGAAGACGAATAGTAAGTAGATAATTGAAATGAAATGAAAGTAATCGCGATTAAATTCGTTAAGATTAAATCAAGTAAAATGCAATATTCTTAAATACTGCCTATCATCAGTAATTATATGTATAAGTCCTTCCTCCCATTCACCTTCCCTATTTTATTAAACCTATAAACTTCTAAAAGCAATCACCTGCAAGCGCCTTGATGCGCGATCGTTCGAAAAGCCTCGACGACGAGTTGCCGCCATCGTACTCGATCTCATCGATGATCTCCTGGCCGTGGCCCACGGACGGGTCCCAGCGGGACACCGAGATGTCGGTCGTCATGGCGACCTAGTGCACCTCACCGCGCCACAATCACTTCTGCAAACAAACGGGTGCAATATTAGCATGTGTTTACATTACACATAGAAAGAGCATGCATTTGGGTCACGCGCGCGTGCTTTCGCAGTAAATCGACATTTCAGCGCAACATGGTTCATGTTTTCACATTTCATTTGACTAATAAGATGGACCAACCCTTTCCGTTCCGTTCCTATAGGTAGGCTTTCCGTTACCCAATTAAATAATTCAGAAAGTCAATTTAGAGATTGAAAGTACATAAATTAAAGTATTTATTTATACTGGAAACTATTTTATGGGGTAGGCATTTTGTAACGACTGACGATCATCATTGTTAAAAAACCATTGAGTTCGACGACGTTCAGGTCAAGCAGATGAAATAATATGGTTCAATATCTTATTTGCTACTAGTTTTTTTAAGTAAAATTAAACACTGTTATTGCAATTTGATTTAAACTATGACAATATGATGCTTTTAAACAAGTATGGTAGTGTATGATAGGTAGTCGATGAAGTAGTTAGAACATACTAGTAATTTTTATTATAATGTACTTGAATTACATCAAACCAAGTCCAATAATGGCTACAGTACCTACAATATTTTCCACTGTTCCAATATTTACCGGCGACTACTGATAAACCAAATACTAAATAGATAGCACCAATTGCACAAAATCGATACTTAATTTTGCAATGCAAATCGTAAATTAGCTGGTTCAACTTGTACATATTCCAAAATTATCGCATTAACAAGCCATCCTAGTAAATGATTTAAAGTAGTATTACCGAAATATTATTCAATCTATTTAAATTTTAAATACATGCATAGCTACATATTTAAATATGCAACTTATTATTATACTTAGCTCCACAGTAAAATAAAATCACTACAAATGTGCACTCACATTGGATTTAGATCGTTCAAAAGAAGTTCTTGTTACAAAGTCATATCAAAACTGCATACAACTACATATTTTTGTTATACTGATGACGTCACCTCGATAAGATTAGATAGGTGCTGGTTGTTCAAGACTTATCGCATGTAATTACTGGTTACTAACAAAACAGAACTATTTGAACAATGAACCGTTGGGTATTTTACGGATGGTCACGATCCAGCCATGGATATTATCCATTCTTCCTTCTAAAGGAGCAACAATCACTACATAGTATAAAACATAGACACTTTCTGGCGTCTGTGTGTATGCATATTAGATCTTTGAAATTATGCAACATACATATTTTCATGTTTTTTTTTTAAAGATAGAGCCAAGGAAGGAGCTATTCAAGAGGAAGGTATGTTAATAGTTATTACCTGTGGTTATTACTAGGGATGTAACGATACATGATTTTGCCGATACGATACCGATACCGATATTTGTAGCAATGTATCGGCGATACCGATACCGATACCGATATCGATGGCTTGGTAGAAAAATAAATAGTGAATTATGCATAAAAAGTTACCAACATTTAACAGAGACAACTGTTAATCGTATTCTTTTAAATAAAAATGCCAAATCAAAAAACAACAAAACCATTTATTTTAGTATTATTATTTTACGAAGTCAGTTAAACTTTAAGTAATACACATACAATCAGTACCTAATAAAAGTTTACTATTGGTAGAGTTTTTTCAGAAAACAAAGTGCGCACGCGCGGGCGGCCTCCCGCATCGTTCATTGGGCGCGGGTTTTTGAATTATTTGATATCAAAAAAATTGGTTGTTTGTAAAGTAGGTTTACGATCGAGATGTTTACGTGATAACATAATGCAGTGGCAGCGCTCGAGATGAAACGGGAGATCGGTCCGTCTCTCTCTCGTTATACCTGCGATCGCGCTCGTGAGGTTTTGGTGTGACACAAGTTTATGAACATGTCACCCGACTAAAACGATTTTAAAAACGTTATCACGTTAAAAATTAAAAAAAATTCAAAATTATTTATTTCTTTCCTTTACATAAACAAATTTGTGATTGGAACACTCCTAGTAAGCAAATAAAATGCTTGTGTCAGGAGGTTCCGCTCTTCCTTAACACTATTACAGAAACGGAAATAAAACAATATGAATGAATACAATGCAAAAACATAAAAGAAAAGAAAGAATTTAATAAAAAAATATCGGTATCGGTTGATTTATTATCGGCGATACCGATATATCGGCTTGCCGATATATCGGCCGATATATCGGTATCGGTATCGGTATCGTTACATCCCTAGTTATTACCAAGTTTCTTATC
Source organism: Colias philodice (assembly GCF_061535455.1). NCBI lineage: Eukaryota > Metazoa > Arthropoda > Insecta > Lepidoptera > Pieridae > Colias > Colias philodice. Next base: position 3,642,910 of record NC_143092.1, on the reverse strand, counting down.
CTACACATAGATTCATGCAACTTAGAATACTGTTGTTAAAATAATCTTTATTTGCGACTATGAGGTGTTAAACATTTCAAGTTTCGAAATTTGAATGATTTGCAAATTAGTATACGCAGCTATGAACACCTATTGTTTTTAGCTAGTGGCTTCATTTTTATGGTCTGTTTCAGCTTAATAGTTTATTAGTGCTGTTTTTCATTGAGAGTACATATAATGATTTAAAAACATTTTTTTGTACAAAAATAGAAATAAACTTTTCCGTACGTATTAAAAATAAACAATCACATTTTCAAAGACTTTGGGGAGCTTTTTCTTTTGTGTCCCACGTTCATTATCTTAACACTTGAATGTCCCCCACGTTCAGAAAGCTAAGGGTTCTTAAAAATTGATCAAGTCAGCATATTTATTTTATTATGATTCTTCTAATTATAGGTATATCGAATAACAAAGACTAAACTAAATGTTACTTTTATAAGTAACATTTAGTTTAGTCTTTGTTGATGAGTTTATACTCAGAAACATTTCTTCTTTCTTACGTGTAATACAAAAATATTTGTAAATTCTTATTAAAAAGATAGGAATGATTTTGATCATGTAAATCAACATATTCATTAAGCCAATTTATTAGAATTTCAGAATATATTAAAAGAACAAACCGTACCATACTATAGTACGTATCGTACTTTATCTCGATTTCAACCGGCTAGATAGACACATTTAATCATAAATCAGGTCTATAAATACATAAAGGTTCGTCAGTGAGTCAGTCAGCTACGATTTGGTCGAATCACGCGAATTGCTATAACCCCAACAGTTTACTCGTCTCTGACCTTCTTCAACAATAGTTCCACTTTTTGAACGAAGGCTGTTCGTCTGTTCGAATTGACCAACCGTAAATGTCCCTTGATATCAACTTATTTGGTATAATTTATCTTCTAACGATTACGTCATTTATTGGTTTCCAAATAGTTTCATGTTGGTTAATGATACGAATGTTTATCAATCTTGTCGATTTGTTGCTGTGTAAACAAGTTATATGATCATGCAAATCATTTCCATTTTCAAGTCTTATAGGGTATTAGGATAATTCTAGATATGACTTAATCCTTAGCTTTTTACTGCGTGACTAATGTGTGAAACTAACAAATTCAATTCTCACAATAAAATGAATACGATGTCTCAATATTATCGCATGAGAAATCACGTTGGCAAAAAGTCCAGTTTATTAAAAAATATGACTTCACTTCAAGATCGGATTTGGGAAATAACACTTATAAAATATTTTATATTGGAGACATGATTATTATTCCAAAAACGAGAGTACATTCCAAATATTCATGTTCTACATTTTCTTCAAGTTCTAAGTTTTTTAGCGCAGCTCTACAATATAATATTATTCATATGATGTAAGTGTAACTGTACGCGTGTAAGTCTATTACCATTATAAGATTATAATGAGTAACTAACGGTGACTCACGCTAATAGGTATAAATAACTCATCCTTATTAAAGCCAAGATTGAGTAAACAAAAACAGAATATATCTACCTATAGCTAAATAAGTATGCGACAGCCACAGATTGGAAAAAAAACCAAAAAACTTTCTAATACTTTAATTATATAAAAATTACAATGAAATATTATATCTAAAATTATTCTAATACATTCGACGATCGAATATAGAATGAATATTTTAATTAAATTAAAATAACATGAGTTGCCCAATTGAGGTCAGCCGTCGTCACATCCACAATACGCTGAAACTGCAACGTCGGCGATCTGCTTCAGTTAGGTATACGTAATTCCTCCCCCCTTGGAACGGCGACTATTTTAGACCTTCAGTGAAAATATCGCCGGAACATTTTCAGGGTTACCCGTTTTCCTTTCTGTCTCGGTTGCAGATGGTTGCTGGTGTTCTTTCCTTCGGTTACGTCTCTTTATGCGCTGTCTAGTCATATGTATGAGAGCCAATATGACCGCACACAGAAGTATTGAGTAGACAGGTATTGTTGTGTGATGGAGGATACCTGATTGTACGCTGTCAATGTGTAAAGGATGCTGGATTAGGATTTTATCTTGGGCGTGGTGTAATCCTCGCAGATCGATGGAGTTGAGATTGATGCGGGCTGCTGCAATCTTTTGGTTTCCAATATCATAGGATATGTTGATTAATTTGAGGGGTTGGCCTCTGATCTCATCGTTGTCGTTAGCAATGGTTAATTGTCCTGTCTTGAAACGACATCCGATAGGAACCGTGATGAGATAGCTTCCTTGAAGTGATGTGTGGCTTCTATTGTTGCAAGTGAGATGTACTTTAGTTTGCTGAGGGAATGATACAACGTAGTGCTGATCATCGAGTTTTTCCATGGCCTCCCGTAACAAATTTACAGTAGTGAGTTCGCAGGATTCCTGAAGGGTTCGGTTGATGATGAGTTCTTGGATGCAATCCGATTTGGTGCGAATCTGATGAACAATCGCTTTACCACAGAGATACCAGTTTTTTAACTTCGGGCATTCTGCCTCTATGTACATGAACGACAACTCGTTTGTTGCTATGAAAGGAAAGGGTGGTATAAGGGCTTGGGCGTGTTTATTAGGAACTATGGATAATCTATAAAAGTCATACTTATCTCTAGATACTATAGGAAACTTAAAAACGAAAACTATATTTCTATCGACATAATATGATGCCGGAATAATAACATCATAATATTCTCTAAGTTCTAAATCTAAAATCTGCTCTCTACCGTAAATTACTTTTAATCTACTAACTATTGATTCTAGTATATCTATATCTATCATTGAATGATGCGTGCTCGAAGCACGAATAAAAGCTAAACTATTTTCTATCCTAAGTAATTCTTGAGTTAGATCTTCTACATTTTCAGTTAACAATTCTAGAAGTTGAGCAAACTTGGCATATTTAACTAGACTTTCTTCTCTACGTACATCACTATTGATAATCAAGTTCAACGTAGTGTTAATTTTGATCTGGTTTTCTAAAATTTGGGTTAACACACTACTATGCTTAGACATCCACTCCTTGTTAATACTAATATGATTATTAAATTCTTTAACTATTTCATTCTGATTGGTTTCTAACGTTTTAATAGCCCTATTATATGCTAAAGCATCAGTTTGATCTAAATTTCCTGTTATTCCTTTGATGATTGAACCTAATCCATCTACAAGACCTCTTTTAACGCGATTCGGTTCCAAAGATCGTAACTGCTTAAGAACTTTGTCAAGCTTGTTAGAAAGATATAATATCTGAATTTCATATATTGGAAGGGTGTCGTTTGTTAATCGGTCTTGGTAGCTTAGTAGTTGAGATTGCATCGAGTGGATATTACTCTCTATGTCAGTCAAGTTTACGTACTGAAGAAATGTATGATGGTGTGTCGTAAGTCTCATAAGTCCAAGTCTGTAGGGTAGTAACCCGGGTCCGTCATCCAGGTTCTCAAGTTTTATCTCTTGAGGTCGCGTCAATGGAAGTACCGTCATTAGCAGAATCCTGTAACAAATTGGCCGCTTTAGGTATACGTTTCAACCTTGATTTTGCTACAGGGCCGCGTTTTTTCGACGTATATATATGAATGGGTAGATTAGCTAAAACTGTATCTTGTGTATAGCGAGGGGCAGTTTTTTGTCGACTAGCAAAGGGGTTCTTAATAAAGACCTGTTGTTGGGGTGCGTATTCTATCTCGGGTTCACGAGTCTTATTTCTATTATCCATTATATCGGTACGGTGAGCAAGGGATGAAGAGTTAATTATGTCATATACTTTTGTCATTTGGTCTCTGTGATTTTGGACGTACTGTTGTAATAATGTCTGTGTAAAGTCAATGTCCATGCAGTCTCTGGGGTCAAAATGTCCTGTTAGTAAGTCAAAGGGCCTACATCGAGTGAAACTATGTATACTACTATTATAAGCTATGATTGCATAGGGCATGAGATTAATAATAGGTTCTTCTTTACGTTGTAATTTAAGAAGCCTAAGGTGTTCAAGGATAGTCAAATGAAACCTTTCGATATTTCCATTATCGTTAGGAGAATGAGCTAATATTCTATGATGGTTGATCTTATGTAATCTTGTAAATTCCATAAACAGTTGGTTGGTGAACTCGGTCCCATTATCCGTTACGATGGTTAAAGGAATACCATGATGCGTGCAATAATGTAAGAGGGATTGTAATATACTAACAGCTGTTCCGTCACGTAAGTGGTAAGCTTGACCGTATTTAGTGAAAACGTCTATAAATGTTAAGTATTTCTCGCCTTCTGCTGTAAACAAGTCTATATGAACTATTTCAAACGGCTTGGTAGCTGGAGGTACAATGTTAAACTGAGGTCTAACGGGATGCCTATCATACTTTGCCTGTCCGCATAGTGTACATTCACTTATGAATTTTGTTATGTGTTCCTTCATCTTTGGCCAATAATACTTCCGGGATAAAGCCAAAAAAGACTCATTTATTCCTCTATGGTTGGTTTTTCCGTCATGGTAGTGGCGGATAATTTCCTGTTGACGAAGGTAATCCTTAACATTTTCCAATTCCATTTTAACTAACACAAGATTCATGGATGAACTTCTAAATTTATCTTGTAGTATCGGGATAATCGAATACATTCCCAATGGAGGAGTAATTAACAGGGCGGTTTTTACCTTTGGATTTACGTATTCTTTGACGGCGTTGATTACGTCTTCCTCTAAATTAGATTCTGATAATTGAATACTAATGCGCGTGTGAGTATCAAATGGTTTAGTTACCTGGGGCCGCTTTTTAACACCATTCACGATAGTAAAGTGTACTTGTCTATTGAATTTATTGAGTGGTTCGTCTGTGATAGGGATTTCCAAAATTGGATTCTCATTACTAGTGTGAACAGTCTCAGTAGATGAATTAGCTTGAGCTCGTATGGTATCGGATGGATTTCCCATAATTGAATTAAGCTCGTCAATTTCATCTATCAAAGACATTACGTCTTTGGTGTGAATTTCTACCCGGGAAAGAGCGTCAGCATTGGTGTTAATTTTACCTTTTTTATAAACTACTGTAAAATCGTACTCACTTAGTTTAAGTCGCCATCTTGTAAGACGTGAATTCGGCTCTTTCAGATTCATCATCCATTGTAGTGGCTTGTGGTCGGTTATGATCTTGAACTTTCGACCAAATAGATAGGGTCTAAAGTATTTTGTAGCCCATACTATAGCAAGCAGTTCTTTTTCGATTGTACTGTAGTTCAACTCACTTTCGTTTAGGGTTCGCGATGCATAACACACGGGTTTATCTGACCCAATCGGACCCTGTGATAGGATGGCTCCAATAGCAACATTTGATGCATCCGTAGTTAGTACAAATTCCTTGGTAAAATCAGGATATTGCAGGATGGGGTCGTTAGTTAAGAGACTTTTGCATTTCTCAAAGCAATTTATGTATTCATTGTCGACACTGATTTTCCTTCCTTTCTTCAAACATTGAGTGAGTGGCTTAGTAGTGCGAGCGAAATCTGGAATAAATTTCCTATAATAACCAAGTAGGCCTAGGAATTGTTTTATCTCTTTAGGTGTCTTCGGGATGGGGTATTTTCTTATAGCCTCTATCTTGTCAGGATTTGGTTTGATTCCATCCTTACTGATGATGTGTCCAAGATAAGCTGTTTCAAGCTTCAGAAACTCAGATTTATCCATCTGAATTTTGAAGTTTGAATCTCTAAGTCTCTGAAAAACCTTTTCAAGATTAATCATGTGCTCCTGTAGGGATGTGCTGAACACTATTATATCATCGAGATACACTAGGCATATCTCGTTTTGCAGCCCTCTCAGGACGTTGTCCATTACTCGCTGAAATGTGGACGGAGAATTTTTGAGTCCCATAGGCATACGTAGAAATTCAAAATGACCGTGTTCAACATTAAATGCTGTCTTTTCTATGTCCTGTGGATCCATCTCCACTTGATAAAATCCACTCGCCAAATCAAGTGTGGTGAAGTACTGGCACTTCCCTAACTTATCCAGAACATCACTTATATTGGGAATAGGATATTTATCGTCTAGCGTTTTTTCGTTGACTTTTCGAAAATCAACCACAAGACGCCATTTCTGCTTACCAGATGCATCTATCTTCTTTGGTACTACCCAAATGGGTGAGCTCCATGCAGATTCAGATGGTCGTATTATACCCTGTTCCAACATTTTCTTGATCTGGTCCCTTACTTCCTGACGGTGTACGAATGGATATCGGTAGCTCTTTGTATGAACCGGCAATTCATCAGTAGTTCTTATTCGATGTTTAATTTTATTCGTAAAGGTAAGAGCTTCCCCTTCAATGTAAAAAACGTCAGAATAGCGGGAGCAAAGCTTAATAAGATTAGCTTTTTCCTCTTCGTTCAAGTGATCCGTTCGTAAACGTGAAATGACATCACGTGCGCGTGAGTTTAATTGTTGAGTACGCGTGCACTCAACATTAAATAATTCTGCGTGCGCTGGTGTATCTAATGAAAATATGATGTCATTTGGTGTAGGATTCTCAATCTCCAAATAACCACGGTTATTCTTAATAGTAGTAATACATTCGTGAATTATGCAATTACAAAGTACTTGCTCCCTAACGAGTACATCACCATCAATCGTGTCTACGGGAATACGAATGATTTTAGAAGTTCCCGCTGGAATTATATCCTCGTATAAGTTCACGTTGCAAGAGTTGTACATCATAATAGGATTTGACGCAGAGCGAGTTAACAGTTTACCTTCTCTTAAATCAATTCGAGCTTCCCAACCGCTTAATAAATCTAAACCTATAAGTCCGTCGAAGTAGTCATGAAATCGATATATGAAAAGCTTCATACTATCAGGGTCATTAAACTCATCGAAACATGGTAAGGTTATTGAATAGTTATTCCTACTGGTCGCATGTATATTGGTTACTTCAAAAGGATCGAAATTGAGAGGATAATTTGCAAAATATTTCTCGACAGCTTCAGGGCTTATGAAGGATTGGTTGGCACCCGTATCAATAAGTAGTTTCAAAGGTGGGTTCCTAATCTGAATGTATGGTAACTGTCTTTGCGTTTGAAGATTCAATTCTATCTTGGTTTTGGTGAATTCGAATCCTCCTGAAAATCCTGTTCGGTTTGATTAGGTCCTAAATGCGTTTGATAGTCGTCATGTGGTGGGTTGTTCACAGTAGTATCGTAATACGTCATGTCATAGGTGGGTTCATGAGTAAGTCCATTATCAGAGTAGTCATAATACTGCGTATAGTCAGGTTCTTGATAATAACCACCGTAACCGTAGTAAAAGTCATTATAAGCCGCGGAGTCGTTCAAGTTAAGTTCATGGGATTTAAAATAATTGGATGGTGGTGGATTACCAAATTTACTCCAATCATGACCCGCGATCATCCTATTAGTCGGAGGCAATTCTTTAGGAGTGAATCGTTGTACCCCACTCATAGGCTGAGGGCCTTGTGTCTGTGGTGAATTATGGCGTGGTTGTAATCTAAATACATTACTCCGAGGATTATAGTTAGGTGGAGGTGCAGCGAACATTCTTTGCGTGTTAGTGGGCATACGATTTTGGTTAAATGGGTGTGTAGGAGGCCTAAACGGGCGTGGTGCCATAGGGGCCTGCAAGTTGACTGGTGATTGGTGATTCTGTAGACGCGGGGGTGTGAAAGATAACGAGGGTTGTGCGAGGTTAATCTTAGGAGTTGGTTGGGTTTTAGTAGTGTCATTTCGCGATTGGAGGTACATTACATTAAGTTCCTCCTGGACGTATTCGAGCGCCTTTTCGATAGTAGGAGGGCGCATGCAGCGTATACGGGAACCTAGAGGTTCTTTAAGTCCTCGTACAAACGCTTGCATCGTCACTTTCTTATATAAATCGCGTTTCGCTTCGATGGTAGTGGCAATACTTTCATGTAACGTCACATAGGTCATGATAGTGCTGAACAAAGTTTGACAATGCTCATAAAATTCTTGAGGTGTTCTACTACCTTGCGTCGTTAAGGAGAGGTCATTGTACAAGGCGGTTTCATCGCGTTGATCCGAAAAGTTATTAATCAGAGCACTTCGAATACCTAACCAACTATCCGGTATGCCATTAGAATTAATTGTACATGCTGCGGTCCCAGTTATTTTGTTAAGGATACCATTCAGCAAGCACAAATTTGAAAACTCGCTACCCGGTTCGGTGCTCAAATATTGCACAACTACTTGATCGCATATTCTTATAAACCGAGGTAAAATGTTGGGATTTCCGTCAAAATCGGGAACTAAGCGAAGGGCTTTAAAAATTGTGTCCGGGTCTCTAGGATGTGCCATTTCTAAATTGAATAAATTATCTAAAAATAAACTATTATCTAAATCTGTATCTCTATTGTTATCTACTACACGTTGGCGGGCCTGACGCGATTCAGGGTCCCGCGACCTAAAGGCTCTAGGGTGATAAATTTTGTGCTAAAGGATACACTTAGGAATAAAGGAAGCAACACGAGAATAATTCAAGTGTACTTACATATACTGCATTTTCTGGTTTCTCTCCGTGAATCGAAGTTTGGATTCCCCTGGGCTGTTGCAGAACTGTAGATTCGTGATATCCGATGCCGGTGCTTGAAAGCCCCCAAAGTAGCTTCTCGACGTATAGTTATATCGATGTAAGATAATTGGTCTTGAATACTACTTGCGGATATCCTACCGACTGCGCCAAATAAGTATGCGACAGCCACAGATTGGAAAAAAAACCAAAAAACTTTCTAATACTTTAATTATATAAAAATTACAATGAAATATTATATCTAAAATTATTCTAATACATTCGACGATCGAATATAGAATGAATATTTTAATTAAATTAAAATAACATGAGTTGCCCAATTGAGGTCAGCCGTCGTCACATCCACAATACGCTGAAACTGCAACGTCGGCGATCTGCTTCAGTTAGGTATACGTAATTAGCTACTTTATCTTAAAGTTTGATAATACAAATATTTACGAATTTTTGTTAACATAAAGACTACATATAACAAAAAATTGAGCACCTATCTTGTGTTAACAATGTGGTATTATTAATTTTTTAAACTTCCTAAGATCGTCGTGATGGAAAGTATCGAACCAAGTGATTGTGTAGCGAGGTCAATGGCCTCAGCAGGCAGACATGGCGTCGTCGATACCATGGTAGTTACATTTACAATCATTAATAAACCACGAATATAAGCACAAAGCACTAATGCATTTATAATTTTTCTCTGATTGTGTCATAAATTCGTAGAAGTCATTTAAATACCTGATTTTATGCAAAGCGGTTGCTGCATTGCAGATAAATAGACCGTACAAAAAGTGATTCAATTAAATATTTAACAACCTACTTAAATTAAAATTCTTCTGGCAACAAAATCAAAGATAAAAGTGATATTTAAATTCCTAGCAATTGTCATGTCTTTTTAATGTTAATTAGTAATTACTAAAAAAATATTGCTATCACCAGTACTATTCTTTAAATTTCCTTCAAGTAACTAAGATTTCATGACAAACTAATAACTCAAAATTCGAACGCAACACTAAAATCAATTTATAAATATATACATATAATACATAATGTAAATACGTAAAACCCCCAACTAAGGTTGGCAAGGAGCAAGAAGCTTTTCGCTGAAGTAAGTTATAATACTTGTTATTACGCAGTCACGTGTGCATGTAAGGATTCACTTAATAACTTCCCCTAACCCTTACTTTGCAGACCTTTTACGTGTATGAAGAGTTTTCTTTCAAGCCTTTTGTAAAACCTGTATTAATTAAATAAACGAAAGCATATACTACCCGTATATCTAAAACATGTGTAGTTACTAGTAGTAGCTGATGTATGTGTGATGCAGTCAATCTATCATGTTTTGCGATAATGTCAAAATGACTGTGAAGGCAAATTATTTATGTAAATAAATAACTTTTTGTACCTCACGGTTGTGTTTTACATTTACCAGTGTGAAATTATTAGTGCGTGGGGCCTATAGCGTGTTAAAAATCCTTTGCTATTATTATTCTTTATACCTAAATGCTATTGAAATACAAAAGCACTAAATCTAGACAAGAGTCCTGCGGCACGTGATACTGTTCGACTCCGCACCGCCCGCGCCCCCTCGTTCAAATGAGTAGACGTCACGACTCACGCTACCTCCATTAAGAGGGGCCCATGATAAAGCCGAGTGTCCCTACACAAGTACAAAACACCGCATAGCAAATGACATAATATGCACCGCGTCCATGCAACTCTGACATTTATCGACAATGGCATTAAGGTTATAATAGCGAGCATCTCCGCAATAGATCCACCAGGAGACAAGTCATTCCGGTTCGAAAGACGGATGTCCTGATTCCGGTGACTACAAGCACTATCTAGGCTAGACTATGTTGAAGATTGATCACTAAGGCCCATTACCACAGACATAGATAGACTACGCAAGTACCGCGATCTGTATGAAAACCAAGCGTGTCATATTTTTTGTACTGACCTTGACGCGTTATGACGTCACGAGCGCTTTTTAGTGATGGTAATTTCATTTTACGCTAAATCGATTAGGACGCCACTCGCGCGGCGATTCTAGTATCGTCCTATCCCATCGAAGTAAATCGAAAGAAATCAGATCAAACTAGATCTATGTCTAAGAGGTAATTAAATAAATGAATCGTAATCGATTACTAAATCGATTCAAGACAGAAAAATGATAATTACCATAGACAGAGGAATGATAAAATAAATTTATAAACCTTTTAATATTCTAACAAGTAAACTAATGTGTTTTAGCTTTTTCTTACATATGCCCATTGAGTTACCGTGTAATACGTACTAGAGAGGCCATCGAAAGAAAGTAATGAAACTGTCAATCAATCAATCTTTATGTCCCGTTGCATCAATCCATTTTTCTTTTATGTTCGGGTTACTTGGAAAACTGAAAAAACAAACATAGTCTAAGCAATAAGGAGTTTTGACAAAAAAAATCTATGCCTTTTTTTCTGAAAAATTGCTCCTTCAAATTATCATTTTTCTGTTCGATTATAAAATCGATTAGAATCGAGAACTGTTGCATCAAATGAACATCACTAACCACAAAATTGGACAGAAAAATGAGAACAGAAAAATGAGAAGACGCTATACATTGCTTGTTATCATACGACTCGATCTTTACCGTGCCAAGTAAAAGCCGCAATGTATTCCGAATCATTTCGTATGATTTGGTATCCGTGTTTGTCACGATCGTTTTCCACAGATATTCTTTATTTGATTTTAAAATAAATAGTGCATATTCTGATTAGAAAATTACTTACCGGTGGAAGGAAACATCTCTGCTAACTCGGCCACTCACAGCTGTGGAGTTTCTACAGTTTATAACGGCGTAATTCGGCATTTTACTTTATTCAGCTTCACGTCTTTCCTTGGCGAACTGCAAGCGCGGACTGAGTGTAGGCCAGCGTCAAGTAAGTTTCATAATCTTAGTTTGGACACGGGAAGTACATACACTCGCTTAGTCTATCTTGATACATGTCCGTGCCCATTACAGTTAACGACTTCGATAATTATAATGCAATTATGAAAAACACAAGTATCTAGTTTGATAAGTTTAGGAAAATAACCATATTCAGAATTGTAACTAGTAGAACCACTTCAAGATAAAGCTGATATAACATAACAGCATGCAACGTATTAGATAATACCCACTCACATAACTGGTCCGTAGAATACGACCATAGAGACACACTCACATCATCTGGGGGCACGGTAGTGCCCCCGCCAAGACGAGCCAAGCGACTACGCGCACGGGCACTACCTACCTTTTCTCGAAGCGCTTCGACGTTTTTTTGAACCCTCATAACTTGGGTTTGGATTATGCTAGATTAACAAAATTTTCGGGATATATTGTCAATAGCGGACTTATTGAACATATTAAGTTTTAATTACATTAGCTTTTATACTTCAGATTTTATTTATATCTAAAAAACGCTAATTTCGTCACTGACTCACTGATGATCATCAAAATTCTTAAGGTATTTCCTAATGCCCTAGAAAGCTGAAATTTTGTATGTAAGCTAGTATTAGCACACAAACAACAAAAAAATTATAAAACTTGTAACTTTCATCCCCCAACCCCTTAAACTAGGGGATGGGAGTTTGTATGAGACCTGTAATTTTAAATTAAATTTTGATGACGCTAGAGGTCTAATCTAATAATCTAAAACTTGGTTCCCCTAGATATATATATGTATAGGTACTCCTTGTTAAAAAAAACTTTAAAAATTTAATCGACATATATTGAGACATATACTTCAGATCAGATCATATAAATATGAATGAATAGAAGTGTTGCGAACGTCTCCTGCCTCTTACGTCCACACAGTAGCTAAAAATAAAAAATAAAATTGTTACAAACAACTTACAAAAAGAAATGAAATCCCACCAAAAACATTTTCATGTAAAATGTTGCCAAGACGAGTCCATATGACTCGCACTGTCAAAAAGTTATCAGATCTCATGTAGAGCCAAGCTTCTAACACTACACGCCCTAACTCTACAAGGCCTAACTTCACAAACTCTACACCTTAGTCAAAATATGTGGCTTGGCCGTTCGTTACTACAAGAACTATTGTATAACACAAAAGTAATGAACAGTGAATTAATTTTTCACCTTACGCCGATGTGAATGTAGCGAAATGGCCAGGCCACATATTTTGACTAAGGTGTAGAGTTTGTGAAGTTAGGCCTTGTAGAGTTAGGGCGTGTAGTGTTAGAAGCTTGGCTCTACATGAGATCTGATAACTTTTTGACAGTGCGAGTCATATGGACTCGTCTTGGCAACATTTTACATGAAAATGTTTTTGGTGGGATTATGTATTCTGAACATAGTAGGTATCATTAGGATCTCACTAAGCGAAAAATAACGTATACGACCACGTAGAATCGTTTTCATTTCACGTTTACTTTTAAGTGCGAAAGAAGTACAGCTACTTCACCGATATTAATATAGCATTTATTTCAAGTATCCAATTGAAGCCGTATTCCGTTATATTACAATCCATTTTGTTTTGTTACAACAGTGAAACTTATAATTCCATATCTTTTCATCCTACAGCGAGAACGTAAACTTTGTAATTTAAGACGATGCATTCATATCCATTTAAGCAAATGAATGCAAGGACTATACCGAGGTCTTACTCATATTTTTATACCGTGACGATATTGAATATGGCACTTTAAGATAACTTTTAATCAATTTTCTTTTACATTGAAAGAAAATCTGCATGCTCAGTTACAAGTTCAGATACTGGTGGTTACAACCGTTACAATCTAGAAAAACAAAGACCGGGCAACAACAATCGTCTGAACACCGACAACGAGTCATTAGCATGTGCGTATTGCATAATATAAAAGCGCAGGAAATGATGCGATTTTAATCACGATCACGGAAGTGTGAAAGCTTTTAAATCAATGGGATAGAGTTTATTTTGAGTGCTCTCGACTAACTGTTCATCGTTTAGTTTATTCAAGCCCCGCCCCGTCACAGAACGCCGCGTGCCACGAAATTCCTACGTTTTAACCGTACTCGCTAGAGCTTTTGTTTTGTTTGTTTGTTTCCATAATCAGCCTGCAGCTATTATGCTACGGGAGCACAATTTGCAAGACATTCTTTTGTAATGGATTTTTAACAATATCGTCCTCGGTTTCCGGCGTCTAGACACATTGTTACCTCACCAAGCGCTTGAAGTTTTGGATTATATTTCAACTTCTCTCGTTTGCTTGTTTATAAAATAAAAATTAAGACAACATCAATTGAGCAGTCGTCACGATTTCAGCTTCCTATTCGCTATGTTGTGTACGTTCAGTGTTGACACCGGTCAGCTCTAAATATAGAGTCATTAGCTCAGAACTACTGGACCAGATTTAACGCCACGAATACCATGCGAGCAATCGAAATATTGTTTCTATACAAACATTTGTAATAGCTGCGTTCGTGAAATATGAGATTAAACAAACTATCAGTGGTATGGAATTAGCAAGCGACCCGACAGACAGGTACCTACTTCCCATGTCGGAGTGCGGACGGATCCATTAACCCAAATATAGACCGCGCCCGAAGCCTTGTGTGGCTTTACTGCCATACAATCCGTCTCTATTCCACCTGCTTTATTAACCTTGCATTAGTGAGAGATAGCTAAAAAGTAGCTCGTCATAGTACCGGTCATCACTCTTACCGTATCATGAAGGCATGTTACCGAACTTATTATTTAATGTTATCACGAACGACATGGAAATAAAAGATTATGTTAACTAGACTGTGTAAGTTTTTTTTTTATTCCACTTGCAAGTTAATATATTAAATAACAAGTACATAACTGCTATTGTAGTAAATACGCAACAAAGTATAACAAAACCTTGGCGTAGTTTCCGATGCAAACAGTGCGTTAAACATTGCACTGACGCTGCGCTCCCCTCTGACAGGAACCATGACCACGTGTTATAAATAATTGTTATAAACATAACAGCGGTCGAAACGTGATGATTAACAGAAGCAAAAGGTAGCGACTTACTATTTGCCTTTTGAATTATACTAGCGTCTAGCTACATCAAAACAAACATTGGTTTATAATCGATTATTATTTTATATCAATTAGAATTTAGAGTTCACCCAAAATAGTCAAAAATGCCGGGGATACAAATTTAGGTGGAGGCGCAGAGAACCTCATAAGAGTCATACAATTTTCACATCTTGATAATCATCTTACTTTTGGCTGACGTGATGTTATTTTTCCGTCCGTATGACCTAAAGCCATTATTTTTAAATTCACGTGAGTACATTCGGTGCGAATTACTTAAACAAGACCAATGAATCCAATTCAGACTTTGTTTATCAAAACGATCATACTAAATAATGACGACCAGAGAATGATTGTCATAATTTAATTTAGTTTTCTATTGACGTCTGTTTATATTGTTTGATGTTATGTTCATCAGCAGTATCTCATTGTTAATCACATTAAGGAAATAATATAAAAGCAAATATAATCACTGTCACAAGTCAAAACCATGAATTCGATTCGTCCAATCCACCTTCACATTGATAAGATTACGATGCCAACGAACGATCGCGTTCCGAAATAGTTGTCCCAAAAATAGACGGGGACGTCATCTATGTACCAACCTATAATTTAAAATTATCCCATTGTTTGTCATTCAATTCCCATTCCGTCACTGTTATTACGGTTGCACCATCATAGCTGCGAGTTGAGAGTCAATGAGATTGCGCGTGGGTGTCGGCACTGAACTCTACTAGAGCAGGATGAGTCTAATTTGTTGCCAACCACGTATACCTCTATAGGTAGGCATAGTTAATGGCGCCCAGCGGAGGTCATTTTATACCGCTACATGAAGTCAGTGCCGAGAATTATCTATTTCGTACTTTATTTACATACCTATCAGAAACATTACAATGCAATGTTTTATCACTATTATCACACATTTCATTAATTATATGGACGTCAAAAGATTATAATTCGAAAGTATCAGTAATACGATAGTAACTACACATGAGAGATCCTACCTAATGAAAACTTACAAGTGCCACAGATGGGTCGTGTTCCCAATTTTTGGTTATTTTTCTTCCCTACCAAGAAAGTCACAATTTATTTTAATTTTCATCGTTCGTTTCATGTGTGGGTTCAATACTTTCAGGAGTACATGTAAAACAGAAAAAACGTTGTCAGAAAATTCGTGCTGAGATAAATGTTGAGGAAATTTCAAGTATGTGTTATAAATTCTAATGGAACTGTTCGTGCGGAGCAAATCATTTTACCATTATTGAGAAAATCTATCAAATGAAGCGTAAATATACGTACGCAATAACAGTCACTTGTTGTCTATTAAAAACACTCTAGTTTAGGGCTAAGATTTGTAAGTCCGGTTGGCATTGTGGCGAGTAATGATAATGGTATGACATAAGCAGGTTGACGTCATCGGGCGTTGTCAGCCTGTACAGTATACAGCCACGAAGGCCGGCTCTGTTTGCAAGTCTGACCGGTTTTTGTTTTTTCAGAGTGCACTTCGGCAAGAGGCTGCGAATGTAGCACACAATGTGTAACCACTCCATCGCAACTAAGTTCACATGCAATAAACTTTGGATAGGTACGCAGCGGCGTAGCAGAGTTACTTTCATTTGATTGTACGCGTTAACGGGACTTTGTCGTTAAGAATCGATTACCGGTCTTTAAAATAATGTTAACAGGTAATAAATTTCCGAATTTAAATTGTTTACATTGATAACTTTACATACTTGACTGAAAATAAGTAAAACTTTTCCATTTATATACAGACCTTTACCCTAAAAACTTTCCTTCGTCCATGATCAATGATTTTGTTAAAAGATAAAGCAAATAGCAATAATTTTGCATTACTCCACTCCTGGTTTAGTCATTTCTAATGTGAAACTTGGCAGTGGTCCCATTCCAAGGGTTATTAAATCCAATTTTTCTTCGGTGCACACAAGAGCCACGCCCCATGCAAGATCTGTGCCTCGATGCGGCGATGACGCTATACCTTATTTAGGTCAATATAACTCGTGCCCATAAAAAATTATAAAATTGCTGACGTTGATGTTTTAACTAGTTGGCTTGGTGCTCGCTAATAAGGGTCTTTTTTGAACTGTAAATAAAGATGAAGTGGTGACAAGGATACCATAACATTGCTAATAAGAACATAGGTACCTACGCAGTATTAAGATGAAAACAAGCTAAATTTATCTCTAGCGGAAATAGCCAGTAAATTGACTTAAAAGTACTCTTAAATTCAGGATTTACAAAAAATAAGACCAGTAGTATCGGAAATGATTAGACTGTTGTTTTAATGTTAATTTAAAGACAATTCGAACGACCAGACACCAGAACAATGGAACAAAAAATATAGCTCAAATAAATGATTTCATGGTAATGGTTCTTTCTGGAAATTCAGCGAGAAATCAGATCCAGTTTCAGCGATACTAGGAATTAATCAATCATTTAACACATTGAAGATACACATGTTACTCTCGTATTGAATTACCAACAAATCAGACAGTTAGGTATCTGTACAAAACACAATACTGATAATGATAATGAAAAAATATAATATAATAATAGTAGGTATGTAGTTAAATATACATTTAAAGTTTACATAGGGATGTCTGTAAAAAAACGCGAAGCAAATCAAATATTCTCCATTAATTTATGCAGGTTCAAGACATTCTAAACATCCGCCCTTGATGAGTGAAACTTAAAATTACTTCATTAGACACTAATTAGCGATCAGAATGTTCAAAGCGAATTCCAACGTGAACGCAAGTTAATCTTTTAATTGCAAGTACCGATAGCATGGAAAAATAGGTTATTGTGCGACAACGGTCCGTGTCAATAACGAGGTATGAATTATTCACCAGGCTAGACAGTACAGTGAAATGCATCGCAACAAAGGCATCCATAACATGATAATCCGTAGATAACGAGCACTGTTTAATATTAAATTTAAAAGCTATTTTTCATACAACGATAATATTCACTACAAATTATACGTAAACAGCCTTGGTTGTATGTACCCTTGACCGATGACCCATACATTTAACTTTCGCTTACTAAAACAACTGTTGAGATATTGTGTTTCGTAAATTGTATTGTTTAACACATATTTATTATTTACATTAGAACATTAATATAATTTTTAACTTCGATTATAAGTAAAAATTTGCAACGCAGCTATGAGAGACTATTTCACCAGTAATTTTTCAATGATTATAATAATTATTCATACCATATATTCATCATCATGATGTCCTGAAAGTACAAGGTAGGTAAATATCGTGGTATCATTCTCATATTTTAGTTTAATTAACAATTAACGTTTATATGCTGTACAAGGTCGTTAATTTGTAATGCACATACTGTTTACGCAATTCAGCCATTAAATAGTAAACATGTAACTGAAAATCAAGCATTAAAAAAAATATTCGAAAAATTGGGTCCGATTATTTATAGTATACTTATCACATGTTAGACAAAAATCTTTTTAATCGTTCTTATGATAAAAATTGTACGAAGTTATAGTACCCCACCATTCGCGTTCGATATAAAAATCGTGTTCGATATAAACTCGTTTTTGTTTCGTTACCATGTAATAAATACATGGTAACGAAACAAAAACGAGGTGAATGACGTGACTGAGTACGTTACTAATGATTCGTACTTACGTAACAGTAAGTTAGAGACAAAACAACCACATCAAGACACCAGAAGAACGGCTTGATTGCCACAATTGCGAACCAACAACCGACAAATTGTTCTGTCAAATTGAATGCTGCATTCTAGTACAGACTTGAATGGGCTTCATTATAAGAGATAAGCGTCTCCATTCATATTACATAGTAACAACTAACAAGTAATTGAAATCACAATGAAATTACTTGTACTTCGTAAGAAAAACAGGACAAATAACCGAAGATTAAGAAAACAACTCACTTCTGTAATTAAGAGAATTAACGGACCGGTTAAATGAATTTTATCTGAGTTCTGATTACAGACTTGCACGAAAACACTAACACTAAGAGCTTTAAATATAATTCACTGCAAATAAAAGCTAACATATTATGTAATAGCAATGTTTGCATGCAAATGGATATTTTAATTTTTAAAAGGATGAGTTAATCATTCACAAATAAAATGTATTATTATCAAGCATTGCCTTAGAAGATTGTAAACAATATAATTTATTCATATATTTTATGAGTCACCAATTCACCTTACAGCATTGCATCGGTCCAAACTCTAGGACACTGTTCAAAGAATTGACATTGATTTTGGATAGCAATAAAGAATAGCTTATGTGATGAAATGTAAAATTATAACATTCCACCATGTGATAAATATTATGTTTTTTTCAGACTACAGACAGCTACATTATTAACTAATTTCAAAGACTAGTAAAATAGTCTAGCCTATTTCATAAGTTCCTTTGACTGTATACACGATGTCATAACATGTACATACACAATGTCATTTTAGGTACATATTCCGAATTATCAATATTTGATAATAGTGATAATACCGTGCAGAAAGAGCCCATATTGTATACAGAAAGCGGTAGTTACGTGAGCTAGCGACTGCAAGACATGAACTGGATTCGAGTTCATTGACTCTTATAGAGCAGGATTCAGGAATCGACCATCGGAATATTAAATTTTATTCCGTACGGTCCAATAGTCTTCGTATGCCTTTTGTGGCCACCGGTGCATATTATGTACTTACTAAATCTATACTAATATTATAAAGAGGAAAGGTTTGTATGTATGTATGTATGTATGTATGTATGTATGTATGGTTTTCACGCATAAACTACTGGACCGATTTTGATGAAATTTGGCACAGATAATCTTTAGACCCTGAGAAAGAACATAGGCTACCTTTTATTGCGAAATATGTACCACGGGCGAAGCCGGGGCGGACCGCTAGTATTATATAAATAATAGCATAAATAGGTACTTACTAAATATTGTACCATTATTAATTGATAGAAGCTAATTAAATATGTACATATTAAAGTTATGTCTAATGACCTATTTATATGAAAAGTTATAAAGTCATAAATTTTGTTGCACAAAATAGATGATTCGTATATAACACTCGAGTACCTGTAATATTGGTAATATGCAAAGGTCAACCAATAGAGACGGCAGAACAAAAGGTTGCCTACAATACGTAAGGCATCACAGATCACTGCCTTCAATAATATTCTCTACCTATATCAATAGCAACTCAATGTAGGTCATGTCTGCATGGAAACAAAACAACTTTAACGATTACAGTCTTAGAAAAGGATTAGAAACACGGACTTCAATTATTGCACTCTACTTACTAACATATTATCGGCTACCATAAAATATAAAGACGCTCACTCTAGACGTAATAACAGAAATATGGCTTCTTTCTGGCGATCGTTAGCTTGTCTGTACTATTTCCGACGCAGCATACTTTTTAAATTTTGTAACCTAATAATTTGAAAATGATTACGTCGGGTGCTTTGATTTAACCATTAGTTACTTAATAAATACTTTATCCTTAAATTAAGTGCTATGAAAATCATCCAACGACATAATATTACATTATTACAATTTACAATGAAAGAAAACGACATTTTTAGTAGCACAAGAATGCGTACTATGCGTGCCAAATAAGAATAGGACTGTCAAGACGCCATATTGTTCAGTAATACGCGCTAACTTCATTACCAAAGCGTATGGTGTGCAAAAAAATCAATAAAGAAATAATATTCAGTTTAAATATTTAATGTACGCTTTGTTGGTATTTCTAATACATTTCACGCCAAATTTATTATGAATGAGTAGGATTTGATAATAAAAGCACGTATATTAAAAAAAACATATATTATTTCAGTTTTTATCAATCGGATAATATTTCCTCTACACCACTTAACACAGCGTCATCGTCGTCGTATTCTGAATCTTCATTGCTGTCGCTGTCACTGCTATCTCCGCATTAACTATGAAAATGTTAACTTTTTATGAATACTGTTTCCATACCTGTATAATTAATTTATCCATAATCCATCAGTGAAATTCAATAAATAGTATTTTTTAATGAATATAACGATTATACAATAATTAAATATAATCATGAACAATAAAAAATAATTATGAGAAAATTCTTTTTCGCACATTTTTTTGCTGGCAGTACTAATTTGAGAGTTTTCGTGTGAAGTTGGCAGCAAGCGCGGTCCTATTCTTAGTTGGCACGCATAGTACTTCGAAGTTTAGGCTTTCTCCACTCATGACCCTTTTGTTAGCGTAATTATCGTGCCGGGTTACTCAACCGTGAAAGGGCCACGGATGTTGGCCGTTCAAATTTCAAATTGACTACAGTGAAGCATTGTTCAAAGTGCGGCATTTCTATGGTGGTAATAACTTCGTCAAAAATCAACAGCACTCAATAGTTCCCGAAAGTAAAATGTTCTTTTGTTTATGAAGAAATGTAGAGCTAAATGAAATTTATTTATTTAATTTCCATTTAAGTAAGAGTTATAGGTAGCTTTATTGCGAAAATGCAATCATCGATACAAATTGTTCTTCCTGCTTTATTTCGTCATATCGTGAGAATATAAGATAGATTCATAGTCCTATATTTAAACCTGATATTCCATGTCCGGTATTCCATGCGTCTGGCTAACCCAAAACTATATTTAACCATCTGTGAAAAGTAGGTATATTACAAATAGCACCAGTCGAAGGTTTGCGATAATATATGTCGGCGCAACGACGATAAACGACTACCCTCAAACTACTAAATAATTATAACTAGCTAAAGTTTACTTTGATCTTTTTTAAATAAGTGGTTGATTCATTAATCAACCACTAATGAAATAATTAAATTAACGAAATAATTAATGTTTGTTAAAACTGATGAAAATTCATTGTAAAAATTCGAGTGGCAACACTCAAACTAATTCTTGTGAGTCATTGTTTGCTTTAAATACGAGCGACCGACGGCACAGCGCACATTCACTCGCCGGCCGTCGGAGCGTACGGAGCTCTCTCTATAATTTCGACGTAGATTAAAAAAGGCAGTAAAATACCAACGGGCGTTCTACTTCGAGTATGAGCGTCTGCTCTGATGATGGTGACGTCAGAATTGCTGACGTCACTCTTTTTAAAAATAGCCTTTGGGCCCTTCTCCCGTCATCAGAAGTGGGATAGAATTCAAGCTCTCTCTTTTTAAATGTTAAACGTTTACGTAGTTTTGTAACGGCATACTGGCGTTTGTGTTTTTTCGTGCGTTGTGTAAAGTAAAAGTTTGTTACGTGGATTATTGTAACGGGAGTGTAGTTCATCGAAGGAATTGTGTGTGTTATCTGAGCTGCGCCTCTCTTTGTGATAAGCATAAATCTACGAGAAACTCCGAGAAATCTACGAGAACCTTCGAGAATCTGCCTATATCACAAATGAGTAGGTGTTGATCACATGATACGCGAACGGACTGTCTCTGTCATGTGGAGTGCTCAGTATTCTGAAAGGTCAGTGTGGCCGAGGCAGTGTGTTTTTGAAATCCCGAGATGAACTGCCGTAGTGTTGTAATACGAGAAAAGGCGTACGAGGACGTACGATTGTCAGTATGGCCGTGTTACACTTAAAATCTACGAGAACCTCCGAGAAATCTACGAGAACCTTCGAGACTCTCCGAGAACCGACACAAAATACGCCGAGAATCGTTCTCTTCTTCTTTGTCGATTCACTCTTGGCAGAGTGGTCGTGGTCACGTTGAGACATCCACATTGGTAGTGGAGGCGGACACAGCTTTCCGCACGATCTCCCGCCATGTCTTCCTGTTACTAGACTGTCTGGTGCAGTCTGATACACAAATTCCTATAGCAGATTTCACTTGGTCAGTCCAGCGCATTAGTGACCTGCTTTTACAACGAGACATTTACAACGAGGCTGGTGCAGAGCGCGCACCGCCTGTCAGTATGGCCGTGTCGGCGCAACGACGATAAACGACTACCCTCAAACTACTAAATAATTATAACTAGCTAAAGTTTACTTTGATCTTTTTTAAATAAGTGGTTGATTCATTAATCAACCACTAATGAAATAATTAAATTAACGAAATAATTAATGTTTGTTAAAACTGATGAAAATTCATTGTAAAAATTCGAGTGGCAACACTCAAACTAATTCTTGTGAGTCATTGTTTGCTTTAAATACGAGCGACCGACGGCACAGCGCACATTCACTCGCCGGCCGTCGGAGCGTACGGAGCTCTCTCTATAATTTCGACGTAGATTAAAAAAGGCAGTAAAATACCAACGGGCGTTCTACTTCGAGTATGAGCGTCTGCTCTGATGATGGTGACGTCAGAATTGCTGACGTCACTCTTTTTAAAAATAGCCTTTGGGCCCTTCTCCCGTCATATACAATACATTTTAGTATAAAAATTGCCAAATTATCTGTTTTTTGCATGATCACGTATGACAGATCAGACATGATTTTAAAGAATAAAATTTTCCTCATTTTCAAAATTCGCTACTATCATACCGGCCGCGGCATAATTATAGTCAAAACGGTCGAAACACTTGATATTCGTACTGATAATATCAGAATCGATTCAAGAACAAATAACATTTTATTATGTCAGTCATCGGGGTCGATTAATGGGTCAAATACGAGAACAGCGATAATTTTACAGCCCAAATTATATGATTCACAATTCACATATGTACATCGTGTTTATTTAAATTATACAAGCATTATCGAGTACTATCTTATTCAAGGGTAAACACAGTTACTTCAAGTTTTGAATGCATTACAAAATAATTTGGTAACAAACGTATGTTCAGAAGAAACGGACCTTTACAAGCATGTAAATCAATCATACAAATCACAATGAGATATTACTCATCTCAAGAAGGTTACGAAATCCATCAAATAAGCATACCTCAGACGTCATAATGCTAATTTGTAGCAGAGTCCAGTGTAATTTGTACTGATAATTAATATTTTATAATATTCAATTGTTTACGAAATAGATAAACAATTTATAAAAAAAAAATTGTAGTTAAAATATTCATATTGTTATAAGTATAAGTGGTTATTTGTATTATTTTATTTTTTTACTATAATAAGGAGAGACATCAATGATGGTACCCTTCGTGTTTTTTTTTTTAATTTTAAAACAACAAGCCATAAAAGTTTCCAACCGAACAAGTTCCCATAACATTAAAAACCATCATGATTAAAAAATGGACTTAACAGTTAAATATTTGTAATCGGTTGGACAAAAAACATGAGGTAACTTATGCAGTTGGAACGAAGCTTGTTGCATCGTTTTACAGGTTCCAATACGCCAAATTTGGGAATACAACTTAAAGCTGGTTGGGCAAGATATCCAACGAAACGGATGAAATATTTGTCAACTTATATTTACATCTATACCTACATTGAATAAAATTGTAGGTAAACTCGCAACTGTAAATAGTTAGACAGAAAAATATTACGTCCTTGTCGCAATTGCCATCTGCGACAGCGTTTATATTATTGTATGACATCACTGCGACAAAATCGGCAAAAACCACATCTTTAAATTGTATTTGATGAATATCTTGCAGTTACTTATAAAACTAATGACATCATACGAACGTCGAGACGCTAAGATCGTTTTTAAATAAGAACATCGTTTAATATTTTAGTGTTATTGTAATTTGTAGCGTAAGATAACAAAACCCAGCATCTCCGCAATCGCGTCTCTAGTCGGTTGAAACGGACGCCAAAAATAAAAGTACAAAGTGTTAATGTTAGATATAAACATTATTGAGAGGCGTTCGTGCGTTTCGCCGTGGGAGAACGCTAGAATAGTGAATGATATTCGATGTTTTGTACCAACTCATCTACCTATTGTGTTCATTTTGGTATCGATAAATATTTCGGTCTTTATTAAAGGAAGTATTATGTCCATTTTAAAAATACATGTATGGGAGAAGCCAGACACTGGACAAAAAGTGATGACGCACAATTACGCAGATGTGCATGTTATGACATATACATTAGGAAATTACAAAGAATGCTATTGAAAACCAAAAGAGCACTTTTTCTCAAGCTCATTAGACACAACATAGTGGCATGCACAGGGAACGAAACTTGGCGTAAAACATCGGAGGAAAATCTTAAAACGCTGTTTCATATTCTAAATACATACCTCCGAACTTTCGCAGCAAATGTCTTATTACAATGATAAATAATAAATATAAAGAACTCTTTATGTAACTGATAAGAAGGTACTTCGATCTTGCTACACATCTAATGGAATTTAAATGATTACTACATGTCTCCCACTTAATTATGGCAGCGAAAACAGCCGTCCTCGGATCATATCAATTAACCTCATGATAATTCTTCGGAATTTAAGGCTAGACATAAAGTGAAGTGAAACGAAAAATCCAATTTGTCTGTCTAGACCCGTCCGCGCCTGCTCCCTATACCTAAATTCCCAGTTTTCTAGGTCACCTGGGCGTGGAGAAAAAAATCTAGCCTGATATTTTATAATATTCAATTTAGGAAGCCTTGATTTATTAAAGTTAATCATTCGTTTTTCTGAAACAGTTAATGATTGATTCCACGTAGTCCAAAAAATGGTTTTCCAGTACCGATATTCAGGTTTCTTATTAGAAAAGCTTGCTGGTTTTATAAAATATTCTAGTATTGTTCCAGAACCAGGGTATTTCTAGTTGTTATATTAAAAAACTATGATTAAGAAAAATTTTCAAACAAGCCATCCTCCCAATTAACGCAGAAACGACACGTCAAACTATCGATTTACGAGACGAGCGTTACAAAAATGAAAGAGAACAATGCGGTATCTCGAACCTACCTTCCGAAGCGGGGACTATCTCATGTCAAATCCAAAACACAAATTCACTGCACTGTATTTTGGGGTATTATATGATACGCGAGCGACGCACAAGAGCGGACACAGCAATCCGTTGTACTGTACTGTCGCTATTGATCGAGCAGCGAACTCCCGGCGCCGGCCGACCGCATATCCCTATTGCACGCACGCCTACCCCGCCCCCCACCCGGCCATTCCACCCCTGTTATAAACTCGTACACCCTCGGTCATATTTTGAAACGTCCGTTACGGAATACATCGCGAATCTGCCATAACAATATTATGAGACTTACAGAATGTTGTTTAGAAAAAAGTATCTTCCTTAACAGGAAGCTAAGTGAACTGCGATATTTTACACATTTGTCCTTGGTAAATAGTGAAAAATAATGGCAGTGTGCACCCTATTTTTAAAACAATTTATTGTACGGATTTAAATCTGATTATCGCAGAATTTTATTAAATTTCATAAAATGATCTGTTGAAGCAGTACTATTTCAGGCTGACGAGGCACTGATTATCTAGCAAAAATAATATTTTTAAATAAAGATATTTTAAAATATTGTTCTTGAGCAAAATAATCAGTTCCAAAAATAAGGCTTTAATGATTTAAATCATAATAGTGGGAGGTCTTATTCATCTCTACATTAATTATGCATGCCACAATAGTAAACCTATGCATTATGCAAACAACCGCTAAATCCTTGAAATAATAACTATCAATCTATACTGGGCATTCTTTAGGGAATATTTACTTATTTGCCCTGTTAGCATTAAATTAATATGATACTAAGTCATTACCAAAATTTAAAGACTATGGGATCCACAAAGATTTTCTCATATTAATAAACTCATGCGGTTGATCTACATTTCTCAATTTCTTCACAGAAATTTTTATGGTGTTTATTATAAAAATTCTTAAGGCAGGCTATACATTTTCAAATTAAACTTTCTCTACATTCCATTATAAGAACTACCTTAAAGCCTAACGAATTCAAGTATTTTCTAATTTTTTACAGCATCAGCTGAGAGGCAGGTTTTTGTTTGTTTTAATGTGCGACGCGACCGAAAATCCTGCGTCAGCACAGCACCTACAGCTTCTTTTTCCATGATTAACCTTGTATTTAAAATGTGCCATTTTTTTATAGAATTACATGTTGGCTTACTCTTAGTACCAAACTTAAAAAAATAGATAACTTCATTTGAATTTCACAAAATATTTAAAATCTCCAAATATTTATTCTAAACACTTTCGTATTCCTATAACCCCGAGATAGTGGGAGAGAGATTAAACTTTTAATAATACAATATTGTAAAGTTGTTTGATTGATAGTCTATTTGAACGAGTTTCTGTCAGGAACTTCCAAATTCAATTGAAATATGCTTGTGATGAATTCATTTATAGACAAAGTTAAGTCTGTTCAAAACATCACAAATGAAAATTAGGAAAAATATATCATCAGAGAAGTTACGTCATGTAAAAGTTTAAATAATCTTAAAATTACTGACAAAAACATTATCAAAGGATATAAAACTAAAAGTACTACATATTTACAAATCCCAAATACACATGACGAGTCAATGACATCATTCCCACTAGCCTTTAGCCTTGTTACAATTGGCACTTTACTTTAAAGCAATTTCTATGGTTGATGTCATATTAGAGGTGAATATAATATTAGCGTAGTATTAATTAATTGATCCATTAATTATATTCATTAATAATGTAATCTATCATTTAACAGATTAGAATTATATTGTAAATTATAATGATTAGGATTACCTTTATATTCAGGCATTAATGATTGGCCCAGAAGTTTATTTGTGAACAAATAACGTAACGGCACCGGTTTCCGACTAGCCTCCTCTATCCGACCATTTTGATTTTTATTTGATAAAACGTTTAAAATACGCGCGACATTCGTGAAACTGAAGGCTTTCGATCCAATCACTTATCGTACGTCATCTGTCCAAAATTGGGTTTCAAATTTTAACCGACATTTCGTCAATCCAAGAAAAGCTAGGCGAGGGTGTAGTTTGTATTGGATTGAATGCGAAAAAAACATAAAACGGTGAAAATAAACATGTGGATTTTTACGTTAAATACTCTGATAAGTTTGTGGTTAATTTACTTTAAACGTTTTGTTGGTGTTTTAAATTATTAATTTTAAAATATACATGCAAAGATAGCGTGTTTTTATAGGTTTTTTTGGACAAATAATTATGGACGGAATGAGGAGCTTGTCAAAATAACAACATTCCGAAATCCGACCGAATCGGTCGGTAAAAGGAATTTCGCACTTTTTAAAAGAAGGTAATTTTCTATTATGCATGTTGTTTTGTGGAGGTTTCGTATTAAGTTATTTATTCTAAACGCTATGCTTACATACAACACCTGTATGCGACCAATGCTAACTTTAATGGATTATTTGTAATATTCGTTTTAACTGACACTCTTTTTTGATTTTTTTGTTATTCATTAACAAAGACCGGTCTGGTTTAAAAACCCTATATTTTACGTTTATGACACATAATTGCATAACTACGAAATTGTGAGATCTTTATATATGTGTACATATGAAATAGAAATGAACTAAAAATGAATATCAATTTCGGTTTAGAGGCTTTATTACGCAAATGTAGGTTTGGTCGGAATCTAGGTGCGATTTATTTCCCTGTTTCCGTCCAACTGGGTTGCTTTTGCTTGCGCTGTGCTTGAGTTAAATTGCATGCGTTTATTTCAGGTCATCATCATGAGTGATAAAAAAGAGGCTGAAGTATTCTCATTAGCTGAAATAATACTTTTGGTGAAATGGATTTTAGAATTGGGCAAAGTAGTCAATGGGACATTCTAATTTAGTGTGGATGACCAGTGAGGCATTTTATGAGTTTGAGTTTGTAAATGTAAATGTAATTGCACGCCTCATAAGCGAAGCGTTGAGGTGGGTACTACTGTCACTTCGCGCAAAACATCTGATTTTTCAAACTTAAAATGTCTTTATGTATCATACATTGCACTTGTAAGATAATACATACACACACATATTAAGAAAAAACACTATTTTTAACATTCATGATATTTTTGATGTCATTTTTGTTATTTAAACTAGTTAAAAAACAGTTTAAAAAAGTTCTGTCTTGGACGTCCGTGTGTCTGTAT
This sequence comes from Colias philodice, assembly GCF_061535455.1. Lineage (NCBI taxonomy): Eukaryota > Metazoa > Arthropoda > Insecta > Lepidoptera > Pieridae > Colias > Colias philodice. The sequence continues at coordinate 3,614,294 of NC_143092.1, read as the reverse complement.
GTGCGGAGGATTTTCTTGTTAACACGATAGCGACCGAAATACTTTACTAATCGAGTCTTTTTTTTTCTCTTACGCTTGAGTATGCTCAGGAATAGAACCCTTTCATTTTTCAGGGTCTGATTCGATGTGGTTTAATTGTTATTAAATAAACAAAAATAATAATTAATAAACATTTATTAAAAAAAATTATGAGGCGTGCACTTTTGGATTTTCCAAATTATTTTAAACTACTACAGTCTAACATAGAGTTAGTTTTTGTTATTATAATAAATGCTCAAATATTATTAAAACTAGCGGTCCACCCCGGCTTCGCCCGTAGTACATATTTAAAATATCTCTCCATAAGAACCATCCTCGTACCTACTTCAAGTAATATAATAAAAAAAGAATTATCGAAATCGGTCCACGCGTGATGCAGTGAAAAGACGAAACGGGTTTTTACGAATTTCCATTGTATTTCTATTATCATAAAGTTGATTTTAGTAGAAAATATTTGGCTGGTCGGAATCTAGCTACTCAGTGGTCGGAAACACGTGCATTCGTACTCAGTCGGTCGGAAAATGGTGCTTTCAGTTAATTTCCAGTCGTGACAGTTAAAATCCAAATTTAAGTAATAAAAAGCCATTATGAAATACAATTATGTGCATATTTTAAAATATAAGTTCGTAATCTTTCATAATATCATTTTTTCTTATGACCTCTAGAGTATTTAATTTATCTTTTAAAGGATTCATTTAGCCGTATCAATCAGTGGTCGGAATTCGGTGCCATTACGTTAAATAAATAAGAAATATTATGAGGATAGTTTTGTATATTGTGTGAGAATTATTCCTTTTTCTCTTAGTTTCAACTGTCTAGATTTGTACAAAAAATATAAAAATAATATTTATGAACTGCTCACTCAAGCAAAAGATTTAATATTCTTAATAATTTCTGGTTCTGCGCAAGAATGGGATAATCTAGACAAGTCAAGAATATTTTTTTTATATAGATTTAAAAATTTACTACCAATCCCCATGATTGATGGCAAATGAAGTTTTTTATATGATTATTCATGTCAAGATTTGGTTAGAAGAAGAAATAATTACACGACTTGAGGTTTCCAACTTATATTTTGAAAGGTATTTTTTTAGTATTAACTATTTGCAAACAAATTTACTCTATTAGTTTTTACTTATAAAATAAATTGTTTTTGTATATATTTGTTCGTGGAATCTATTTATATAGATGCACATTATCATCAGACCTTGCACAGCAATGAATGTGAGGTGTGCGGCCTTAGCACATAGCAACATGATAGTCACAGCTCATTCAACATACTATAGGATCAAATTATATGTACTAGGTATATATTATATTATAATATATAAAGTAGTAAATATGTATACTTACTAATTAATCCATACTAATATTATAAATGCGAAAGTAACTCTGTCTGTTACTCAATCACGCCTAAACTACGGAACCAATTTGCATGAAATTTGGTATGGAGATATTTTGATACCCGAGAAAGGACATAGGCTACTTTTTATTGCAAAATATGTACCACGGGCGAAGCCGGGGCGGACCACTAGTTATTAATATAGATGAAACTATCTTTATTAATTGTCGTTAGAAGCGATATTTCGAATAGGTGGTTGTAAAATAAGGTATAAATAGGCACTTGTAAGTTTTCATGTACAAAAATGTTTGCAAGATGAGTCGATTTTTAAATGTAAAATTTGCTTATTGGTTTTGATAAGATAAGAATAAAACTTAAATAAATATATACTTTCTTTAACATTATGCAATCTGTTACGGGTGTGGACTGGAGTTACTAATTATCAAACAGTTGATAAAATATTTTGCTTGGCGATAAATATTACAAGTTGTTGCCTATTGAAATACAATTATATGTTATTTACCTTCATACGTATATTGTAGATTTCCACTTTTTGTTTGATTAAGTATACAAGCTATCAAACTCGATTTGAAAAAATATTTGGGACACCTACATCGAAACGTTCATAAACAAAATAAGTTTAAGATTGTATTTATCTACCAGATCTGTGATAAAAAATATAATACAAGTTGATATTATTATTTAATCATACCTGCAAAACTAATCCAGGAATGTATTCCTCGGGTATATGTAGTTCTTCAGTTCACACAAATACCGCTACCACTTTCGGGCTTACTCAGAAACCCAAGTCAAACTTTACACCAATAACTAATCGTTTTTTTGCCGGTTTTATCTTTTTTATGCATAACCCAATCACTTATGAATATATCAATACGTTATTATTCACTTTTCACATACAAATCTTTCTAATTATCATCCGTGAATACGAGTACGAACACGGCATCGAGGGCAAGGCGAAAGACCGTCGCGAAGCATCACCTTACCGCCCATATCATAGATTAAGTAAATTGTAGATAATGCATGCGCTAACAAAGATTAATATTTAGTACATACTTTCAATACTTTACATTCTCTGCTTTGTGCCAACAGAAAGCTTTGTGTTATCCCTAACCTTTTATCAGTTTATGTATATAATATCCTAAAAGTAAATAATTAACTAAGATATGCCTTAATATTATTTTAAATATAGATTAAAAGTTAAGGTTGAAAAGTGAAAAAAAAATCCTTAAAATAAGCCCATAAAGATAATTTACCTATGTCTTGCATTGATACTAGTTTATTTCCTTAATTGAGAAAATGTTGAATAATATTAACTGTATTAACTCTTATAATAATTGCTTATTCAAATAATAAAAATAATTTTTCAAATACAAATTTTATAAGAAGTAAGAAACAAAACATACTATGCTTAAGGATTGAATGAAAAGTAAATCTTAAAAATATATTATTAAAAGAGAAAACGATTTTAAAGGTAATTTCTTTTTTTTAATCTTTGAGCAAGATGATGTCATGCACCGGCATAGAATTTTTTAGGCAAAAACATAAACCAAGAGAGTCTATGGTTATAATAAAATTAAACTTGCTAACCAATTTACCAAGTGGAAATACGCAATCCAGTATTTATTATTCATTTAGAAAAATAAACTAAACTTATATGTATGGAATTAATTTTTAATTTGATTTAAATATTTATTGTTTGATAATCTATGTCGTTTCAATATTTTATATACTCTGTTTTTTAGTTCTATGATGAAGCCATAGATGGCGTTAAACGAAATAAGTTTTTTTTCGCATACAGCAACTTGAAATGACTATAATTTTATAAACATGAATATGTAAAGTAATATGTTAGAACACGCTAAAGTATTTATAAATTAATAAAATAATTTTAAGTGAATTAATTTAAAGTTTATTTTCTCACAGCTAGCGCCATCTAGAATGCATTATGATAATCGACCGAGGGATGTTAAAGTAGCGGGAAATTCAAAATCAATGCATTGTGTATAAGAACCATTTAATATCTAAGGTAATAAACTAATAACTATTCCAACTCCCAATTCCCATTTTAATTATTATTATTATACTTGAACTTGAATTTATGATGTTGGTAACCTTTGGTAACGAACAATTTTCAAATAGCATTTATTTCCTAGCAGAAATATAATAAACGTCATTATTTTTAAGATAGGTAATAGGTACATGTATGTAAATATGTTTATTAAGCTATTGCATAGCTTTTATCGCGGGCCTTGAGCGCGGGGACCGAATCCAGAAATTGCGTAACGAAAAACCTCACGCTCCTCACTCCGACGGGCACGGAGGTGTGGCTTAAAGGCATAGCATGCAATAGCTTTACCGCGGCAGTCCCCGAGTGCCACACGTCTTTTTATTTATTTATTTATTTATTTATTCTTCACTGTATAGGAAATACAAAATGAAGACGACACAAAATAAAAGATACAAACGGCATACAGTGGGCGGCCTTATGGCTATAAGCCATTTCTTCCAGGCAACCGTCGGGTAGAGGATAAAAATATAATAACTTCGGTAGTGTGAGCCAAAAATTAACATGAATTATAAATATTTAAATAATAAAATATATAGTAACACATACCTATACATAAATATTATATACGTACTTAAAGAATATAATAATCACATAGATACATACATACATACATACATATACAAATATCATACACATATTACATAATATACTTACAGATACAAACAGAAATACGATAATTACATAAATACTACAATTAGAGGGAAAGGTAATAATCTTTCAGCATTTTCTTGAAAGAGTTTATTGTTTGAACACAACGAATTCTCTCAGGTAGGTTGTTCCATAAACGGATCAAAATCATTTATTAGGTATCAAAATAAAACACTCCAGAATTGTTTTACAATTTTATTTTAAACTGTAAAAAGTTAAAAATATGCATAGAAAGATCCATAAAATATTTATCACATTATTTAAATATATTATATGCGGGTGTAAACATTTTCTTAAATTTTAAATAATTCGAGGAAGGGCTAATGTTCAGTGAATCACTATTATAACTACGTCTTATAAATTATACTATTGCCATAATTATTAAGTATATAATATACGCTTATTATCTATTACCACTCCCGTTATGATCAGTTGGTATTATGCTATAGCCCAACTTACAAAAGCTCTTCCTCAAAAGCGAATAACTTAAGATTATAAATATGGAAGAATTATAAACTAGGTAGTACATATATCAATGAAAGATATACAAATAAATAAATCATAAGAACAGTCTTGTATTGTTTGTATAACTAATACATTTTAAAATTAATTTAAGCCTGTTTATTTCATCAAGCTTCAAGCCTCTTGATTTGCATTTACAAAGTTCCTTTGTGTAAAAATAATACGTATTGATTTTACATTGTAACATGATTATAACTAAAGCACTCAGGTAGCCAAAATGGCTTATAAATTATATAATATTTTAATAATGATATGCTTTTCCTACAAAATTTACATAATTCGCGTCTATTCGCGTTATGTAAAATTATATAAAAATTCATCCCACCATAGGAGGAAATTTCTAGAGGCGGGTCTACGCTAGACGAACCGAGCACCAGCGAAGCACAAGCGGAGCCGTTCCCGGCTTCGCTCCACTCGTGCTCTACTCTCCTAGCGTAGACGCAGCTTAGGAGTTAAATTCGACTAAAACGGTCGAGGATATGGCCAATTGTTACTTGATGATGAGTGATGATCCATGTAAGGACTGTCTGTTAGAAGTAATTTACTCCCACTAAGACCAGAGCTCGAACTTTCGCTAGAGGAAAATAAGCTCTTGCTGCCTGTGTAGAACGAGAGGGAAGTATGAGGAGGTTCGCGGCCAGTGCGCCGTCTCGCTCGCACCAAGGACGCAAAGGCTATTGCTATTGCGCATAGAAATATTATGCCTAGTACACAAAACGCAAGAGCTAATTTTCCAGGCGATAGGCATATTGTTTTATCGCCTGGGGAAAATTTTCGGACTAACTCTTCATCGCTTTCAAGTCTTCTTGAACCTGTAATTTAAAAAAAAAAATAACTCTTAGAATATAAGTTTCATTTGATTAGTCTTTACTCCTTACTTCCAAGTAATGACTATCTGTATATAGAAATTTATAATAGTATATAGAATTTTATAATTTTAAAAATTAAACAAATCTATTAATAGTAGTAGAATAAATTATAGGGTAAAAAAACCTCAGAATTTTTCGGTGCGCTTTTATAAAAGCCTTACCTCGAATAGAAGCTTCATCTTCCAGCTCAATATTTGGTGCCAAAACCTCTATACTATTATACACTTCCAATCTATCTATAACCAATCCTTTGGCCTCCTTGTCCAACCTTGCTTTTCTTACTAAACCTTCTTTCGTACGTTGCGGTTTCTGCAGTGCCTTACAATCGATATTAGGGCATGGTCCTTTGCACAGTTCTATCCCACATGATAAGTGTAATTTGGCTCGATCCGGAAATTTGAAAGCCGCAAATGTAGTCACTGCGTGTTGATACGTCATGAAATTTTTCAACACCTGCTCTGGATCGGTCTTGGCCATTTTTAGATTTTTGTTCTCTTCCATGTTTCTTTGTGTGTCTGCTGGTTCAAGATCGCTGAAGTCCATCTCAGCGCTATAGTGATTATGTTTGTGTATTGAGGGCTTGTTGAAGATTGTCTCGTCTATGGGACAACCTGCTTCATCTAGAAGTTTCTGTGACGCTTCTCCTAAGCCGTCGTGGGCCACGCAATTGGTTATTCGCAGACCGACACCAACTGAAAATTGTAAATACTCAATTTTATTATTTGTGACAATGCAATGTAATTAATAAAAATATCCTATGAATTACGAAATTGCATTCGTGACAGATGCCTGTAAGCCAACCACAATTCTTCAGGTTTTTCTACCCAGGTTACAGGTAAGTTTTTAACTTGAATGAAATATTTTTATAGGTATGTAAGTATACGTTATTAAAGTGCATGAAACACAAAATATAATGAATGTGAGATATATAATATACTACATAATAAACAATTTCTTTCAATAACTCATTTTAAAAGTCTCAGTAAAAAATTACGCGTACCCGGTAAAGTGCATTGTATGAGCAGTCTAGTAGGCTGGCCAACCTCAACAGTGGCTGGTTCAGAGCCCGCGACAGTCGGAGCTAACTCCATCCACGCTCGAGCTGATTCCAGCAGCCATTCCCTTTGTTCTACCTCTATGGGATTCTCCCATCCTTGTCGATTGCGGCCCGTTCTGAAAACAAAAGAAGATTCTTATTTGAAATGATGAATTAAATTCGACAAAATATCCTAGCATTTCTTCTATTTCTCAGGTAGGTACATATTACGGTTTCATTAACAAACTGTATTTCTAAAATCTGTATCCAAACTTTCCAGATATTTTTGTTGAGCTATTATTACCACGAAGTAATAGTATACATATCACGTATATTTTATGTTTTATTAACCAATTTCAGGATCTATCTACAGGATTAGTATTTAGTACAGCCAACATAACATCTTTGAATTAAATTAGCATAGAAACTTTATTGCGTATTTCAATAAAATAGCTATAGGACCACCTATTAAGAACACAAGTCAAAGTAATTAGGAACTAATAAAATTTTAATAACAGTCAATAATAATTTGCCTTTACCTTGCTTTCTTCCCATCAGAAGCAGTCATTTCGCGTAATTTAGATTTTATGACGCCTTCTAACGCCGAACTGGTAATTCGCACTGCACGCGGCTGTAACTTACATCTGAAATGATAATTAATATTTTACTTCAGTAGAGATTCAGAAAAGGACAAAGGTTAAGGGCCTACCCTCTTAGAACCCCCTAGGTAGTAACTATTTAGCAATCTGTACCTCTAGAGATGAGGTTTGAGAAATATAAAATATTAAAAGGTTAATTTTCAACAAATCGATTAAATAAATAAATCATATCCCCAAAACATCTAAAAAAATAAATAATTGAAACAGGCATGCTCATGCAGCATGACTATTTGAATATTAAAAAAATAGGGCTCTTATCGACAAATCATAGCAAACATTAACCAAAGAATGTCAATGGTATTTGCCTTTTTAACATACCTCACGATAATTTCTTGATCAGTGGACTGCTGTAACTGTCTGTCCATCTGCACAACTAGTTCTACATTGTAATATAGATCTTCCCTATCGTCTGGTTCTTTTACTGTGGTATTCAATGTGGAAGTCCTCACTCCACATGCGTTTGAGGGTAGATTGATAGACACCGTTTTCTGCCTTTGCCCTGTAATATTTTGATAGTCAGCACAAACATTTATTTATTCAACTAGATTTCTCATAGAAGCTTTTAATTTTAAATCACAATCTCTGTAATGAAAATCTCGATAGAACCAATCAAGTACTTACCAAAGATAATAATAATGCCAAAGCTTTTTACTGAGCTATAAGTTACGGGATTTTTGTTCTATATTATTTCAATACGAAATACTAAAACGAACGTTGTACCACATGTTTATCTAATTCAATGAATTTTTACTTGTTTTAAAACATGTTTTGTATAAGGAAAAATTATTGGCTCTTACATATAATATATTTATTTGTATTAAAATTACAACTAACCTTGCACTCGACATTCTCTAGAGAAGTCTTTGCTAAATATGAGACCCTTGAAAGGCTGGTCCATAGTTACGTGAACGCTGATGGAGCTCTTGTCACATGATGTAGTGACGTCCACCACGCGGTTGGGTTTCCCGTACCCGAGGTGGAACGCCAGGCAGAATAGCAACGCACGCCACATTTTGGCGCGCTCTGGGGACAAAATGTTGTTTATTAGTACATACATATTAATTACTAACTGAAGCCCACGGCCTCACTCTCACTCATGTGAAATCTGGTTAAAATATAGAGTCCATTTCTCTATCTATCTATCGGTAAAATGTTTATAGTTGACAAAGATATTTTTGCGTGAAAGACATCCAGCAATCCATTAATTCAATTAGATCTTAAAACTTTAGCTGACAGTGTTGGCTGTTTTAGTCAGAATTAAATTAAAGGCCCTAAAAGCTTGCAAGCACATTTCTGTGAGGATTTAACTTGTCATATAAAAATACAGATCGTTAAATCTCCCTAAGTTTGCAATGAGAGGTAAGTTATTTTGAAAACATTATCTGAAAAATAAATTCGAGAGCTAATATTATTATTCAAATGCTATTAAAAATAATAATAAAGCGCATCAATCAACCAATCAAGGATCAAAATTATATTAACATACTTAATACAGACATTATTTTTAAACGTAAAGACTGATAAAGATCTTAGCGCTACGAGGCCATATTTATACTGTAAGATACACGGCTTAATTGTCTCACAAATAGTTTTAATCGAAGTGGGCTATCTAACTATTTGCAAAGAACGGAAATATGGCGGAATGGCATTTACTGGCTTAGAACAGCAGAACACTTTACGACTTACGAGATAGTATTTTTAACTGTGTTAGCTTACATACAAATTTTATTTATAATGTCTGTCAATTTGGTCACGAAAGCCTTAAAATTTAATGAGGTTAATTCATTGGAATTGTTTATATGGCAGATTTATTGAAGAAATACATATATACCAGTATACATACTACTTTAATATCACATTATTTTACAAATCACTGGTTATAACAAGCTCTAAAATGAAATAACGGTAATGCCGAGTTACATTAAGAAGATTACATACAATGAGAACTGTTTAAAAAGAACGGCATGTTGTGAATTCCGTAAGAATACAGGGCTGCTGAGACTTGATATTTCTGACTCATATTTTTCCATTCAGTCCAAAGATTTGTCATTTTATAGGGTTTGGCGAGTGAGATGAGTTAGACCATTTTTTTCCCTTGGACAAGGACAACTTTTTTCCCTTATCTTTCCACTCATCTCGGGAACTACTGGTCCGATTTGAAAAATTCTTTCGGTGTTAGATAGCTCATTTATCGAGGAAGGCTATAGGCTATATACCATCACGCTACGACCAACGGGAGAGGAGCCACGGGGGTGAAACCGCGCGGAGCGGCTAGTGTATAATAAGTGGGTAATTTGGTGTATCTAAAGCTTAATCTGAGGATATAATTATTATTCTTGGCTTCGGCCTTTTCTGCAATTCAAATAACTATTTCGTCAATAACAATACGCAACAAATTTTTGAAGTGGCCACCGTTTATATTTTTGCTGTTTTGCAAAATATATTGTAGACTTACTGATTTAATTAATAATACCTTATGAAATGTCAACCCTGAACGCGTGGTGTGTGGGAATAAAATATGGAGTAGGAATCCAGTAATTAGGAAATAAAAACTTAATGCGTGTTTTTTCCCGTCTCTCGTACGCATGTAGGTATATAAGTATAAAATTATTTAAACGCAAAACAAATTTAACTTGTCTCTATTTATGACGATGAACTTTTATTAGCTTGATTAAATTAGAGACTGTGCAATTAAACTGACATCAATTCGTATATTTGGTCGTCGAATTCGTTCTTATTTCAAAGACGATGAATAAGTAATTGATATTCGTTCGTGCGTTGAAATTATAATTAAAAATTTAATCACAGCTATATCCACTCACTCGCTATAGAAGAACATAAAACCCTATGGCACAATTAGGTGAGTGAAAGCTTCGCGTGCGTCCTGATTCCACTGACCGAAATGTATAATGACTTTCCAATCGTATAAGATTCTGTGAGATAGGTGAACTACATTGTATATCAATGGAGCTGAATGAATAAGAATTTAGCGGACGATTTATCGAGGTGCATCTACGAAGGCCGGAACATTCTTGTGTCCTTATTGAGTGAGCGCGGCTCGCTCAAGGCATATCAAGAATGATTTTAGATAAGTGCTTCTGATTGTGCTGTAGCTTTAGGCTTTACTTTAAATTAGTCTCTTTGTTTTGTAAAGGACATGTTAATGTTACATAATTAACATTAGGACTTAAATATTTGGAGCGATTGCAGCAGATATTTTCTACGTAGATAGTAGATACTTACCTATTTAGATAGTAAAAATTGCTTTATTTATAGCATCTACATCCATTCACTACAAAAAAGTGAATATTTTAATTTCTATTCTAATAATAAGTAATAGAGATTTCTGAAACAAGTAACATAAAACATTAACATCTTGTAAGAGCTTTTAGCTGAAAGCTCAAACGATATCTAATTTTATGATATCAAATTATTAACATAATAGACATTGCAATTATTCGTTTAATTTTTTTAGAACTATAATTATTATCCTATTAAATAATTGAATTAACTGCACGTAAAAACACATTTTATTCATTCAGCATGCTGGTGAGATGGCATGAAGAAGATTATCAGCTTATTTGCACCTCTATTGCACTTTACTTATCGACATTCCTAAGCCAGATCGTTAAGTTGACTACTCACTTATAGAGATAACAATCCGTATGAATTATCTAACTACAGATTTATAAACAATTTTTAAAGAAAACTTTATTTGTTTACACCCTTTTTATATTAATTATGTAAAAGTGAATTAGTGAGCTTTTATGTAAATATATAAATACTAGATTATAACATTCAGAAAAAATATATTGTAATATCTATACGTTACTAAATTGCACGGTTAAAAACTTTTCAACTTATACATAGGTATGTTGTAAAAGCTAACAACCAAACAAAAAGGACCAACACTGTCCCTATAATTCTAAATAGATTAGTCAACAGGTCAATTCCGTGGATACGATACGATGACTTCTCTAAAATTATAAGGATCCGAAGCAAAACGGTAACGGTATATCCAGTAAAAAGTCTGTACCCATATCTTGCATGGTCATACAGTAATGACCTTCGTTCTTTGTACATTTACGGCCTACGGTTCCGAGCTTATAATAGCCAACACCCCGCTGCTTGTAGTTATAATTTACACCTCGTACTCTATGATTATGCTCTACTATAGGTGGAAGTTCATTACCATCTAATTTTGTAACCAATTTGCTGCACTATTATTTGAACTCAATGTATTATGTTTGAAATAACCACGTAATAAAGATTAGATACTTAAAAAGGTGTGTGTGAAAATTGTTGAGGTATACATAATCACTCCATTATAGCAGCTTGATAAAGAAGTTAAGGAAATGGAAGATACCTACTGTGCAAATTATAAGTATCCGTATAAAACTGAACAAGTTGTGTATTTATCAATACTTATGGAAAAAGCTCATAATGTTTCGGGTTAAGTAGAGACATTAAAATTTAATTCAAGTTCCTATAGAATTAAAACGAAAACTCTTGAAAACAGAAAGTTTGAAATATCTTTTTTTACGAATACCCATACTCAAAAAATCAGAATAATACATTTACATAAATCGTTTTGTACTTTTATCATTAGCCTAAATTTTACAAAACCGTTACGAAGCGTGTTTTCTTCAAAGTCATTTTTGCAAATTACTGTTGAGATTAAGATGAGAAAATAAAATAGTGTGGTTCTTTTATGGCTCGAGTCAAGGTGAGCTTTCAAAAATCAGATCATTAATCTGAGAAAGTAAATGTTCTTGAAATTTGGCATGAAACATTAGCTTTCTTTAGTGTGCTTTTTCACCTTTGAACTGTTTAACACAGGCGTATAACATTAAGTGAACCTAATGTATTGAGAACATTTATTCACATACCATGTAAGTATGATTACAAATTGATGGTCATGTTGTTTTTGTTAGAATTGAAGATGAAGAAGAATGGTTTAGTTCTGACAATTTGAAGACGGTTTAGATTTTGATAAAAAAAATACGTATTCAGACGCCATAAAACGCACGTAGCTTGGAAGTAGTACTTGGCGTAGTAGCAAACAACCAATAAACATAAGTAGGTAATAAGTATATATTCTGTAAAATAATGTTTCCCAGCAATCAGCAAAGAGCTGTTGTTTCACTTACAATTTAAACGTGCAAAACAATTATACCAAAGCCAGAAAAAGTTAATTTGTTTTAAAATAAATGGATTCTTTAAGAATTTCTTTCGATTATTAAAGTACCTACATAGTCAGTCTAGCACGAATATAATGATGGTTCGCGTGAGATGTCACTGATGTGGGCGTCCTGAATACAACAAGCCCATGGTAAACTTTAATTGGCATAATCGTCGATAAACAATCTTCGAGGCGAATGTAAAGTGCTTAATCTTGTCTCGCCTGTACAAAAAGAAACAGTGGATATTATTTACAAGCGCTCTGCGGTAGATCATACAGTATTGGAATGAAAATATAGTTTAAACTAATTTTAGTTTAATAAATTAACTGAATAGTGCAAGAGTAGCTAATATAGAAATATTGAAAGGTATAATTTGGTGGTAGGAATAGAATTATCTGTAATTAGTCTACTCTGGCAGATTACGATGAACCATAGTATCTAGAGACTAGATTTTCATTGTTTTTAATCTAATCTGTGTAATAAACAAAATACGATTCGAAAGAAAGTTCTATTACTTAATTCTTCGATTTGTTATTACATCTGCAGCAAAAACTTAGCAAAATAAACCCATAATTTTTTCCTATTTACTATAGAACAAAGTTACAATATACAAAAATTCTCACGCGCTTCACTTTACTACAATTCGTATCAACAGTCCAAACGTATCTTAATTTTAACAATAAGAGCACACCACTATAATGTTTATCATTACGCAATACAGATTATTATGGCGTGGATATATTTACTATGTTGTTTACAAATTCCCACAGAGCATTGTGTGGAGATTTCTTCAGAGGGTATGGTTGACGATGAGTTTCACCTTTTTGCCACGTTTTGCCGGAATGGTTTACTTCTTATGACGACCGTAGAAAATTATTGATTGTCAGTGATTTTACAATGATTTCCAAGTATGAACATGTATGGGATGAGCGCGCTTTTCTAAATTTCCTTTCCCATTAACCGACATTGTGACTGTTATAGACAAAACAGTAAATAATATTATATTTGGAAAATCCAAAAGTGCACGCCTCATAATTTTTTTTTAATAAATATTTATTAATTATTATTTTTGTTTATTTAATAACAATTAAACCACATCGAATCAGACCCTGAAAAATGAAAGGGTTCTATTCCTGAGCATACTCAAGCGTAAGAGAAAAAAAAAGACTCGATTAGTAAAGTATTTCGGTCGCTATCGTGTTAACAAGAAAAAGGATCCGCACATACAGACACACGGACGTCCAAGACAGAACTTTTTTAAACTGTTTTTTAACTAGTTTAAATAACAAAAATGACATCAAAAATATCATGAACGTTAAAAATAGTGTTTTTTCTTAATATGTGTGTGTATGTATTATCTTACAAGTGCAATGTATGATACATAAAGACATTTTAAGTTTGAAAAATCAGATGTTTTGCGCGAAGTGACAGTAGTACCCACCTCAACGCTTCGCTTATGAGGCGTGCAATATTATCTAGACTACTTTCATACATGATATAAGTGCATAAAACAAATCTAATCTTTTTATGTTTTAAATTATATGAATATCTTTACGCCACGTCATTTGTACTTACGATTTTAAATTGTTGTTTTAATAATTGCACTTTACCATAAGCAAGCTTTTGTTGTGTTCGAACTAAAACTTTCTAACTAAAATTATTTTTATAAAATACTCTATAGTAATATGATATGGAATCATGAAGTTCTTACGAGTGACTTCTACTATCTCTTGTTTAAATTTTATTTGACAACTTTCTTCTGAAAAGCAAAATAATGTGGTACCTATTGTTAGTCTCGTACTTGCAAAAACTACTGTAATTGGCTTATTATAACAAGAATGTAAAGCGCTTATTATTTGTTTTAATGTCATTAAGATTACTTTAGCAATGTGCATTCTTGTTTATGTATAAAGATAGGTACGTTTCTGTACGAGATTTTTAATATAACAGGAAATTATCTTTTTAATGTAAATTCAAATTATTTTTAGTTAAGTAATCTTAGCATGAACGAAACTGATAAACACGAATTAATTTTTGTATTTTTACGTTTAAATTACACAAAATGATATCGTATTTGATTTTATAACGAAAAGAAAACATCGGTCATGAGACCTTTTTAGTTTTCCCATAACAAGAGCATTCCAAATTAGTGACGGTTGCGTGCTCTACTTTACAAATTACTAGACTAAAAGCTTCATTTGTTTGTCTGTTTACTCTAAAAACACGTGAACTCAAAACTAGCAGATTATCGCAATAACTGGAACGAAAAGCCCGGCGTCGGAACGTCAAACAGTTAGATTTTCCGTTAGTCAGTAACGAGCGACCTTCTGGGAACATTGAGAAAATATGGGATAAATTTTGAATTCATTATAGTACTGTTAACGACGGATGTAGTGAACTTTGATTCGATGGTTGAGTGTACTAGAAAATAAAAAATATGCAAATGTACATGTTTCGTGCTTTTTATCCAATTTTATCCCAGATTAGATGGAGATTATGGCCTTATTATTTTACTACACACGTTAGGTACATCAATATATAAAGAATATTAATCCTTACGGGCTACTCGAACTTGGGCTTAGATTGTGATTGCATTATGAATTGTAAATAAATTATTGCCTTGAAAGCGTCGGAACTCGGAACTCTACATTCGTGATATTTCCAAATCTACAACATGATTAATGGTTCGTTTTCTAAACTTTGGTTAAGCGTAAATTTAACAAGCCTACTGGCGTTTTGGATTTAAGAAGTACTAGTTTGATGGATCGACAGGTTCAAAGAAGCAATTACATAAACTCATCAAGTTTGAGAGGCTGTCAAACAGTTACATTCCGTCCGTTATACATGAGGTAATGAGACGTCACGGCCTTGCTAAAGCTGTGCGGCTTACTTCATAACTCGTGTGAGCTTTACTGTTATAATATGTGAGAAGTAGAAAAAAATTTTTCAGGCGATAATATAAGACAAAGTAATAACACAATAATGTATTTAATCTCATTATGACTGTAAACAACTTATACATATAGGTCATTCATTTAACATCATTTAAAAACAAATAATAAAATCCAGTGCTTTTGGAAATGTTTCTAATGTTTTTAGAACCAAATAAATTTTACTTATATGTATCAGTATCACATATATTACACACCAGAATATGTAGTCACTATTAAACCTAAATTAATATGCTAACACGTTAGAAATTTATCAATATCAATACCTTTAATATAAATAGAAATAGCCCAACAGGTTTAGATATAAGTTAAATATAGATCATATTGTTTCTGTGAGCTTCAGCCCCGAGTTCACACGGAACTGGCCGCAAATCTGTGGCTTTACACCAATCGAACATGACATAAACATTGCATTACGACTATGAGCCTTTTCCACTAGTACTCAATATTCATAGATGACCTTTGTTATTCAGGAACAAGTTTATATTGTTATGTTATAATGAATGATTAGTATGCAAATATTTTATTGAGTATGCTTTAGTTTTCTATATTTTACTATCATAATATAATTTTTTCTATATAAAACTACTTATGTAGGTAACACTTCAGAGTTCCGTTTCTAAGTTCTGATTTCGTTTCGACAATACTTAGATATACATATATCCAAATGATTATATAAATATTTTAGGCAGTACTATAAGATTGAAATAATTATTGGTAATGCTAAATAATTTATTACCTATGTAATTCAAGGATTTTCCTTTGAACAATTGAGATACCTACCAGTTGCAGTAGAAAGATTAAAAGTAGTACATAATTTATTAATTTAGCTAGATATTATTATCTATAAATAACATAATATTATCGTTTTACATAATCGTATTGCGATAAAGTAAAATTTAATTAATATCAATGAAATGAATGATTTATGAAAATCTAATTAAATTCATATAACACGTTGAATGAACGCATTAGTGCATTAGTTAAACTACACAGAGATTTATTGGCGAAAGAAGAGTATTCGTATAAGTAGTTATTTGCACGAACAACTCGCAAAAAATAAGGATATGCTAATGAATCGGACGTTCTTTCGTTATGTAATGAACGGTGATGTATTTGCTTCGTAATAACAGTTAATTTACATGTATTGTGTGGTGATGCTTATTCATGAGAGACAGCAGACGCCTAATTTACATACAAATTGCCTATATTTGTTTAGGTATTACGTATCATTAGAAAATCTTGCATTTGGGATGTCTAGAAAACCCTATTGGAGATTGCGAAATTGACGAATCTTGGATAGTAGATTTCCTTTTCTACGTTTTATGACACCCGCTAGGCCGCTGGGTCGCAACTCGCAAGTAATACGAACACTCATCACAGTATGAAGTAACAAGTAGGTAATTAAAAGTAGAGGTATATATTATTATCAATTCCATTTAGATTTCAAAATTTTTCAATTTTTTTAGGTTTTAAACTTTTTTGTCTTAATTTTCTTGGAACTTATAAAATACATTTTTTACGACTCGGAAGACTAGGCCATACATTAATTAATAGAGAATAGAGCCACAAAATATTCAAATAATGCTGTCCGAATGAAGTTATCGAACAAATCTAAAGATAGGCTAATGCCATTAATGCATGTAGTTAATTAACCAATAAAGATAGGTAAGTGAATATTAGCAGCAATTAGAGATGAAAAAGTGAAAAAGTTATTTGCGATATCATCATGAGATTTATAACATTACAAAGAGACTTTCAACCATCGTCACGGCTTGATTTTTATTCGCTTACTCGTGTTTACTGTTAGATAAAGCATTAAGATACTGTTAGTGGCTTTACTATTTCGGCAATTACTTAAACTAAGTGTAATACACATTAAATTACTTAATAATACTTATTCATATTATTAAGTAATTTAATGTTGAATGCTCAATTAATTTTTTAAACGCATGATTGTTATTTTTTTTTTGTATTAGTACCTACATATATACGTACGTATGTAACAAATTGTTAATCATGAATTCTTATTACCAAATAAAACCAATAAAAATATACGTATTATACACGTATAAACATTGAACGAAACGATAGTGTTCTACGAGTCGTCACTGACATTATTATGATTTTGTGTAGCCACCTGTGGTAGCCACAAATTACAAACGAGGCCAATGAACGATTAACCGACTGAATGACGATCTATTTACAAATTTAAAAGTGGAATAATTTGAATATTTCTTAAATATAATGATTTCTTGCCGCCAAAGTTGAAGATGTTTTGACGTAAGATTGGAACACATGTGAACGGCCCGTAACGCTTTCACTCTCGCGTCTGATTGTTATCTAACTGTAGGCATAAGATGACATGACAATCGTAACTCGGTTATGCTAAATAATTATAAATAAAACTATTTATATTTACTTAATTAAATTAATTAGAGTAAATCACGCTATCTTTTTATACGTTATCATTAATTCTGAGCTGGTTTGTATTTGTTGTGTAATTAATTACTTACCTACCCATTAGGATGAGGTGAAAAGTACGAAAGAAAAATCTTTTGAAAATTTTATGCTTATCTGCATAATAACGCAGTGAATTTAACTATTTTCTCTTAATTTGTAGTGACTTTTTATTAATCGCTGCCTCTTGTAGATCAATAAAAGTTTTAATAAATGAACAATTTTATTGAACCGAAAATAATTTATTATAACTTGTATAACGGATTTAAAAAGCCGACGCAACCATTAAAAAGGCTATAAAGCACAATAACACTACTTTCTAGAGTAAAAAAGTACGGACACATTAATTGAAACAAAGTCGAGTGCCAACGGTCCTGTGTCCCGCTACTCCGCATAATCATTCAACTTAACATCCTCATCACGTATCAAACATGTCTTCGTTAAAAATAAAGAATACAAAAGTAGAACTTATCAGGAGTAAATAGATATTGAATTGGCGTGGCGTTGGATTGGAGCCAAATGGTTACAGGATCGATCGGTATGAGCACCTTGTGGCGACCTTTTGTGCCTGTGACCCAGAGAACCTTGACTTCGTGAAAGTTGGGGAAAGGGGCAGCTAATAGGGATGCCATGATTCATATTAGATAGATTAGTCTACTTTCGTTGTGCTGTGGTCTGTGCTGTGATTGACATTGAAATTAGATTCGTTAATTTTTTCTTATCAACATCTATTTGTATCGTTGATCCTGAAACTGCGTGCAACTTTCATTAGGTACATATTTTCGGTTCAATTGATAATTTATAGTTATTAAAATATGTATAGTTATACTACTTATTACTACTATTATTACTTCCTACATTCGTTTTAGTAATTACTACAGGTATTTTGCTATCAGTAGGCACTAAATTACTAGATAAGGATTAACTGTATTTTTAAGACCTGAACTAAAGAATGTTCATCTAATAAACAAGAACATTAATGCCAACTAATCAACCTTAGCTCAAAGAGAATCGTAAAAGCTGGAACCTATCTACCTCTCATCACAATATAGTTGTACACATACTAAACTTACATCATTAGCACGTAATAATATCCCGTAGCAATTTCAATGAAATAATAAACGCCGATACATTAAGATTTACTATCCGAAGATCATTGGACCCTTTTTCTAGGGCGCTTTAAACCGTTACTTGACCGTGACCGAATCGAACGATGACTTGCTTCAACGACCTTTACAACGTAATACCAGGTGGAGTAAGGAAGTACTGAATAAATGCCTAATGCACTTAGTTTGCGGTTGGGTCTATCTATTTATGCCTGACCATAGTATCGGTAATAATAGAACGCTTATTGTTTCAATTCTCTTGGTTGCTGGTATAGAATAATCTTACTAAGTAATCTTTCTTGCCGTTATTGGAGGAAATAGAAATGAATGAAGAGACTAAAAGTGGTGGTTCTTATAGAAAAAGACAAAGACTTTGGTTTATAATAATTTGAATGTTGAATTAACAAAGAGTTAATCTATTTATAGGTATTTTAGAAGCTCTTCTTATGTGGTCACACATTTTCCCTAACAATTACAACATACTACAAAATATTTCTTTACTATCTAACATATCTGAATATGCAGTGTCAAATCTCCATCACATTCTAAAGATACAGAATAGAACATTACTGTCATCATGTGCGCAGTCGCAGGCGCAGGTGAAACCGCTATCAGCGCAATATTGTCACCTGTCATACACTATGATGCAACGATGTGGGTCGAATGCTCTCCGTTATGTGAGATGAGACGGGACTGTACGGTATCTAATGGCATGTGAACATGTTATGTATTCATTTGTTCATGTGAAGTCCCAGTGTAGGCTGTAGCTCAATAGATAGTTAATCCTAACGTGGATATGAGTTGCTTTTTGCAATGGGGTAAAGATTCCTTTGGTCAATATAGATGAGTGCCTCAAAGTTGGTAGCAATGTCATTTTCTGAATCGAGGTCGATCACAGGCCTATAGGCTGTATAATATAAAGCTATAAACAAAATAAAGATTTTACAATTTAGTAGATATTACTTATGATATAGTTAACTAATCACAACAGCATTATAGATTTGGACGTGGAGTAAGTATTCGTAGTAGCTTATCAATTTATCATAATTAAATATCTAATATCGTCTTAACATGCATTGACGTCAATGTTAACATGTAAAGAAAGTGCTTAAAATTTAATGTGTCTCGCAAGTTGTTTGTTATCTTGCTGAGTAATGATTTTGACCAGTAATGCTCGAAAAATTAATATACGTGTAATGTGCTTTTAACTTTCATTCAAGTTTTGCATTTCTTAAAAAGAAATGTCTCTATGTTTTATAGGTACTAGTCCTATTTTGTTTGTTGAGAAAAATTAAGGTGTGTTAGTCTCTAGCAGAATGGCCAGAATTAATAAATTTTGTGTTAAAATATACTAGACGCCTTGATAGACAATAGATTGCACAATAGATTGATTATGGAATTGAAGTAGAGCTTAATGTAAACTTATGTAGTTTTTTCTGTCTCAATTTTTCAATAAAATGATGGCATCGCTGATTTTACAAATGCCATGTGTAATTTTAGATAGCATGATCAAAATCCACAACACACAATACATACTCACATTCATTATTTTTTCATCAATTATTATCTTTGTTCAATACCTAAGTTTCCACAGCATTCCTTCATAATTTCCTTGTTACGGAGTAGACATGTAAGCATGGTTATGTTAATTTAGTTAGGTTTGTGTTTGTAAACGTGGAAGGGAATGCTTACCGTTACTTGTGGTGCTTAGACCTAAGTGTAATGCCACAGTATTTATGTATAAACATCTTTAGTTGTAAGATTGTGATAATCTGTATGTACACTATAAACTTAAGAGCAATTGTTATATTTACATAATTATAAATCATAGCGAATAATATAGACATTTTATGTAGGTACCATACTTATTAAGATTTGGGCATTGGTAATGTTGATGATGCAATAATGCATGCGTGTAGTACCTACATTTTATAGGTTGGTCGATTTTATAAGGTAGATGCAGCAAAGAACGAATACTTTATAGAAATCTTCTTAAATTTATTTCGAAGCTTTATTGAACTATATTTATTATTCATGTCTAAATGCTTTTTGTACAAAACGTAATTAAACGCGCACTAGGTTTATGACGCGTGGGCGACTTGCATTATTGGACCAATCTCTACAAATTCTAACGGTTTCAAGTAAGCACCGCTATTAGTAAACTCAAAACAATTATAATTTATTTTAATTATCTTACATAATGATTATAATTTTACGCAATTATTGTAGAGATTTCTTCTTTTGTAATGGAAATACGAGTAGGTACTTTGCAAATTGCAAGTTGTGTAATATTTGACTCTTTGATTCGATTCCAAGTTGTGATCTTTCGAATAAAAAGCAATATGCATGCAAAATACGTTTTAAAAAGTATTGCAGAATGATACGTGTATTCAAGGCTTCGTATAAAAGTTACAAGCCAGTATACTTTAAATTTATATTTTAGGTACATGGATATATTTCATTCTAAAGGCTCTTCTTGTAAGATACCTAGATAATATTATACAGTTTCATTCAGTCATTCTATAATATAGCTCACCAATTGCTACTGGCAAGACTCCACGCTATTTTCTCGCGAAATGATGGCGTATTAAATTGAATGCAGCCCCATAAATAAATCGCCATTTCACAATATTGTATAGGAATGTCTGACGGTAACTGTAACGTTTATTATACGGATAAATAGCTTAAGCAGGCCACTTCCCGTTACTCACGCCCTGGGAGAGATCAGGGTGTAGACGTTAATTTGACGCTAGACCGGTTCCCATGAACGAAATAAGCACTATTTAGCTGCTACTTGGAGGTACACGTAATGCCCCTGTATACTTGCCATTTCCCGTATAACGCTTTCAGCTGACTCATCCATTTAAAATACTTTCTCGAATAAAACTGCCCATAAACTCCGTAGCTTTGCGGAACAGTAAAAAATAATTTAATGAGTGTACTGGCGATTACTCTTCAGTCCATTGTTTTGTTATGTATTGTTATATTGAAGTAAGAGAATGAACGTTACGAAAAAATTAAATAACAGAAAATACAAAACATAAAATTGTGTATTTATAATCATTTCAATTCATTTTCCTGAAAGGTAAAAGCCATCTCAATCAGACTTAGAAGTAATTAATGATTTGATAACCTCAAGTTGTTTTAAATAACAACGTAAAAAGTTAACTTATAAAATAATTAAGTATTCAAATATGCAATGTAGAGCAACTTTAAAATATGCATGCGAACAGTTATTTTTATTATCGTAGTTGTATAAATTCTTAATTTACGAAAGTAAACTTATTTTGTAACAAAGAATAAACCGCGAACCAAATGAATAATTTATTTGTACATCTAAGAATGTTTAGTAGTATATTATCTGTGGATATACTCTCGCGGTATTTTAATACAATGAGACTATTAGTTCGCGTGATATAACCCGCGGAAGTGAGGCCTACAGCGTTCACAGTCAAGTGCAATCAACCTGAACTGCATTGTTCTACAGATATACATAGACTAATAATAATCTAATAATCATACTATTGGAATTCATGTATGTACATTGGTTTGTGAATAAGTAATTTGTTATTTTGTTAAATAATCGAGATATTGACTCGATTTCGATTCGCTTGGTTTACCTCACATTAAACATCTCGTATTTTGCATAATTAATTTAAATAACTAATACTAGGTATCAATACTAATATTATAAAGAGGAAAGGTTTGTATGTATGTATGGTTTTCACGCATAAACTACTGGACCGATGTTGATGAAATTTGGCACAGATAATCTTTAGACCCTGAGAAAGAACATAGGCTACCTTTAATTGCGAAATATGTACCACGGGCGAAGCCGGGGCGGACCGCTAGTATAATATAATCCTTTCACGTTCGTTGACTGAGAGCTTTTTTGTTAGAAAATAACATTTCTTTTCTCAAGCTATACCAATTATATCATTCAGTAGTGATAGTAGGTAATTTCAGATGTTACTTGTTTCCATTTGTTTCCTTTTGTAATTCTAGTAAATATTCACCCAAATCTACAACTAAGCGCACACTTCAATACAGTTAAACGCCGTAAGGTATGCCACTACAAATATTTAAACACCATTAAAATTTAATGTTCGAATATCGGCCCAATAAATCGTTTCTCATAAATCAACATAGTAAACGATCAAAATGCTATCGCTGCTATTACCGCGCTTTTCTCCGGGAACAAAATCCAGTTCAGTACGCTTCAGGGACGGATTTTGTTCTACAAACTTGAAATTAAAACAATAAAAAATAGGTATATAATTAATAAATGTGTGCTGCTTTTATTTTAAGTATATGTAAGTTATATAATTTTATGTTGAATTTCAACTATACAAAACACACAAATCTTTCTGACTTTGTTTATTTCTAAATACGCAACATTAAATATGTACCTACTTTTTAGTTTTTAGACCTCGAACGACCTTTTACAAACATCGGCTTATCAACGACCTTGAATAAATAAAAATAATTACGCATCGAACTTTATTCCCAAAATTGGTAGAGAATTTACACTTATTTATTCCTAGAGTTCAAATTTTTAATACCTACATAGAGTGCTCTACAATTTGCCAGATCCTTTTACGTTCAAATCCAACCCTGGTTTTGTTAGTTTTGTTGGATCCACGACTACGATAGAAGCAAATAAATAGACAGGAAAGCTTTGCGGATATCTAACAATGGCTATACAAATGTTTTGTATCAACAATCGAATCACGACTGGGGAATATTGCATTAATTGGGATTAGTTAGAAAATTAGAGGGACCTATGTTAAATAAAGTGCAAAGTTTTAGCAAACGAATTGAATTGAAGATAAGGAAAAACATAAACATTAAACATTTTGATTATCAAAGTAAAATGTGCATACTGCTTGTACATTGAACGGAAACTATAAAATAATTATTATGATTTATGGCGTAAAAAAACAACTTACATATCGATGACATGAAATGAATGGACATAGCTAGGTAATATGATTCATGCTGGCATTGCTGGCAACACTGTCCTAACAAATTGTGTTTCGAACTCTGATGATCTTTGGTGTAGATAAATTTATTTAATTAATAACTGGAGTCGGTCAAGGTTTCAAATTCCCGTTTTTTTAAGATTAATAATCTATTATAGATATACCTTTCACCATAAGACGTTTAGGAATTGTAACCGGTTATCCTACAAATTATGTATTTATACTATGATCTGATTTACTTTCAGTGTTTGAATTAAACTATCTTTTAGGATATTATAAGATAAATGATCGTGGCACACTTATGGGTATCTATAACATAATTGTTTTTACTGTCAGGCAATAAATACTACGGCACTAAGAAAGTGTTTGATTTTCAATTTTCAGTGATCTTGTATGGCATTGGACGTTTCGTGATCGAGGTATAATTTTTATAGCATCCTTTTGTTACATTATTATATGACGTGTTTTTATACATTACTAGCTGTGCCGCGCGGTTTCACCCGCATTACTCCGCTCCTGTTGATGATTGATGATATATAGCCTATATTACCTACTCGTGGATAATGTAGCTTTCGAATGGTGAAAGAATTTAAAATCGGTCCAGTAGTTTATGAGCCTATTTATTACAATCAAACAAACAAAGTTTTCCTCTTTATAATATTAGTGTAGATGTACTTCCATTTTACGGTTTAATTTTATCGATAAGAAGAAAAGCCGGTATATTATTTCCTAGTCGTACTGCATTCTAATATGCAATCCCAATTGATAAATAGCTTGCAGCTTGCAGCATATCCGCTAAAAATGCATAGTTTTTCTTGTTTATAATTTACTCGTTTATCATGTACAGGAGTGTAATTTGTGAAATATGCACAATATCTGCTATTCTATTAACTTTTTCGAATACATATACATACAAACAAAATGTTATAGTTATGTTATTTTTTCTCGTGTGGATATTTAATATCAATTTAAGTGTAAATTAACCAATGAATGTTAAGAAGAGAACCCGAAATAGATTTTAAGAAAATTTAATTAATTTATTTAAAGAGTGCCTCTATATTTTTTGGATTAGTGATAATTGTATATTCATCTGTTCTTTAACAAAGGTAGGAGATAATTTACAAGCTCACATACAAAGTCTAAATAGAGATGATTGTATGTAATTGTCGTCATAGCAAAAACACTAACTCCTCCTTCTACCTTTTATGTTGAAAATGGGTCATTAGTTCTTGCTCGAATATTTTAAAAGGACTTTTTGCGGCTCAGTTAAAAATAATTGAGTCACGTTTAAACATCAGATACGTGACATTTTTAACATCATTATACAATTGTATACTATTATGAGCTATGCTTTTTCATACTCTGAAGAGAAATTAAAATTAAATCTCTTTTATAACAGGAATTATACGAGTTACATAATGATGCATATGCTATGGTGCTCCTGATAGTTCGTATTTATAGAAATTTATAAGGATAGCACGAAGAAATTATTATGTCTTACGCAATCGATGCTCCTTTATTATAGAGTTTATATTTATTTTAAAGTCCTGCTCTTAGTTAAAACATTCATTAAAACCTTCAAAGAGGGTTCTTCAAATCTACAAATAAATACGAATCGAATCTGCGACATGCGACAACTAAAAACGACAATAACAACGACAATATACAAAATCCCACAGCAAAATCCATATAGCTCCATTCACAAACACCATAGAGTTAAGTATTATAGACGCATTCCGACATGAAAGCGTATCGGGAACACCGTTACCCTGGAACCGTGTTCTTGAATGTACCGAGAATGCAAGACTTATGGGGAATGCAGCAAGAAATAAGTCAGTGATTTTGTACAATTCGTTTGCAATTAGTAATCGTATATCTTACAGTTTTTCCCTCGCTGAGTGATAAGGCTTTTACGACATCGTAATATGCCAAGTTTTTCCCGAGCTTTTATTTGTCAATAGACCGGGAGATACTGACAGAAAATTTCGAGTCATTTGTAACAGGATGGCGGTTCTACAGGGGTCTTAGTACGCAATGACAAAAAGAAAAACGATGGTGTGAACGCTGGTACCGGCGGCTTAGTCGCGTGGGCGTTAGTCGAACTCGTCGGAAAAATAGCGAAGTCAAACGATTTGTAACACAAAAATTTTAGAATTTACCGATAGCCCATAAAAAAGAAGTAGGCGGTAGTGTCATGCCATACTTTTCCGGTGTGACTTACAACCCGCCATACCGACGCGAATGTGTTGATTTAAAAAAAACAATTCAACCATTTGTACCAGGCTAACTTTTGCACAGGTAACCATCGTCGTGCAGCCATTTACGAAAATCGCCATGCCATACTTTTCGGACGATTCCAAATGGTCGCCATACCGCCGAAAATCTGCAAATTTTTTTTTTCGCCGAACCATTTGTAACACCCTAAATTTTTTTTTCAACAACTCCTGAATGATTATAAATAGAAGTGTGATAATGCCATATCTACCTGTGGGAGGTGGCGAATGTGTATAAGATTTTTTTTATTGTATGATTTTATTCGTATTTTGAACGATTTGTAACAGTATGGCATTAATCTTTCCTATAAGTTTGAGGTTCAACAAATATAAATACAAAATTTCAAAGATCTAGGTGGTAGAAATCTTCACTTCTATAAATTAATAATAAATTTATTTATGAAGTATGGCAGCACTTTTTCCCCCTACAAGAAGTATGGCAAATATAATAATGGTCACATTTTATCAAATACTCTCCAAAAATCTAAATGCAATACTGGTACAAAAAGTTTGGCGAAAAAAAAAATTTTTGCAGATTTTCGGCGGTATGGCGACCATTTGGAATCGTCCGAAAAGTATGGTATGGTGATTTTCGTAAATGGCTAGACGACGATGGTTACCTGTGTAAAAGTTAGCCTGGTACAAATGGTTGAATTGTTTTTTTTTTAATTAACACATTTGCGTCGGTATGGCGGGCTGTAAGTCACACCGGAAAAGTATGGCATGACAGTACCACCTACTTCTTTTTTATGGGCTATCGGTAAATTCTAAAATTTTTGTGTTACAAATCGTTTGACTTTCGCTATTTTTACGACGAGTTCGACTAACGCCCACGCGACTAAACCACCGGTACCAGTGTTCACACCATCGTTTTTCTTTTTGTCATTGCGTACTAAGACCCCTGTAGAACCGCCATCCTGTTACAAATGACTCGAAATTTTGTGTCAGTATCTCCCGGTCTACAAGTATTAATGTCTTTCTATAATTGACACTTACCTATATTATCTGTAAATGCGAATTGTATGTTTGTTTGTCACTCCTTTGCGCAAAAACTGTTGAACCGATTTTTATGAAATTTGGCACACAAATTGAAGGTAACTTGGATTGACAGATAGGAGTTCTTATCCCGAAAATCCCACCGTACTTGCGGGATTTTCTTTGACTACGCGGGCTTAGCTGCGGGCAAAAAGCTAGTAGAGTCACTAGAGTACCTATAGTTTGGTGTGAAGTAAAATATTTTATCGTGGTTCATCTTCGTTTTTACAAAGCCTTGTCAAAGGATTCATTAAGCATCATAAAAAAAACCTCACGCAATATTATATAAAATGGGTGTTTAAGAACAATTAAAATAAGTAGGCAAATAAAATAATTGAATAATTTGACCTTTTAAAGCCCTCGTGCTATTATTATTAATTCATGATTATTAAAACATTATTAAGTGATAGCAACAACTTTTTTCAAACACGCAATTTTTTAATTAGTTGATAAATAAATCTTATTACGAGTCATATAATTAAATATAGCTACCTAATTATCAAACAGGAAACTGTTTACATGGATAAGTTAGTATCAGACATTGATGGGTTATGAAATCGATTCAGAAACTAACATAAATAATTAATAATTGTACGTTTATTGAACCAATTACTGCGTTCATGTTATATGTTTTTTTTTACATGATATTTTAAACAGGTAAGTATATATTTATTATTTATGTACAAAATAAGCATGAATATACTTAAAAAGTTAAAAATTAAAATATCGATAGGGATATTCCGATTTAAACATACACTCTTTATTAGCCATTCACTTACCTTTCTACATAAGTTTGATTACAAAATTTATAAATAAATACACTTTTTAACAATATCAGTGCGAGTTTTTTGAGAATGATTCTGAGAAAAAACTTTTTTAATAGACGATTGATATCGTTTCGAACAAAAATGTTTATCAACAAAAGACCAACACAAATGTTTGTTACTCAACGGATAATAGCCGCGCATAAAATAAACACAATATGAGCAAATTAATAATTTTACGTAAAATTGGTTATTTTCATATCGTAATATAAGATTAGCAGGTGTTGCGTAATAGGAAAGTGTTCGGCCAAGCGCGACTGACGTTCCACGCTTCTGCATTTCCTTCCCAGAAAACAACCTAAGAAATGTTTTGTGGAATAAATTTGTAGGTTTTTGTACGTACTATACCGACGGACGACGTTAAAAAACTGTTTACGACACCATTCAGACCAATTTATTATTCGTATTTATCTTATTTGTGGGCTGTTTCTATTAGCTCTACCATTTTATTCTGGAACACGCTACTTTTAGGCTTTGCTTTCGTTGGGTTTTCTGTTTTTGCTTCCTAATAAGCGACGAGGAAATAAGAACATGATTGCGTGACTTCGATATCAACACAATTCGATATGCTAATCTGCGGTTGGCGGAATTCGCAAAACGCAGATGCGAGATTATAAACATGTAGAAAGTGTAATAAATTCACTAGTGTTTACGCCGTTATGTAAAGGATGCGGTATTGATCTTGAATACAAAACACATGTAGTGTTAGCTCAGAATTCAATGTTTATGCAACTAGAATGTCAAATGTTTTAAAACTTTTTTTATACATAGATGTAACTAATAACAGAAATTCGTACACGCCCCTTCCATTATATGTATGTAATATGCATGCACGACCTTCAGACAATATTGTGAGAAGTAAAGATTCTTGCAAACACATCTATTTCCTTTGTAAGGAATTCGATACGCGTACAAAAGTGAACGTAACATGTCTTTGTAACCAAAAACTATGCCAAAAACTAACATTATCTGTCAATACATTTAACGAGTCTTACTTCACGCTGACCTGGCTTTGTCACGTCTTGTAAAACTTTAAAAATATGGATTTAGGTCGCCCCAATTTTGAAATGTTGTATGGGATTGAACAAGGAATGAACCATTTGTTGATGTCATTATTTGCAAAATAACAGATGTTACCATGAAATAAGGCACATATGATATACCATATTAATAATGAAACCTAAACTTACCTGTACAAATTTCTTCCATTAGATAGAAACAACCTTTTTAATTGTTGCAAAAAATATGTCAAGTTATTTATTTGTAAGCTGCAAATAAATTCTTAACGTTTCTTCCTTTAATGCGATAAATATAGATAGGTAGGTACAGCGCGACCACTGAATGCTGGATGATATTATAATGACATAGGTTCATTTTAAATTTTTAAATAATGCATAAACTTAAACATATAACATAGAAACAATCACGTATATGTATAGTTGTGAAGTAATCGTGTGGTAATAGCTAATAGACAGTTCTCGTTTAACTGAAAGTTACCTTCAAACAAAGCCGGTCAGAAGAGACTTGAGTCTGATTGTGAATTATACCATTATTTGTTTAACACGACCCCATATATCACTGTTTTGTAAGATCTACAATGATCGGAATACAATGGACGAACCACGCCGGATCTTTTGCAAGATCATTTAGTACAGGTAAGACCGATTAGGTACTTCAAGGAAGGATGAATTACTTTGTTGATTGATTTGTTAGATGAATTAGATTAAGAAATTTGTATGTTCCGCAACAGAGGTGATCCACCTTGGAAAAGGAATTCTCTAATTTGTAAAGTCATTTTGGGTCTTATAATTTTCCGCTCTACATTCAATAGGAATTTCATAATTAGGCATCTTCAAATAAGAAGCAATTACAAATGACAAAAGCATAGAGAAAAAAACTATTGACTAACGTTAAATGTTGAAATAAACTTTTTTGCTTCAATTGAAAAATTTATTCTACGACTATTGAAACTCAAGGACTCCTGAACGCGAGGGTTGAACAATAATTGTAACATATTATGTATCTTAGTATTCTAATGATTTAACTATAACTGATAAAATAATTCTTTTTTTATTTTATTTTCATACTAACTACATACAATTATTAGCTTGTTGCTTTTGAAGATTTATAAAAGACTCACCAGAAGGCAGAGACAGCAAAATATACCTAAGTTAATATTTCTTTATTGATGAACATTAAATAAATAACTAAATAGAGGGAACTGAAAAGAAATACAAATTTATTCCTAACAGTTGCCAATTAAACTCAAACCCGAGTAGAGATTTCTCTCTAAATCACGCGAATATAGTGCCACTAAAGCAGCAATCCCAAACTATAAACTTATTTATTTTATTAGTTTCTGGAAGCGAAGTCGTTTATGCAAACGGAAACGCACGCGATGATCTCTGCCGGTTTATAGTGTATAATTATATCGCTAAGCAATTATAAATAAGCCTGGGAAAACTGGCTGAAGCATCCGCGCCAGAGGAAATCTTGAGATGCAAATGGTAATGGACGCTGTTTGTTGTGATGTTAGCACTCAGCAGTATACCGATTGTATTTTATGAATTATTATAGATAACCATTTTATAAACACTTACATGTTGGTCATCATTTATGTAGTTATGTTATGTATTCAATGAAGATGATTGTAGACTTTAGGAGAGGTGATATAAATGAAACAACTCTAATATAGAATTTATTTTACTGAAGTGATGGGAAAGAGGATAAAGCCCGGAGTAGTACTTAGTTTACCTTTACCATAAACCAATATTACCATAACATACAAAAAATCTCAATGACATTCAAGCAATAATTTTTTATTGATAACTTTTACTTAGAAACCTTGATATGCGTATTAAAAATTTGTTTATTTTATTCACGAAAATGTTAAAACAATGTACACTAGATTTAGTGGTTTCCTCTTCCTGTTTCTAAGGTGAATAACAAACGATTTGCTATCATTACATTCTCTGTTGGAACGGAACGGACCGTGCATCACGTACTAATGTCTATTGCTTACAAAATTGATGGAATAACAGAAAATACCGCTTCATTTCATTCTACGTCGTTTAGTGGCAAAGAACTTTTTTTTTTTGAAAAATTTGTAAATTATTGCCTGATAATATGTTGCTAGCTTTTGTCTATTGAAGTATGTATAATTCTTTATTCTAGTTCAAGTGCTTGAAACCAAAGAAAATAATGATTATGTTTCTCGTTTTAACACACGGATACCACCAGAAGGAAGATACCCGGTCCTTTGGACACAGGTCCAATACGCAGAGAGTAGAGACCCTTGAGATATTTTTTTAATCATTATATCTTCTGTCACAATGTTTGTCCTCAATGGACTCCTAAACCACTTAACCGATTATAATAAAATTCGCACACCATGTGCAGTTCGATCCAACTTGAGAGACATGTATGTACCACGGGCGAAGCCGGGGCGGACCGCTAGTTATAATATATTGCTATAATTACCTACTACTGCTTATCATGATTAAGGTGCAGTATTTTAGGCTTACCTACTTGTGAAAAGTAAAGTATTGTACTTTAAAAAATTTACTCGCTCGTTGATGAGCTGATATTTCATTTTCAGGCAGTCAATTATCTTTCTAAGGAATTCCACTGTTTTCTCCGCAGAGCGTTCATTATTATTACTTTATATTATAACTTTAGATGATAAGCTAAAATGTGCACGCTTTAAAAATATTTAATGATGTTCAATTTAAACTAATTTTTTAAATAAAAAAAAAATGTTATTATTTACAGATGTAAATACCGAAGAACGTGCTACTTATCTATTTTTTATTAACAACAAAATACGAAAATGATCCCCTGCAATGCGAACCTCTTCGAGACTTATGAATTTTCATGAAAAGTTCCCCTCTAGGCATAACTTTTATATGTTAAAAGCCCTTCTAGGGCTACAGGAAGTTGTTGAAATTAATGTATTTTTTTTAATTATTCCATTTTTTTTATTTTTATAAGCCTTATTTTAAATTAGTTAAATGAAAGAACTCACCACTAGTGTTTTAAAATAAAAAAAAATCCACTGCCAACTTGGTACTTATTAAACTTTATTTGCATACATTCCACAACTATTGCTACGTTCAAAATAATAAAAAAAAATTAGGCGCACTTTTTAATTTTAAATGTCATTTTTCCCGCGCGAATTACACTGCTATGGCAGCCAGTAGACAACGCGCGTGCTCTACAACGCGCGCTCTACGATCTACTGAATATGAATCCCATATGAATCCCCGTTTAGTTTACACTTTACAGTTTACACCACAGTTCACAGCGAGTTTTCTTTCAAATTGCTTTATTTACATCATTACCGTAATGGTATTATGAATGAAATTCAACTTTTAAAATAATAATTTCATTTTATTTTTCTCTAAGTATCGGAAATAACTCTATATACATACTTATGAGCTTAAAGCTTAGTTCTTTCACTTCTCTCTTATTTATGTCTTTTAAAGCTTAAAGTTTGTAAATAATTTAAGGAATGGAGGAAACATTAAAAGAATATATTTTATTAAACAATTTTATTTAAATCACTTTTTTATAACATTACATTCATGCATAAAGATATGAATTTATAATAGGAGTTTCACATTTTTTGATAGAAAAATAATAAAATATAAATAAAAGCTATCCTGAATTTAATACCAAATAATACCGAACCAAATAAATTTAAATAACCATAGCCAATTAAACACTACATAATATATAAAATTAACAAAAAAAAAATAGTCTTTTTAATACCTTCACCTATGACCTAATATAATTTTTCAGTCCAGTTTTTTCCTAATCTACTAGCCAAATACCTATTGTTTTCTTAAATTTCCTAAGCCATATTATTTTTACACTAACATAAAAAAAATTTAATAACATAAATCTTTAGCCTTTTCAAAAAATACTGTGAATTTAATTTTCTTAAAAGAAAATCAAATCAAACATTAAATAAATAATAATAAACTAATATTATTTTTGGCAAATTCAAGTCTAAACCAGTTTCAACATTTATATTTTGGTTGTGTTTAAATTTAAAAAATTCCAATAATCATTAATCATTATAAAGATATAACCTACTTAGGTATTATGGTACATATTTTTTACGACTTGTATAAGTTATCAGAAAGTTATAACATTAGCATTGGATTGCTATGAAGTGAATATAATAAAAAAGGCAAATCCAACCCAATTTGTTTCTATGAAAATTATTGTTAAGGATTGCCACTCATATTATATTATTTATAAAGTACTCAATATCACAGTAAATAGTATTAAAAAAACAACAGAATATAAAGTTGAAAATTTTGGGAAAAGTATCAATTTTAAAACAGTGAAAAGTCAAATTTTCATCTCCACACTAAAAAAATATAATAATATAGGTGGCAAACTTAGATATTATTTAGTCCATTTACACAATACACTAAAAATATGGGATTGCACAACTATTAAATACAAAATATTAAATTAAATGAATGACTCATACTCAAGTGAATGACCTAACAAATTTTTAAAAACATTTTCGACTTAGAAACCTGATTGCAATGCATGTTTCACATTAAAAAAATTTAAAATCTTAGAACAAGAAAAATAATTAAAATTGCTAGCAAAAAATACTTCTACATTTCAATTAGGTGTGTATGGTTTAACATGAATAATCTAAATTATGTTTCTTCAATGTTAGGATTTTCTGAGAATAGCTGATGATCATTGTAGGTTCGTAGGTATTTCTTTGTAAATATATACAACATCAAGCCCCACTTCATCATCATGAAGGACCACACCATTCTTATTATAATACTAGACTTTATCGGTAAAATATCTGCAAAGTAAAATGTTGATAATAATCAAGCAACAGAGAAATAGCCAAAATTTAAAGGATCTTCAAGTTTTTGAATAACAAATAATGGAAATATTTTGTTTTTTTATGTCAACTGTTAATAAATAAAAAGACGATGTTATTTATGTTTAGTTTCTCCAATGATTATTAGTTGAAATTGGACACATGATCAAGGATTGATATTCAAAATAGTTTATAGGTACCTGCTTTATAATATATTTCAAGGAATATATAGAATAATGTCAATGCAGTTCCTGATATAAAGCCCACCATTCCAAAATCTCCAATGTATTGAAGAGCCTTTCTTGAAAAGTTCACATGTAAAGATTCTTTTAGGTAATGACAGTGCAGCATTAAGGTCAACGATGCATGAATACCTGTATAATCATAGAAACATTAATAAAAAAATTAAAGTGATACAAAAACATCAGCTACCAAAACATGTAACAGTTGCAAATTAACACTTTCTCAAGGAAATCAATGGTCTGCTTCTAAAGATCAGTTTAATTTCCAGAAAAGGGTACTAAATTATCTATACTAATAATATATTATAAATATAAAGCTGAAGAGTTTGTTTGTTTGTTTGTTTGAACGCGCTAATCTCGGGAACTACTGGTCCGATTTAAAAAATTCTTTCGGTGTTAGATAGCCCATTTATCGAGGAAGGTTATAGGCTATATATCATCGCGCTACGACCAACAGGGGTGGAGCCACGGGGGTGAAACCGCGCGGAGCAGCTAGTAAAAATATAAGACTTACCGGATAATAACGCCCACATTCCAGCTTCAATATTGGCGTAAACAATACAAAAACATATAAAAGCTGATAATCCGAAGAATGCACCGATAGCGCTCAGCGCTATATGTATTTTCGTACGTAACATTCTTTGAATGATGCGCCAAAATAATTAATAAATAAATCTATGCGTCGTTTATCCCTAAACATAAAACAAAAACAAACAAGGATGAAAGAAATAGAATATATATTCACGAAATGAGAATAATACTGCTTTGACAATGACTTTGACGTTGACAGTAAGCGACTTTCCAATGGCTTGGATACAAAGAAATTGGACAAAATATTTAATCAAAGTGTATTATGCTGTGGTATTATGATTTGTGTGCATTATGTTTTTTTTTTCTAATATTGGTAAAGTTCAATGTATAATGTATTCAAATGTAATTGGAATTTTAAACAACGCTTTTTATTTTCCAACAACGTTTATTCAAATTTATTCCAAGAAAATTATTGCTTATAAGTTACATAATATTATTATCTTTGCAAAAATATTAAACTTAATAATAGATACTTACTATCAACATAAATTAACTTTTTCACTAAATAAAAATATTCTTTATTTAAACTGAGCATATTGCACTTACACAACAACTCAACTCATTAAACAAGAACTAAGGTATCTTTCTTTTTGTTTATAATCTACACAATGGAATAATTTTTTTAATAAATGTAACAATGGTAGAGTGGTCAACAATTCAACACACAAAATAACATATAGCTTATTCAAATTTACAAAAATATAACTAAATTAGGGCTTCAAAAGTTTTAAATAATTGGGTCTTATTTTACTTAGAGTATTTGCATCTAATTCTGATATTCTATGTATTCTAAGATGGCTTTTCATATTCCCCCTTTGTGCGTATCCTCGTCCACATATAGGACATTTGAATGGTGTTTCGCCAGTATGCAGTCGCATATGTTCTTTTAAATAGTCCTCATGGTAGAAACTACTATCGCAAACTGAACATACTGCTGGTCTTTGACCTGAAATTAAAGAAATAATATTGACACATTAGTTAACCCTGAAATATCGATCAGACTTGAGACTTAAAGATGAAAAGGTACAGACATTAATTTATAATGACTTATCCTATACTAGAGGTCCGCCCCGGCTTCGCCCGTGGTACATATTTCGCAATAAAAGGTAGCCTATGTCCTTTCTCGGGTATCAAAATATCTCCATACCAAATTTCATGCAAATTGGTTCAGTAGTTTATGCGTGATTGAGTAACAGACAGACAGACAGAGTTACTTTCGCATTTATAATATTAGTATGGATTATCATAGACAAGATTCATTTTAAACAGATTTGTTAATAAGTAGATATAACCACAAAAATCTTGAAAGGTACTTACTAAAATAAAATAAAACTTACTATAAAGCACATAGGAATATTCCATTTTATAAATTTATTAAGTTAAAAGGATCTTAATTATGGGGAAATTATTAATAAAGTTCTTTCATACCTGTATGCACTGATCTCTCATGAACTATAACTGATTTTCCACATTTATATTCTTTATTGCATATTTTGCAGGCATATTTCTTTTTGGGTAATAAATGTTTATTGTGAACATTTCTATGATGAGTGGCCAGTTCTCCCTTAAACGCAAATGCTTTACCGCATACTGCACATATAAACTGCCTCTCAGTTTGATGTCGCCGTCGCAAATGTCTATTTAAATAATATTCAGAACTCAATATGCGGGGACATTGGGGACATTTCTTTGGATCCTTTGGAAAATGGACCTTTTTCTTATGCCTACATAATTTTTCTTGTGACGTAAATATATCTCCGCAAAGATCACATAATTTGGGTGGATCAGGTTTTTTCACCTTTGGTAATTTGATATGAACTCGTTTCGGTTTCTCCACTGATTTTACGGGTGTTTCCTTTTTAATAGTTTTGGTATTTTTAGGTTTAATACTGAAACATAAACAAAATAAGAAATTTGTTTTTTATATGAATTTTTCAATAAATATTGTAAAGCAAAAATTTACCACCATGTGTCACCAATCCAAAAGAAATCACCTTCTAATATAGAAGATGCTATTTTATTTGTACACTTTGCCGTTTTTAAAGTCTTTCGTTTTGGTTTTTCAGATTTGATTGCAACATTTTCCTTTTTATTAGTATCTGCTTCAAGTTTGATTCTATTAAAGTCTTTTATATTGCTAAGCAATTCATCATCGCTGCTTTCTTTTTTTAAATTCGTTTCTATTTCAATTTCAAATCCATTATCGTGACAACTATCATCACTTAAATCTATTTGTTCTATTTTCACTTGTAAATTATCTTGTAAAATTCGGCATGATTCCTTATACTTTTTAATAAAATCACATGTTTGATCCACAGTTACATTACACTTCTTGCATATATTTCGTGGATAGCCATCAATGTCTTCAATCTGAAAAAGATTTAAAGAGAAACATAAGAAATAGACATAGAATACATTGCAGGCTTACTAAGCTATGTTTATTGATAGGTAGTATAAATTCCAATATTGTGTTGATGTTTTCTTAATTTCATAAACTTATAAGATTCTTATATGAAATTTATAATTTACAAAACTTCAGGCTGAACTCTTGTTAATAAAAGCAGCAAAGAATGTAATGAATGAAACTGGTTCCTTACCTTTTCTTGTAAACATAGTTTCAGTTTTGACAGTAAACTATTTTCGTCACCAGTGTTTTCAAACAGAGGAAGTTTAGCTCCCTCTTCAAGGCATATTCTACACAAACTTACTGGCATGTTTAATGTATTCGCGCTATTAACTTTTTAATTCGATAGTCATACAAACATTGCTTATAAGATAATAGTGAGATAAAACTTCAAAACACAACCGCAATGACACCAAGCATGCATCCACATGCATTTTATTATATTCTAAAATATGTTTTACCATTAATTATTTTTAATTTTTTTACAATTAACTAGAATTATTTTATTATTTGCATTACTTATTTGTAAGAAAAACATTAGATGGTAACTTTAAAATAGGACAAGATTTCTTCTACCCACACTTCTACCCAGCTTTTATTAATTTAAATATTAAATTTTAAAATGTCAATATTTGACACAAATGAGATTTGGGAAATCAAAAATGTTTACAGTGTAACCAACGCATAAATTTTATTTTACCTAGAAATAATATGAAATATATTTGAGTTTTTTTATTTTCAGACTTAATTAATTCTCAGATTACTTAAAAGTACTTAAATGTTCAATATATACTAGTAGAGTCATGCTATATTGATTTCACTTCACATTATATTACTTAAATCAGCCAAATTTTTGTTCAGAGTGAGGTAAAATAAGTCTAAATTTAATCAAGGATATCATACAATAAAAATACTAAAGCACGACTTCATAAATGCCTAGTTAAGTATTTTAAACCAATATGATTTTAATTTATAAAAAAATTGTGCGTGTACTATAAGTGTACACAAGTAAGAAGTGAAACTTCTATATGACCTTATTTTTCAAAAAATAATTTACTTTAAGCAACTTTACAGAAATACGTCAATCACGCGTGGTAGGGATACTAACAAGATGGCGCATAACGAAAAAATGTTACACTAAATTTTTTTCCAACCCCGTTAAAAAAGTATCACTTTAAAAATAGTCTGCAAGTCTCCTCATTGAAGGATAAATTTCTAAGTCGGCAATACTCATTTTTTGAAAGATAGATTTTTTAAAAGGTGATCGATCGGTGCCACGGTGCCAAATGTGGTGCCAAACATTACGAAAACAAAACCAATTTTTTTAATACATAATATATCGAAAGACAAAAATCTTTCTTTTTATTTATTTAGATGATACACCAAATGCCTATTTTTAAAACTACAATAATATCGTATTGAACTCCATATTATTTTATAAAGGACTGTCACGTTTTTGTAATACATACTACCCTTACTACCATTTTTATATAAGGCATTGTTTATTACATTAAATTCAAGCAGTTTTACAATTAATAGCAATTATGTAATGATCCTACATAGTGATATATTTTTTTAATTAAATTTTATTTAAATTATACCAAAAGCCATACATTCTCTCTCGGTTTTTGAGAGCAAGATCACAAGACTAGGCATAGACAAAGTGTTGCATCGAGCTGTCTTCTGTCATCAGGTGATCGGGATTGGGAGTGAAATTTGCGACGAAAAGATTACATTTTATAGCTCAAAATGTCTGGAAAAGAAAAATTAGCTATTTTCCCCTCCCGTGGGTAAGTGTGCATATTGATATTTTAAAAGATAGCGTTATGTTCAAGTGAGATACCCCGTAAAGAATGTTTCATATGTAATTTTGTGATTGAATTTCAGTGCTCAGATGTTGATAAAGGGACGTCTGGCTGGAGCACAAAAGGGACATGGACTTCTCAAGAAAAAGGCTGATGCCTTACAAGTGAGGTTCCGTATGATCTTGAGCAAAATCATCGAGGTATGTAACTTTTTTGCCATCCTATAAAAAAATTTGGGTACTCCATATAAATCTTGAAATACTGATAACAGGTCTGTCCAGTGTTTATGCATGCATGTGTTTGAATATCAGTTGATTGCTACTATTCAAGTATAAATAATAAACTTAAGCTTATTATTAGCAACCAATGTCTTTACTCTCTATATTTATATTAGATTTTTATATTTTTAGATATTTAGGTGAAGTAAACAATCAAAAACTTTTTATTTTACAAATAAATTTACCCTGTTTTCAGACTAAAACGCTCATGGGAGAGGTGATGAAAGAAGCAGCATTCTCTCTGGCTGAAGCTAAGTTCACTACAGGAGACTTCAATCAAGTTGTCTTGCAGAATGTTACTAAGGCTCAAATTAAAATCCGCTCCAAGAAGGACAATGTTGCTGGTATGTTTTTAATTTTAAGCTAATGCATAGCTTCTATCGCGGGCCTTGAGCGCGGGGACCGAATCCAGAAATTCCGTAACGAAAAAACCTCACGCTCGGGTTGGCTTTAGTTAACTGCCGCACGAATTTGTTGGAAATATTTATATTTTTAGTTAGCTAGGTAATGTAAGATTGTAATTCCAAAATATTATCGTTAGGAAACTTGTAGTTTTTTAGTTATTAATTTTTAAAGTTAATAATTTTTTGTGCGAAAAAAGTGCATTTATCCGTTTTGTTGTGCAAAAAAGCGGACCAAGACGTTCCATTTCACTGTACTGTGATTTTACGCTGCGGCCGGCGAGTGCCAAAAGCGATTTTAGGGCGATTCCTACTCAAACAAAAAAAAATCTACGTAAGTAGGTTAAAAAACTATTAAACTTTTATTTTTAATATCCAAATAGGTAGCGAGGAGCGAAGCGACGAGCGTGTTAGGTTTACTCTTGAACTGCCGCACGAGCCGAGCGAGCGAAGCGAGCGTGCCGCGGCAGCGGCCGGCGAGTGCCAGAAGCGACTAAAGGGCGATTCCCACTCAAACAAAAAAGACGTGTGGCACTCGGGGACTGCCGCGGCAAAGCTATTGCATAGCATGCCTTCAAGCCGCACCTCCGTGCCCGTCGGAGTGGGGAGCGTGAGGTTTTTCGTTACGCAATTTCTGGATTCGGTCCCCCCGCTCAAGGCCCGCGATAGAAGCTATGCAATAGCTTTAAAAAAATCTACGTAGGTTAAAAAACTACCAACTTTTAGTATTCAAATAGGTAGCGAGGAGCGAAGCGACGAGCGTATTAGGTTAACATTTGAACTGCCGCACGAGCCGAGCGAGCGAAGCGAGCGTGCCGCGGCAGCGGCCGGCGAGTGCCAGAAGCGACTTTAGGGCGATTCCCACTCAAATAAAAAAAACTACGTAGGTTTTCATAACTTGTTTGTATTTTATTTATGTATCGTAAAATTTTTGTTACACCAATTCCATACATTTTGAGGTTAGAATAGGAAAATTGATTTTTCTCCAAAACTATTGGTTTCCTAACTTTCCCCTTTTGGTGGGAGGGTCCCCCCCTCCTCCCCCCCATCCCCCACCCACAAAAAACCTATAATACGTGCGGCAGTTCTCTAAAGAAACCCCTCACGCTCCCCACTCCGACGGGCGCGGAGGTGTGGCTTGAAGGCATAGCATGCAATAGCTTTACCGCAGCAGTCCCCGAGTGCCACACGTCTTTTTTTTATTTACATCTTGATCATAATAACTAAAAATGAATAGTTTGATTCATTGATAGTTATATACTAACTAGATTTCTGCCCGCGGCTTCGCCCGCGCAGTCAAAGAAACACCCGTTTAGTTCCCGTTCCCATGGGTTTTCCGGGATTGCGTCATTTTCCCGGGTTAAAAAGTAGCCTATGTCCTTTCTCGGGTATCAAAATATCTCCATACCAAATTTCATGAAAATTGGTTCAGTAGTTTAGGCGTGATTGAGTAACAGACAGTGTTACTTTCGCATTTATAATATTAGTCTGGATGGTTATAATGTTCATGCTCTGTCATTAATCCTTATAACAAATTAATTAATGAATGAAGCATTTGTGTAATCATGTTCTTGTAAAATTGTAAGTAACATACACAAATGGTTAAGAACTTGAGATAAATCAGATTTTGATGATTTAAAAGGTATTGTCAGTATTGTTCATTTTTATAAACAGCGCTGAGAAAGTATCTGTTCTCAAAATTTAATCGCAAGAATGTAGGTATTATCTTTTCTATTTTAAGAAACCTTAAATATTTAGGTGTGTTTTATTGTATACTAGCTTTCCACCCGCAGCTTTGCCAGCGTTTTCAAAGAAAAACCCGCATAGTTCCCATTCCCGTGGGATTTCTGGGATAAAACCTATTTTATGTGTTAATCCGAGTTCCATAAGTGTGCTAAGTTTCATTGTAATCGTTTCAGTACTATTTGCGTGAAAGAGTAACAAACACACACACATCCTCAGAAACTTTCACATTTATAATATTAGTAGGACAATTTTATACAATATTAGTAATTTCCTCATCACCTCCTTTCGCATTTACAATATAGCAAAGATTGGATTTTAATTCACGCTCAAAAATAGTTTTTTTAATAAAATTTTAAAGAATAGAAAAAAAAATCGATTACGAGGCGTGATTCGAACCCGCGTTTTTCGCCATTCCAGGGAGAAGCCTACTCGGCCATTGTCATCGACTTTTTTCTATTCGTTTAAAATTATTAAAGTGAAACTTTTATTACATCGTCTCAAACTTTTTGGTCTGTGTAGCGCATGTCGCGTGTATCGCTACACAAAGCAGTGTTTGGGACCGTTCGAACAGTTTCACTTTTACCGTGGTTTCATAAAACCACACATTTTATATTTATAAAGCACTTTAATGCCATCAAACTCTATCAAATAATTATTTTTAAGGTGTCACGCTCCCAATCTTCGAGTCGTACCAAGACGGGTCGGACACCTACGAGCTGGCGGGTCTCGCGCGAGGTGGTCAGCAACTCACCAAGCTGAAGAAGAACTTCCAGAGTGCTGTGAAGCTGCTTGTTGAATTGGCTTCGCTGCAGACGTCATTTGTGACCCTCGATGAAGTTATCAAGATCACCAATAGACGTGTTAACGCTATTGAGCATGGTAAGTTTATAGATATAAGTATTAAGTAATACTTTATTTATTATATAACTTGTTTTGATGAATATTCTCAATGTTGTAGAAAAAAAATCTTTTGAACTTACTGACCGCCTCCTTGGTACAGTGGTTGACGCGTGAGCGTAGAACCGAGGGGTCCTGGGTTCGATTCCCGGTGGAGACGAAGAAAAAAAAAATGTCTCGGTCTGGCAGGACACAGAAGGCTGATCACCTACTTATCCCTAAAGAAAATCGATCAGTGAAACAGATGTATGAATAATGCATCTGCCCCTTACACCACTACGGGGACACGGGACTTCACTCATAACTTTACTAGACAAAAATTATTGTATGCATGTAACTAAAATATAGAATTTTGACAATATTAAAGTTTTATAACTTTCTCATAGGCTCTTTATTTTTACAGTTGAAAATGTATGTGTTTTCAGTAATCATTCCCCGATTGGAAAAAACATTGGCTTACATTATCTCCGAGTTGGACGAACTTGAGCGTGAGGAGTTCTACCGGCTGAAGAAAATTCAGGACAAGAAGAAAATCATCAAAGACAAAGCGGAGGCTGTAAGTTAACTATCCATACTAATATTATAAATGCGAAAGTAACTCTGTCTGTCTGTTACTCAATCATGCTGATACTACTGAACCAATTTGCATGAAATTTGGTATGGAGATATTTTGATACCCGAGAATGGACATAGGCTACCTTTTATTGCGAAATATGTACCACGGGCGAAGCCGGGGC
The DNA here is from genome assembly GCF_061535455.1 of Colias philodice. NCBI lineage: Eukaryota > Metazoa > Arthropoda > Insecta > Lepidoptera > Pieridae > Colias > Colias philodice. The sequence goes on along the minus strand of NC_143092.1, from coordinate 3,571,315 downwards.
GGACCTCTAGTACTAAATAATTTTAATCTCAATATATACTATAAAACTTTTGTTAGTCAAAAAGTGTATTACAATTTATAAACAATAGTATCTCTTTGAACGCTAAATGAAGTTATATGATTTGGGTTCTTTACAATCACATCCCTATCTACGCATCAAATCATCATCATCTTTTTCTCTGGTTGAAAAGCACCCTAAGAATGGCTGAATGGATTTTAATAATTTTTAAGTACAATGGTTTCAAGGTTTATTCAATTCAACCTAAATTATATATAAGAGGATAATACTACAGTAAATATTAAATAAAGCATTCTAAGTGTGTGTTAATTAGAATTTATGCATTCTATTAAAAGAAGTACATTAATTTAATGGTTTGAAGTACATATTTAATAGAAACCTTCATATTTAGCCAGTCTCATCACATCCAGTGTGCACAAATGTAGTCTGACAATGACGATTATGCAAATTAAAATTAATAAATGTGTTATGTATGTGCATTAATGTCTGTAACGTTTGTCATCTTACGTCAATTAAAGTCAGTACGTTAACAGCCGTCTAGCGTTTCATTCGTGTCCTTCCGCATATTTATCAGTGGCGACGAGATACCCGCGATATAAAAAAATAAAACAAAATGTCGTTTTCGAATATGAGCATTTTATCCAATTTCGATCACAGTCTGCAAACGTGGAAGACTTTCAAAAGCAGGATAGCTCAATGGTTCATCGCGAACGACATAGATGCGGTGAAAGACCCCTTGGGAGTGAAAAGACGAGCGTTCTTACTCAGTGCATTGTCAGATAGTACCTACAAGTTGGCATCTGACCTTGCGTTGCCGAAAGAATTACAAGAGGTGCCATATGAAGACATTCTACGTCTTTTAGATGCACATTTCACGCCGAAACAAGTTGGTTTTGGGGAACGGCATAAATTCTATTCGGCAGAACAACTACCAACGGAATCGGCGCAACAATGGGCGGCGAGACTTCGCGGCCTCACAGCGTACTGTAATTTCAGTAATGTAGAAGAGGTGTTGCGCGATCGGTTTATTATGGGAATGTTGCCTGGACCTGAGAAAGAGAAGCTGTACGTGCAGGACCTGGGAGAGTTGACATTGGCCAGAGCAGTGGAGTTGGTCGAGAATCTACGCAGCGCGCGCGCGGCCGCCATTGCGGCTACGCCAAATTCATCGGACGCTTTGTTCAAGATCGCGAAAAAAGTGCCATATAATAATAACAATAGGGAGAATAAAGAAAAGTGTTCAGTGTGCGGCTACAAAAATCATAAGTCTTCAGAGTGTCGGTTCGCTAGTTTCATTTGTAGAAAATGTAATAAAAAAGGTCATTTGCGTCGAATGTGCAAAGCGGTGAAGTGTGTAAATACGGATGCGGCCGGTGAGAGTGATAACGATGATGGTGAGTTATATCTTATTCGATCATTTAAAGGGGAGCCATTAGTGGAAACAGTGTGTGTAAACGGGGTAAAAATTCCTTTTGAAGTGGATAGTGGTTCGGCCGTTACTGTCATGTCTAATAGAACATATTCAATGTATTTTTCTAATGTACCATTATCGAACACTAATAAAAAACTCATCAGTTACACGGGGGAGATCATTGCATGCATAGGCTGTGCACTTATGACGGTCGAATGGAAGGGACTTACGCATAAACTTCAAGTTTATGTTGTTCGTCACGGCGGGCCGCCCCTCCTCGGCCGAGATTTTATAGCGAAATTCGAGTTACAACTATCACCGGTATTCAATTGTAAAGTAGCGAGTGATATACATTCACTACATTTACGTTATCCAGACATATTCTCCAACAAGTTAGGTAAATTTAATAGGCATAAAGTTACGTTATTTTTAAAACCAGAAGCAAAACCTTTATATTTCAAAGCGCGCCCCATGCCGTTCGCGTTACGTGATAAAGTAGACCAAGAAATAAATAGGCTTCTAGATTTAGGAATACTCAAACCGGTATCACACTCAGAGTACGCGTCGCCGATCGTTCGTGTGTTAAAACGCGACGGGTCGTTCGATTGTGTGTTGATTATTCCGTTAGTCTAAATAAACAATTAGTTGTTGACAAATATCCATTGCCGACTATAAAGGAGTTGTTTTCCAAGCTTCACGGCGGCCAGCAGTTTACGAAATTAGACTTATCAATGGCCTATAATCAATTTATTCTAGACGATCAGTCACAAAAGTACACCTGCATCAATACCCACCGCGGCCTGTTTGTATTTACAAGGTTAGTCTTCGGCTTAGCGAGCGCGCCTGCTATTTTTCAGCGCGCAATGGACGAATTGCTTTCCGGTATCGACGGCGTACTGTGTTTATTAGATGATGTCTGTATCACGGGCCGAAACCGTGCTGAACATCTCGAAAGGTTACACACGGTACTCCAACGCTTACAAGCAGCCGGCCTCGTTTTACAGAGCGAGAAATGTGAATATTTTAAGGATGAAATTAACTACTTAGGATACACTATTAACAAGGACGGATTAAAAAAAAATCCGGACAAAGTCAAAGCGATATTGGAAGCCCCCATTCCGGCTAATGTAAATCAGCTACAATCATTTTTGGGATTAATTAATTACTATAGATGTTTTATACCAGACGCTTCGACGATATTAAGCCCTCTATATGAATTATTAAAAAAGGGGATTAAGTGGCGTTGGTCTGACTTAGAAAACAAAGCGTTTATTCAAATAAAGGAAATATTAGCTTCCGATCAAGTATTGGCACACTATAACGCTGATTCAAAAATTATTTTAACGGTTGATGCGTCACCATATGGCTTAGGTGCAATTTTATCACAAATTGCTGATGATGGGCAAGAGAGACCGATTGCTTTTGCATCTCGTACTTTAAATAGTGCAGAAAAGCATTACTCGCAAATTCAAAAAGAAGCTACTGCTATTATTTTTGGGGTGCGGCGGTTTCATCAATATTTGTACGGCCGTCCCTCACCGTTTATTTTACGCACGGATCATAAACCCCTTTTATCAATATTCGGTCCGTATAAGGGCATTCCAGAAGTATCCGCAAATAGGTTACAGCGATATGCGCTATTTTTAAGCAGCTATAATTACGTGATTGAATACGTTAAAAGTAAAGATAACACAGCTGACTATTTATCACGGGCGAGCCTACCGCTCACAGCGGCGGACGGGGGGAAAGCGCGCGGGGAGGAAGACACCTGCGACCGCGCAGCGTATATTCGATTTGTTTTTCAGGGCGCGTTGCCGATTACTATACGGGAATTGCGGAATGAAACCGCTAAAGATCCGATACTAAATAAAGTGACTAGTTATGTTTTAAACGGCTGGCCTCGAAAAGTTAGCGACGTTTTGATTAAACCCTATTTTTCTTGTAGATTACAGTTATCATATGAAAACGGGTGTCTTATGCGCGGACACAAGATAGTTATACCGAGTTCTTTGCGCAATCAGGTTTTAAAGGAATTGCATACGTCACATTTAGGTATAGTTAAAACTAAAGCGGAAGCCCGGGCGAGATTTTGGTTTCCAGGTATAGATGAAACAATTGAAAAAATGATAGGTACGTGTGATATTTGCAATCAATTAAGGTCATCACCACCGAAGGCGCCTATTGTTCCGTGGCCGCTTGCCCCGCATCCATTCTACAGAATACATTTAGATTTTCTGGGCCCTTTAAATAATCGGATATACTTAGTTATAGTGGACGCATATAGCAAATGGGTCGAAGTTTACGAGATGAATAGTTGTAGCTCGAGCGCCGTAACCGATAAAATGTACGAGTTTATGTCTCGTTTTGGGCTACCTAACACGATAGTGTCAGATAATGGTACAGCGTTCACTTCAACAGAATTTAGAGATTTCTGCCAGTTAAACGGTATTAATCAGCTAACGTCACCGCCTTACCACCCGGCTAGTAACGGCCAAGCAGAAATATATGTTAAAGTTGCAAAAAAAGGGATTAAATCTAGTATATTGAATAGTAAAAATATAAAAGATAGTAGGTTAAATTTGCTCAAATATTTGTTCGATTACCGAAACTCTGTACACTCAATAACAAATGTTTCTCCGGCTCAGTTAGTGTTTGGGCGCAAGTTGAGGTGCCGTTTTGACATAATGAACCATACTCGTTCTCCGCTTCCATCGACCGCATCCGCTAATAGTAATGTAACATTTAATCAGTGTACACAAGCTAAAAATGTACGTAAACGAGATGTTGTATTTGAGCCTGGTCAATATGTTTTATACAAAAAATTTTATAATAAAAAAGACTATAAATGGTGTAAAGGTATAATTATAAAAAATGTTGGGAAAATGGTATATTATATTAAAGATAGTGTTACAAATTCGACAGTTAAAAAACATAAAAATCAGATTATCATGTACAAAGGCGATATTTTAGTTAAGCAACCTTGGGACTCGGTAAATTCTTACGAATCGGATATGTTATTATCATCGCTTCCTCCGACGCATTCACCGACACGTGAAGCGTCAGTGGCGAGTGCAGTGGCGGATGAGAGAGGGGACGACAGGGTGACAGATTCGCCTGTAAACAGCGGTTCGCCTCAACCGGCCACTGACGGACAGCAGCGCTCGCCCCCGTCGTGGGTGACGACGACGCGAGGCGTGCGGCGCCCGCCCGAGACCGATGTGGAAGACGAGTACTTCCATGACGCGGAAGCGAGCCAGCAGCAGGGCGAGGAAGCCCAGCCGAACCAATCAGCCACAAATGCACGTGAGAAGCGCAACCGTCCCAAGGTTGACTTCAAGAAGTACTTTTAAGTTATTTTGACTATGGGGGAGGGACTGTTATGTATGTGCATTAATGTCTGTAACGTTTGTCATCTTACGTCAATTAAAGTCAGTACGTTAACAGCCGTCTAGCGTTTCATTCGTGTCCTTCCGCATATTTATCAATTATTTGTTTAAATTATGGATGCGTTTTATTAACATCTTATTGTTTATTTCAGAAAAAAGCCGCCTTGAAGGCAGCTGGCGTAGAGTTACGCGGTATCGCAAACCTATTGGACGAAGGCGACGAAGATTTGCTCTTCTAGAACATTCGCCGAACGTACTCATGCAACTTATAACCCTGTAGTAGAAAAGCTGGCACACAAACCAGCCGCCATTTTGTTGAACATGAACTGGTGTTGCCAGCTTGAAATGTTATGATATTAAAATTCATTACTCTGTACATACCTTAATGTTGTTGTTATTCACTCGCTTAGAACATGGTTGAACTGTGAATTAGGTATGTGATATCGGCTTGTCTTGAGTAGGTGTCTTGTATGTAAGCATTCCACAACTTAGTTTGTACTCTGGTTTTATTTATAATCTAACAATGTTTCCGATTTTAAATGTATTTTACTGGTTTGTTTAACACTTTTGAAGTTGATTTTTATTGCTATGACCTTTTAAAGTTGGGGCAGTGCTCTTAAAACGCATAACGCAGTATAAGTACACCGAATAGTATTTTTTTTCTTTTTGTTGTTTAGGTCAATATATTTAAGTAAGAGATCATGTAAATACAAGATTGTGAAGCGATATATGAAATATAATTATTATTGATTGAATGTTATTTTATTTTTTTATTTTTATAGTATCCCTTAATTTAATACTATGATTATTTTATAGAGTGGAATGTAGTGTAGTAGTTTAAATTAATCAAATCATTCCATTATTTTAATAAGGAAAGCAAACTGTATTCAAAGGTTCCCGAAAAGTCGCTCACCACACCCGGGACACGAGTCGACTTTTCCCTCTAGGTGGCACTAAAAAATTCCACTCTGTATAAATGTCAAACAATTTCTATTATACTAGGTTTGCTTATTTCGAACTAGATGGCGTTAGGAATCAATTTAACTAGCACCTTCCGGCTTCCGTCGCAAAGTATCAATAACATCAAATTAACAGTTATTGGCTACCTTTGCGTAAGTATATCGTAATCTAAAATTGGAACGATGGTAGGGCAATTTGTAAATCAGTTCGAAATTAAAACAAGACTAGGTATAGCATGTATCACATTAATGATTAAGGATGTATTGAAGCAAAGGGAACTGAACCTACGTACAAGTACTTTCCCTCCGGGGCGCATTCAAAATTTCCATCCTGTAGGTATGTTTCCATGTTTTGGGACTGGGACTAAGTTTTGGACAGTAGAAACTGCCGTGACAAACACCCCTTATATATTACATATCTTCTCAAATAAATTGACACTTTCACATAAATTATTAAATTTTATTAAAACTTAAATTATTACAGAGAACAAAGTAGTAATAAGAGTAGTCCCAATATTATTTTTATGTTATGTTTCTAGATTCAAACATACATGATAGCAATGATAACGCGAGTCAGGTACGGACACACATTTTAACATTTAAATTTAAAAAACACAAGATATTTTTATGCACCAAATAAGATTTCTAAAAGTAGGTACTTTTAATTAGCACCTAGGACGGTCGATCTGTTGGCGCCAGAAAATAGCGTTTACCGCGCTTTTGTAAAAGACCAAACTCAACTGCACACCTCAGTATTGTCGCTATGGATTTACCGCTTCTTCCCGGATTATCAACTTTATAGTGCCTTTTTAGAAAATTTATAAGCCGCTGTGATGTTAAGCCTTCTCTCGCAGGTATTCTGTGAAATGCCCAAAGCACTATTGAGGCGGGAACAGATCTACGTAGCCCGTAATTTCTTTGTCGTCTATGATATGAAGGATTTGAATGGCATGAGCGTCGGGACGTTATGGAGGATATTGATCGAATATATTTCAGTTTTGATTTCATCGTTACACGAAAATTTTACGTTTTTTTATATATTTTTCGGGTTTGAATTTGTGAATTGTGTCAGTTATCTGGCATAGTAATTGTTGACATGTTGACTTATTTTTTTTATTGACAAAGTCTATGTAATATTTTTAGTCAATAATAGACAATACTTATTAAACCTACCTAATAGGAATCATATATTGGATACGAATTATTTAACCAATATCGTTTAAATACACAGTGATTCGATCACACATTTAATATGTTTAATTAAAGTAGTTAACGCTAAGCTCGACAAATCGGCCGACTAGTTGACACACCAGTTGGGTTACACGAAAGGAACGAATCCGTAGGGGTGAATTATTGCGAGTTCATTTACAATGACGCAGGGTGTACTCTGTGCGATGAATGTGGAACAAGCTTTGTGCCTTTTATGGATACGCTGTGAAGGAATTTTCTTATGTTTTTCGTCGTATGATATTTCATTTGTGGGTAACATCTGAATTATTGTAAATTTATTCTGGGTTTTATTATAATAATGAGGAACTGTATGTATGTACTGAACTGTATTATAATAAATATAGAAAAATCTGAATATGCATAGGTACCTTCTATTTCCCTACCAACTGAATAGTAGTAAGTAGAGCAATGTGCCCTTTACTTAGTAGGTATCTAATCTGTGCCTTTACCATGTATAAACATTTTACTTTTGCCCTACAAGGGAAGCTTTTGTAGCAGGCATTGTTAAATAAAGAACCATAAACGAAATTCGAACGTTGTTCGAAACGTTTATTTGCATTACGAGATACCGACATTTGTTTGACGGCAATTCGACCTGAAATCCCCAACCAATTGAGCATGTGCCACTAACTCATAACTCGCGCTGATAATAGACTTGGGTTTAGATGATAATAGGTTTCTGTAGATATTATTAAATTTAATAAACATAGTATGCTTTTGAATAGGTATGGACAGGTAAACTAGAGTTCTCTTTATATTTGATATTGTTCTGTATATTTAATCATATAGATCTACGTCGAGCGAGTTATGTTATGGGGGAATTGATGAATTTACTTAAACATATTCCCAAAAAAAAATACCTATAGAGTTTCTAAATACTGTCTATGTTATATGTAACTAGGTATAAGTATTGACTATTTTTTAAATAGGTATAGTAGATAATCTAACCATTGTGTTTAATAACTTCAAATTATGTGTAAATAGACCAAAGGCTGCAAAAAGGCGAAATTTAATATTAAACCTAATATGTATAGAAAATAAAAATATGTAATTGCAAATAATTATACCTAAGTACCTATTGTTAAGGCGCTAACCGAGACTCGCATAAACTAGATAATATTATCAAAAAGCAGGATATAAGCAGATAAGTATGTAAAATTCCAGATAAGAATGCTAATATCGATACTGTTAACATGTTTTAGAGTAAAAAATACGTTTTGTATACCTATTAATAGCGGTTCATCCCGCAGCATTAACTTGACATTTTGTGTCTTTGATCAGCCTACGAGCCTACTGTCCACCAACGCGTTATGAAAATCGGAATATCCCGATTATCTAGAAAGACCTTTAAACTTTATATTGTTTAGGCTTCGTTGCCGCTAGCCACTTGAACTTTGAACTTAACACGCCTCCATTGGCTTGATACGTTTATACGTGTATAAAATTCAATCTAGATCAATCGTTGGCGGAATAGAATTTAATATGAATTTGCGTACCTACGTATACGTATATTAATTTATAGGTAGATATATAATATCTATTCCCTATACCTGTGGTGTTAAGTTCGGATTACTTAGGTACCTACTGTTTACTATTATGATAGAGAACAACCTACGTAATTCAACAACCTATGGGTTGTAAAAGTGTTAAGTTGGTATTATATTTAATAGGTTCAACTAAATGCTATTTTTTTCAATAATTAGTAATATTGAACCTACTTGTTATAACTACAGTATATACAATTAGAAAGCAAAACAAAACCAATCTTTACTAGTCATTTACTTTTCGATTAGTCTGCAGCCTTCAGCCTTGACAGATTTCAGGTTGACAGCAGGGACCGAAAGTGAATGAACGAAATGACTGAAATACGGCGAAATTAAATTCACAAACCTAGGGTCTTTGAATTAGGTGATTGCCTTTAGGCTCGATACACACATGTTTTAATATGTTTTTTGTATTTTTATGCTTTTTGAAGGACTTTATACTCTTTGGCTTATTTTATGTATGCGTAATGTAGGATAACTACAGACTAAAATTAAATTATAAAAAACTATAAGAAATAATTTCATTTCTACAGGATCTATGCATGTAGGTATATAAAAATAACACCTATGTACCTACGTTTATTTTAAATATTTTTTGATAATTTAATATATAGATGTAGGTACCAACATGTAGAAATAATAAATGTGTCTCTTTAGTGGGTATATTTAAAAGCAATAAACTTAATAGAGATATATTATTCGCCTGGTTAGAGCTTTACAGTTGAGGTGCAAAAAACTTTGTTCCAAAGGACTTGCTGTAGAGAAAATCCAATAATGAGCTCTTTGCTCTACAATTTAAGTAAAAAAGCAAAAAGGTCACCGAAATTAATCCAATTTGACTCATCATTTCATAAAATCTTAAAATAACAGATACGAATTTTAGTTGGTACTATTTTTCACAACAGTCGAACGTACAATGGTTACCTAAGTACCCTTTTCACGTAAAAAATAAGCGTAATAAAATCTTATAAAGCTTCACAAAATATCGACATAATTGTTTTTATACTCATATGCTATTTCTGGACCTCAATAAAAGAGCTAAATAAACATCAAGTTTTAGTCGTTTATCAAATGCCTGTTTTTTTAGGTACACGAATACTGAATAGTTCCTTATACTTGGTATAGCGCGATCATAGGTGTCAGCCTTCTCGGAAGGCGATCAGTAATTAACTCTTAATGGTTCTTTGGAATCCGTTCTTCGATTCAAATTAAAAGTACTGTTCGGAGTTTTGGATTAAAATTAAACTGTGATTGCTTGAATTGAAATGGTGTTATGTTAGGTTTGATACTTGTAGCACCGTATATTTAATATTTTGATTTTGTACATTGATAGCGGCTTTGTCTCTAGGTAAACTTTTACAGTGTAAAACTAATTCTCAATTAAAACTGTGAAAATTGGGACAGTAGATTTTGAATTTATCGCAGAGAGATGTACAGACAGTCATACAAACGTGGTCGAGGACTCTGCTTTATAATACACTTTTAACAAAACATAATATAAGCTTTTACTAACTAATCTCTATAAAATTTAATCAGCATTCAGTGTAGCGGGATTAGGAAATAGCGTCCAATAACGTTTTTGAATTTGCATAAATAATAAATCGTGTTCAGAGAAATCTCTTAAGATTTGATGGTACAAATGCTTGATGATGTATTTATATTATGCTCTTATTTTATTTTTTATTTGAGGAGCACTCAAGGCTCTTTGGGTTTGAGTTCCCATGTTTTCCCCGAGGTGATTGTATACAAAATGTTATTATTATAATAATTATGTAATTCATACATAGAAATATGTATTTACAGTATTTTTAATAACTTTTTATACATACATCTCCAAATTCACTTTGTAAATTGCAATAGAAATGTAAGTTAGTTTTAAATTATTATCAATATCTAAATTTAATTAGCATCTTATGAAGTTCAGATGACTTTGTTGAAGAACATTCAATGAAACTCGTATCTTAAGATTTTAAGTTCCCGCTCGAACTATCATATTTATGAGTCGAACATGAAACATTAATAAATGTTATTTAGTTATAAATTCGTCAACAAGACGTTCACGAATCCTTGGAAACTGGTACGTTGAATTAATAGGAGCCGACAAATTCGAGATATTTCGCTAAACCCAACTTAGTTACAAACCTGTAAGCAGTGAAACCTTAGGAGAAGCCCCTTACTCAAATCTTGCTTCAAATTCCGATTGGATTGTTTCAATTACGTCTAACGTTATAAATATCTTATTGAATAATATTTTATTCATATTTTAATCGTTAATGAAGTATGTTTAAGACTTTCTTAAGAGTTAAGTCCGTGTTTATCAGTAATTTAATTTAATAAACTTAAAAACATATTTAAATAAGCATCGTTAAATCTACTTTACAAAGAAATCATCGTAAAATATGTTTCATTTTACGTTAACTGTGGCTTTTTAGTTCAAGTTTGACTTTTTTCCGTATAAACCAAACACGACTTTCTTCGTAGTATCGCCGTAGCACGTACCAGAGCGATGGTTAGGGGAGGGGGAGGCTCACAGGGGGAGGGGAGGGGTCTCGAGTGTTGTTCCCTGTAAACGTCACGAGTGATCATCGTTTGAAACGTAACTTCAGATAGGTTTTAAGCGAAACCGCAATAAAAAATAGAAATTACCGAGTAATGTCGCTTTAAGTGTTAGTATGTTTTGATATAGGAATGTGTTTTAAATTTTTAGGCCCTTTATTTGATGTTAATGAAAAAGTGCATAAAATAAATGTATAGATATGTTTGTATAAAACGTGATAAGTAACTTGCAGTCCCCGCCTAACGGGGTAGACAATTTTTTGTTCCTTTTGGTCGTATTGTTTCGTTTACGGGAAAGGAGGGTTCGTAATATGTTTGAAGCCTTTGTCTGTCGTAGAGACGCGGCGTCGCTGGTTAAAGCGAACTATTTTGATTCTTAGGAGCTTCATTTAAATAAGATAGTAGAGATTCTAATCAAATAATTTAATGAGGTTAATTTTCGGATAAGTTATTCTTTAAGTGGGTTGCTGTGAAATGAATAGAGTAATATTTAATAAGCTGTAATGAAATTAGCAAGTTTCATAAACATTTATGGGTGTTTATCTGTTGGTAAAAAGACGCAATTACTTTTAATATACTTCTTCATAAATTCAGATGTATCGGATTTTTAACGGCGTAACTGGCCTATTTAAAAATTGTTAGGTAAGTACAAACAAAATAAATAATAATACCTCAGGTATCAAATTCATCCTTCAATTACAAAATCTTATTTACGATATAGTAATGTAAAATTACAAAGTTACATTCCAGACCATAACGATGTCAATACATACTTCGACTGCTGTACACATTTAAGTAGGTAGTATGTATACCTAACAATTAGTGTACCTACTTACACTGTTCATTTATTATTTGTCCCTCTGGAACATGTTAACATAATTTCTGTATAGCATTATAAATATTACAAAAAACGTAGGAATTAAATTTTAAAATATGTTTAAGTGTAACTTATTACTATACGTTTTATGCTCAAAATGGTAAGTGAAATCCAAACAGGAGGTCATGATTTCCTACTTCAGTACAGTCAATAATATGGCAGACTATATATTTCTTGGAAAGGAAGTAGAGCGCAGAGGAAGACAATTATTTGAAATATATCCGCCCAACGCCCTCAGAAACTACGTAATTAACAGTAAAGCTGTAGCATCTTTATGTAGCCTATTTATGAATGCAACGTAAATTCAGTCCAAAGAAAATACGAATAGCTATAAATTGTCCTTAGGTACATAAAACCATTAACATAAAGGAATTGCGTGCGCGATTATAACGATTAGAAGCTCTAGCTACGTACTGTCCTGAAACATGAAAGGCTGACCTAAATGAAACCAAGGCCATCCAGGTTCTGTGGAAAATTGCGATTAGAACTCTTTAATATATTTTCACTTTTAAACGAGACTCATCAGCGTCGTCTGTTATAATCCTTACTTAATGTTACGAATCTCAAAGTTTCTATGTTACACTTTCAGGTGTATGATTTCATTCAAAGAATTTTGGCAAAGAGAAATACAATTGGAGGAAGATGAGGCCTTGAGCTTTTTGAAAACAAAATTGATTACGCAAGAGAGAAGTAAGTACCAGTGGTCTGCGTCTCCTTGTGGGGTGTGGGGCAGAAGAATATATCTTCTGTTACTGTTACATTGTAAGATTTTTCTTTATAGGAAGTTAAAAGTATGAGAGTGATTATTGCCTAAGTATTACAGTACTCTTCCAGATGCAGACAATTTTTTTAGTTCTTCTCTGCGATCGAATTTAAAAAGTCTGTATTACACTAGAAGTGGGTGGATATTTGTATTGTGAGCGGCTGTTGTGCGATAAAGTATAAGTGTGGGCGTGCGAAATCGCGGTCCGAAAACTAGTTGAGAATTATTACCAAATATGACTTGGCTATTTCTTGCTAAATATCCAACGATAAAAATAAAAGTAGTTTCATAACATCGTATTTTACGAAAATGACAATCGGACTAATTTTTAACCCAGTGATTTTTCGCGAAATGAAGTCTAATTATTTTATGCGGTGATTAAAATTACTTGTTGATAGCGTTGTTGGTTTTCTACGTAAAAAGAAAATGTAAATATACTGATATTTACATATGAAGACAATCATATTTTGTTTACTTTATCTGCTTTATTAATATACCTACTTAACAACAAATTTCGTCAATAATTAACTATTTTCTTTATTCAATTTCGCCGTAGGATTTTGATCAAATTGTAATCATCAGAATTCCTTGAGTCAATAGTTCTTATGCATCTTATTGGAGGAGCAACAGACATGTATTTGAAAAAAGTCTTATGTTTCAAACAACTTTTTGAATAAAATATAAGCAGAATTCTATTTAACAGTAAAATGAAAATGTAAGGGTTTTTCTTTTTCTAGAGTAATGAAATGTTGTATGTAATTTTTTTTGCACGTTATTTTAGCCAATTAACCAACATGCTCGCATGCTCATAACATAATGCATCATAATTGTCTAGTGTCTGCTTTCAGCGGACATTTAAACAAAAAATAGCACATTTTGCTCTTTTTAAACATTTTGCCTGCAATTCGGACATTTCAAAGCGTCTCGAAACTTCGGTCACGTCGCCGTCGCGCGGTTTCCGCACTCAAAATTAATTTTTGATCAACAATCGTGGGATTAAAGTGAGAAACTTTCTAAATTACTACCGACATTATGTTTCAGAATGCAATTTTTACGAATTAACGTGTGATTTTGTTTTATTGAAGCGTTAAAAATGTTCTCAACTTAATCGAGTTTTCCGAAGTTTTGATGCGAACTGTGGGAGTTGTAGCTAAAGTTATATTGTTGTACTTGTACAGTACACCTAAGAGCTAAGTTATATAAAATAAAATTATTTATGCGTATTACTTGGTGAGACGTTAGATCTATTGCAGTCTGGCTTAAATACACACATATTCTACGCTATATGCATATGAATTAATTAAATTATCGTTTCCTTTGTCTCTTGAATGCTGAGATCTTAGTTATTCTTACTTTGCAATTTTCTGATAATGATACCACGGCGATTTTATTGAAAGATATTAAATGATTAATTACATGTGATAAATAAAGAATAAATAACAAAAAAAAAAGTTGCACTCCGGGAGTGTCGGCAGAAGTGAAAACGTGATTATTAACGTTGAGCATGTTTGATATTATATATCATATTATATATTATATTATTTTATATATCCATCCGTCTTACGCTTTTTCGATCAGGTCACGTGTCCTGACGCGAGTTTAAGATTTTATACCCATTACAGAAAAAATGCTCAACGCCGCTAAAGAAGTTTTCACTTCAAAAAATGTAGTCTAAAATAGTATTAAAAAAGTGGGTTGGTATATGTAGATTTAAATTGCTTTGGTGTGAATTTGTGAATTGCTATGGCCTGAAGTCGGTTCTCTATCCATATATGTAATGAGGAACATTTTATGTTAATTTAATAAAAGTTTATGCGAGTTAGTCATAGATCTCAAGTAACTTTAGAAATACTATAACGACGCCGATGACTGTAAGTAGGTATTGTAGGTAGTAAGCTCATCAGCAGCTTTTGTCAATCACTTTTTTAATTTTTATGTACATTGTACATTGCACTTACATTTCCCAAAAACTATAGCTCGAGATAGATTTTCTATGATTTTATACCAATTTATATTAACAAACAGACCCTATAATATTATGCCACATGAAATTGGAAACGATTTTTACTTAGTTTATGAACTAAGAGATGGGCAAGCATACAATGAGACTATTTTATTAGTATATATAAACTCTGCTTTCCTTATTTTTCGAAATTAATTTATAATAGGAAAGGAAGAGAATGACATAGGTATAATAAAACAGAGCTTTGTTTTGTGTGTCAGTGTGTGCTTAATTAAAGTTAGCTTCTGTCTCTTAACATGCAAATTTGTAGCATTTACTGGAACCAGTAGCTCTTAAAAGTAGATCTAAATCATATATGTATATGTGGATTAATCTACGAAATCAAGTATTATTAAACGTATTATAAACAATATTAGTATATTATTTAAATATTAATTTTATAAGAAATATTATGTTAATTAATGATAATAATTGTTATAAGTTAAATCTTTAAATATTCTTAGAAAACGAATGAATTTTAGTAAATTCCCATTCGGATCCGGATATAAGTATTAGTGCCACGTGTGACGCCCTAAGGTTTTTTTCACGACATGAGGCGATAGCATCGAAACTATTACAGAGACTAAATTGCATCTGTGGCAGGCCATAGGGTTACCAGTTGAAGAAAAAGTTTTATTATTTTTTGTATTTTTTTTTTGTTTAGATAACATTATATTGTAGATAAAATACCTGTCCACTATTAAATTGATTTTTCTAGTATCATGAAAATCTTGTACAGACTTGTTGTGCATATCTACAAAGCCTTTACAGATGTACTCTTTAGGCAAGTTAGTCAAATAAGCAGTTATTTTTTCTGATACATCATACTTACTATTCATACGGAAATCATATTTGAACAATAATTTTGTTTTACAACGTTTTTTGTGTAGGGTCAACCGGGGCAAATGCAACTAAAAAATAACAAGTTTCAAGTTTGATCGGTTGCAGTTATCTCCTTTTATATTTGGTCATTTATTTGACCCATTTAGTGATTTTTGTATTTATTCAAGATTATTTTCAACCAATCAAGCAATACAGTAGTCTTATAAATAACTGGTAGTGAGAATATTTCCTAAAATTGGTAGAAAAAGTTACATTAACCCCTAGTCGGGGGTAAATGCAACTAACTGCCATAGCTCTTCTTCTATTTCATATAAAACAACGAATATAGAATATATTTATGAGATTTCATGTTATTCATAGGATTTTGAACTGGATTACCGTGTAGCAAGAACGAGTTTTCAGGAAAAATCTTATTTTTCTGATTGTGGGGCAAATGCAACTATTTGTTAGAGAATTAGTGTGGGGAATGCAAAAAACTTATTCATCGATATACTTTTATTATTCTATATATATATACAATAACGTTATCTATACAATAACGTTGCGATCGTAGATGGCGCCGCATTATTTAGAGGAAAAACTCATGTACCTACTTTGATTTACCACTTTAAATCGCAACAAAAAAAAATAACAGTGTACTACCTACTAAGTCAATTTTAGTTTTTGGTCAGAACAAATAATATTCTTTGTGTTAAATATTGTTAAAAACGTAAACCAAACAAAATACGTTTATTAGTTAATCAACCGTTTACTAAAAATTACTTGAACAATCACAGAACTATCCTACCTATCGTTTTTAGTTACTTATATTCTTTAACCACGCTTTATCTAATTTGAATTTTACTTATGAACCCGTCTCTGGGTATAATATCGAAGAAATAATCGATGGTTCTTCTTTAATTAATCATAAAGAAAATATATTTTGACTACTAAGAAGGATACATAATAAAAATATCGACACTGTCACATCACTAGTGTTTTTAGTTTCATACAAAAATATAAGGGGCTATTGTAACTAACCTCACAGTTGCAATAACCCCACAGTGAAATTTTCATGAGGCAATTGTAACTGCATCAATAACACAAAATAGAGTCAACTAACGCACTAAAAATATAAATGAAATATGCTTAACGGCTTGTGATAATCGTGTCCAATCAAAAACACCTGCAAAAAATCACTCCTAAACAATTTTTTTGTCTGCAAAACTCGCCACCTGTTTTTACGCACACCAACTTCAAAATAGCGGTTTGACACAATGGCCTATCAATCAAATAGTTTTCATCGTAGGGGCACCATCTATTACTTGTAAGATTTATTAGTCGTTGAGCTATTGAATCATAGGTGGCGATTTATTACAACAACTCTAATAAATTAGTTATGATAACTAGTTGCCATAGCCCCATAGTTGCATTTGCCCCGGTTGACCCTATACATTTTGAATAAATTGTAAGGTGTGGCAACCCTCATGACGCGATCAGGATTTCGTAGACCGAGTCGATCAACGAGTTGGCCGATTCATTGTTATTTGGTGACATGAGTTATAAAACACAAAAATATAGAACGAAACAATATTTTGACATCGATATATTCAAATCAGAATCTAAATGTTGATGGATATAGGAATAAAATTGCATATAAATATAAATAATTACTTGGAACAATTAAATAATTAAATACAATATCGTAATTCATATATTTATAATATTTCATACCCATTAAACACTTTATTATATAATGATCAAGTAAAATACGAAATTTAATACCGACCCTGTTCTATCTTTCGTATGAGAAATGTCAAATGTTTATAGCGCCATTTATTTTCCGCCTACAAAATTATAAGTTCCTCAGATTATTCCCGAAGCTTTGAAGAGATGGCGCCACCATCGCATAACAGGCAAAATATTATTCAATAATAATTAATAATATAAGTATTTTTTATAACTTCATTCGATTATATGATATTTATTTCGTAGTATTATGGTCTTATGAGGACCAAATTAAACAAAACAATTGAACTAATTGACTTGATTAATTTAATCAACGACGATATACTATTTATTCCATTTTTTTTTATATTTTATTCGATTTGTTCAATTTTTTGTAGGTACTTAATAATATTATGCGTGTTGAAATCATTGTGCATATTGTCGAATTGATTGTTTCGTAAAATATCAACATTGGTTTTTTCTAATGTACTTTCTAATATATACTATAGACATTAATTATTGTTGACAGCTATATTAAAAAAAAATATTGATTAAAAGAAGCATTCAGACGATGAACTAGGTATTTTAGAAATATCTATAATGGATCATTATCCATAAGCGATCTTTAAAAAAGCGCCATGAAGTTATAACAAGATAACTAATATATCCGTCAAGCTGGCCACAGATAATATAGTATAAAAACTGCGCAAACATCGCGTCTGCAACAGACGACTAAAAACGAAGTGCCATCAACCGCTTCCGTTTTTGTATTGAAACTAGCGAAGTATATTAGGGCTTGTTTCACCTTTAATAAACGTTTTTAAACTATAAAAATTACCCATATTGACTACTGTAGAGATATAATGTAAATAGTAATAAACATGTTATTATTATGTCGAATACGGAATAATAACGCTAGCTTTCCGTTTGCAGCTTCGCTCGCGATTTCACATTATTGTGAATAGCTTTTATGGGGGCTTTTATATAAGCTTTCGTTCCTTTTTTCACTCCCTCAACGTTTATTGTCGCTAGAGAAATTAGACAAAGTGGTCCTGTTAGTAAATTTTAAGTTTATAAATAGTTTCATGTTTTTTTGTGAAATTGTACTATATGTATGTATACTTAGGTTTACATTAATAATATAGGTATTATAACTTTTCTGTTATGAAACGAAATGTACTAATCTTTATTATTCGAAGTAATAATAACTGTTAGAAACAACTCGTTGTATGTTAAAGTGTCCATACGTCTCTTAACCCCTCTGCATGTAAAAAGATTAACTCGAATGAAGCCCTATGAGCAATTACAGGTCGTTCTTCTACTTATTACAATATGGCTGGATTATTTGCACGTCAATAGAGATAAGAACTTATCCTAAATTTACTTTTATATTTGATTTAGAAAGGAAAAAAACACTAAATTCTAGTGAATTAAAATGCGTAGGAATTGGTTTAATTATTACCTTAAAAAGGAATATACTTAGTCAGTTTAAATATATGTTTTAATTACTGGCACTCAAAATGTATGCCATCAACTGGAGTGTTGAATAAAAATCCCTTTATTGTAACAACTACATATTTGTTACGAAAACAACAAAAGTTAACAAAAAAGGGCCTATATCACAGGCCTATATAGAGCAGAAGTTAACGCATCATCAGTTTCTGTGTGGCTAACATTTCTAGTCTATTTTTCGTGTAACCAATAAACTTAGATCAGCTAAAATCTAAGAATATCAGTGCAATACAATCCACCATGACCATGTGTTGCCGCAACAAAATCGTGCAGAACGGAGCGTTGCGACTGCGTCATCGCGTCGTCACGTCGCGGCGCCGTGCGATTGGCCGCGGATTGACCCCACTGTCCTCTACGACTTCAACTCGCCACGCAACCGCTGAGCAGAACACTCCCTCACTAAAATTAATTAATTCTACCAAACGCACTTTGTAATTTTAAATATTAAACTATATACGCACAAGTTTATTGTCTTCTTCTTTCGTCGTCAACATTTTCTGGACCTTCGACACCGGATCACATCCTGGATTTTGGAGACGCAATCGGCAAGGAAGTCGCAAAATTACAGTGCAGTTTGGTAAGACGGCCAGCTAATTTATCCAACCCTGTAAAGCTTCATCTGAGTGATACTGTGCTTTGTATATTCCAGAGCTTTCGGTGTTGCTTGCCTCCTCACGTGCTTTTACGCAACCGAAGAATCTGCTTCACGTGGCACGTAAGTACTTGTAGCTTTTTACTTCAGTCATTATGTCTCTTTCTGAGCAAAAGGAGCTTAAGGATTTGAGGAAAAAAAGGGGGTTAATCAAATGTAGGCTAACGAATTTTAAGAAATATGTTTCGTCTTTTGAAAACGTGGATCTTGATACACATCAAAGGGCAGAACTAAAATTACGTATACCAGGTGCACAAAGTTTAATGAACGATTTCAACCAAGTACAAAGTAAAATCGAAGATCTTGTCCCGGAGTCAGAAACGGATAAACTCATAGAATCACGCGTAGAGTTTGAGAGGGAATATTATGTTGTCCTGGCGATGCTGGACTGCATGGTAAACCCAGATAATTCCGAGGATAGATCTGTTAATAAATCCATTGACTGTTCCTTAGCGCACGACCATACGACCTGTAACAATTTTAATAACGATTCAGTAAAATTACCGACTATTTCTGTACCTAGCTTTGACGGTTCACATGAACACTGGGTAGAATTTCGCGACACGTTTTCATCCTTAATTCATAATTCGAAAACAATACCACCGGTTCAAAAATTCCATTATTTAAAGGCGAGTTTAAAAGGCGATGCCAAAATCGTTATAGAAAACGTTGAATTTTCATCCGAAAATTATCTGGTTGCATGGGAGCTTTTATTACACCGTTTTAATAACACGCGATTGATAGTGCAAAGTCACATTAAAGCAATATTTTCACTTCAAAACGTCTCAAGAGAATCGGCTAGTCAATTACACAATTTAATTGATACAGTTTTAAAAAATTTACGTATTCTTAAAATCTTAGGAGAACCCACGGAATACTGGGACACTTTGATTATTTATATCGTAGTTTCAAAGTTAGATCCTACCACTGAACGCGAGTGGGAACAATTTAAAAACACTTTTTATAAAATAAACAAGGACAAAATTATTAAACTAAACGATTTATTAGAATTCATTAAAGAAAAAGCCGATTTATTAACTACACTATCCGTAAATCACAATAAACCTAGTATTTCAAATAACTCAAATAAATTTTCTACTTACCAAAATAAAAATTCATCATCCAAAATTCATTGCAACATAGTTTCGGATAACAAACAATCTAAATCGCAATCCAATAAGTCGCGCAGCCATTACAAGTCATGTTTGCTATGTAACGAAAAGCATCAGCTGTATTCATGCCAGAAGTTTCTCGACTTATCCCCGCAACATAGGTTTAGTTTCATAAAGGATAAAGACTTATGCATTAATTGTATGCGTCCAGGTCATTTAGTTGGTACTTGTCTTTTTGGTCCGTGTAGAAAGTGTGAACAAAAGCACAATAGTTTACTTTGTGATGCAATTAAATTATCACCAATTAAACAAAATACAGTGACGTTAACTACGTACGAGCACCCCTCGCTTACTAATACGCATCCCGTTTCAGTGGTTTCAGTAGATAACGCACACATGCAACCTCAATGTATTAATCACGCACAAACCGTTATGCATACAAAGGATGACAATTATTCGCAACAGATTGTCATATTGTCTACGGCGATAGTTGAAGTATATAATGAATCGGGTGAGTATTATTGCGCACGCGCAGTTCTAGATAGCGGAAGCGAGCGATCCTTTATAACGCAATCGTTTGCAAATAAATTAAATATACGAATATTACAGTCCACTCAACATATTCACGGTGTAGGTAATTCTATTACGCAATGTTCGCAATCTTGTAACATTGAAATTAAATCGCGCGACGGGAGCTTCACTGCCCGTTTTCAATGTTTGATTTTGCCCCAAATTACATCAAAATTGCCTACAACCACGGTTAATTTAAATCAATTTAATATTCCTCACAATTTATTGTTAGCTGATCCCAATTTTTACGAAAGTCAACCTATTGATTTACTGATCGGTGCTGATTTATTTTGGGAATTAATAACCGAAGGAAAAATGCGCCTGAAAAGTGGTCCTTTCCTTCAAAACACCAAATTAGGTTGGATAGTGTCAGGTGCAATTAAATCTTTTCCGTATACTAATAATAAAAAATTATCACATATTAATTGTAATTATTCGACATTATCCACGGAAGATGATTCACTCGATAAGTTAGTTAGGAATTTCTGGGAATTAGAAGAATTATCCGCGCCTAGCAATAAATTACAGCAATTATCGAGCGAAGATAATATTGCTTGTGAGGAACATTTTATTCGCACAACACGTCGACTTTCCGATGGTCGTTTCTGTGTTTCAATTCCGTTGAAACAATCACCTGAGTTATTAGGTAATACACGCGCACAAGCTGAACGTCGTTTTTACGCGTTAGAGAAACGTCTTCAGCAAAATACTAATTATAAAAAGATGTATTCTGATTTTATACAGGAGTATATTAATTTAGGTCATATGAGTCTCGTCAATACGTATGGGAATCCGCACTATTTCGTACCGCATCATGGTGTGTTTAGGGAGCACGCCACCACAACTAAATTACGCGTAGTTTTTGATGCGAGTATGAAGTCTAGTTCCGGCGTATCATTAAACGACATACAAATGATTGGACCTGCTATTCAAGGTGACTTGATTTCTATTTTATTACGTTTTCGCGAGAATAGGTATGTTGCATGCGCTGACATTGAGAAATTTTACAGGCAATTGAATATTGCTGAAGATCAGCGTGACCTGCAGCTGATCTTGTGGCGGGATGATCCCTCAGAGCCGCTGAGGGTGTACCGACTCAACACCGTGACGTACGGAACGGCATCCGCACCGTATCTAAGTTGTAGATGTTTAAAGGAATTAGCCAAACACTCGAATATTCCGTATGTAGCCGATACTATTAATAATTGTTTTTACGTTGACGATCTCATAGTTTCATCGAATTCTATATCCGAATTAGAAAATATTTGTAAAGAAACTAGTAGTCTTTTAGAGTCAGCTTGTATTAAATTACGAAAATGGATTTTTAGTCATAATTTAAATTTAATTACGCCTAGCGTTAATGAATCGCAAACACACGATCTATGTTTACTGAATAAAACTTGTAACAATAAAACTTTAGGTATCGGATGGAATAGTCTCGATGATTATATTTATTATTTCACGCAAATTATACAAAAGAGTGAAGTCGTGACAAAACGTATTATTTTATCGTGCGCTTCACAAATATACGATCCGCTAGGATTATTAAGTCCGTTTATTACTATCGCAAAGCATTTATTACAAAGATGTTGGTTGTTAAAATTGACGTGGGATGAATCGGTTCCTAACGAAATTTCGCAAATATGGGATAAGTTTATAAATGGATTATCTTTTCTTAGTAGTTTACGAATACCGCGTCACGTTATGTGCATTGATCCAGTGCGAACCGAACTACATATATTTACCGATGCTTCACAGGTCGCGTACGGAGCTTGCGCATACGCTCGTACGATCAATGCAACAGCTGATGTCACAGTGCGCTTGATATGTTCGAAGGGTAAGATCGCGCCGACTAAACCTACAACTATACCTAGATTAGAGTTGTGTGGTGCGTTGTTAGGTGCACGATTATATTATAAGCTTATTGGATCACTGCGTTCAAAATTTGATAAAATTGTATTTTGGACAGATTCAACTATCGTTTTAGGTTGGTTAGGTATGCCTATTAATTTATTAAAACCTTATGTTCAAAATAGGACGGCAGAGATTCACGAGCTGACCAAGGAACATCCATGGCGTCACGTCGCAGGCAAGGATAATCCAGCCGATTTAGTCTCACGCGGGCAAAGTCTAGAAGCGCTTAGCTCCTCATCTTTATGGTGGGAGGGTCCGTTATTTTTACATAATGTACATTTTGAATTGTCCGATTTAAAACATTCCAAATTAATTAATACAGATTTACCGGAAATTAAATCTACAAATATTTGTTGTCACATAAGTAATAATTTAAACGATAATTTAATTATTTTTTCTCGATTTTCACAATATAATAGACTTAAACGCGCAGCTGCTTATGTATTACGTTTTATTAATAACGCGCGAAATAAAACTAATAAGTGGACAGGTTTATTATCAGTCGAGGAATTAAATCGTGCTGAATTAACGTTAGCAAAGTTGAGTCAACAGGAATCGTTTCCCGATATTTACTATGCGCTTAAAAATAATAAAAATATAACGAATATATCAGGCTACAATCAAATTTCTAAATTAAATGCATTCTTTGACGCAAATAATAATTTAATTCGTGTAGGTGGGCGTATTCAAAATTCGCCAAATTTTAGTTTTAATAAAAAATTTCCTATTTTAATCGCAGCTAATCATCATTTTTCACTTTTGCTTTTTCGGTTCGAGCATGAACGTTTACTCCACGCCGGGCCACAGCTTCTACTGTTTACGCTCAGAGAGATGTGGTGGCCGGTCGGCGGCAGAAACCTCGCTAGGAAGGTGGTACATTCGTGCATGCGCTGCGCACGACTGCAACCGACTACGGTCGCGCCTATTATGGGGAATCTACCGCAGGAGCGTCTGGACCCAGGTTATCCGTTTATACGTTGTGGTGTCGACTGTCGACTACGCTGGCCCAGTGTTCACGTTGAATCGTAAAGGCAGAGGTGCTAAATTACAAAAATCGTGCATATGCTTATTTATATGTTTTGTTACACGCGCGGTTCACTTGGAACTTGTTAGCGATCTATCGTCGGAATCATATCTATTAGCTTTGAAACGTTTTATATCGCGGCGAGGTACACCCGTGACTATCTTTTCTGACAATGGGAAGAATTTTGTCGGTCTCATGAATGAGTTCAAAAAATTTTTAGCTACCTGTTCTGATGAAATTAAAGCATATGCAACTTCGCAAAATATTAATTTTAAAATGATACCTTTTTACGCTAGTCATTTCGGGGGATTGTGGGAAGCTGGAGTAAAAAGCTGCAAGCACCATCTCAAACGTGTAGTAGGTAACGCACATCTAACGTTCGAGGAGTTTAGCACAGTATTGACCCAGGTTGAAGCTGTCCTGAACTCCCGTCCTTTGACCCATCTTTCCACAGATCCCAATGATTTCCTTCCACTTAGCCCTGCACATTTCCTGGTTGGTCGTCCGCTGACTGCACCTGTAACGGCTGAGCTGCTATACGACGTGCCTGAGCTTCGTCTCCCGAGGTTCCAGAGGGTGGAACAAATACGCCAGCACTTTTGGAATCGTTGGTCCAAAGAGTATGTCTCCGAGATGCAAACGCGAACCAGATGGCACCAGCACAAGGGGGAGCTCAAGGAGAACACGCTCGTTCTCATTAAGGACGACCGATTGCCGCCGTTGAAGTGGAGCTTGGGGCGCATCCACGCGACATATCCGGGGAAGGATGGAGTAGCACGAGTGGCCGACATTCGTACTGCAGACGGCATCGTGCGTCGGGCGTTCACTAAAATTTGTCCGCTTCCTTCACCAGATAGCTGATTCTTCGCTTCGTGGTCGACAGTTCGTTGGAACCAGCACGTTCCAAGGCCGGGAGCATGTTGCCGCAACAAAATCGTGCAGAACGGAGCGTTGCGACTGCGTCATCGCGTCGTCACGTCGCGGCGCCGTGCGATTGGCCGCGGATTGACCCCACTGTCCTCTACGACTTCAACTCGCCACGCAACCGCTGAGCAGAACACTCCCTCACTAAAATTAATTAATTCTACCAAACGCACTTTGTAATTTTAAATATTAAACTATATACGCACAAGTTTATTGTCTTCTTCTTTCGTCGTCAACACCATGGATGGACCATTTCTATGAACTATACACGGACACAAACGGAATATGAAAATATACTTTATTCGCTAAACCATAAGGTTAAAATTTGATGCTATTATCCTGGCCCTTTCAACTCAGGTAATAATAAAATAGGAGATTACATCTTCGCGTAAGCAACAATAGGGCTCCCACTTATTTTATTAGGGTCGTCGTTTTATGCGAAAATAAATTATATACGTACGAATTTAGAGGGCAATTTCCCGTGGCAGTTAGTGATTTGGCTTAACAAAGTTGAATTATTGTGATAGGTAATCGGTTGTTTTAGTGTTTACCAAGTGACACCTGTGCGATAAGTGATATTATGTACTTAAACTATTCGAATAATCAATTGCCGTTTTACGGTACTAAAATTAATTAACTTTGAACCGTTATATTTGTAGTCTGTACCGTTTTGTGTAAAGACCTAGCTAGCCATGGGAAACTTATAATTTGACATTTAAGAGGGCTGCATATAGTTTGGATTATGAGTATCAACTTACAAAAGCGATAATATCAATAAAGAAGCTTTAATTTTAGGAGCTTACAAACCTACTTCAAGAATTTAAAATCATACGGAGATATTTACAATCTCCTATGTAAATAAAAATTAATATGATTGTTGCTACGCGTAAAACTCGGGAACGGCTCGACAAATTCGGCTTTTTTATTAAAATTTAATGGCACTGTGGCACACACACAATGGCAGATCTTAATCTGTCTCTTTTATTATTGGTTATGGGCACATAATATATTAAATATAAAAAAATAAAATCTAAAAATATATCTATACCTACAACACTGACTCTGAAACTAGAAGAACTCTGATTCTTAATAGCCAGCGTTCCTCCTTATACAAGTAAATACATTTTTAATGTAGAAGCGAAACAAAAATTCAGTTTAATTGCAATATGTAAATATAAACTATACTACTATGTATTTACAAAGCAGATAAAAAGAAAAATATAGAACATGTAGAAATGCATAAATATGGACATACATATAGTATGAGCAAGTAAGTAATCAATGTACTCAATAAAGTTCAACCTTCTCGACTTTCTATAAAATTTTCAGCATCGCAGCTGGCCTATTGCAGACATTGCAGATGAATGAATCTTCTTACGTCATTTATATTCATTATAGAACATGTAAATTCTTTTCTTCTGCGTTTTGATAACTTAATAATATAATAGAGCTATTATTTATATTTATCATATGCATTACAGGATAGCTCTATAAAAAAAGGACAATTTATTTTTATTTAGGCGGGAAAACTTTAACATTTTCTCTATTACTTATATATTACTGACTAAATTTGAGAAGGTATGTGCTGCTAAGCATTTTGCATGGATATCACGTTTCAAATAAAATCGGGTGTCAAAAATATATAGCTCTTTGCTGGGCGTAATATTTTATCTCTCACTTAGAGAGATTTATCGTTACTAATATTAAACTGACATACATAAATATTATTCAATCAAAACGCGAATTATTGTAAGTATGAATGGGTTTTCTAGAAAATTAATTTTAAAAAGATTTGTTTTAAGTTTTTCTTTGCTGTTAAAAATGTCTTCATTTAAACTGAAGGACACTTCAATTGTCGAGATTCGCTTTTGATCAGTTGGCTAATTAAGTCATCAATTAGATATATTTTATAATCTACTAGCGGCCCGCCCCGGCTTCGCCCATGGTACCCGGTAACGTTTTTTCTCCATAAGAACCATCCTCGTACTTCAAGTAATATTATAAAAAAAGAATTAACGAAATCGGTTCAGCCGTTCTCGTGTTTTGTGCTTACCAACACATTTAGCGATTATTTTTTATTATAATATAGATTTTATATCTCAAGCTCACCTTATTTAGGTATAGAAAAGAAAAGACGCATTTTTTTCGTCTTTTATTAGGAAGCGATGATGTGGTTTTTAAACCAACTCACATTTTTATTTTATTAATAGAAATATGTAAGAATATTATTATATAAAAATAAGAATATGTATCAGAGACACCGAAATTGGATTGCTGTTATTTTTAAAAGCAGTGGGCGTAGTCGTAGGCTACTTGCAGCATTACATAGACTGTTCTGATTACTGTGTGGCTGTGTGCCCTATATACTCATTTTATACCAAATTAGAAAAAAAATGCCCATCATTTATCAAATTTTTATGTATATTGAATATTAAATTGTTTTATGAATGTTATTTGAAAATCGAGCCTGCCCTTGAATTAAAATTGCTAAAATAATATCATAGGTACTTGTTATTTTTAATTTCGTTTAACTTTAGTTTTAACATTAAAATCCAATAAATTACAGATACTTTATATCAGATAAATAAAGAATATTACAAAATTATAAATTTCGAACTTATTTTTCAATAAAGAACTGAAAACATATTGGTTAAGATTATCTCTACATTTTTCTATACGATGTGTGAACCAAATAATAATGTAAAGCTTGGTATTTATTTCACTATTGACGTATATTTGCTTTTCATTGTATATTACAAGGTAAACTGCGCTTTTATAAATAAAACAAAAAAATATTATAAATATTACAGATATCTCAAATAACGTACAGCTATAATTTTTACTTACATATTACATACTGTTAAAGTACACGAATAAACAGCTATCAGTAGAGATGATCCATTAACTTCTAGTATCAAATCAACGGACAATAACCAGTACAATTTAATAAGAATCTAACAAATAATTCATTAATTCACGCAGCGTTTCCTCCCTTCTCCCACCCTCGGCGCGCCACCCCATCCCCTAAACGCTCTAAAGGCAAGCCTGTACTTAAGCCCTTTTTACTCAGTGAAAGGGATTATTAAATGCAATATTATGTAGTTTTATACGATTGAAAACAATTATTCTTACGTAATTTATGCTATAGTTGTCGTAAAATGGGTCGTGCGAAATAGGGCACGCATTATGTAATAAAAATGAAAGTATATTTTTACTTACATAGGCTCGATTATTTGAACATTTATGTTATTATTCTAGCCCACTTATTAGGAGAATTCTAATTTAAGCTGAAAGATGACTTGACGTTAGACACTTTCACATAAAAAGTATTGGACGACTAGTAATTTGCTATGCAGAAAGTTGATTGTTAGTCATAAAAAACAAAAACAATTTCTGATATTGGAGTAAAGACACGGGCCTAATTAATTATGTACGATGTATTTTTCAAACTCTACAATTTGTATCTCATTATTTCATATAATAGATATGAAACTAAACATTCGTTCGTTTGTTCAATAAACACCAATTTAATTTCAAATCCTCCAGGGTTTTAATAAACGTAAAATAAGGATTAACACATTCAATGTATGTACTTGGCTGAAAGAAATAAAGTTTCAGTATTTATAATCAACTTGTTTCAAAAATTCTAGAATGAAATTGTTCTATGATCAATTTTTATTCTAAGACCGACTTGCAAATTGGCAACTTAATGAATTCCATGCAAGTAATTTGTACGGAACTTGAAAAAATAATTAATTTTCCGTAATGAGTAACCAGCTTAATTAGACCCGTTGGAGTAACACGTAAGTTGTTAAAACTAAGAAATGGGTTTCACACTTGGTTGATTTCTTAATCAAATATAGGTACTTTAAATATAGTCAAAATATCTATATATAAACATAACCAATTTTAATATATGTATTCATAACAGGTTTATGATAGTAAAGATCATTAGCTAAGAACAAAGACACTGTTGCCATGGCGTTCACAAACGAATACAGCTATATTATGAACTACGTAATTTATTTTTATCACTCATACTATATTACAAGAATAGTTTTATTGAATTTTCCTCATATTCGAGCGAGTTTCAGTAGGTGTCGTAAATATTTATCGTTTTGAATTCAGTTCCTAGTTTAGTAATATTTAAAGGATTTGTAGGAAAGATTTTCAATAGGGGTGAATGTTAAATCTTAGTGAAATTACTTTGTACAAAGTACATAATATATCTACCAAAATAAAGTTTTTAGTTGAAAACCTATTTATCTAATAGTTTTTTATCTGTTATGTACCAATCACTGATAATTCCTTTGTGTTTTGGAGGCAGAGGTGAGACCTAAAATATAAAAGTAGAATTCCAGTCAAGTTTGTAAATATTTCCTTTTCATGGTTACATTTTTATCTCGCTTCTTATATAGTAGTAAGTATCAGATGACGCATCAAATGGTAGTGGGCGAAAAATCTCAGTCGTACTCGTAAGTTCTTTACTTTTACAAATAAATTTCATACTTTTATAGCTCTATAGTACCTTCCTAATAGTGCACGCTTAAAAAATCACTCAAACTTCTCCTGTTATCAAAAATCAATGTTGTAGAACCGTTATTGCGAACATAAATTTAAAACAAACACCGCTAAAGTTCAATCTTGCTTGAGTGTAAATTTCTCTAATAGGGATTTACTTTGGCAAACATGAAAATCTCTATAATGATTGACTAAATACTCACCTAATACTAAATACTAATATAATAGACGTCAGTAACCAGTTAAAACCATGGACAACAGATTAGTGTTTAAAAATTTCAGCACAAATTCTAAAAGGCGATTAGAAGCGTCGAAACGCTTTATCGAGCTTTACGTTCCATCATTTGTTTTAGTCGGAATCACTTTAAACAAGCTGGTTTTGTAAGGGATTGAATTTTATCGCTAGCTGTTTTATAATCTATACTAATATTATAAAGGAAAGGTTTGTAATTATGTTTGTATGTATGGTTTTCACGCATAAACTACTGGACCGATTACAATGAAATTTAGCACACATATAGAGGGTAATTTGGATTAACACATAGGATAGGTTTTATCCCGGAAATCCCACGGGAACTTAGCGGGTTTTTCTTTGAAAATGAGGGCGATGCCGCGGGCAGAAAGCTAGTATATTATATTATAAGACCGTAATGGATTAAGATATATCTGTCGGAATGTAAACTTAATTTATTAGGTGTTCGTCATTTGTTCCTTTTCAATGCGATATTTGCGTTTGCGTTTAATTCTGATTTCTTAATGAAGGATTACAATTATTAACTTAATTATGTAATCTTGCAGTTTTATTTTTGTATTGGATAAATTACAATGACCATTTATCAGCAGAAGCAAATAAATTCGGTAAATCGGTATTTTGGATACCATTCACTCTATTAGAATAGAGCGTCGATATTTATCAAATTCAACTGAATATCATGCAATAAAACTAAGTCACAAATCAAACGGTGATAAAACTATGTCAACCCATTTCAACCAGCTACCACGATCGGTAGCACGTGATAATTTCAATTCAATTAAAGATGGAACAGCCTTTATTACACTGATTTATTAGAACAAACCTTTGTTAATTTGATCGTAACGCGACGCGTCGACACAACTTTGAATACGCTTAAAATAAAACAAAAAAAACACCGTAACGGATACGAGACGGGTGAAGAATGCACCCGATACTCGTGACTCATTCCATCATTGGCCACCTCTTAGAATATCATCGCCAGCATAACTTGACCTACTAAGAACTTAAAGCTAATACGGCGCTCCCCATGAATGATTCTCAATACGGGTCAGGTTATACTGGTCGGGGCTAAACGTTTCACCAACGTCATTTTGCGTCCAATTTGTGAGCTTTGAAGCTTCCTGTGGGAAATTGAACTTTGCTACGCTGGAATAAGTGCTAAATGGTTTTGGTGGGTCTATTTGAAGGAGGTTTTCGTTGTTGTTTTTCTGTAACAGAAGTTTAGTCTACATTCTTGTTAAGATATCTTTGGCATATTGTTATTTGATTTTTAACACAATGAATTAGCGGTTAAATAGAAGTGATCAGGTTATGGCAAGGTTGCAGGGGCGACCTTGATTTTTTATGGCTTTAATTTAATCAAAAGAGTTTAAGCTACTATAATTGTTAATTTTACAACAAACTGTGACATCAAATATTTATTTTAATGGAAAGGAAAAAATGGTAGTTAAGTACATATTTTACTTCATGAGAAACAATGCGTATTGCGTAGTCTATCCATCTACAATTTCGTGCTAACAATATATATTTCTGTCCTATCTGCTTAAGCTATCCTTCTGTCAAAATTGAAGAAAAGAGCTAAGGTAAATTAATGTTATTGAGTATCAAGTAACAAGTTTTTATTAATTTATTGACCAAAAATTTTTAAGAACATTAATCGCATTATTGGTGTCCGGTCCCTTTGCTTATTCGTAACGGTTCAGCTCGAATGAGCATTAAACCCAGTTTTCAAATTGACACAAGGATAATACAATCTGTGGCAGATTTAATATTGACAATTTGACATCGCGGGCATCATGAGCCGTAGGTCAGTGAACCCGCACTGCAATGCTGCATTCATGGGGACACAAGGCCTTTTAGGGTTGTTTTATTTATGATGCCCGTTAAATCAGGGTGAGAATTGATAAAACATTACATTATATGTTTGTGGTATCGAAGCTGCTTAAGATTTCTTTTAGGTGTCTCAATTCTTTTTTATATTTTTTCCGTCTTTTTTGTTGATAAGAGTGTCTATGGTAAATGTAGTGGTTATCTTTAACGTTTTGTAGTTATGGTTAGAGGAAATAACTTTATTAAAGGATATGAGTTACAATAACAACTAATTTTGTACATATCAAGTTTATTGAGATTAAATAAACTTAAGTCTAGGTCCTGTTAGGTAAGCACAAAATTTTAGGCCAAGCGACTTTCCCTTTGAAAACCATATAAAGAGAACTTATTTAAATACAGTTGTACAAAGCATATTCTTCAATTACAATACAAAGTTACCATAGAAACTTTCATTGCCGCCAATACAAAGGCACAAGTTGCCGGACAATTACAAAAAACAACTTGTTATAAAAGAACCCTTGTTTTATAGCATAATATTTGCAAACAAAAAGTTTTTCTCAGGCGACAGTTACGCGCCAAAAAGCCATAATCTGTGCCGTATGTCCACCCTTCTTATGTTTCTATGGGGTATCGATTATTCCCCCCGCGCCCCCCGCGGCCGCGCCGCCGCATCGCATCCGCCCTCCGAGATCTCACCTAGCTCCCCACTCCGAACTCACCGACTTACAAACAGTAATTTTGCGCTTAACTTATTTTTTAAAGAACTCTTTATATTTATGCGGTCTTAGTGGCCTAGTACAGGAAGTTTTGTTGTAGTGGGTATACGAAATAAAAGTTTAATTGGGTCATATTGTCGTGACCGCACTTTTTATGTCATAAACATCATTTTACACGCTTGATTTTTAATGACTTGTAAATACTCATACGCTGCAATACGGAATATAAACTTTTGCCTGAATACATATATGATGCTTATATTATTTAAGAATATCTAAATTTATTAATTATCTAAACTAAAGCTATATTGCACAGTTTATACAAAAATAACTTCTAAAATATGTAACTTTTTTAGAGTTTAATATTTCGAAATAATACTACGTGACTCTACAAACAATAGAACAGATAAGGCTCAGATAAGGTCAAATTAATTTATAAAAATAACATTACTTTACTCAGGTACTACATAATAATAATCATCATTTATTATTTTTAATATGCACTACACACAAGTTTTTTCGAAGAAAGCTTTTCATCAATTTTATAACATTTGGTCACTCCTACTCTCTTGTGTTTGTTAACTATCTTGACAGCATTGGAAAGCCTCTTATTTATTCAATAATATTCTTACTTGACACGTGCAAATCGACTAATTATGTATTATTAAAATAAAAAAAAATCTCCGTTAAAGTTTTATATTAAATCAAGTGATATGATGGAGGAATGTTGTTTGCTAGTATAGTGTTTTCTTTATATCCTTTGATATTTTTTGTACATAACAACTGATCCAAATCTAAAATTAATAAGAATTTATTAAAAATAAAACAACATCAAACTATTTCAACCCTTTTCCTATTTACTAATATTATTTTCTACAACAGCCAATATTATGTTAGAAGCAAAGAAAATGAGTAAGTCAAAAATGGAGCGGCACAATGAAAAAAGTTGGTCCATAACGGTAGACGCAGAGTGAATCCATTTACACGTCGTTTGTGTAAGTAGTTCCAATATGCATTACCAGCTTGCAAACCCGACGGTTACTTTGACTAATAAACTGATACTTGGCTCGGTTTGCCGAATATATGATCTTCGGAATACCGAGCGCAACTTCTAGTAAATATCGTCGGCTGGATATAGTAAGAATTAACGTAAGAATTTATGTGTGAACAAATTGGTTTCTAAATGATATAAATATAAATATTCAGGACAATTTTCACACACGGCACGATCTGATCCCAAACTAAGCTTTCGCTTGTGTTATGGAAACCAGATGGCTGATAAACATACATATATAATTTTAAATAAATACTTATATATATATACAGAGCAAACATCTATGTTCATCACACAAATATTTGCCCCGGATGCAATGAATGGATGCAATGAATGATGGAGGGAATCGAACCCACGACCTCTGGCTTGGAAGGCAGGGCCACTACCAACCAAGCCAACCAGTCAGTCGATGTTTCCAATAAGTAGTAGAGTTGTGTAAACTACTTTAGCATCAAGCCACAAATAACATAACACTACTAGATTAAACAGAGCTTTTACTGTATGGCTGTTCTTTCGAGATTGTGTGTAGGTATAGGTATATGTTGAAGTTATTTCATTGAAGTCCGTTATGGAATTATTTGGTTCATAATATGTCCACAAACTTTGACATTTAAGATTAACATTATTTTTGGCCGATTTTCTCTTTAAAATTGTTGAGTGTTTCACTTCACATTCAATATACATACATACAAACTTGTATAAGTATTACCATACTAAGTTACTCTCGTATTAAATTAATTTTTCTAAGAAAATTTCGTTTGATCTGATATACATGGTAAGGTATATAATTTTATATACTAACCTTATTTTTACAAAAAAAATCCTTAGTTATTAAATCATTTCAACTCTACATTATGCTCTTGAATTCATCTTTTTGTTTTAATTTTAAATTCAATTTGTACCAATACATCGATCAATACCTTTTTTCCAAATATGATTTCAATTTATTTATAAATAAATATCTGATTCGTATTTTATATTCTATTTAATTTTATATAGACATGTAAAATCTTATATATAAAAATGAATCGCAAAATGTGTTGGTAAGCGCATAACTCGAGAACGGCTGAACCGATTTCGATAATTCTTTTTTTATTATATTCCTTGAAGGACGAGGATGGTTCTTATGTAGAGAAAACGTAAACATGTACCACGGGCGAAGCCGGGGCGGACCGCTAGTAATTAATAATTATTCTATGGCTGATCAAAGTAAACATAAATAGAGCAGGATATCATGTTGACAGTCTTCATTAAACGTTTGTCAAATGAAACCTCCGCATATTTTAACCACAACATGTTTTCAAAGAACCTTTAAAATTAATAAAATTAATTTGTACGTTTCGTAAACAACTTTAATATTTATGTAAAATTGTTACGCGGAAAGAATTTTCAATGTGTATACAAAATGGTTCGCGAAATAATTGATCTTTTAATATAACGGGATTCAATTTTATTTACTCTAAAAATGGATAAGAGTGACTAACATTAGGGAGAAAGAGAGAAATGGAAATTTTTCAAGGAGGCTTTCACCGCATACAGCGGACCTTACAATTATTATTGTGTAGGTAATAAATATAGACTAGCTATATGCTTCTATTCCAACAATAAAGAATATATTTCTAACGATGAAAAAGGAAAACAATATCTAAAAGTTTTTTTGTTAGTTCACTTGTTTTAAACTCAAATCATACATTAACGAATTTCAGTGTGATAAACAAAGAACTGACAGACTATAAACTATTAAACAAAATTTAGATTTCAAGCTCAAAGTCGAAATTATTTTAAAATACCTTCAATTACAGACTTATACATAAAAGAAGAAATTTTAATCAAACTTCATTATGAATAAAATAATTTCTTTGACACAAAAGCCTAAACGTTACGATGAATATAAATGAAATCAAACTTCCTTTACTGTAACGGGGGATAGAAAGGAATTCTAAGCGTGAAATCAAGTAAAGGCGAGTGAGGAGAGATAACTCGCGGATATTAAAGGGACTTTATTAAAGGAAACTAGATGGCGCCAGGGTGCGGTAGTGATATGTCTACTAATAGAAATGATGTTTTGCACATTGTTATAGGACTTTTTAATAATAAACGTTATTTAACAACTAATGAAGTAATATACTTAGTATGTAATATTCAATAAAAAAATGGTATTGAATTGTAAATGGTAAATGAAAAGCAAATTGTAGAAATCTTTTTTATTTTACAGTTCTCTCAGTGCAATACTAGAAAATCATTAATCTTATCTAAGTTAATTTCAGTAGGTATATATTAAAAGAATCGTACGTCGCGATATTTCTTGAATTTCAATTTATGTGTTTTTAACATTATAAATTATAATAGTAATTGGTAATACTATAAATCTAATGTGTTGATTATAAAAAACAATTTAATGGTTAACTCACACACACACATACTTCACTTGTATTCTAATTTAAAATAAAGTGAGATTTTTCCTGCGTATTGAAATAAACATCTCTATGAGCGTCATGTTTGTATGCATTTTATTCTTTGCATGCTTCATTCACGTTGTTCGCATTTATTTGTATTATCCAGACTAATTCTGGCCAAGGTTTGCGATTGTCTGACCTAATTCTTATGAGTTACTAGCGGTCCGCCCCGGCTTCGCCCGTGGTACATGTTTACGTTTTCTCTACATAAGAACCATCCTCGTACTTCAAGGAATATAATAAAAAAAGAATTATCGAAATCGGTTCAGCCGTTCTCGAGTTATGCGCTTACCAACACATTTTGCGATTCATTTTTATATATAAGATTAATGTACGGTCTATACTTTTTTGACGACGAAAAAATAATAATTTTAATTTTCATATAAAGTATCTGTCTACTTAATTAAAAATATTATTCATAACATTTCTCTACTGAAATAGGAAAATATTCTACAAAGCATATAACACAAAGGTATAAAGATGAAACTACGATAAAATAATTAAAATCCATCTAACCGTTTCAGAATGATACTCAAACGAACTTTATATCAGAGAGAGTTTGAGTTTTAGCGCAGTCACATGTAGGTACTTTTAATTCAATTACGCTTAATATTTGTCCCTTTTATTAATAGTCGAAGTTTGAATAAAAATCAATTTATTAAAATATAATAAGTAATAATAATTATTACCTGATCATTATTCATTTCCTTAAAAACTATTCTTTAAAGTAAGAACGTAAGACATTTTGAGAAAACATTTTGATTATAATAATATTACAGTACCTAGTTCCTAATGTAAGGCGAAGTAATTATGTACCATCTGTTTCACAAATAGATTTTCATTGCAGGTCATCTGAATTTTACCTTTTGTTCTCTTCTAAGAGTTTAAATATGGTATGCATTCAATAACATATAACAACAACAACTACTCTATAACATATAGAGAATATTTACGTGTAAACATTTTTATAACAATATTTTTCCATTATGAATATAGGCAAATATATTAGCCAGATTATAATGTCAAAACTGTGCCTTGTGGAATTTTCTCTTGTAAGTATACATATTTTTTACATTTACTTTTCTTTATTCCTTTCTATAAAATTTCAAGTGTTAAATGTTAAGAAAATCGAGATGCATTAGTAGCAACGTGGCACACTTTTTTTTGGTTATATTTCACTTCGGTTCTTCATTTCATTGCAGGGTATTTTCTAATTCATGTTTACACCAATTCTAATAATAAATACTAGTTATTAAAGTGTAATTATGTGTGATGATAAAAATGTCCTTCTGTTTAGAAAAACGAAATATACAACCGAATTTATGCACGCTCTACATTTTTCAAAACTCAAGATATACAACCTTTTATCATACCAGAATTTAAAAAAATGGGATTACCTGTACGATTAAACGAACTATTAAATAATTGAGTACGCAATACCAGTCCAAGTTCAACGCAAGTAATATATAACTCAAGGCGGATTATATTTCAAGAGGATTGTCGAACGCTCGCTTTGCAAGTCTGATAAGGCAGGTCAATGTCTTGCTACCGTTTGACATACATTCGATGCCGAATAGGAAGTGAATTGTGTTTTTTAAGTACTGTTACTGGCTACTTTAAATTTAAGGATAATATTTGCTTTCTTTTACCCCGAAAATTGTTGATGTGTTTTATTTTTCTCTTTTTCTTCAGCAAATGTAATGGCCCTTTGTTTGGTAGAACTACCCCATCAAACTTATAATATACTCGATTCGGCACAATTGTTTGACACCATAGGTAAGTGTTTAATTAAACGAATAAACAATAACATAGGTTTTGTAAAAGTCCTCAAAATAAAATAAACTGTTCTGTCTAATAAACTTTCTATAAATGCAAAATGGATCATGTTCACTCATAAAGGTCATTATTTGATGTCCCTATACACTACACTGTTGTGCTAGTTAGTTAATTGTTCAGATTTTCAGATTCAGATTCAGCCTTTAGAAAAATGTCGAGCCTAAACATAAAACCATGAGTGAATTGGTACGGCATTAACATGTCATATAAAGGCTAAAGAGTAGGGATTGTTATTACCTATAATAACTTATTGAGTATTGATTGTTATAACACATATCGAGATGTGAAATCATCAAATTACTTATTAAAGAAAAAATAAAAATTAGGTTAAAGTATATCTCAGTCATATTTCTGGTATGGAATCAACAACTTCTCTGAAATAATAACCAAAGTTATCACTACGATAAATTAAAATTAATAATAGGAAGATTTTTCAACAAGAATGTTATATCATTATGTACAAACATAAACCACCTTGATCTTGTTTATCAATAAAATTATTTGTTAAATAATATCATATTATTACAGTCAAATTACTATAAAAATAATTTTCCATACAAATCATTCATTATATTTTGTATAATATATGTATTTTACCATAATAACATTAAAGCTTTTCTGTATAATAGCTATGACGACGCGTGAAACCGCATGCTGAGCCTGTAGTTTTTAGTGAAGTTGTCAGTATAATGAGTTCGAACAAATAAATAACAAATATTTTATTAGTTGAGTAAAAATAAACTAGAAGTAGGTAGTAAAAGTCACCACATATTCAGAGTAAAATCAAATAATTTGGAAAATCCAAAAGTGCACGCCTCATAATTTTTTTTTAATAAATATTTATTAATTATTATTTTTGTTTATTTAATAACAATTAAACCACATCGAATCAGACCCTGAAAAATGAAAGGGTCTATTCCTGAGCATACTCAAGCGTAAGAGAAAAAAAAAGACTCGATTAGTAAAGTATTTCGGTCGCTATCGTGTTAACAAGAAAAAGGATCCGCACATACAGACACACGGACGTCCAAGACAGAACTTTTTTAAACTGTTTTTTAACTAGTTTAAATAACAAAAATGACATCAAAAATATCATGAACGTTAAAAATAGTGTTTTTTCTTAATATGTGTGTGTATGTATTATCTTACAAGTGCAATGTATGATACATAAAGACATTTTAAGTTTGAAAAATCAGATGTTTTGCGCGAAGTGACAGTAGTACCCACCTCAACGCTTCGCTTATGAGGCGTGCAAAAGAGGTTGATTTTTTAAATAAACTTTCATTCGCTCTACGTAGCTCTATATTTCATCACCAACTTTCGAGTATCTACTAAAGCAAAACTTTTATATCTTTTCACTTATTATTTAAAATATGTTTCAACTAGTAAAATAAATACAATTAACAAGCTCTATTCAGAAAATTGTCCTCCTAAATAGCTTAGTACAATTACGTCGCACAATTTTATGTACCTAGCTTGAATAAGATATTTTCGCTTCGTTTTGCTGTGAAGGAACGACGAGACGATTCTTGCTAGCTTTATACATTCTCAGTGTTTAAAAGGGTGATGTTTTTTTCTCTTTTTTACATTAATCGGGTGGGTCGGTTTATATCTTTGTAAATATTTTCATGGAGCTGAGAGATGCTGTGTATAAACGAAAATGGTTTTCTTTTTGCTTTTTGGCATAAGCTTACACACACTTTCACATATTTTAGAATTTTTATAAGACTAACATTATATCTGTATATATACTATAATATATCCTTTTACAAATATTTTTTATAAAATAGTGAAATACAAAACATATTCTCAAAAATATAAATGACCCTATTTATTGTAGACATGACATCGTACAAGGGTAGAGAGCCTTGAAATAGTTTTATTCTTCTTACATAATATTTTGTTCTCAATTTTTTAATGTCATACAAAACAAATTGTACTGAATATTATCTGGCTTTAAAGGATAAGAAGAAAGGTTCGTAATTTGTAGGCTATGTAAGTAAAAATAATAAAGGCTATTCAGATGCCCTTCAGAAGTGGGATTGATATTCCTAAGTAAAATATGGTCAGTAGACAGGTCCACACAAGCCCCCATATATTATTGATTATTGACATGATTTTTCCACTATAAAATCCACACAGACAGAGCTGCTTCGCGAGGCTGCTTGCTAGACGCTATATATGTGGACCCGGCTAATTGCTACGAACTACCTAATGAATATGATCTTTCTAAACTTCACTCTTTTAGAAAATTGTTAAAAATATATACATAGTAACGTTAACCAACTCTTACGTTCACATATTTGACCATTACTG
Organism: Colias philodice; assembly: GCF_061535455.1. Taxonomy (NCBI): domain Eukaryota; kingdom Metazoa; phylum Arthropoda; class Insecta; order Lepidoptera; family Pieridae; genus Colias; species Colias philodice. The sequence goes on along the minus strand of NC_143092.1, from coordinate 3,531,329 downwards.
CAACAAACTGGTTTCAAATAAAATAATCTTTTACAGTTTATGTGACCTTTACAGGTTTATAGTCATTGATAAGTTTATCAATTGTTATTTTAAGTATTCATAAATGTGCTTGTATCCTTGGATTTTAGTATTAACATAGTACTTTAGTATTTACATAGTATTTATTGGAAGAAATTTGATATTGGTAGGTATATCTTAAATTATTGCATTCGAAAATATTTCACAAGATTTTGAAAGAAAATGATAGGCTGAGGCTGATATCTGAATTATTTCGTAGTGTTCCTATAGATAAGAATAAAATAAAATATTCAATTTCTTGATATTTAACTAAGTTTTTATATAAAGCTGAATATAACGATTCTCTCTATTTTGTTAAATTCTGATTACACTCGCTGAAATGTTAGAGAGTAGGAAAGTTAAGAAAGTTAAATGTTGAAGTATATTTGAATAAGATGAAAGAAACACCTTTTTACTATAGAAAAATAAAATATAAGAACAACACGAAACCATATAATAGACGTCTATAATAAAATAATGAAACAAAAGCAACAATGTACCTACCGGCTTAAGTCATATAACTCTTTGAAATTTTCTACCTATTCTAACTGCCCTTTGTATAATACTTTGAAAAAATGTTCGTGTTTTCAAATCAAATTAATGTAAAATCATCTACTTGCAACCAAAAGTATTCTATATTACATTTTACTGATGGATTACATAGGTACTATAGGTAGGTGCTTAGAATAAAGTTGTCCTGTCTATCTTTTTCTCTCGAACTGGGATTAACATCAGCTCCCAATATACATGCACTATTCAATGCATTAGGGACTCTTCGTTTTATTCAGTTGTAACAATTTTTATGTAGTGTGTTCATGTTTAGGGTTCGTCTGCTTAGGTTACATTCACGTAACCACAGGTCATATTCACAGTTTAAAGTGTGTCACACCAATATGAATGAATTGATTTTAGCCATAAAATTAAGCATGGATTAACCATTTCTATCAATCTATTCTATCTTGATAAAATTGAAAAGGCACTTTAAAACATTAAAACAAAAGGCATTCTTATCACGAAATAATTGTTTTAAATCATACTAAGTCCTCCAGGGATTGCGTGGGATTACTAGGATAAGCTATAACGTACACGTGCTCAGTGCTGTTCAGGTATAGTAACTTATTCATATCATTTCTATATAGAGTTAACAGAAAGGAAAAAAGTTAATCATTTTATCTTTGCTATTATTAAGTCGAATCAAATTCAAACAATTATTTATTCTATTGGACGTCTTCTAGAAGCACTTTTGAATCGTCATAACACATTTTTAGCATTTACCACCGATTCGAAAAGCAGTATCTATGGAGAAGAACCGGCAAGAGCTCCATAGTTGCTCTTTTAAACAATATTACAATTTCCAAGTCCAGTATCTATGGTTTGAAGGCAATATGATGAATGTAATGTGATTATCACGGAACGGGTTTAGGGAACCAAGTCTATCGAATCGCTAAGTTTATTCTAATTACTCAGGTATCTTCGAAACTAAAGTCTTTGCTCGTGCACTTAATCTCATTAAGTAAAGTGCTTCACTTTATAGCTCGATGCCAATCTTTTATGCTGTCGTTTTTAAAGGTCAGGGTTTCAGTGTATATTATGATTGTTACCGTTCTAACAAAGATATTGTTTGGTGATGGTGATGAATTTTGCGTCTTAAATTTGTTTTTATAGGTTTTTATAGGTAGACGATAACGACTCTTCTGGATAAGTTGTACTGAGCTTACGAGGATTATTTTTATATTAGGTAATGACGGCTGGAAAGCCGTCATTCATTATCGTCTATTTCAGAAAAAATGCGGTTCTATGGTTTTTCTCATATTTTCACAGTTTAAATATCCAACCTCATATCTTCACAAACACCGTGGATGTATAAATGCAGCCGTTTATTATACCTGCAATAGAAAAGAAAAATGTATTATTTTCATTTTACCTATCTTAATCTGACTGCAACTATTTCTTATAAGCTTAGCCTATAAGTAATAGAAATTTTTTAACATAACGAAATAAACTTAATTATCTGAAGTAGCAGTTGGGTGAATAAACTACTAAATCAAAGGGTGTGTTTTAATTCTTAAAACTGGAAAAAAAAGTTATTTTTAATATAGCTATCATTACAAACAAATGTATGCTCATAGGTGGTCTAATTTCCATAGATCAATTTTGTTTCATAATTCATTGTAATTAGATGGCAGTATGTTTGTACTCGTATATTTACAATAGTCCCGAGTACATCACGTAAGCCTGATTAGAATCTGTAAGTACACAAAGTTTCAGAAACAAAATAATGTATAAAATGTATTAATCTCAATTAACTACAGTTTTTATTGATGCTTTCAACTTCTTTGATTAGATCTAGCAAAAACGCCTGTTTGGGTTGAACGAAATTTGGAAACTTTGTTACAGTTTAAATTTATAAAGGTAATTAAATTCCTAAAGGTACTGAATATAATTTTCTGTAATAGTTTAATTTTTATAATTAATACAATTTTTATTGAAATATTATAGGTTTGAATAATAAAACGTTTAATTTAAATAATAAACATATTATTATAATTATTGTGTTCCACAGAATCGTAGTACTTAGGTGGCTACATCAAACTTAATATTTTTTAGTCTGAATTTTTTTATAACTTATTTGGACTCTATTGATTATTGTTAGATTATCGCAACAAATCAGTATGTTTTTTTAACCACTACTCAAACTAATCTAGAGCTTCGGATGAAAATGTTAATTGATGACGTCGTCTGTTTTAATATCTAAAAATTAAAAGAGTTAAAAATGGGAATGGTAGAGAGACGTTTGTACTTTGTAGAGCGTAGTTACAACGAAAAAAAGAATTTTTCCCGTCTCATAAGTGTAGATTTAATATACAAATTAGTGTTATAACTAAAAAGTTATTATAATTTATATTCATTCGTGTTTAATACATTGAAGTGTCCGTTAAAACTCATCGGAATATAAACATTTTAAACAACAAATTGCGTGTAAAATGCGTTTCGTAAAAATGTGAAATCTTTAACATTACATAACAAGCATTCATAATTAATGATATTGATTTGTTTTAGTACTGGTAATTATTTAAGCTATAAATGTGCATTTAGATGATAAAAAAAATTGAAATATGTAGGTACATATTAATTTACTGTTAGACGGATCAAGTAAATAATTATGTTTTGTAAAAAATCTTATGACATATTTGCATTACCTAATATTCAGAGGATAACGAAGATGATTAATTCATGAAACGATATAATTTTTTTATTATTTTAATTTTTACAAGTTATTGTGGTCATAAAGCTCAGTAAAAAGTCTCAGTAATTTAACCAATTCATTCAGAGGTACATATTACCATATATTACTAAAATTCTATTAAACTAATTCTAATACTTATTGAAATACGTTGAATGATGGTACTAAAGTAAAACCATTATTAAATGATTTAGGGTACCTATTCTAACTGCCTATTGGTATTTGTGTTATCTCTAAATTAACTAACTTACATTATTCTAAAATCAATAGGTTTATTGACCTCCGAACGCAATTATATCAGTTCATTCATCCCAAAATCAATTTGAAAGAATCAATTTTGTACAAAATTTATCTATCAATCAATAAATGTTCACGAATATTCGTATTACAAAGGCAACATATTTTATTTCGCGCAAAACACTCGGAATTATTCCTTTGCTGAACGTTTGACTAGTTGGTCGACTAGTCTACCGATCGGTTGACTTGTGTTCCTTGTGGCCTCAGCGACCAGTATACGTTGAGCTCTCTGCTCCCGGCCAATATATTAACAAATAGTTATGAGACTGGATTAAGTATAAGTGGCGCAGATCATTTGAACTTGGGTGTACACGGGTAAACATAAGATTTTAGGAAAATTGAGTTTAAGGACCACTTCAATTTAAACATTTAGGAGATTATAATTATCTTGTAACTGGTACGTGATAAAGACGGTGTAAGTGGTATGTGGTTTATGAAACAGTGACTTTTAGAGCGCATATTATAAATACTTGAAAAAGATTAGTCGTAACATTTAGTAACTGGTTTTTAAAGTAGGCACCAATATAATCTTGTTGATTTAAGTCCTTCAATATTCCTTCAATATTAATCACAATGTTACAGATATCATAATTAATGAAATATAGGAATACGAGTGGTAATTCTATTATTTTTTGTCATTCTAATAAGATAACAATGTTTATAAACATAATATAGAGCTAACTATAGAGTCTCTAGTCTCTACTTTAAGTATTTTCAGTCTGCCCTATAAATATATTTGTTTTAGTTATTATTCATATCTCAGTACTTCTAAAATTCCTCTGTTTCTGTATACCACTGTATACATTAAACAATTTACGTCATATGTTAGCAACATAGGGTGCTTAAACTGTTTTAAATTCGTGTTAATTTTTTCTTGTCTATCTGTCATTTGTTACAAATATAGTGAATAATTATGTTGGGATGTGTAAGTTTAGGGTGTCCATATTACATTTTTCAAGGGCGACGCGAACGGAAATCGAACCCGGGACGGTGGGGTCGGTTCACATCCGCGGTCACTCACCCCGCGCGAGATGGGCCACGTTGGGGGCACATTAGAGGACACTTTGCTATAATATCCGTTTTATTAAACAGAGCAAATAGAGTATGGTTAGTTTTTAGTTAGGCGCAAAATGAAGAAAAAATTGTGCGTAAACTATACCGTTGAATTAAAATTTGTAGATATTTGTAGAGTTACAAAAGCTTTGCAATAAGATTAAATTAAATGAAATTTATTTATATACATGCGAGTATATTAGAAAACAGCAATACTCTAAGATTTGTGTTTGGTATCAAAAATGTGTTTATAACTGGTATAAATCACTAAAATTCTATCTATATCTTCAATATTAGTGCGGAAAAACTCTACTTTTTCCATGACATTATTGCACATAAATACTACTGAACTGATTTGTTTTTAATACTTACCTTTAAGTTAAAATATGTATTTTATAGCAAGATCTTTAGCAACAAACAAAGGCTTTATTTTTTTTTTCAGTTACGGTCAACCTGTGCGAATCCAGGACAAGCAAAAGTATTAGTACATACATACGTTCATTACGTTATTTTACGTGTACACGTAAAATACTACTAGGTACATAATATAAAATGCTTCAAACAGCACATTTTACGTTTCTCTATCATAAACGTAACATAACTTGCCAGAGTTGATTCAATGTTGCAAACATTTAAACAGAAATAATATATTTAAATTTATGTACATATTCTACAAATGAGGTTGGACTAGACGATACTGTTTTTACCTTTTTTTACAAACTAATACTCAATATCTATGCGTAACTGTTATCTATTATAATATAGAGTAATTTTATTATATAACGTCCGGTTATATAGCGGTCCGCCCCGGCTTCGCCCGTGGTACATGTTTACGTTTTCTCTACATAAGAACCATCCTCGTACTTCAAGGAATATAATAAAAAAAGAATTATCGAAATCGGTTCAGCCGTTCTCGAGTTATGCGCTTACCAACACATTTTGCGATTCATTTTTATATATAAGAAGATTATGCATTACTACTGCCTAGTAATAATAAAGATATTACTAGACAGTATGTAGTATTTAGTATTATTACGATACACATCTGGAAAAATGTAACGGCTAAACATTTAAAAGAATAAGTGATTAATAAGTATGAAGAAAATTTGTAGGTACTGCATATCTATCACAATGAAATAAGCATTTATATTAATCTGAAAAGTTAACTATAGCTTGTGTTATTTTCACTGAGAAATAATTACGAAGTAGTATAAAATTATTCTTATATATTTAAGATTACTTCTTATATAAGATATGTAGAAGTATGTGTATGTGGAAGTTTATTGAAGTCAATAAACTTCCACCATGACCACCATATTTTAGAAGCAGGCTCTAAATAATAATGACGCTCAAATTACACCCTTAAATATTTAAAGGTAAGTACCAAATTCAAAGGAGGCAATCTAATGGAACGTCATTTTTGTATTTCAATTAAAATTGGTGTTGCTAGGAGTAAAATGTATTCAAATTTAAATTATATTTATTTGCATAAAGCTCGAAATCTATTCAGGACATACAAAAATAATTACCGTTAGTTGGTTTGAAAAAGACTTGTTTTTAAATGTTATTATTATTTGTGTGGATGACGATAGAGGCCGAATCAATAATAAAGAATCCTGTATGTTTACAGGTGAGAGGTGAACTTACGAAAACCCTATGTTTACGCTGGCTGATCTTACCCTAATATACCCTAAAGGTTGGCTCTTATCCCGGCTCCAGCGAGAACGGTGTGGGTGGTCGCTACTTATTTTTTAGGTGTGAAGTTTTATTGTTCGAATAATATTAGTTTGAGTAGGTATACCTCTTAATATTCTCGTGGTTAACCTTGGTTATACAATAACATTAATACAATGTCAAAAATCCAGACAATAATAGGTCATTGACTGGAAAACATTTAAATTAAATAAATGCACATGGACAAATTATATATTTTTAATATTAAATACATATGTTATATGCTTAAATTACGCAGATTGTATTGGATAAGAAGTATACGTTTCAATATCGATTCGATGTTATAACGACAGATGTCGCAAAAATTAGCAATAAATGTGATATAATGAAGCAATGACATCCGGCTATCGTAAAAACAAAGCTGTTTGAAAATCAACACGATATGAAATGCAAAGCGAGAACTGTCTTCGTACTAATAAACGCATGACAATTGAATATGCTATATCATCCATTGCTGCTTTTTAACATTGTGTTGGATGTATTTCTATACAATATTAGTAATGTATGAGAAGCAAATAAATAATTGCAACACTCATTTCGCATGCGCTTCGGTCGTCTCGAGGGCGTACGGTCGCATCTTAAACATAAGGTTACAAGTGAGGTTTGTTTGCTAGGAAAATAGAACTTTATTATCTATATCTAAGGTTGAATATTGTGTAGTGTTGCATCTAGTATAGACTGGTTTGGGACAGGAGGCATTGCGGCGGTTGGTGATCGTCCGCATTCGGGCGTCGCCGCCCGTCGCGCACGTGCGCTCGTAGCTCTGAGGGGTGATATACGAATTTTGTCAAGCGTGTGTTGTTAACTCACACACGTATGAATTCTGAAACTTTTATAAGAAAATATATCTTTCTGATCTTTGCGTTACTTTACAAGATCGAGAATCAATTATGTATGAGGCTTTGAATATTTAATAAAAATTGTCATTTATGGAAAACAACTTTGGAAAGGGATGATTATGACTAGAATAAATACAGATGTTTACCGATACTTTATATTTATGTTGCTGGTTTCATGTTAATCAAAATAATATTACATTTGGATTAAATGTTGAAAGGGGTTAAGATTGAACATTTGGGTTACTTACATTTGATTATTGTTTAATAAAATGCTCAAATTTTAAGGCATCTGTTTTTCTGTAGCCTGACAGATTGACGCAGTATTAACCTAATTGAAAATTAAATTTCCCTTAAACCTTCGGCATTCATTACGGTGAAGGCAGGACTTCGATCATTAAAATGGAGTAGGTATATTTTAACAAGTTTTGTTCCTTTATATAAATGTTAATTTACACTTATAGAAGAAAAGTAGAGTTGATTTGTTTTTATTTGCATCGTTTTCACTCAGTCAAATATGTCGGCTTGATTTTAGTTAAACCTATGAAGGAAAAAAAAGTTCTTTAAAGTAACTATGTATATCATAATTGTTATTGTTTTCTAAAACTAGACGCTTGACCCGGTTTCGCCCGCGTTGGCCAGGGATCAAAAGGTATATTATTTATATATTAAAATATTAAGTTGTTTTAGAAAACTTTTCGATAGGTAATTTTTTGATAAATTAGTTAAGTAGATCTTGAAATAACCCTCTACAACCTCAGATCATCATAAACTCTACATTTTTATAATATGTATTAGCACTTAATACATACTTATTACTAAGGTATTGAATACTTTAAATCATAAAATAATTAATTAATTTATAGTGCCTACATTTTTATAAACAGCGTATAACTTAAAAATATAAACCTTTGAATAATTAATACAAAAAAAATGAATTAGTAATAAAGGAAATACACCATTTAAAGTAAATGTTCATAACATTTACTCCATTTTAATCCATTAGTAAAGGGCTTCAATTTTGGCCTAAAATTGGATATCAAAGATGGAATTGTATAATTCACAACAAACTTCCAATGTCAAAAAGCAAATACTAATGTACATTTGTTCTAGCACAAAGTAAATATCGGTATATCAAGCCCACACTTAGCATCTGCGGTCCTAAAGATGATTTCATTCGTCGTGAAAGGCGTACAACAGGCACATTCTAATAAAAATAATCGGAATGCCTATTTTATTCCTTCCACGAATACAATAAAGCATATTTTCCTTTGTACGTATAATGGCCCATTGTTACCAGATTATTGAGTACAAGTTCAGGCTATGCTATATTATGTTTTCATGTATTAGTTAATAAGATATGGAGAAATGTTTAGCAAATGGGTTGTATTAACCAGATGCAGTAATAATGTTTTTAATTACGAAGGAAAAAGGATCGCGACATTGTGATCGTAACCAATATACTTTGACCTTTGATGTTAAAAGCTTTTATTTTAGTGTTGGTTTCTGTTACGTATTATTTTAACACGGATTAATCACATTAAATTAGGAATAAATACGTTGCGAATAAACGTTTTAGTAGATACGCATTATTAAATAAAGCCTTTAAAAGAGACCTACTTTTATGTTTCCATGCTATCTATATTAAATTACAAATTTCAACCGGACCGGAATTTATGCGTCAAAAAGTAAAAAAACATACACAATTTCAAATAAACCTAATGGTTAGGGAGCCAGGTGCAAATTTGGTTAACTATTTCCTCTCAAGAGATAATTCGTCAGACGCATGAGAGTATAGTATTATAAAGCCTCGTGAACGTCAGCTGGCGCTCGGTTGGGGGGGTGAGCGGTTGTAGCCTCCCACGCACATAGGAAAAAAAATACATTCATTCATTCATTTCCTCTCAGCTAAAAATTTGTCAAATTGTAGCTAACCCAATATCTCAACGAAAAAAAATAGTCAGCTGGTTACAACATGGTGTATTATACGTCAGCTGGTGTCTCGAACATGAAAGTTAAATTTAAAGAAAAATTTATTTTCCGTTATTTCCTCTCAAACAAAAATTTACCTGATGATAGCTTATATGTAACTGTGGATAAATATATATGTCAGCTGGCTGTATCTTGGTGGAAAAACCGTCAGCTGATACGGGAGGCTACAACCGCTCTTCCCCCCAACCGAGCTCCAGCTGACGTTCACGAGGCTTCATAATACTATACTTTGATGCATTTTACTAATTACCGCTTGAGAGGAACTTGGTCATAAAATCTGCTGCTGGCTCCCGGACCATAAATAGCAGGATTATCTCTATAAACGTAACATAGAGTTTAAAAAAGTAGAGACCGTTTTATAAGCTCTGTTGGTGCATAAAACCCCGTTATATTTAACGTGTGAAAAATTTAATCCAATCTTCTATTGAACTTAAACCATTTTAAATTCAAACGAGTTAAAACTTTTAAGACCACAACTTCGGCTAATGTATTCATACGGGCATATATTGCAAAAGTTATTTATCATATTGTATCGCCTATACAACGTACAAATAATGACCTCCCTCCCACAAGCGAGGTGAATCAATCAATTCAAGGTCTGCTTCCCAGTAAAAGGTACGACCATTTTATATGCTTCTATGGAGAAACGTCGCTTCCACTTGCTTAAATTACGCTAAGGGGTCTCGTTATACTGGTGACTACACGTATTAGATGATTAATATCGGTTCCAGTAAAATTACATTTTTGTTCTACACATTGCGCTATTGATTTCATGATTCCACTTGAGTTGTTGTGCCGAGTGGAGATGAGCTTTGAGCGAATAATACAAAATAACTTTTACTCAAATACCGAGCATTTAGTATGTTGGATATTTTTTTGTGAACATGCAATGTTATATGGAGAGGTTAACAGTATTAATAAATTAAAGAATATTTGTTCTTTGAATAAATAATGGTATAAAATTTGTGCCAGAAATACAAGGACTATCATTGATTTTTTCGACTGGTGGGGGTTGAGCCCTTTGTCGCACTACACAGGGTATCACTGCGCCAATCCTACTATTCGTGATAATATAGTAAATTAAAAAGTATTTGCGGATTTTTCTTTAACTTATAACTATACTGACCCGGTCTAATGACCTAGGTCCTAGAACATTAATACTATAGCTTGAATATAGGAAAGTCAATCTACGGGAGTATGGATTCTCAAGAAATAACTGCTAATAACTGGATGGGACTAAACCTGTCTACTTCCAAAGAATACATAATAGTATTTTATACTAATGCGTATATATTTGTTCGATTGCTGCTACTGGAAAAATATTAAACAATGAACATAGCGTCATTCCAGTGCTTCGTTACTCATATATGCAATATGCATACAAAAGATTAAAAAGTTATTAGTGCTTGGCTTATTTCGTTACTAAAGAGTTGTTAGTTTCTTTGGTATATAAAGACGTCTACGTAGCGGGTTTTCTAGTTCACAATCAAGAGACTTGTCTGCTTTAGACGTCATAAGTTTCATGCAATACTGTGATGCATGTATGTACGTAGGTATGTACATATAATAGCTTATACGGCGGCAATGGGATACGACGCCAGCGTAATTCGTTTTTCATTACTGCCTACAATACTCTCGAGACATCTGAATAAAGGATATATGAATAATTATAACTAAACGTATAACAGAAGTAATATCACGCGATCGGTTAGGTTAAGTGACAGAGGAGCTTTTTGATGTGTGCTTTTTAATTTTGCTATGTATGAGAGTATTTTTTTAAATATAAGAGTTATTACTTATTAGAGTAGAGTTGTAGTTAGAGTATTTGCAGTATTAAAAATTGTGAAACCTTGCTCTATACATACTTAATATTTCGAGTTCTCATACTTACGTAACGTATTTTAGAGGATATACTCTGTATTTTCAAAATAAATGTGTTTGAATCGGCGTGTCTAAAAAACGAACATAACAAAAGAAGACGATAAATGATACAAAAATGCGCATCAGAAACAATAATTAGATAAACTGTAGAAAAACATGAAGTCCCGTTTATATCGGATCGAAAATTAAATACGATCATGCAATCATAATATAAATGTTCGGGTAGAATTGAATCGATTTGTCACCCTCCAAAACCGCGCTACAAATTGAAATCAATACAGAGAGCTCAGTGGAACCAAACTAACAAATAACTCCTATAATGCAAATAACTAAGAAATCAAATGAGTAGAAAAATACGTAGACTGAACTTCGTGGAAACTTAATTAATATTCATGCTAAAGTTATGATGAATATTAACTTCATCGAGACGTTAGTTGTAACAACGTCCACAGATCTTTGTTATCTAAATAGCATAGCGTTTTAGGATACCTATATTATCCTGAACCTGAATATGTAGTTATAGGTACAAATAATTATATGGTAAGCTTTGATATTATGAATTATGTTAGTCATTGGTTCTTTCTCCCTTTTAATTCACATTTAAGGCATAATTTAATGTTCTATACTACCTGATTAGTACCTTATATAGATTGAGCAGTTTATTTCTAAAAGTAAGTAGATTAAGACAAGGAAAAAAAAACAACGGGACTTAAGCTCGATTTATTTCTTTAACATATAAAAATAATATATCAATTAGTATTGGCCATCTTATTTGTAACCTTATGTGTATAGTAGAAATTTCTTTTACAATCAAAGAGTAGGTATAATACTTTGCACATTCTAGTTTTTGCGTAGTTGTGAGGTTTAGCGGGTCATAGTTGTAGCCAGCAAATTCGGCCTCCGCTTGACCTACCTCCGATATTCCCTTTGTTCCTACATTCTTATGCCTTCCTTAAGCTTTTTACCCAACTGCGAAAGAAGAAGTGCTTTATTTTTTTCTATGTTTATATGTATATTTCTTTGGCACGACGCATGGCTAAAACCGCTGGTGAGGTGTTGTTGCAATCATTCGAAGGGATAGGCTACATAAATTAGCAATTGGGTTTTTTTGTTGATAACAAAATGTTACCCTTGTGTATGATTATTTATTAAATTTATTTCCCAAATATCAGTACTGATTGTACGATCTCACTTATATAGTTTCAGTCTGGCTTCAATCCCTCGTGAAGGGATATCAATAGATCATGAATAAATAAATGTGTCAGTTACATGTAACAAACGAAATTGTAGTGTTTTGTTATACGCCGAAAATGTAGACACCAAATAATTTCATATTCGATTTCGAAGTATTGTGTCGTTAACTTGGTTTTTGTATGTTTTAAGTATAGGTTATTATTATTGTATGGAGTATTTAGTTGAAAAACATTGTATGATACATATTTTCTTATTTAAAAAACAATCAGAAATCGTTTTTAGAGAAAATCGTATTTACAACTGTTTTTAAAATGGTGGACGGAAAATAATCACGTTTTAAAACCATTCAACATTCAATTTTTAAACTGATATTAAATGAAGAAATTGCTACGAAATATGATATTAAATAGGCAAGGAATAAGTACGTTATATGAGATATAGAGCATATTTTTATTAACGCCTCCTTACGCCTCTGAAAAGGGTTACATAATGGAAAGTTTGGATGTTTGGTTAAAGTAAGTATAAAAAATAATTTTATCCCTAAGTATATATCCCATGTGCTAGCGTGTCAAAGGTTAAGGAGTAAATGCCAAGTATATTAAGCTTATTCTTTCTTATATAATATATTTGCTTTTGCTATACGTTTTAAGGTCATGAAAGGTCATATATTTTGTCTTATGGCGTCGAGGACGAGCTATAACAAGGAAATTTCTATTGAATTAGAATTCAGTAGCAATTCAATTTAAGTGGATGTTATTTTAAGAGTATTTGCTTTAGTAAAATTAAAAAGGTGTTGGTTATACCCATACATTATGAACATAGATGTTGGTTCGGGAGATTTTTTTTGGACGTTATCAAAATTATCTCTAAAATCAATTGCCATTATTCAATTCTTTACATTCATGATATAATATGATAAATATTAATAAGAATTAATTATTGGTTTTGCTTTTACTGAATTATAGTAACGACTAAAAGCTTGAATCACATATGTACATAGTGACAAAATTCGACCAAAAACAAACAGTTTTTTTGAACAGTCTAACTTAACACGATAACTCAAAAAAGAGAAACTAAATCACAAATCCGTGTGATAAGCCAATAATTAACAAATTAAACATTTCCTCTATAAAAAAATATGTTAATAAGTACTTAGGACTGCAGTCAGGCTTTATATCATTACTGGCGTTAGCGTAATATTACTTACTCATTAGCGATCCTGGCTGACATCTATGTCAGATATTACCAGCCATAAATCCTTAATATGCACATGGTGGTGCGGTTAATTTATGCAATTGTACATTCAACTATTCAATTTCGTTACTAAAATGTTTATAGAGGTTATGGAACTGTTGTAATTGCTTTAAATATAAAAAAAAAGCCTTGATGGTATATTACTGTGGTATATTATTATATTTTTATGGAGATAATAATTATTCTATGCCTCTCTTGTTTAATTACATGATGACAATTTACAAAACTGTTTAGAGATACATACCTTTTTTAAAATATGACCATTGCACCATATTCACTCCGCCTTTGGACCCCAAATAAAAGTTACAGTGACTTCATAATACAATACTTAGCTTTGCGATCCTATAGTTAATAATACTTAATTATTACCTATACTATAGATATATAAAACATGAATAATTGTCATTAATATCATCTAAAATACAACATAATAATCATAATATCACTTAACACTGTCCACTTAATGTTACACAAATCAATCGTTAAATACAAGGTTAAATATTTTAAGCTGTCAATGATTACAGTTTTAAAACGTACAGGGGTGGTGTAAGGGACGCAGGGAACATTCCTTTTATCAGGGGTGCTCCGAACTAAACCCCTGAATATTTATACTGGTTGAACCTTTCTCTCGAGACATCGTGTGCGTGTTATCTTTTTTAGAAATACTTACCTACAAATACATTTTTGTGTTATTGGATAAGGGTGGCTTCGTAGATATTATATTTAGAACAATGAAATTAATGTATAATATAAATTCTATCAATATTATGCAACTCTACAACTCTATTTCACAGCGAGAATAATTATTTATGTAAATTTTAAGAAACTAATAATTGTTTACGGATATTTAATGGCACTTATTTAAAGTAGTGTAAATTACTATAGCTTTATAACTAAGAATAGATCTAAATACATAAAAAATAAATTTGTTATTTTGACTCGGTAGCATGCTTGCTTGTTATGTATAAAAAGTTACGGTAAATATATAAGTGGCTAAACATATTAAGCTTAAAGTTTCTAGAAAAAATATACTGCAATCGGAATAAGGATAACCTTTAATATTTAAAAAAGCGCAACCTCCATAAGGTTTGAGGCTGAATTATTGAGCGATTTGTGATACTGATACAAATATCTTGTTTTTATCCTTGTCTGACTGATTATATCAGTAAATATGTTATTTTTGATATCATAATTATGTACCTATGATATACATAAACAAATTGACGAAACATGCATATCTTTCTATTAACACAAAATACAGAAGTACATATTTAATAATCTGTAAAGCAGTTTTATTATAACCTTATTCAAATTCAAATTCAAATTATCTCTATTTACGGAATGTAGTAATAAAAAACTGCATTTAATTTAACAATTCAAAACATTGTTATTTATTCAAATCAGTTGTTTATCTGATAGTCAACGTAAAGTCAGGTAGTAAATTCATAATGCATTATTTTCTTATGTTTTTAAATCGCATCATTTGTCAGTGCATAGTTTTAAATAATTTAACTTGTTAAGATTGATCGACGAAGAATAAAACAAGTATTTGGAATCAAAACAAACGCAAAAACGTTTTTTAATTCAGTTTACATAGATGTACATAATCTTATATATAAAAATGAATCGCAAAATGTGTTGGTAAGCGCATAACTCGAGAACGGCTGAACCGATTTCGATAATTCTTTTTTTATTATATTCCTTGAAGTACGAGGATGGTTTTTACGTAGAGAAAAAGTAAATATGTACCACGGGCGAAGCCGGGGCGGACCGCTAGTCATAATATACAATATCAGTTTTGATAGAAATATTTTTTCATAATTCGTTCGATCTAAAAAATTACGTGTTGAAAAAACATGCATAAAATTATTATTATGAGAATAAGCACTTCTGAACATAAAGCTTGCGATGAACTTACATTACAAATAAACTTTGATATCCGTAGGAAAAACGTATCAAACACATAATCGGTTTCACTTTTAACATTACCTTTAATCATTGCAACCAATCGCTGTCACATAAACATTGATAAATTAAATCAAGAATAAACAGCCAGTTTCACAGGTGAAGCGAAGCCGGGTGCCAGCTGCTGTATAAATAACATAAGAAGCTGTAATACACGTTCCTACATAATGTTTGACCGAGCTAATATAGAATTTTGCGTTTTGGGAACCGGTATATTACTAATTATATTTAATACTAGCAGTCCGCCCCGGCTTCGCCCGTGGTACATATTTACGTTTTCTCTACGTAAGAACCATCCTCGTACTTCAAGGAATATAATAAAAAAAGAATTATTGAAATCGGTTCAGCCGTTCTCGAGTTATATGCGCTTACCAACACATTTTGCGATTCATTTTTATATATAAGATATAGAATATTTTATTTACTATATTTCATAAATTAAGTCTTATAAATTCGTAACTTGCCTAGAACTCTACATTGATATAGAGTTGTTAGTAAGTTAATTTCTTTTCGCGCTAAAACCGATACTTTATAAACATAAATTAATATTTTCAATAGTCTCAAGCTAAGCGAAGGCGAAGGAAATATTTGTAACAAATTTAATATTACCATGCGCCAAGAACAAACAAATATACAAATACGAATTTTCTGTCATTAGTATGAAAACCATCGTTTTAATTATCAGGATCATTTATGACGAAGAGATAAGGGTAATCATTTTTATAAATTCATACAAACCATGTCACAGCTAATATTAAGAATTACAAAAAGTATAAACATTATTATAAAAGCTCATGAAAGTTTCCATGAAATAAAACGTAAATAACAATAGCATTAAATTGAGGTTATCGAAATAATCGGAGTCACTAAAAACAGTGAACAATCATAGTTGAGAACTAAAAATAGTTTTTAAAAGTAACGTTTAACTCGTTATTCATGATAATTACTAAAACATACGCATCCTGCGTTACAAGTGCATACCACTAAATTATTTTAGAAATAACATTACCGTTTAATTGTAACAAAACCGCTTCCTATCAACATGTCATTAACACAAAATTATCGGTGCCTAAACAATAAAGCAATTACAAAAACTAAACTCTCTTTCGATAAACATAAAACTTATTTAACCAAACAGGGGAAACCTTAGCAAAACCTTACACTTGATAGGTCTGTAAGACTCGACTCTATATCAATTTAAATAGAGTTAAAATTTGATTGACACATGTATAGACGATTGCCAGAAACACACAGGCCGATGCCACTAACACATGTTGGCGATGAGTGTCCAGCGTTGTGGAGCTTCCCCGCCCCTCTCGCTTCATATACGTGGCGGAGAATTTTTAATGTCGTCGAGTGAGCGCTGGGGTCACGCTATATTGGATTTAGTTATACGAGCCTGGGGGTACGAGTAGGGAATCAATGAACTCGGCTGAGTCGGCCGACAAAAGGACGTTTCGCTTGGCAGGTAATTAACTTAATATCTATCCCTTTTTTAGGCTCTCTCGGAGTAGTTACTAAATTGTTTGATACGTCATAAACTGTTTTGAGGTATTTTTTAAACTGTTTTATCTTACGATGAGAACAGCCGTTGTTTAATGTTAATTTATGTGCATTGTTTGTTACAGAAATAATAAGAAACACTCATAACTTCAAGCCTTCATAATATGCTTTACTATGTAATACAAATTCTAAAGGCGTGTTTGTTTGTTCGTTATTATTTTATTTACTTATATATTGTATAGGAGGATTTGATTGTATTTTTTTAGGTTGTTTGAATAACAAATATGTACTTATTGATATTATACCGATTAGAGAACCAAAATTAAGTAGAGATCTGTTTCATCACTACGTGTTGAAATAAAATACGTTTGAATTATTCAAATTCATTTACTTAGGAACCTATTAAATCCACCAATACGCATAAACTGTTTAATGGTTGAGATATAGACTCGGTGAGTAAAGAATGGGTTTAATAGTGGTAAATAAAATCAATAAAATAATTAATTGCACTCTTTTCATTATTTAATTAATATTGTATTGTATTCGGTGTTAATGGGTATAATGGTGATGTAGCAATATTTTAGACAGTACTCATAAACAGTGTAAGTGATTTGTTCATAGACAATTACCATATTTTTAATAAATTTAAATATTTTTGTTCATGAACCAACATAAAAATATATACCTAGTTGTGCTGTAATTCACCTTCATATAATATTATACAATTTAATATTATAAACGACACGAAATAATTGTAGTTTTTCTATGTAGAGACGCATTTTTTGTTTGTAACGGATAAAAATAAATATAGTATTTTCAGACGTGATCTGTTCGTTACTAGTTTATTATATTTTTTCAAATAAAGGCAGTAGGTAGATACTGAGATAGACAATCATACAAGATGAATAATATTTTGATTATTCATTATTTTACTTAGGATACATCCAATGTCACTCGCTTTTTCTCTACGCACGTACTATATGTATATAAATTAAATTTACTGCGTTTGTACGTAGTGAAATATATCAAACAAATATTGAATACGCAAAAATAACCCTCCTTCCTACGCTATTGGGTATGTAATAGGAATTATCAAAAAAATTCAATGTTCTATATTCAGGTAGAGCCAGTTCAAAACTTAAATCCCTTGTTGAACCAAATCTCATATAAGGTTGTCAACCGATATTTATATAATCGTCATTTATCGAAAATCAAGTACATATAATAATCTCATTTTCAAGCACTGAAGCCTGTGCATATAAGCATAGGGTCAGTTTAGTATAATTTTTATACATACTTACAATTTCGTTTATATATTCTAAACATAATTCTATTTCCATAACTTACTCCAATATAAAACTAAAATATCTCGTGCTCTTATAAATTAAATTAATATTCAATAGAGTTATAAGAACTGATTTGTAATCATCCCTATAGCCGATAAAGCGAGCAGCAATTTTTTCACATTCCAATCTCATACCATACCTTTATAGGTCAAATTCACGTTGTATTCACTGTGATTTATTTTTATTATTTACTCTTTGTTCCTGGAAAAGAATATGCTATATTTTCATTGTAAAATTATATTTTTGTAAAAAAAAATCAAAAAATTCTAGTCCAAATAAAAGGCTGTACCAATAATTATTAATATTAATAAAAATACTTAATAGTACTTGTATAGTATTATTACAGATATACTAGGTACATTATATTATCTGTGGCAATTGCTATCTATATTTAAAATACAGCTAGATAAGGCCGTTCTTCGTAAGAACATTGTATTGAGATCACAGCTGATCTTGGCATGTAGCTGGTTCCACACCAACTATCTATACTAATATTGTAAAGCTGAAGAGTTTGTTTGTTTGTTTGTTTAAACGCGTTAATCTCAGGAACTACTGGTCCAATTTGAAAAATTCTGAAGAAGAAGGCAGTCTATATATAATTACGATAAGACCAACAGGAGCAAAGCCACGCAGGTGAAACCGCGAAGCGCAGCTAGTTAAATATAAAAACCTTTTAAAAACAATATTACCTTCTTATTTCATGTAAATTAGTTCTTAATAGTCATCAACACTTAAAGCTACAAACACATTTACAAATACATACATAGTTTTAAAATGAATCAACATTTTGATCGTTAAACGTTCAAACGTTTGAGATGTGGCAGGGTTTTTACCTGCTGTATCGGAGGTCAGTTCCGGCGTGGTCTATTGTCCACAGAACACCGTACAAGCCCACCCCACTGTATATTTGAAGCTTTGTCTAATATTCCCTGATTCTACTGGTTTCTTTATACTTTATAATTAAGATTATATGAATGTAGTGATAAGAATTGATATGGAGTGAATCATCTTGTTATCTTCACACTAGCTGCAAGACGGATGACTATAAGATTATAATAATTTAAAAATGGAAATTGTACTTACCTTCTTTTCGTTAATAAATTAGTGTATATATATATATATTACGCAATTTTTTTTTCACTACAATTTTTTTTGTATATATGTATTACAGTTTAAAGGGGAACTATTTTGTCCTATTAAACTATGCTTTTGGATATTTGTATGGAACTAAACATCCAACACAGAGCAACAATTAGCGAGTGTATTGCGTGCTTTCAAGGAATTTTGAGTTTCCTCACGGCCTCGGAAAAACTACAGCCCCATTTCAGAAATTCATAGACTGTTTCTCTCCATTGTACAGAATTTTTGTTACTAGCTGTGCCCTGCGGTTTTACTGCGGTCTTAGCGTGATGATAGCCTATAGCCTTCCTCGATAAATGGGCTATCTAACACCGAAACAATTTTTCAAATCGGACCAGTAGTTCCTGAGATTTAAGCGTTCAAACGAACAAACAAACTCTTCAGCTTTATAGTATTAAGTATAGATTTACTCCCACTTTTCACCACTATTAATCGCTTCACGTAAATAAAGTGTGCAGGGTTTAAGCCCAAATCTCGCTTTTATGTCGTTAAAAATGATATTGCGTTATGCAAAAATCGTTTTGAAATACTTCGAAACAGCCTGAGTTCATTCTGTCGTCACGGCATGATAACGGCTTGAAATAAAAATATTGGTTTTAATATTGTGTTAGTAAAGTTTATTTCGACAAATTCTAGCAGATGCTTGCTTTTTGACACGAAATCAAAATTGTATAGATATTTTCGGTTTGAATTGAATGCTTGTAAGGATATTTTTTAGGAAAGACTCATTAAAGATTTGGATAGTGGGGGTCTTTTATATATTATCACTATCGCTTTTAGTAGTTTTTTTCGTCTCTATAACCATGATACATATTTAATTATTTCTTGGTGTTATGCGAGTGATGTGAGATGTCTCAATAAAGGATATTAATTATTGTTGGTATAAAAATTTCCGCTATACTTTTTTTATTTCGTGAAATTAATTTCATACATAAAGATACGCCAGTGACATTTTAATTATTTTTAATCTGTGACTGAAAAACTGAGATTTTCTTTTCAAAAATCCATTACAAAAACCAGCCATAATAAACTTGTTTTTAATTTTCGTAAGAATTATTAAATCAAATCATAAATGAATATTATTAATATTTGAACTCCGAATATTAATTACACAAATAGTAAACCAAGATCCGCAAACAGTAAAACTATTGACCTACATCCAAAACTATTGTTATAAAAAATCAATTAACAAACAATCAAACAAGAAATGAGCCAACACCTGAGAGCGAGATGTTTTTAATTATCGACAGCAAACATTCCGGAATCTGTTATAGGTCTTCATAAATGTAAATTGGTGGCGCATCCCGTTTAGGGGAGGGGGGGCACCCACCCTCCCTGAAATGAGGCCGAGTCTGTCGGCGGAGTAACTAACATAAAGCCCTTTGCTTATAAACGTAACTATAGTGTTTTTGTGTGATTAAAATGATGTTTTATTAACCGAAATATGGCTCTAAATGCATAATTAGTATGTGGATAATATTGTGTAAAGTATATGTACATAAGATTATTCGATTAAAATATTCTACAATTGTAATAAGTTGTCTAATAATGTTAAGTTTTTAAAGCATTTAAATATATGGATTAAAAATTAATAAACATCACAATAATATATTGGGTTCTCCTTTCCTTTGTATAACATCTCAAAATTGTAAGTAATCTCTGGTTACTTCGTTAAAACGTAACCTTCATTATTTCGTAATAGATACATCCTACACAGTTGGATTAAAATTTAAAACCATTTAATACGCTCCGCTATACATTAATATGAACATGGGTACTATTACAATAAGAACACTGTAAAATAACATCAAATTAAAGATTTTTATAAGGGCTAATTTTTCAATCCTTGGTTAAAACTTATTCGTCGAATAATGTATAAAACTACCATTTTAAAATCGTATTCTAATTGCCCGTATTTGACAGTTTACGTGACATTTTAATATTATCGTGTAATACTTTATTGGACGGATAAGTTTTATCCAAGCATTGAAAAATCGGCCCTAAGTAGGATAATAATGGTTAGGGAGCCAGGTGCAAATTTGGTTAACTATTTCCTCTCAAGAGATAATTCGTCAGACGCATGAGAGTATAGTATTATAAAGCCTCGTGAACGTCAGCTGGCGCTCGGTTGGGGGGGTGAGCGGTTGTAGCCTCCCACGCACATAGGAAAAAAAATACATTCATTCATTCATTTCCTCTCAGCTAAAAATTTGTCAAATTGTAGCTAACCCAATATCTCAACGAAAAAAAATAGTCAGCTGGTTACAACATGGTGTATTATACGTCAGCTGGTGTCTCGAACATGAAAGTTAAATTTAAAGAAAAATTTATTTTCCGTTATTTCCTCTCAAACAAAAATTTACCTGATGATAGCTTATATGTAACTGTGGATAAATATATATGTCAGCTGGCTGTATCTTGGTGGAAAAACCGTCAGCTGATACGGGAGGCTACAACCGCTCTTCCCCCCAACCGAGCTCCAGCTGACGTTCACGAGGCTTCATAATACTATACTTTGATGCATTTTACTAATTACCGCTTGAGAGGAACTTGGTCATAAAATCTGCTGCTGGCTCCCGGACCATAACATTAATTTAAACACTGAATGAGATCATCATTAATCGAAGAATAAATAGAATTTTCAGTATTTTCTTGTATTTGGTCTTTTAAAAATACACACATTAGGAAATGCAAGATTTTGTATTAATTTTAAAATAGATGGGTCAAATCTATACTTAAATCTGTTATAGAGAGTTTATTTGCTTGGTTCAAATTATTGTCATAGAACAAAAGATTTTTTTGCTTTCAATTCTTTATAGTCAACAATTTTACAATCTAAATATATTCTAGGTGCTTTAAACAATTAATCAGGGATGCTTAATCTATGTGCTCTATCTCCATAACGAACTAATACTAAATAATAATAATTAAAGGGAACTTGAGATGCCTTAAAGGAAACCGAAATTCACGTCGGCATCGTTTATAGCATATTGTGTATTGTGTAAGAATATTATATCACAATTATTAATCTATGTGTAACTATATACTATAGTAAATGGGTAATGAAATTGTTGTCGTTTTAAGCGGTAAGCTATATGAAAATTAAAAAGCTTTAGCCATAAAACTTTCATGTGAACAAGAAAACGAATAGAACAAATTGAAGAAATTTTAACATTTGAAGGTTTTTTTTTATTATTTGAACTTGTAAATTGTTTGTTTTAATAATTATTTGAATAAAGTTAATTGTTATGACATTAATATGGTATGCCGATTCAAAAGTGCTTCTAGAAGAAGTCTTATTGAATAAATAAATGAGTTAAATATAACCGATATATGAAATGATTTATTTAATATTTAATTTATTTTATTCTAGCTGATTCAGTCAATAAAAAAAGGCTTTTAATGCTCTAGTCGTTTTAGATCTCAGAACTTTTTTGCGATAATAGCCTAGATTTTAATCTGATCTGATCTTAAATTTATTTAAATAGTATTAAAGGTTTTTAAAGAACCCTCAATAAATTTTAATTAGCCATTAATTATTACGAGTGGAGTCCATTAAAATTAACAATTTCCTATATTTATATTTGCGATAAAATGGAACCTGACTGAGACGAAACTTTTGATTGTAATATTTTAGATCATGATATTCAATAGGTTTTGCTTGTACATAACTTACCTTGTTATTCAATAAACTACGTAAAATTTATTATAGTAAATAATAGATAATATACCTATGCATAAAAAATAAAAGTATTTTTTATGCAAAGATATATTTTTTATAGTAAATTTATTATAGTAAATAATAATGCCTATGCATAAATAAAAACCGGCCAAGTGCGAGTCGGACTCGCGCACCGAGGGTTCCGTGGTAGTAAGTTTAAAATTATTAAAAAAATATATATTAAGTGATGTAACTAAAAATTTATGGTTTTCGTAATTTTTCCTTTATCTATGCTATAAGACGTTGCTTCGTACCAAATTTCAAGATTCTGAGTTCACGGGAAGCACCCTGTAGGTTTTGATTCCCTTGCAAGTGTCGAAAATTAGCGGTATAAACGGCTGTATCTTTTGATTGCGTTGGCTTAGAAGTTTGATTTTTTCACAGCTTCAAGGGACAGTAGACCTGAGTAATTGATATAAATTTCAGCTTCATACCTCCACGCGTTCCTGAGAAAAAGGGTCTTGACAGACGGACGGACGGACGGACGGACAGACGGACAACAAAGTGATCCTATAAGGGTTCCGTTTTTTCCTTTTGAGGTACGGAACCCTAAAATAACATAAATTCATTCGTAATTTTTTTAATTCGGTGTAATTGAGGCCTAAATAATCTAAATTAGTAACGTAAATAAAAGCTTTGGTTAAACCTTCACATAATAGTTAAATAAAGCTTCAAAGGAGTATTACTAAATGCATCTCTATAATATTACAATTTCAATCTTATAACGGGAAGATAAGTAACGTATAAAGTAGCTAGGAGGGATTCGTGGAACTAGCGTCGCCTCTCGGATTCGGGCGCATAGAAACATGCAACCAGTCACGTTAGACCCCTGCTTTGCATGAAAGCTTATACGTGACAGATGTCAAGTAATACACGTGTGCCAACTCAGCTAATCTTTTAAATGTTGATAGGCATATTATAATCGGTATTAAAGAAGATAGCTATTACTTACACTATTTGAAAATTCATTTTATATCGTTTGGGTAATACTTGTTAGGTAGTTTATAAATAATTTTAGTTATAGTTTGTGACCTCGATTCCATTGAACAAATCTTTATTTTCTTTGAAGAGATTATATTGAACGCTTTAAATTTTGATACTAACTACTTTTTAAATTTTGATTCATTCACACAAAACCCTTCGCTTCGCTTTAAATTTAACAGGACTTCCACCAATCTAGGTCAGTTACTTACAATTCCTGTCTCAATCAAGTTCGGTCATATAGTTTAAGCAGTTTTTTCGCACATTATCATTATGTCCCCGCATAATTGATAATTTGACATCTGGTCCGCGCACCTGCCCCCAAAGAGATCCTCACTCGATATCCGGTAAGGACAAATATACGTTCCGGCCGGAATTTCGCTTTTTTACCCTTGTTGTTTCGGTAATACCTGTTTGGGAGTCTGTTAAAATTGCACGTTAAATTGCGCAGCCGTTTGGGCGTTAATCACCGTACTTTTATGTAGTTCAAAATTTTAAATGATCAACTGATTACTTCCTTGAAAAATCGTGGTTGGAAAAGTTTTTGTGTTGAATGTAATTCGTATTTTTCCATACTTGAAAGACCGATGAATAACTGTTTTTGTCAAAAAACAAAAGCTTTTTAATTTTATTATCGTTAATATTATGACGGCGAAAAATATTCTAATTATAGCACCAATACATTGATTAAACAATTCGTTTTGTTATACTTTGCTCGATAAATTATGATGAAAACTGGAAAATTCAGAACATAGCAGATTGCTCTCATTCTGTTTACTTGTAGTTTGCAACACGGATAAAATCTTTTGCTTAATAATCTCCTCTGAAATAAAGTGTGTACATACTGATTTTATAATAGTGGTCTCTTTATTACTACAGTAAAATATACATCGAAAAATAGGTTTTATAAAAGTGCTTCAAAAACAATAAAACAAATCAGCAAACAAAATATACATTTTCTTAATGCATATCCATGAGCTATCCAGAACGTTATGGGAAATCAAATTGATGCTATTTTACAAAACTCCAGGCAGTCTTATTCCTTAAGTTATCTCTACCAGATAGTTTTCGATATTTACATATTATTAACCTGATAAAATAATAATAATTAAGATGTTCAATCCAGTCAATTAACTGAAATAATATCGTCGGATAGAAATGTATTACGACTTACGAGATTTATTTTATTACATAAGAAGAAACGATTACAAAACTTATTTTAGAAATAGCACAAAGATCTGTACAGCGTGCAGCGCAAGTCATTCTAGCCTCAGTAAGTTTTTATATTTTCTAGTTGGGGATTTTAATCATGAATCTTTCTTGAATGAATAATTAAAGCTTTTGTATGCGCCGTGTAGTGATAAAACAATAAGCTAACTGTCTTGTTTCTACAAACTAAGATACATCGAAAGAAAGGTTGGAGATTATGTTTTATAAGTCACATAACCGTTTTACATCATAGCGTCTTAATGTATACAGTGTGTTAGCTTTACAGAATATAATATAAATCCAATTTCTAGGTTTTACGTGGATTAAAAAATTATGTTAGATAGGAGTTTAACGGGAACAAGGGTTTTATGAAAAATAGCTGGCTGTTATATTATTATTATTTAAAAAATATATTTACTGCAAGTGTTTTAAACCTGAATGCTGAAATTGTTAATAGCTTTTATCAACGAGAATGTAATTCACAGATTAAACATATTGCTAAACAGCATCATTGGCAGATCATCTATAGGCTTTTTCAATTAATGGTCGTAATTGGTAAACAAGGCATAAGGTTTTTTGTAATAAGACAATGGATGCTGGGCTACCAGTCCGAGCAGGTAGGGTCGAAATAATTAATGCCTCCCGGCTTCGTTCGGTTCGACTGCGGTTTCGCCGCTTAGGCACACGCCATGTAAAATATCAGATTTAAAGCTTACAAAGCGTTAATAAAATACTCAAATTTCTATGCGAAGTCATGAGGTTGAACACCTTTGGAACGACACAATTTATTCCACGTCTCTCGAGAATGTTCTTACGTTTGCAATTGACATGTAATTTCGTTACATTGATAACATAAATGATACGAGGTATGAAGAGATCAAACGTGCTTATTCATATTTTATATTAGCAGATTTTTTTTCCAGTCCATGAAAAAAAAAGATTTAGTTTAGTAATTAATTTATTTGAGTGCAAGCTTAAAATGTACAATCATAGGTACCTATTATGTTTACGACCATTGAAATAACATCATTCTGATATTGCTAAAATATAATATCTTCACCTCATTTACTTTGTAATATAACATCTAAACGTACACGTGTATATATTTACACACTTTATTACTTTATCAATTGATGTTTAATAAAAATATCGAGAATATTAAATATTGGCCTTTCTCTCGCATCCACGAGACATAATTAGCGTCAAGCTGTCGCCTTTATTACTCGCTTATATAATATCACTCTATTAATAAGTAGGTTTTATGTAAAATAATTAAAATATGCAAAAATAGCAGTAGCGTACATGCGAGTATATGTGAATAGTTTGGTTTATTATTTCAACTATACGTGGAATCATGTTGATCCGATTTACATACAATTTGATAGGAAAATTGTTACGAGATCGAGCTCAAATACCGAGAAGTGCTATTGGGAAGAAGTCACAATATTGTGACTTCTTCCCAAAACTTGCCAAAAATAAATTTCCTTTTAATGTGTAGGTTAACTTTAAAAATTTTAATTTTATAATTTTTTTTTACTCAATACAAACGATTCACGAAACGTTGCATACCTATTTTTTATTTATTTGCGAGCCATTGCAGCTATGATGCGTGTCTGAGCCATATTTTATCATAAAATATTATTTGCTCAATCGTTTAACAAAATACCTATATACCTAGATATATTGAAAGTGGTTAAATAATTCAAGCCTACATAATTCTGTTAATATACAGACTCCTCGAAATCCGATACTTGTTTACAAGATATATTTTATGCATGAGATAGCTTAAGGTACAGACCTTAGGGTAACGATTCTCATATAAAATGCGATTACGACTACACTGATATAATTACGCGTGTGTTTAAAGATTAATGTTGCGTCAAGTGGCAAAAGGGTCAATAGAATCTTGTTTCTATTAAATGTTTATTGTTTTTATAAATAGTAGAAAAGTAAACTATTACGTATAGAGCTTTACACCAATGTCTAATCAAAATGGACCCTTGTTGTATAGGTATCACTAAAATGTTATATGATTATTTAATGGAATTAAGTATTTAAATTTTTAAATTAACGTCTACTCAAGTTATTGCAAAAATAGTGAGAAATAAAATGATGGTTCTTTTTCATTCTGAAAATGTTATGAAATTGATAATACTTTATTATAAATCATAACGTTTACAACACAGTACTCGGCAAACAAATCGTTGATAAATATCAAATACCCCACAATGTGTGAAGGGAAAATAAAGCGGCAATATTTTGCATTAGCCGCGTGGCATCGATCGACTGCGGCTTGGCGCTATCTCATACAAATATTTTGATATAAATGTATCAGTAAATACATGGCATACGCGTAATCGATTAGAACGTGTACAGATATTATACTAATCCTATTATTAATAATATTATTGGGTTAAACATCCTTTGAAGCAATTATGCGCAAGTGTAATTTTGGTTGACATTAACGTAATTTTTCAAGTCTCTGACTACATGGGTGGAGTTGCAAATAGCTAACCAAAAAGTCGTAGCTTAGTTAGAGTAAATTTAACATATAATTTTAATTGAGTTAATATAATAAAGAATAGGCTAACTATTAAAATCTCATTTAGTAAAAACTAAAAAGTCATCATTAGCCACTAATTCGGTTCACCCTTTATAATGAAATCGTTACATCGCACTGTACTGGTAAAGATTTTAGTTTTAAGAATTAAACTTACCTGTATTCTCTACGAATAGGTACACCGTACAATATCTAAACGAACAGTTCCAGAAAATTTACTTCAGTTTTATTGTACGAAATATATTTTGTAGTAAATTACTGAAATAAGCAAAGAACATTGTCTGGCGTGTCGACTGTACGGGCTCTAATCAAAGTTTTAAACTTATTAGTGTTCTTCTTAGTTCTTCATGCGTAGAAAAATTATTTGTTTATTTTAAACAAACTGCAAAATTTAGGAACTTGTGTGATTTAGTTTTGAGAGGTCGATTGTATTATATTTACTTTAGATGTAACCTAAAAAATATAATAAGTAACACAAGCTTTTACGCGTTATTTAATTAGCTACATGTAATAAAACAATTTTTATGTTACTTACTAGCTTATCGCCCGCGGCTTCGCCTGCTTTATCTAAAACCTAATAAATGATATACTAAAACCTTCCTCTTGAATCACTCTATTAAAAAAACCGCATCAAAATCCATTGCGTAGTTTTAAAGATTTAAGCATACAAAGGGATATAGGGACAGAAAAAGCGACTATGTAGTGAAAAAATATCTTGTAGGTAATCAATCTGTTTTCTAGTTTTATACCCTTTACACGCTTCAGTAACAAAGAGATAGACATATAATCGTATTTTTAAGAATAAGTTGCATTTTTTGTTCTTTATTATAATTCTTATCTACATATAGTACATTTACCTATGTTTTTATTGCATGCAATTATGGCGTAATAGGTATCAGTTCTCTAATATGAGTTAAAAGATCAATATTGAGAAGTTATACGCATGGTTTGCGTAAATTATATAATGTAGACTTGCCTTAGGTATGCCCTAAGCGACATGTATTTATTAAAGTTATTTCCATTTTGATTTACATTAGACGAACAGACAAAAGATACAAATGTAGGTAAACTCATTACTATATTAAAACAAACCTGCTTAAAACATAATCATTGTTTCTCTCACCCGTTTCTTAACATTGTGTTCTAAAAATAATAAGAAAAAGAAACAAAATCAACAATTCCCAAGCTGAGACACACAAAGATTCGAAGTACATCAAACATTAGCTATTTATTCTTATTTATTTCACGAACACTTACCTCGGATTGAGAGCGCATAAGGGCGTGCCCCCTAGCTCTGCTCCTATTGTACGGACCCCAATTCAGACCCCCAGAGAAAATATCACATGTCAAATCTACGGCACCTATTATTTTGGTTAATTTTTATGAAGCTAGTGATTTTGTTGTTGACTTTATTTAGTCGTGGAAGAAAACAATTAAGGCGTTTAAAATAGCTTAAGATAATTGTACTTTTATGCATGTGGAGTACGAAAATAAGTGTTCAAATGATAATCAATATTTCCTACTTATAATCTGTTGTAAAGTATTTAATTTCCAAAGCATGTGATAAGGTTCAAGTCGATCGTTTGGCGCAAGGCGAGCCGACAAGGCCAAAGCTCGATGGCTTGATGTAATATTAAGGCTGTGAGGCCTGAATATTACAAGTTTGGCGAATTACAATAGCTACTACCAAGCTATTGCTTTGGAATGTTTTAAAGTGTTATAACTCGACCGCTATCATATTCTGATGATAATAATGATTGTCATCGATCTCCACAGTTGGTAGTAGAAAAGTTACTTGTTAATAATTATACATTAAGATGAAGAGAAGTTAATCAGTGCATCCATCTCGTCGGTAGGGATGAGGGTCCTTTCAATATGCCCTATTCAGGACACTTAGCTTGAAGCTTCCTTTTGATTGGACGCTATTGTAGCGCTAGAGTTGCTTTAATACATTTGTCACTGAAATGTAATGTGATTAAATCTTCTTATATATAAAATTCTCGTGCCACAATGTTAGTCTGCATACTCCTCCGAAACGGGTGGACCGATTCTCATGAAATTTTCTGTGCATATCGGGTAAGTCTGAGAATCGGCCAACATCTATTTTTCATATGTACCACGGGCGAAGCCGGGGCGGACCGCTAGTAATTAAATATATATTTCACGGAATTGCCTTGACGACTATATATAATACTAGCTTTCCATCCGCAGCTTCGCCCGCGCAGTCAAAGAAAAGCCCGCATAGTTCCCGTTCCCGTGGGATTTCCGGGATAAAACCTATCCTATTTCCCGGGGTAAAAAGTAGCCTATGTCCATTCTCGGGTATCAAAATATCTCTTTATCAAATTTCATGCAAATTGGTTCAGTAGTTAACGAGTGATTGAGTAACAGACAGACGGAGTTACTTTCGCATTTATAATATTACTAGCGGTCCGCCCCGGCTTCGCCCGTGGTACATATGAAAAATAGATGTTGGCCGATTCTCAGACTTACCCGATATGCACAGAAAATTTCATGAGAATCGGTCCACCCGTTTCGGAGGAGTATGCAGACTAACATTGTGACACGAGAATTTTATATATGTATAAGAAGAAGATTAGTATGGATCATTGCTTGACGATCAGTTTTACATCAATTTCTTGTTTAATATCTATATTAAATCTAGTTGATGAACAAGAGCCTAGAATTGCCCTGGCTTCGCGTGTCCTGTCCCGGAATAAGAAAAAATAGAGCCTATTTTACTGGGTAAAATTTTAACTTTCTAATGATAAAATATTATTTGAAATCAGTTCAGCAGTTCCATTTTTAAACATTGCTTTAGATTTAGGTGGACCACTAAATTTCTATACATAAAAATGTCTATAGATACTATGCTATGTCTAACCAGGCGTAACGAAACTAAGTATAAGTAAGCTGCGCTGTTGTCTCATATTTGAGTAATTTTTATTGATTAGGATTTAACTGTTGTAACTTTGTACATACTTTGTGATATTATAATACTTTTTTATTTTCATCTATAGCTATATGTATAAACTTGGATAACGTTACTGCGTAAAACTCACCCCAGCAGTCATGAGACAGCTCGAACTTATAAATTACGCTGCAATTACGCGTACACACGTCTGTAATGGCTAAGCGCGAGTTGGTGAAGCAATAACGGAAAATATAATGCCTACGAATTATTTAATATTAGAATGAACAAATTGTCGAAAATTAATATAAATGAAATGTTGAATTTGAGTTAATCTTTATTACGTTCGCCGATTGCCATGCATGTTTAAGAATTCAATTATTATGTTAACATTTAAATTTTTGATAAACAAAAATAAATGTTATGTAAGTAATTGTAGGAAAAAAAACATGTTCTACGTCTCAACTACCATTTATTTCTATGTTTAAATATTAATTGTTATTTACGTCTCTTTTCCATGGAACAGGGCATAAATTTAGCTAGAATGCTGTATGCACTTGTGTTTGCACAAATATTTGCGCTTTGAAATATACAGTCTCAATCGAGATTGGCCGTAGTGGCCGAAATTCGCTCAGAAGGACGATTAATATTATTTTATGAGGTACGGTAGTTCAAGGACTTAGGGGTATGGTTTTGTTATCATTTGATTGTTATCTCTGAAGTCTGAGTACACAAAACTAGATTGAAGTAGCAATAATATGGTTAGAACGTTCTATTTAGTTGATAAATTGAGCTCTACTAATATTTTAATCCTTACTCATATTATAAAGCTGAAGAGTTTGTTTGTTTGTTCGTTTGAACGCGATAATCTCAGAAACTACTGGTCCGATTTGAAAAATTCTTTCGGTGTTAGATAGCCTATTTATCAAGGAAGGCTATAGCTACATATCATCACGCTAAGACCAACAGGAGCGGAGCAATGCGAGTGAAAACGCGGGGCACAGCTAGTTTGTAATAAATAATTAAGTAAAAGTAACACTTCTTAAAAAAAATTATCAGTGAAAAGGACCCTCCGCCACCTAGGGAACACGGGAACAAAATGGTGATAATTGGTAAAGTGGAAATAGTATGTTCCCTGATTGTGAGATTTACACAGTGCACTCAATAACCAAACAACTGAGTATTTAGACCAGTACAACTCGGTAGGTGTACATTTCAGTCATACTATTCAAATAGCCTGCCATCGTCGTAAATTGTGGTGCGTAAAATTAAACATCGTTTCGTAACTCGGGGGACAGAAAGAAACATTCTACATTTTAAACACCAAAAACTTCAAAGAGTCCCTTCAATTGGCAAGGGATTATTTAAAACGAAGCCTGATTGTAGTTTCCATAATGTTTGATCCTCAGGGAAAAGTAACGTAGACGTATTGAGTCCACTAAGAATCAATTATTCGGCTCGCCTTGGTCCCGGGAACTCGATAAGAGCGTTCTGATTCAATGCTTCAGTGGACAAATGTTTTATGGCAACTATAAAACTATTTTCAATGTCATATTACTAGTTACTACAGAGATTGGCTATTACTCAGTTGCTGTTTTTATCCGATACCTTTTGTAAATGTGGTGTCGTTTTGGTAATTATTTATGTTGTGAAATGGTGTGTTAATTTTATGTTTGCATTACATTTTGTATAACCACTGTAAATATTTAATAACTTTTCGAATATTCAATGCCAACAAATATTATATTCATTAATGAATTTAAAATTAAACTTACTCTTAATAAAAAAACAATCCTCTTTCAATTTCACTACAAACTTATACTTAAAATAAATTATAATTCATTCATGTAAAATAGTTTTAAATCTCTTTAATCGGTTAAAAAAATAAACCGCATTAAAACCGGTCCATTGCTTGAGGAACTAAGAAGCCACAAACACAAGTCTATGAACTTTTCACTTCGCTTGAAAAAGGACAGTAGCTAACTTGTGATAAAGCTCGGAACTCGGCTTTAGTACGTAATTGCCTCTCATAAAACAATAAATTTTGATTTACTGATTCATATATTTAATATTTATGATATGTTTTCTTTATTTTGTGGTTATATTAAGCGAGTAAGCGTAAAACGAGTTTCGACTCAAATTGGGTCACACTGTATAGCGTATAGTTAGTTTCTGTAGACTATATCGAAAGAAGAACGTCTTTAAATACAATATACAACTCATATGACTATAAGTATGAACAGAATACAAAAAAAAAATAGCGGAGACGCAAACCGAAACTCATGAAGGCTAACCTTTTACCGCTTTTTAAGTTCGGAAAAACATATCCAATAAACAGCTAACAGAATAATAAAAATAGTCCTGTCATCCCAGTAACCTTTGACATATTACTAATCTTTCTTCAAATATCATTAAACATAAACATTATAGCAGCGGAAAAGAGGCGTTTTCCTTTGGGATAAATACATATTCCAATGATAGATTTATCCGTAGAGGCTCTCAAGTTACTACAAAGCTCAGAGTTCAGTCACATTTGTGGAACATCTAGATTGTATCTAGATTTCCATAAAAATTTAATACTGAAACAATATAATATACTTACTACAATATACACTAATAAGTATAGAATTTTTCCCTTCACCACATATTGATCCGAGTAGGGTAGTTTAACTGATAAATGTTAAGGTTCATATTCTTTGACATTCAACATTTTAATTTTCCTGTATTATATTAGTGAACCGCCCTCTCTTCGCCTGACTGCCAAATAAGAAAAATTATTCATTAAACAAAACTAGTTACTTTGACCTCCCTTAATTTGTGACATTGTAAAGCTATACGGACATGAACATGGTTATTTTCGAGATATTACGGGTGAATTTTAAAACGAAATTGTAAAGAATTATAATGAATTTCTTTTTATATTATTCAAGTGTTTTTGCATGAAAGAGATCCATACATTCTCGCAACCTTTCGCGTTTATCACATTAGTAGATAATAATTCTAGTAATAATCCTCCGTTATCAGATGTAGTAGTCACCGACTTATTAATTTTCAACAATGCTTCTATTTAACGATAACGAGGGCCAAATCGGTTCTCAATCTTTCACTAATTATATATCAATTGGCAGTTTTAAGTTCATAAATCCGGAGCTCATAAAGCAGTTAATCAATAAATCATCAGCTGGCTCGCTCCGACGATTCCACCGGCCGTCACGGTTCGCTGGCTAAAAACTTGTCTAGTTGCTACTGTTATTTAATGCACGTTATTTCAAAAAGGCGATATAACTGTTATTTCATGTCGTCTTTTATCTGTGGAAAATTGAAAAATAACCATTTTTGTTAAGGTAAGACGTCTATCTTGACGGAGGTTTTTTCTAGATCTTCTTATTAGGCACATATGCGATGGCATTTTTAATTAAACACAGGCCAACCCAGAATAGAACAAACGTAAGAAAATATATAATTAATAATTTATATATCTAGCTGAGAAGGTTAATCAATATTAAACATCCATATCAAACAAATAATATAATAACAGAGACTCGATTTGCAATATTAAGCTCAGAATGTCATTAGATATTAAAGCTTTTAGCATCCGAAAACTTTACCGCTAACTCAGAGTATTTTAAATTTATTATAACGTCGTACGGCTCATCTAATTAGGTTGTTTTTACTTAAAATTGTTCGAAGTGGTATAACCATATTTGGAAGAACATTTAGATAACATGACAATTGTAGGTGGTGGACCATGTATGGCTTGGTGGGGAACGAAAACGGCTGTTGTACTAAGAAATCCCACCCTATAATAACTGTTAGAAGTATTTCTATGTTGAAATATTATGTTTTTACGATTGATATATCCTTTATGATTGCTTTTAATCCCGCTTGGATTCCTTGTGTACTTCAAAAACTGGTAAAATATATGCTTAAAAGGTAAATGACATAAGTGGGCTAACGAGTTGACGTTAGTGAATATAAACAGAGATAGTTAAATGATTACAAATCTTAACAAAATAGAAAGTTTTAATTTTAACGCCTCTTTACTCTGAATACATTAAAATATTAAGTCCCTTGTCCCCTTGTGCAGACGTAATCACATCATTTTCATTGGTCGATTTCTTCAGGCAAATAGGTTATTGAACTTCTGTACACTGACAGACTGAGTCTATTATCTAGCTTTTATCGGGTATCAAACTCAGGGCTTCGATGTAGTAATGCTATCGTGCTAATCACTAATAAAGAATAATTAATAACATATTGTAGGGGTAACATCTATGCTTTGAAACAGCTGTTTCAAAACTTCATTTCAATATTCAACATACATGCATATTAGTCGAGTAGGGAAGTAATTTTGCAAAAACTTTAAACAAATCAATTTTATCATAATATTCTTATATATGTGAATGTGTTGAGCAAAAAATTAACATAATTAAGTCTTTCAGAGTTTCTCAAATTTCATTAAGATAAATACACGCTTGAGTCTTGACTTTGTTAAACGAAAGTTTAATCAATATACTTACTTCGAAATAAAAGGAATCATTATTAGGCTGTGTTAATTTGAAGGAAAACTTTATTTAAATGTATCTTTTGATGGAAAACAATACTTTGGAATACATATTTTTAATTATGTTTAGAGAATATAAAACGAACCGCGATATATGTATAAATGATATAACTATATCTCAACTGTAACTCGGTCCTTTACCTTTTTTATGGAAAAATCAATTACAGAAACATACGTCTCAAAATAAAAGCCACTTCAGTTTTTATTTTTATAACGGGAACACTTTAATCCGCACCAAACAGATACACATTTTGATAATTTTTGCTAGCTGTACAATCATACTTAAGGTTGATGGGTTTACTATACCAATAGCGTTTTTATTATGGTTTTGATGTTCTAAACACTTCATTATTAACCGACTTCTTTTATTCATATGTGTATATGAACGTTTCAGTGCCTCTCAAATAATCTAAAGGAATAATGAGTTTAGTGAGTTTAGCCTAAGTCCTGTTCGCTTCGAAGTCCACTTAACTAATACGTCAAGTACGTCAAAATCAACCGTCAGCAACGAAAACGGATCGTTTTTCACTACAGAGTAGGCATTGAAAGGCCTATACGTATCTTTATTGACCTTTATGAAGGACCTTGTGTTGAGAAATATTTTATATATTGTACCTGACTTCATAGGCCTAAGTTAAGTAACTTGTTTTAATGTAAAAGTCCTTGTATTGAAAAAAAAATTTTTTCATGTACTACAATAATATTAAAGTTTAAACCTTTGTCCTTTACTATCGATTATATAAATTTTCTAACCTTACCTAACTTTACACGTTCCTCCGTTGCCCCTATTATTATTGACGGACCGGATATTGTATACCCAGGACTATTTCTTTTCAAAAATTATGTTAGCTGTGCTAACCTGACCACGTGGTACCAGGACACAATCGGAGCAAGATTTAACTACTTTATATATAACAGTTGTTTGAATCGCTAACATCACTTTCCATAATTAAACCACACTCCCTGCCATTATCACATATTCTACTGAAACATTATTGACCCATTGAAGTGATGAATAGATCGGAATGAGCGTTACCTCGTCCATGTCCTTAGATGATTGAAAGAATTGATTCGGAATGTCGGGCCGGCTTGTGAAAGTGTTGTAATTGCGGTCAACGGCCACCGTATCCACGTAGATACATTTGTTGGAAAGTTTATTTTGTTACTATGTGAATAATCCGTTATAAATGTGTATGACAATCCACGGGCCTGTTACTGTTAGACAGATTGAACTTTCAAGTGTAACAACGGTTTCTGAAAGGTCTCATTTTTTAGTACAAAGATAATTCCGGATACGTATCCATAAAATAGTAGGGCGGTATTAAATTAAATGATATTATGTACATATTTAAAATTGAAAAATTCCAGCCCAACTATTTTATTTTATCATTGACATTGTTTTCAACAATTGATAATTGTTTTGTTAGTTCACAATTAAAATTTGGGTTAATACGACATCATTATTTAATTAACCCATTAAATCAACCTTGTTATTTGAAGGTCGCTAAAATAATTTATTTTTAGTTACCCTCAAAGTCCGCGAAGCCTTCGTATAATTCAATCATCACATAACAAAAATTCCTACAGTCACGAACAAAGAATTCGTCCATTGTTTAATAATTCCGACAGCAATTAATACGACCATATTGCGCTCATTCATCTGCCGTAAGCAAGTAGCCGAATCGCTACAGTTCGGACACGTTCACACGGGGTTCATTCCACCACGGTAACGTCACAGCGATTTCAGGACAAGACGCTGCGCTCGCGTCACGAGTAAGAAAGAGAGAGTATGCCTGATAGTGCACAGGTGTGCGCGCAAGCAACCATCAGCTGTTTCCTCGCTCGTGCCCGTTGCTTGAATGCATTGCGATTTGCGGGCAAGCTCAACTCGACTCGGGCAGTCTTTGTCGATAAACGCCTGTGGATAGACGCGAGAGCGTGACGTCTCGCCGCCTACACTCGACGATTCCCGCGCTCGTCTATTTACATGTGTTAGTGTGTGCATGTTGTGTTGTGTCACTGTAAACGATCGCTCGCTCTTTGTCTAATTAGCAGGTAGGCTAACTTTTTGGACCGGATATTTTTTCTTAGGACTAATTATTAGATATTCAGTATGAGAAAGGTGAAAGAAACAAAGGTTCAAACGATAAGACCCGAAACAGGTTTCCCGTGGAAAGGCATCTGGCACGCACTAATTGATATAGCATCAGCTCAACTGACGTTCGTAATTATGAGCAGTTTAAATTAGACTTGAAACTGGTCATTTGTATGCAGAGACGAATTCGTAAAACACTTAAAAGTATATCAATTACTTTTATTGTATTTCAAACTTCTGGACAACCGGTTACTAATTAACTACACTTATACAGATGTTTTG
Organism: Colias philodice; assembly: GCF_061535455.1. Taxonomy (NCBI): domain Eukaryota; kingdom Metazoa; phylum Arthropoda; class Insecta; order Lepidoptera; family Pieridae; genus Colias; species Colias philodice. The sequence continues at coordinate 3,493,510 of NC_143092.1, read as the reverse complement.
TTAAGTTGAATTCTAGTTAAGTTAGCCGTTGAACTGAAAAAAAAATGCATACCTTGCATTAAAAAAGGACCAAAGCAACTTACCATAATATGTAAACAAAACAAAAAGATTACATTACTAAGTAGCAAATTAAAATATAAACGTGTCATAAAAACTTTGATCTTTTTAATAATCTCATCATGATTGATAAGAGGCATTTCAGACGAGGGGTGAGGTGGGGGCCGGGGCGGGGAGCTGGGGGGGGGGGTGACGGTGGTGACGTAACCAATCGCTATGCGATTATTAAAACAAGAAATTAGAATCCCAAACTTTCCCTGTCAAATAAGAACAATGTTTTACAAAATGTTAAGCAATCATGTTATTGGTCCGTTATTTTTTTTTGTATGTCATTAATAACTAAATACCTACCCATGTGTTGTTATGAATTAATAAGCTGTTTCTAATTAAAGATTTATTATTTTAACTTCATCAAATTGCTACGTATTTAATTTTTTTTCTCTTTAAGTTAGGTATTTTTTAACAAAACCCGTATTTTCTTTGTCACATAAAACCCTTTTCTTTTTGTGTACATGGCATTTTCTACACTGATTTTATACAGGTACATACATGTAAGTACATAATTTCTTTATGTACGTATTGCTTCATTTATAACTATTGTAATTAAGGTAATGGCACACACTTAAAAATCAGATACCTACCCTAGTTGATAAAACTGTCATCAGTATCACCTAACATGAAAATAGTTTTATTTTTCAGCAAAATCATTTATCCTGTATTGTTTTAATAAAGTTAATTAAATATTTCAAATTTCAATAAGTACATTAAGTATTTGCTCACTTAATAAATTCGTAGAATTTGAAATAATGCATTTTGGTTCCGCAACAATACGACCTTCTATAATTTAGGTCAACATCGTACAAAATCATATTATAGTAAATCGAAGGACACATACCTACCTAATACTAATTCTAATAATTCTAAAACAGAAAATAAATTAATTTCGGACAATAAGCAACTAAAAGCTGAAACCAATTTTTGTGACCACAATCCAATCAATCTACATAATATTGGAAAGTTAAATACCTATTATATTTTATTGTAATTACTTTATATAAACGCAAATAGAACATGATTTTAAGAAGAAAAAAAAGTTAGACAAGCACTTAGCATAGCACATGTCAATTTTCTTAAATTTTGAAAAAATGGAATTTTAAATATGTGGCACTGATACCCTAACATACATGCAATATGTTTCAGTCTATAAATTGCTATAAAGTTCATAATATTATGTAAAAATAAGAAGAAATTAGATAACTAGATTAAAATATACATTTGAAATAACATCTATTAGTTTGACAGTTAACCATTGTTCAATGTACAACATTGTTTAATCTGTGCTCCAGTCCGATTTCGAATCCTGCCGTATTATATTATTCACTTAACATGGTCGCATTATACTCGTTGCCCAGTAGCCGCAAGTAATGCTGCTCTAATTTATAAGTGACTCATCCCACACGCAAATAAGCGTTTGATTTGAGTTGAATTTCATGAGGGGAAAATAAATTCAAAAGTACATGAGCGTAGTGAAGATGCTAGTTAGTTGTACTATAAAACTGGTTTAATTGCACAAGCTGCGTTAACATTCCCCTTCAAATTGTTTCTTTATATTTTGAAATTAGTTTTTTTTTGATCTAGTAAGGAAAAATATATTCTCTGTGTTCGGAAAATCGTAATCATATTACATACCTATTAGTTTTAACTTTTAACACTTAGTTATTTAAATTGTGTGAAAGTAATTATGGTTTAATACAATAAAACTGATTTTAATTAAACATTACACAAGAAAACAACAATAAATAAAATTAATTATAATAAATTCGTATTTCACGTCAGCGCAAGTACAGTGTACACTAATTAATTATTAACCGTTACATAATTTTAAATAATAAAACTCGGATTTTAGAAATTCATAAAATTTACCGTAAGATGTTGAAAATTCATTCGATAAGACACTGAATATCGGTCAATTAAGGAAAGCTGGCATGTTCACAGTACTCACACTTATGCAATTTCACTTACAGTATGTTCAAAAATAAATGCGACTCTAGTTTCATTTTAGACTTGAATTGTAAAATGGTGCGTTGTAGATAAATATATGCAAATATAATTATAAAAGCTCTCATAATTTACCTGTAAAATTATAATTTAAAAGTAAATCAATTGATGAACTTAATTATTTATCCTAATAATAATCAATTGGATAAAAGTATTAATAATCATTCAATTATCAAATAATAATTAAATTTCAGGTCATAAAAACAATACAAATAACACGTGTACGCAAAGATTTTCCGAAAAATTTAATTACGGATCGAAAAAATTTAACAACTTTACGAACACTTCCAAAGAACACATACCGCAATAAGACATTGGTATTCAATTTTAAGTAAGAACAACCGATATCGTTTGTAAATTAATGTAAATGGTGATAACTCTGATTATTAATTAGTAATTTGTTTTTTGAAAAATTAAATGCCGATTTTAGTCAAAATTTATATTTTTCTAACAAGATCCTTATCATCCAAATTTCCACATTGGTGAGAAAAATTGACATTTCTAATGAAAATGAACAAAAAATTAAATGATTTTATTAAATACTGTAAAATAGTCTATAATTCTTCCATTTACTGTATCACAAAATTCTTCATAGATTTTTAGATATTCGTACTACACCAATTACATCACCCTGTATTTATAAACAATTGCAAAATAAAAGCTACACATAGGCCGGGAGATACTGACACAAAATTTCGGGTCATTTGTAACAGAATGGCGGTTCTACAGGGGTCTTATTACGCAATGACAAAAAGAAAAATGATGGTCAGAACGCTGGTACCGGCGGACTAGTCGCGTGGGCGTTAGTCGAACTCGTCGGATAAATAGCGAAAGTCAAACGATTTGTAACACATAAATTTTAGAATTTACCGATAGCCCATAAAAAAGATGTAGGCGGTAGTGTCATGCCATACTTTTCCGGTGTAACTTACAGCCCCCCATACCGACGCGATGCGTTGATTAAAAAAAAAACAATTCAACCATTTGTATCAGGCTAACTTTTGCACAGGTAATCATCATCGTTGTCGCGGAAGAATTCCAACAAATACCCGCGGCCCCATCATTAAAGCGGCTCGACGGAACACAGTGGGGTTTTAGTCGGTAAGAATCCGACATAACCCACGGCTCCTTCCCCGGGGGCCGTGGGTATCTTTGGAAGATTTCCCCACTATAAAAAAAAAAAAAAAAAAAAAAAAAAAAAAAAAGGTAATCATCATCGTGCAGACATTTACGAAAATCGCCATGCCATACTTTTCGGAAGTTTCCAAATGGCCACCATACCGCCGAAAAATCTGCAAAAAAAAATTTTTTTTCGCCAAACAATTTGTACCAGTATTGCATTTGGATTTTTGGAGAGTGTTTGATAAAATGTGACCATTATTATATTTGCCATACTTCTAGTAGGGGGAAAAAGTGCTGAAATTTATTCGTCACGTTTCAAAAATACGACTGTACAATACGTAAAATAATTTTTTACAGTATGGGATCATTATATTCTGTTTGTTTGTATACAATTCTACCTAGAAAAAAATATCGCAGATTGCAAACATGGGGCGGATGATTGTAAGACTTAAGCCAAGACGTAAAAAAAAATGAAAAGAATTGGCGATTTGTCGTCGTCGGTCGGTCGGTTGTTTGCCGTTGACCAGTACGGCATTTTTGGAAAGTATATGATGCAACGTGACCATTATTATATTTGCCATACTTTTAATAGAGGGAAAAATTAGTGCCATACTGCTACAAATCGTTCAAACTACGAATAAAATCTTACAATAAGAAAAAAATCTTATACACATTCGCCACCTCCCACAGGTATGGCATTATCACACTTCTATTTATAATCATTCAGGAGTTGTTGAAAAAAAAAATGTAGGGTGGTACAAATCGTTTGGCGAGAAAAAAAATTCAAAAATTTGCAGATTTTCCGCGGTATGGCGACTATTTGGATTCGTCCGAAAAGTATGGCATGGCGATTTAAGTAAATGGCTGCACGACGATGGTTACCTGTGCAAAAGTTAGCCCGGTACAAATGGTTGAATTGTTTTTTTAAATCAACGCATTCACGTCGGTAAGGCGGACTGTAAGTCACATCGTAAAAGTATGGCATGACACTACCGCCTACATCTTTTTTAAGGGCTATCGGTAAATTTTAAAATTTTTGTGTTACAAATTGTTGGACTTTCGCTATTTATCCGACGAGTGTGACTAACGCCCACGCGACTAGTCCTCCGGTACCAGCGTTCTGACCATCATTTTTCTTTTTGTCATTGCGTACTAAGACTCCTCTAGACCGCCATCCTGTTACAAATGACCCGAAATTTTGCGTCAGTATCTCCCGGCCTAACATGTGCAATGTGTAAATGTGTTGACGTTCCAGCTCTTCTTAATATAGGTATACGCACAGAGTAATAAAATTAAATAATGTTTAATTTTAAAATTAAATTATTCGCACATATTGGCACATTAGTCAAAATTAGAAATAGCCCTCTTATCTTGTAAATCATGTAATGGTCGTAATGACCAGCGGCCGTGTTGTAGACGAGTTACTGAATAAGCCAAAGTTAACTTTATGCCAAACGCATAAAGCTGAAATACGTTCGCAAACAATACTCTATTGTTAACACATTCCTGTTATGTTGCTAAATGAACATTGGAAAATTTATCTTTTATTGAAAGTTTATTACTCTTGTTGGTCTTAAAATGTAACAATATCTTCTTCGGATTGTGTTTTATTCCGATGAAGTTTAAGTTTATATTGATGTTGAATTTTTATGAACGCTTTGGTATTTACTATTTATTATAGCTTAAGTTATGAAAACTGATAATTTATGTGCATTTCATCATTAGTAATTATATTGAACTAATAATAATAATGTAAGCATTCTGTATTCGATCGATACTTCGGAGTACTACCTAGTCAATTTCCCAAACATAAGATGCTGTTTTCTAATCTGTCATTCTGTAACCACAGTTTTTCAAGAATTTTCAAACATATTTTGTCCCTTACCTGAGTTTATAATTAATTTCTTGGATATCTCATGTTCTCATCAACATAGCAACATACATGACCTTGACTCAAAGTTTAGATGTGGTTTAGATATGGCGTACGCGTAGCTGCCGATTTTATTAGGGGTTGAGAGCATTGTAATTTCAATTGTGAATGTACTGAACCCAAATGTATCCGATTTTAGTCATTGGCGGCTAATCCTTACGAATTTGATTAAATTCAAAAAGGAGAACCTCAAAACGAGACCAATTTTAATTATGAGTCGCAACGAAAGGAGGTACTGGGCTATTTATTTTGAAAAAGTAACCTCCGAATAAAGTGCAAACTGGACATAGAAAATAAGTAAATAACATAGAAATTAAAGTTATATAGCTATATAACTTTAATCCTACTATAAATAAGAAAATTATATAAGAGAATTGTCTCAAATGAAAAATTAAAAAAATTAAAGTACAAGTAACATTGCATGGAATTGTTCTTTGCCCAATATTGTTATCTTAATAAATAAAAACATTAATCATTTCCACAGCATCTAATAACAAGCCATAAAATTAATATTTTTCTTATGTACCAGTCGTGAGCTATATCGCTCATTATTAGATTAGGTGTGGCCATGACTGACAAAAGCGAGGCTCGTACATGCAAATTTTTTATTACCTTGTTGCATTGAACATGTTTATAGTAAACTAGCGGCCCGCCCCAGCTTCGCCCGTGGTACATATGAAAAATAGATGTTGGCCGATTCTCAGACTTACCCGATATGCACAGAAAATTTCATGAGAATCGGTCCACCCGTTTCGGAGGAGTATGCAGACTAACATTGTGACACGAGAATTTTATATATAAGATTTATCAGATTCAACATAGCTCTTCGTGTTTATTTGGTTAATTTAAAAACAAATCTTGAATTTTCCTTTGCACTGTGTAATAAATATTATGTTTGCTTATAAATGGCAACTTTTTTAAGTGTAAATTTAATAAAGGCAATGAAGATATTATTAATTATTATGTACTGGAATAATTATTCCAGTACATAATAATTAATAATATTAATTAATATGGACTGGTCGATAACTGCTAAGTTCTAATATAGGTATATACATTCCTAAAATACCAATTCTTTGTATTAATAATGAAAATGAAATTTTTTTAGCTTTTTGTGATTCAATTGACAACTAAAATTCTTGAAATTTGAGTCTCAGTGGATTTGATTGTAAAAAGCTATAACTTAGCTACCTATACTATAATTAACTTTATTTATAGTAAATATATAAGTTCTACTGTATCATTCATGCCTTCATACTTAATAATTACCAGTATGTTTTCTAGTTCTAATCATATTAATGTTTATTTCAATTTATTGAAGAATTTCGTAAAGAAAAACATGTAATAATTATCGTTCATAGCTGTTAATATTCAACAAAACACTGACCTACTTGTACTAGAGCAATACTTTATTGAAAATTTACTTTTAGTTTTATTTTCAAACAAAAAGTCCTCATTGAAATATACTTAAATCATTTCTCACCACTAATGAAGGGCATAAGATTTTAATCATAAACCTTTGTTTGAATTAAATTTTTAGTTATTCCTGTTATACAATTAAATATTTACGTAGGTGGCAGGGAACGGTTTAACTATTATTATCCTAGTATTTTCATTACAAAGTTTACATTTCAATTGTTTATTAGGCTATTATAGTTATAGTAAACGTTGATTTTCGAATATAAATAATCCTTCTTATATTTTTAGTTTTTGCGTTCCAAAGGCCTTTTGACAAACTTTTATTGAGAGAGCCATAATATGTTTAACTTATTGTTATGTTTTGTTCTATAGCTACCTATTTTATGTTTTTTATTTTATTAAATACTGATGTAAGAAGTATACCTACCTACCAAGTATAACAAAAAATTTAAATTATTATAATCTATAGATGTACCTAATTTAGTACGTAGAAAAAGTTTTTGATGTAAATGTTTGAAAAAAAAAAATATTTTGCCATTTAAATCATTAAAAATCCTTGGAACATCGTACCTACTATCATTTCCCATTTAATTGTTTACAAATAATCATAATTATAAGTTCATGGCCTGCTTATCGCACTGTTTATAGATAATTGCAAAATACGAGTAATACATGACACTACGAATTGCATTATGTATAAAATTCTTTGTTTATCTTCGTACTTGGAAACGAGAAAAGGTAAAAATATTTTATGTATTTAAAATACTGCAAATAGGTGAGTGGTTATGATCAAGGAAGTAAAGATTTTTGATATTATTTTTTTGCCTTTTTTGCAGTTTCATGTGTAATCGAATAATGTTGTTTGTTAAACCAGTTTTTGTATAGCTACCGGACTTTTAAAAATAATTTCATTTAAATATTCTTATATAGTAATAGTCACAAACTCTTTTTATTATTTTGTTTTTATTCCCCTTTCTTTTGATTAATGGTGATCCCTTATTGACATTGAAAGATTCGTCGTTCGTAATGTCAAAGTGTTCAATTTGAGAATTACTTTCTTTTTTAATATAAATTCTTAGATTAAATTAATGAAAATAATTTACTTTTGGGGTGTTATAAATTTTTAAACTTTGGACCTTTAAACATTATTATACCTATATCTCATTGTATTTGCTATGACATTTTAAAATAGGACTTTACTGATACTATATTATCCTTCATCAACTTTATATCTATCTCTATGCTTAATTTCAAACAAATTAGGTCAACTGCTTTATTGTATTACACAATAAAAACAAACATAAACACTATTATTATAATAGAAATAAATAAATTATTCTGTACTCTAAAAGTTATTGATAATATTGAATATCTACGTCTGATATGATCTTCATTGTTAGCATTTGCAATCAAACCTCACACTAATTGTATCAAGCTAACTAGTCAGTGTTAAATTTGTCTTAAAGTTTTATTTCTGATTGCATTTAGTCACATAATAGCTTGACTTCCAATTTGAGTTCATAGACAATCGAAAATAAGCCGTATAATTTCTAACATAGAGTATCAATTCCAGTGCTTATGAATAATTGTTTGTATCGATGTTTCCGTTCCTTTACTCATTAAATACTTAGCGATATCATTAAAAATAAATTTAAACATTTGTTTTACAATGCCTTTAGGTATGTTTGATCGTTTTGAAGGAAGAATTTTTATATCTTTTTTCACGAGCTCTCTTTGTGTAATTTATGAAAATACATATTTGCATCGAAGAGAACATAATATTTTATTTTTGGTACCTATGTTTCGATATACTTGATAAACAGCTTTAATTATAATTTATTCTTATCAATACCATTAATCTCAACTATAAACTTTAAAATCATAAAAACATAGTTTCTTATAATACTTATTTCGAAAAAGATATGACATTTAAATTTTAAAGACAACGTTTTTATATCGTTCTAAAACGAAGTTGTGTGGAAAACATTCGTAAGTATTACTTTTTAGAATCGTGAACTTTCACTTTATTTTAAAATAAATTTGTAATTGTTACATAATTATTAAATTTACAAAACTTATAATATATCTATACCTACACAGTACACAGTCTTTCCTTCTCTCCGGTGGTACGCAGATAAAAAGTAACATAAATCACTTTCGGGTGCTTTTCACTATCTCTGTGCAAAAATCACATTATTCCGTTATTCCGTTGTGTGGTAAAGGAAGTTCAAACCAAAAACACCTTTGTAGGTATTTTTAATTCGGTAAATATAGAAAAACAATAGACTTGTTTTCACAATTTGACCTTGTGCCTCTAAAATTATATTTACTTAGTAATAAGATATTAAATAAAGACTTTTAATGAATTAATAGCTTTTAATATATCCAAACGGAATGTCGCGTCACACTGCTTTCTTCCCGCGCAATTGACTGACATCTCCAGCATTAGGGAGGGGACGTGGCCGCGACTAGTGATGTGCGTTCTTGATTTCATCTAACAGCTCGGCCATCCTGCAACCCTTCGGTCCCCGAAGGAAGCTCACCCGGCCGGCCACAGGAACTCACTCATTCCCGCGGACACGACGATTCTTGCTTCTCGAACGGACAGCTTCGGCAGCTCTTCAGCTAAGGCCCTTGAGGCAAGCCATCTCTGCGAGGCCCCTAAGGCAATGCAGGATTCGTTGATATTGCTAAGGCCCCTGAGGCAAGCCATCTCTGCGAGGCCCCTAAGGCAATGCAGGATTTATTGATATTGCCAAGGCCCCTGAGGCAAGCCAACTCTGCGAGGCCCCTGAGGCAACCGCAGGCTTCGGTGATAGTGCTAAGGCCCCTGAGGCAAGCAACCGAGTCGTTGTCAATGCTGAGGCCCTTAAGGCAAGCAAAAGGATATTAGTTAATGCTGAGGCCCCTCACGGCAAACAAGACATTGGCTCACTATGCTAAGGCCCCTAAGGCAAGCGTACAACACGACAATGATGCTTTGGCCCCTCAGGCAACATAAGTTATTTCAGTGTGAACAGGCTCCGAAAACAAGTGTTAACAAATACACTAGGCCCCAGAGGCAAGTATTGTATCAGATACTCGGAGGTAACCACTGCGGACAGTGACAGGCCCCGGAGGCATAATTCTTACATAAAAATCAAATGTATAAGGCCCCATAGGCAAACTACTTTAATTGGCACAATATATGCAACGCAGTAACCAATCAAAACACGAAACTGCTCATTGATAATAATTTAATACACCATTAGGTAGCGCTATCATCAGATGACGACTCACATCGAGCTCGCCATAACTTCAGTTTGTCACGTGCCACTATGTTTTTATAGGCTTTTTTGCCCTTAGCAGCTGACGTGACTTCGTAACGATCGTTAGGCAAAACTGCAGTAACCTTATATGGTCCCGCGTATTTAGGGATCAACTTGCCACTGGACAACCCTGGTCGCATAATTTTTCGCTCAACCATCACTAAGCTACCAACTGCAATTGGTAAACTAGCACGACGACCCTTGTCATACCGCAGTTTCATTCGTGCGGCGTTATCAATAATTTTGCGGGAGGCTTCCTCTCTGTTCGGGGCTATCTCTGATGGCGCATATGACGCTCCCTGTATATCCCCAGCTAAACGGGGTCTCAAACCACATAATAGCTCCAACGGCGATTTGCCAGTCCCTTGGCTCACGGTCGAGTTGATGCCTAGCTGTACTTTAGGCAGGTATTTATCCCACCCTTTTTGCTCCTCGCCCATATGAGCGGTTAGCGAATTAAGAATGGTGCGGTTCAGGCGCTCAACCTGCCCATTCGCACGTGGAGTCGCCACGGCATTCAGAACATGCTTTATTCCAAACTCACTGCAATATTCCTTAAATTCGCGTCCGGTGAATGCCGTGCCTCTGTCGCTCACTATCCTTGTGGGATAACCAAAAACTTGAATTATCCTATTTAGGGCAGTAATAGCTCCTTTTGCATTGGCGCTGGCAACAGCTTCTAGCCACACAAACTTTGTAAATCCATCTATCAGAGCAAAAATATAAGTTTTTCCATTACTTTTGCAAAACGGCCCTAAATGATCGACATGTAGGGTGTCGAAAGGCACAGGAGCTCTTGGAATCGGGTGTAAGAGCCCAGGCTGTTTACCAGTCGGTTTCTTGGCGAACTGACAACCAATGCAGCTTGACACATACCGTTCTACACTTTTCCGCATTTTAGGAAACCAATATTTGGCTTGAATAGCCTCCAGACACTTTTCTACACCTAAATGACCATTGTTGTCGTGATAGGTCTTCATGATATGCCATCTCGCGCTTTTAGGCACAACAGGCTTAGCAGAACCATCCACAATACGGCACAACAATTCGTTTACAATTTTGTAGTCCTTAGATAACCCCTCTTTTTTGTGTTTATTAGCGTCTAACTCCAAGTGTAAATTCGTAATAGTTGACTGAATATCCTCATCAGCATCTTGTAAGGCGTTAATAAAATCCTTCTCTTCGATATGCTTAATTGTAATAGGATTTCGACTGAGCGCGTCCACGTGTACCATAGATGTCCCAGGTCGATGCTCCACGTCAAAATCATATTCTTGCAGATCAAGCCACCAACGCGCTATGCGAGGTGACAAGTCTCTTTTTGACCATGCCAGTCGCAGAGCTGAACAATCTGTCACAACTCGAAATTTGATGCCCGTTACGTACACTTTGAATTTTTGAATGCTAAAGACGACAGCTAACGCCTCAAGTTCGAAACTATGGTAATTTACCTCAGTAGCTGTGGTCTGTCTGCTCGCGTAAGCAACAGCTTTCCAGTCGCCATTTTCTTGTCGCTGTAGTAGCACTCCACCCAGACCCAACTTCGAAGCATCAGTATGGATCTGTGTTTCACGATTCGGATTATAAATTGCAAGGACTGGATCAGAAGTAAGTACCCTCTTTAATGTTTCCATAGCTTCAGTCTGTTCGGTACCCCAGCTCCACTCAGCAGTCTTCTTGGTCAACATTGTAAGTGGTTTCGCAATTGTAGCAAACCCTTTAATAAACTTGCGAAAGTAGCTCGCCAACCCTAAGAATTGACGAAGCTCGTGGACATTACTGGGAGCCCTGAAGTCCGCAACAGCTGTTATTTTGTGAGAAGATGGTCGTATCTCTCCTCCATGGATCTCATGTCCAAGATATTCTACAGTTTTGGTAAGAAATGAGCACTTACTCCGCTTCAATTTGACACCAGCAGCATCAATCAACTCTAAAACTTTCCTGAGATTGTCCAGACAACTAGAGACGTCATTACCCCAAATTATGACGTCATCAATGTATACCTCCGCACACTCATGAATAACAGGAGCAAGTATTTCATTCATGGCCCGCTGAAATACGGCGGGAGCGTTACAAAGCCCAAAACTCATCATCCGGTATTGAAAATGACCATCAGGTGTGACGAAACCCGTGTAAGGTCTCGAGTCTGCTGCTATTTTAATCTGGTGATAGCCATTCGCCAGGTCCAAACAACAGAACATTGTCTTATCAACAAGTCTGTCCAGTAGATCTTGAATAACAGGTAGGGGATATCTTTCTTTTTCGGTAATTTTGTTCAATGCTCGATAGTCAACGCACATGCGATAGCCCCCATCCCTCTTCTTCACTAGCAGTACAGGGCTTGCATAAGGCGAAGTTGATTTCTCCACTATACGAGCTTCAAGTAACTCTGCCACAATATTTCTTACCACTTCTCTCTCATGAAAGGACATCCGGTATGGCTTGTAATTAATTACCTTGTTTTCTGTCAATTTTATGTTCATTTCAATGTTACAGTTCCCTAACTCCATGCCGTTGCTGGCAAAACACCCGCTATAGTGCTTGAGAAGTGAGTTTAAAGCTTCCTGTTCCTCATCAGTCAAGTGATCACCCAATTTAGGTACATTCACTGGTTCTTTGACCATGTTCTTTAATTCAGCTCGAGCTACACATTCTTCACTTTTTAGTTCAACCTGTCCATGTGTCTTATTTATAAGTTTTATAACGACTGATCCATCTTCACTCTCTACTTCCCCACTCAGTATGTCCTTTTCATGCATTGGCAGTCTCTGTTCACTGGGCTTCACATCCATGATACCCCTAGCCAATGGTTCAGTTCTGACTGTTACTTTATTCAAGCCTGGATTTAACACAACATCAACATAAGGGTAGAGGCGCACCTTTTCAATGTCTTCACACAGCTCTGCGAGTTCCAAAGCCATATCCCTTTTGAAGACGCTAAGTTGAGAAGCAGTCTTAACCACCACCACATTTTCCGCTTCAGTAAATGGCTGTCCCACTAAAATATCAAAATCTTGAACTTGATCTGGTACAACATAAAACTTAGTCTTCAACTCAAGTCCATCCACCGTCAACACAGCTGTAGTCAAACCAAGAGGTAGAGTAAGAGCATCGCCATAACCCTTTATAACCATGTCATTATTAGTTGTGCATTCCAATTTTTGTTGCTCACAAAAACTATGCTTCATAGTATTGCAAGAACTACCAAAATCAACAAAAGCTTCAGCAGGGTTCCCATTAATCAGTACAGTTTTAAAATACTTTTTGTCTGAGACATCATTGCATACTGTCTGAACTTTTCGGACCAGTTTGTTTTGAGGACTCGCTCTGGACCGTTTCCTACATTCATCAAGAGTGTGGCCCTTAATATCACAGAAATTGCAATGTTTCTGGATTCGTTTCTTGAAACAGTCAGCTTCAACATGACCAACCCGATCACAAAATGAACATCTTTTGTCAGTTTTATTTTTGTTCTGAATTTGAGTTGTCTTCTTAGTACTCCTATAGCACCTGCTAGCCTTATGGCCAATTTTGCCACATGAAAAACATTTTGTTGTTTTATTTAATTTTTGGTCACTAGGTCTGGAGGTGCTTGGCTGACCATTATCATTGCCCAAATCTGCAGAATTAATGCTAGCTAAGTATTGCAAAAGAGAACCACTATCACGGCACCCGGCTGACTTAGCACCAACTTCCCACAGCTTGTTACCAAGTGTCCCAATGACAGCTTCAGTTATTACTTCATCACTCAGATGGCAAGACATTCCAATACCCAGCTTTGTGTAGAAAAATTCAATTGGGTCCTCATCTAGCAACCTCACCCTATTGACGAGTTCCCTAATCTGAGAAAGTTTATTCTTGGTGAAAGGAAATGCCTTTATTAACTTTTCCTTCCACTCGTCCCAATTAATCTCATATGAAGCTTGTTGTTCATACCACGCTTTAGCGTACCCACTCAATTTTGAGGTGCAATTGCATACTAGGGTACGTTCATCCCACCCATGCATCTTGGCTGTGCTCTCTAAGTTCCGAATCCAATGTTCAATCGATACTGATGTTGTTTGGGGGTTAAATTCTGGTACAAAGTCGTTACGCCCTACATAACGCACAACAGGTCGCATATCCTTATCAAAACTAGTACTCGACTTAGATATGGGCGGTGTCCCACTCCTAGCGGGCATATTCTTCTTTCTTAACTGTCTGACTAATTCTTTCAAATCCTTGATCCTCCTTTCCTTCTTCCTTATCCTACTTTTCAGCTTTTTCCCACCTTCCCCAGAAGAAGAAGATGAAGAACTTGAGCTACTATGAGCCCGTTTCCTATCCTTGGAGCGACCCATATTACTCTTATTTATTTAATTACAATATACTTAAAATTAGGTTTATAACAAATTTTTCTATATCAAGAATCTAATTAGACTTAGGTTTTTATTAAATTGTTCTGATTCACACATATACACCTCTATGTTATTCTATAGTAATTGTCCAATATATATAACGCACACAAGAAATAAAATAGAAATTAAGTTTTTTAAATTATCTTCTATAAATTCAAAATATTAAAATTTATTATTATAATAGTCCACACACTTAGAATGTTTTAATATTCACTAGTTATTGTTTATTTAATGTTCTAGTAATCCAAACAGAATTAAGACAATATGAAAAAAAAACAATATGGATGGAGCTCACCAAGGTCTCTTGCACAATATACCACACCAACTTTATATTTCAAACTTGTCACCACGTGTACCGCGAGCAAGGTCACACAATAAGATTTATCATTAAGAAAGCAACAATTGTCCATAAAACACAACAAAAGCCCACACCAAAGTTAGTTTAAGCGTTTAACAGTGAAAAGCATCCATTATTGCAAAATTAAAGTTCAACAAGTAAGTTTTCCGTCACCAATTAGTTAGGTTAGTAAAACTTCAACACACTTTTGTTAACGAATTAATCATGCCAAAAATCACATATATCGTTTATGCTCGTGAGAAACATACCACTTCTGAATCTAATAAGATATTAAATAAAGACTTTTAATGAATTAATAGCTTTTAATATATCCAAACGGAATGTCGCGTCACACTGCTTTCTTCCCGCGCAATTGACTGACATCTCCAGCATTAGGGAGGGGACGTGGCCGCGACTAGTGATGTGCGTTCTTGATTTCATCTAACATTAGATACATAATAATATTCATTTCCAATGCAACGGTGACAATTTAATTTACTTATTTATACAAATATATCTTCAACCGCATAACTCAATATTTTATCCGCCGACGCTTTACATTTTTTAATGGACTGTAAAAATTTAAGTAGGGCTTTTAAATTACAATATTAGTTTACGATATATATTATTACCTAATTAGATTAATATAATAAGATATTAAATCTGGTTATAAGAGGTTGTGTAATTAATAAACTACCTACGTAACAACAGGAAGATCATTGATATTCACAAAATCAATGTCGACTGATATTTCCTTAAACGGGAAGTAAGCGTGATGGCTTGTTCCAAACAGTTCTCTTATTATAATTTGCTTTGATACAATCGTCAAATTATATTTTTCGGCTTCCTATTATAGAGTAGGTACTTATATGGACCATCATTTTTGCAGGTTCCAAGGCTTTCTTTGTAAAAGCGGAGCTTAAACGTCGTCAATTAGTCTGTATCTTATTTACATGATACATATTCAATTATGTAAATAAGTATAAGATATGAATAGTTGAATACTTATTTGATACTAGCGACCCGCCCCGGCTTCGCACGGGTGCAATGCTGATACTAAATACACTACAGAAAAACTGTGAACTTTGTCTAAAAAACATAGCGGCCCGGCCGGCCGGTAGCGCCGCAAATGCTACGTCCCGCAATTTTTAAATCTGTAATATCTTCGAAAATATTCACTTAAATCATACGGTGTAAAGGGCCATATAGATCTATATTAAACGAACAATGTATTCAAGGTATTTAATTGGTTAAGGATTAATGCTGTATTGGTTAAAATCGCATCGAAAATTAGCCATTATTTTTCGTAAAAAGTAAATGACAAAAAAATGTTATTGTGGGTTATCCATAAGAGATAGACATATACCATCGCGGACTTTTCTATAGACCTTTTCAATGTGTATAATACTTAGTACATTATTTTGATAAAACTCGTAGGGTTCAGCCTGCGTTTGCAATGTAAGCGGAAAAAATGTAATTTTTTACGACATCACTTTAGAAACCTCAAAAATAACAGTACTTCTCCACTATTTAATGGATGTTATTATACATATAAACCTTCCTCTTGAATCACTCTATCTATTAAAAAAAACCGCATCAAAATCCGTTGCGTAGTTTCAAAGATTTAAGCGTACAAAGGGACATAGGGACATAAGGACATAGGGACAGGGAAATCGACTTTGTTTTATACTATGTAGTGATAGTTAATCATTTATTATGTAGATAGTTATTGTAACTACTATGATATCCAGCAGTTTAAGCAAGTTTTTATAGGTGCGTGATATTAGTAATTCGCATTTAGTTATATATTTATAAATTATTGCGCATAATATTCCTTTTCTGCCAAAGAGGCATCCCCCATGGTGAATTAATCAAAGTTTATAAATACATAAACGGAATAAAACATGCTACGTAATGATAATAACGCCTGTCTCCCGCTCACAAAATCGTTTCATTCCCAAAACCATCGCTTCCACAACCGTAAAGCGAAAACTTTTCAAAGCCAAATCGGCCGACCGGTTGGCCAACTGGTCGAGGAAGCGACCGGTGTACGTGAGAAAGGAGTTTCAAGTCATCGCCGCTAGAGGGCAATACGGGCGACTGCTCTACATATTTTTCATAATATTTGTTCTTAATCGTAGTTTCCTCCCCACTGTTCATATTTCTCTAATATTTTAGCGTTTAGGCATCGATTCGTGTTAGTCTACGGTTGAATTGCGTGTGATTAAATAATACAGAAATGCTAACAGACAGTCTTATAATGTTATTAACATTATGATATTTTATTGTTTTCTAAGTGCATAAAAACGCCTCAGTAGACGATACTGCAACTATTGTTACATAATGCATCATTCAGCCGCAAATGAGATTACCCGCTAGTGGCCAATACGTAACAACTAGTCATACAGCATATCATCTCATACATTATAATATTCTGTTCTATATTAAAACAATAATTATCTATTTCCCTTAATACCTTATAATATGATATTTTAGATATTAACGCCCAGGGGTTACTTATTTACTATTTATAATTGAGCCCCGAAGTTCAAAAAACATCGGTGACAAGTATAGGTACTTATTTTTACAAAATGGATTAAAAATCTTATAAGTCGATTTTCATATATCAGAATACAATAAGTATTGTTTTTTTGTAACCAGAGAATGGAGTTAATATTAAAACTTTAAAGTAAAATAATTGTAATCGAATAACCTTCTTATTCGAGCCGTGTATTTTTGCTGTTTTGTTTGAAGTGTTATCGCATAACTGGCAATTTGTTTTTTAATAGCTTCTACCGAGATATAGTTGTTTTATGTTCGTTGAAGACCAACCGTAAATGCCACGGTTTAGTGCCTAATTGTTCGAGGAAATACTTTATTATAATGTAAGTAGAAATCACGTGCTACTATTGATACGACTTCAATTATTTGTATCATATTTCAAACCAGATTAAACTGGTGTAAGAATTAGTAATGAACAGCATAATTATTTATTGTTACTAATAAATTTTGCTTATAACTAATATAATTGGTGCAAATTATAATATTTTAAAGCTGCTGTTATCTTTAATTGAAATTTATGGATATTCTGCCTCTACATATTATTAGCCCATTTTTTTAAATTGTTAGTAGCCTGATGTTTAATACGATCGAAATAAATTGAAAAAAATTACTGGGCCCTATTTACCCTCAACAAAATGATGATACAGATGGTATCAATGAATTGATGAAATTAATTATAAAATTTATTACTTAGTATTATTTATATTATACAGAACTAATACCCTTGTATGTCGTTCACCTTCAGACAATTTCCTTTGCCTAACCCAATATAAAGTTATTTGTACAAGATTCGTTGCAATTAACACAGAAAGTATCAACACAAAGCTGTAAGTTACCGTAAATCAAACGAATTCGGTAAATGAAAGATCGCCATCAATATTCATCTGTCTGTATTAATTAATGGTTGGAAAATATTCGCATTTCTGAGAGCTTTTTATATTTCATCGCGGCGTCATATTTTTCGTTACACTTACAATTGTATTTAATTTAATATTCCGATTTATTTATGACCTATTTATAGTGATAAATATATCGATGAGAGTATTTTTGTCTAGATCTATTTAAAACATAACTCACACCCATGTGTTGTCGTTTATAATTATTTATAAGCCGTATTATGTGATCAATTATATATTACGCTTTTTTAGCTTGATAATAATTTATCTAAAATAAAACCCGGTAGGTTCTAACTTCTAACTGTAAAATATTTTTTACTAAAATTGCGTTCAACTTAGACTTAAAAATTGGTAGCTTTTTAATTTATGAAGATACGTTATCTGTGTTTATAATTGCATTAGAATACTTAACAATCCGAAAACTTTACATAAATTTCAACCCGGGTGGTTCCGGGTCTTGCAACTAGTATCAAACATAATTCAAATGTGACATTTAATATGTCATATCATATTCATGAAGTAATCGTTAGACGTAATACAAGTTTATCTTCATTTCTATGTTACCGATAAGATTGTAGAATAATTAAAGTTATCATATTTTCGTATTAATGAAATGATTGCCAAGTACAATGTCAAAACTTATTACATATTTTGAGACCATTACCTACCCCAATTTCTTAAAAAACTTTCCAATTTTCTTATTCTACTTTTCTGCAGTTTCCTTCCAAAATAACCATTCAGTATTCAGGAGTTCTTGTGTAATTGAGAAGCATCCACTTTAGCAGGATTTTCGATCAATATTTTGTAGCAAAGACGGCTAGGTTTTCCCAAATATCCTTTAGACTTTTGACTTTTATCTAGTTTACTGTATAGTGTTTTTTTAAAGGAAAACTTCTTAAATAAAACATCTGGTGATAAATTAATTTAATTTTTGCAGTAAATAATTTATAAAAGTGATAAGTATGCTGTATTGGCAAATGTTTTGTTCCTTATCAATAAAATTATTTATAATACAATTTACTTACGCTGTCACAATATAAACAAGAATTATTACAAAATACTATTGTCTTACAATATGCATAGCGTGCTTTACGCTACGTTAGTTATTATTTTTCAATGTCAATTAATTATTATAGTTTTCAAGTATTAATGGTTAGTTGTTGGTTGAATCTAATGCAACTGTATGCAATAGCAACGGGACACGGAAATTCCTGAGCTCTCTAGCTAAAATTACTTTCAGTCTTTGTACGGTCAGCAAAAGTCGCTTTTCGTATTTTCAGTTTTTCATAATTTATTGAATAAAGTTTTTTGTAGTACACTACATATATAGTTTTTGGGATAGAATTCTGACTCTATATAGTCTTTAATTTGCATTATAAGTTACGATAATATATTAATAACTTTTAAATAAGATTAGTTCATGATCCAGTTTTTAATCGGGGTTCGCTGGTATATTGATACTCATATACATACTCATCTTTCTTTACTAAACTGATGTCTATCAGACATAGAATAGCCACAACCTTGCCACAACCTTTCCCAAAGAGATGACGTGATTTTTAACTTCGATCTTTGGTCGGATTGCATTGATCTGATTGACTGTAACAACTATAGACCTATCTCGATTTTACCAACATTAAGTAAGGTATTCGAAAAGTTAATATTAAACCAATTGACTAGTCACTTTGCATCTAATAATTTGCTGCACACCAAACAGTAAGGTTTCACAAAGGGGCGCTCAACCACAGATGCTGGAGTTGCACTACTAACACATATATATAAGGCATGGGAAAACTCAAAAAATGCTTTGGGGATATTTTGTGACCTCTCCAAGGCATTTGACTGCGTTGAACATTGTACCTTATTGCGTAAACTAAGTCACTATGGGATTAAAGGACAAGCTCAGAACCTCATAGCCTCATACCTGCATGATAGGATACAAACTGTAGTTGTTAATGGAGAACGTTCTAGCGGTGCGTCAATTAACATTGGTGTTCCACAGGGATCTATTTTAGGACCCTTCTTGTTCTTGGTATATATCAATGATCTACCTTATTATTTACAGGATAGGTGTGAAATAGTTCTGTTTGCAGATGATACCTCATTAATATTTAATGTGGATCGGCATGACCCAAATGTTGACGAAGTGAACAGTGCTCTTTTACACATATCCGACTGGTTTACTGCTAATAATTTATTATTAAATGCCAAAAAAACAACTTGTGTTGAATTTTTACTACCAAACGTTAAAAAGTTAAGCAGAAATATTACCTTGAACGGGGAGGTATTACACCCTACAGAATCGACTGTATTTCTTGGGTTAACATTGGACGAGAAACTACAGTGGGGAGCCCATGTCAACACCGCTGCAGGTAAGCTCAGTTCAGCAGCATATGCAGTCCGAAAGGTAAGGCAACTCACCGATGAAGATACAGCTAGATTGGTTTATTTCAGCTACTTTCATAGTATTATGTCCTATGGAATTCTACTATGGGGCAGGGCAGCAGATATAGAAACTATATTTATCTTACAGAAAAGAGCCATTCGTTCTATATATAATTTACGTGCTCGGGACTCACTAAGAGATCTCTTTAAGAATACTGGTATCCTTACTGTACCATCACAGTATATATTTAATAATATTTTGCATGTACACAAAAACGCCGACTTACACACAAGAGTAGGAGATAGACACTGTTATGGCACAAGGAACAGAAATAGAATTGAAATGCCATTTTTCCGATTAGCTAAAGTTAAAAATTCATTTATGGGTCAAGGTATACGCTTTTACAATAGAATTCCTCATAATATTAAAGAGTTTAGTAGTACTAAATTTAAAACTTATATAAAAAATGTACTAGTTCAGAGAGCGTACTACAGTATTCAGGAATATATGGACGATAAAAACCCATGGAGGGTTGTCGCGAAAAAACCACAGGACAGTTCTTTGGCATGTTATTATAATATATTATAATGTTATATGTATTTTGTAAAATTGTAAAACTGACATGATTTAAAAGAGCAACTATGGAGTTTCTTGCCGGTTCTTCTCCGTAGATACTGCTTTCCGAATCGGTGGTAAATTTTAAAATATGTAATGACGTTTCAAAAGTGCTTCTATAAGAAGTCTAATTGAATGAATAAATGTTTGAGTTTGAGTTTGAGTTTGATCATTCCTGTTTACTTGCTTGCACTCCCAGGATAACTTAATATTTTTCTCATACCTATACACTACGTATAATATAATATGTATAATTTAATCCTAAAGATCGTATTCGTATTTATAGGGCCGCTTATAGGAAGCGCAGTGCGACCTCCGTGACGTCATCGTGGAGGCCACACCGCTCTCTCTAGTCACGCCAGTGCTTGTTACCGACCGTACATTGCTATTTATTTATTTAAACAATTCTGCCCTCAATGTTATTCGACATAGATACAGTTTTCGGTTCAATGTTTTTGGGATTTACCCTTTTGTCGTGATATACCTATGTTTTTATTTTGAGAAATGTTTTATATAAATTATTTTGTAACATCTACATTTTATAGGGATGGTAGCTTGTCCTTATGAGGATATTTATTTAATACCTAAAAATAAGAGATGAAATCAAATTTACCTAACCTTTTAACCTTAAAATTCGTATGCACTTTAGAGCCGAATGTAGCAAGGTTTCACTTATTTAATTTAAAATAAAAGCTATAAAATAGACGAAATATCCATAAAATGACCGTGAATTGACGACATTTAGATCTGGTTTATAATTATTATTGCCTAAAGTACATATAAGGAGATACGGTGACATTTTAATATTAAAGTAAAATATACAATCTGAATGCCTAAATAGTAGCGATAAGATACTAGACATTTTTATTTTTTGCATAAGTTCCAGTATTTTTTATATCTTAGAATTGAAGAAATATCGTAAGTATTTAAAGTCTTGAACATCTAGGATGTTTCTTGTAGTATGAATTGGATTTTATTATTCCGTTGAACAGTTCCGGTAAATGCGTGATCAGAAAACCGAGGGGAATTGGCAGAACAGGTAAACCACAAAGAAAGTGATCAATAGAAAGATGCTTTTGCCCCATTTATTAGGAGGCATTTAATATAATATAATGTAATTAAAATAAAAAAAATGAATGTTATGCATATTACATACTTGAGATATTTTATGGGTTCCGTACATTTACGTTTCGGAAGCCTGGAAAAGTTTATTATCGTATGTGACAGGAATTTCCAAATGTACTTATTTTAGTTAGTGTTACATTTTGTCAAAGGTTGAAATGAAACATATTAAAGAAAATATAGGTTAATTTATAAAAATAGGGTTTGTTGTAATAGACCTTGTAACATATAGTACAGAAAACCGCTCGTACCGATTGTACCGGAGCTCGGAGCCTCAAATTCTTTTGTAATTTGACCTTCTCTTATTGTTTTTAATCGTGTAATATTTATTGAATATTGTCGAGTGTTTTAATGGAAAAGGGACTTATGATTAACATATAAAAAAAAAACAATTGAAAGCTAGTTATTTAACTTTTAAATATCCTGAATCCTGATACAAATGACATATTAAAAATTATTAATATTTTTGGATTAATATTATTGATTATTTCGAGTTGATTCTAGCTTTAAAGTCCTATAAATATTTTTCCTTTTACACACCTAAATGCGACTACTTACGTTTAGTAATGAGTTGGATAAGTGAGTGACATACATAGCTGATTTTATTTGTTTCAAAATAATATGTTTTGCAGTAAAGCCAGTAAAACTGTAAATTTGCACTCGTTCATGACGTGTGGTCGAAAGTATTCGGCCACCTGGTGAGTTAATGTTTTGAACCCTTTACAAATAGTGTTAGTAAAAGCATATATTATTATTTATTCACGATAAGCAGTCGACATGCGCTCCAGTGCCGTGTTTCGTGCGCAAGTAATAGATATAATGTATGTATATAGGGTTGTCATTCTTACGTAATTATATAAAGAACATTCAACATACTATGTAGTATGTAGGTCAAACATATTGTATGCTATAGCGATGAATAATCAAAGCATTCTTTATACAGTCCAGATTCAAAAATTAAAACAAATTGTATAAAATGTCTTTCATGCTTTTTAAGGCAACGACATCATTTAGTAACATAATTTCAAAATAAATAAAATTATACAATATTCATGAGATTTTAATGGGAAGTGGCAACCCTTGTGAACGTGGTCAGACTAGCCTATCTGAATACACTACCGTTGTCCGTTACCTTACAATATAACATGTTTAGGCGCATCTTTAATCGAGGTTATTTATTTTATAATAAATACCTGCCTTTGCAAATATCATTTAAGATTTGATACTAGATAAGAAAAAGCGTGTTTTTATTATTTAGAAATAAGAACTGTTCTTAATACGTTGGAATTTAAATTCGAATAAGTATGGAAAACTGTTTGTTTAATGTTTTACATTAGGTACATTTCTTAAAAAAAAAACATTGTTATCAATTAAATAATTATATAGGTATACCAAAAAGTTATTTAATTATTAACAGTTAGCATGCTAATTGCTTGTTTGATTGTTTGAATAACACAATAAATGAGTAATATATAACGGAATGACCATATCAATCAATTACTAAATATAATACATATATCAATTACTGACTGATAGCTAAAACAAATAAACTAACAACTTTTCAAAAGCTTAATAGTCTATGAATTATTATGATAGATATATCAACGCTTTTTTATCTGTGGGCGACGAATCCTTGGTATCCGACAGTAAGCGGGAGGTCGCTTACACATCACACACACGCGTGCAGCTGTATGTGTGCACAGCGTCGCACGAGGAGTGAAATGGCGCACGTGTTTTATTTCTTTTACTCTATTTGACGCGTATAATGGCTGTTATACGCTCATGTTATTTGCGAATACGTTATTAGAACAACATAGATCCAATTATGACGGCTATCTATAGTATTATTTTGCATGTCACTTACGAAAACCGTTTGAAAGTATTGGATAAGAGTTATGCAAAAAATAACTTATCTTGTATTTTGTTTATCATCGTGATAAATATTAAAATATCATAAGCGCTCATGTATTCATAAAAAACTTATGACCTTGCATAAGCGAAAGATGGTAACATTGACCCCGTACTCTACACGGGTCTTCAATTGTTTAATTAAAATCTAAAAGATTGAGTAAGTAGGTACCTACTTTTAAACTAAGTATGTTTATAGCATTACCGTACATACAAGTACCTACCTACGCTTCAATAAAATTACACTAAATATCCAAATCCCCGCTCTTATTGTTTAAAAAAGAGGTCTAAATAGGTACCGTGTAATGAATTTACTACGATTTACGACCTCAATTCATGTAATCATCACATTTGATTGATTGTTGTAACATTACTAAATGTTTTACAACCGGCAGTTTTATCCTTGAGCTGATTCATTGATGATTCGGAAAATTCATCAAGGAAAAAGTACATGGTAATACGTTTGAACAATACCAAAAGTTTTACATAGAATATGACGTCATTAAATTAACACGAAAGATGTACTACACATGCAGATCGTTATATACATGCGTTTTTATATACATATATCTAATTTTTCTCCAACGAAATCAGTGTAGGAGTAATTCATAGAACCCTATTGGGATCTCTGTTTTCAAATTATCTTCTTATAAATACTTCAGGGACTGAAAAAGGTGCTTGAGTAGTCTTCAGTTAACAAAATAAAAGAGAACTTTAAAACTAAACTCAGCAGATAGGAACCATTAAATGTCTTTATAGGTTAATAAAATTTTAAATGAATAAATCACTATAAATATACATTTCATGCACAAGTCGCAATTTTTTTAAGAAAAAATAATCACGTTTCCAACTCTTATGAGCTACTTTGCTACAAGTATTGGTTTTAGGGGAAAGTAAATTGCAACTGTGTTGAAATTGCCGTGAATTTCACGTGAAACTAAAATATAACTAGACATATTTAATTAGAATAGTACCTACTATAATAATAGTGATTGACTTTTTATGATTTTTTTTCCTATATCCCAAGGTTGCCTGGAAGAAATCGCTTTTAAGCGTGAGTTAAGTGATAAGGCCGCCAAATTGTACATTTGTTTCAAGTTTATTGACGTAAATGTTATTTTTGTGTGCATTGTAACTACAATAAAGTGTTTTTTTATTATTTATAACTACAAATTAATGACGGTCACGATGCCTTAAAAACTCTGGGAAATATCGAATAATCAAGAATAGGACTTTGTCGGTATTACGAGGAATCAGAAAAGAAAAAAAGCATCTTGGAATAGGTTTTCTTTACCTTATAGATCAGAAATGAATTATTTCCATGTTTTATTCATTTCTTACTTTCTTGTGTACAGTGTACCTACATATTAAATTTAGATAGTATAGATAGCTATCTATACTTCTGTTATAGATGGATTGTTGTAAATTTTAAAGTACGAATGAAAATACTTTAAAAGGATTACTCAAATGCAAATTGGAAAATTGTGATGTATGTACAGTACAAAAGATATTCAAAAATCATTTTCATATTTATTGTAGTCGACTGACGAAGGCTCTACAATCTCTTCATCCTAGAGCTGACCTACTTTTAATCTTATAGAGCAACGTTCATATCACAAATTGAATTTTGTCATCAATGACTCATTTGTTAGTTAATTTATCTATATAATTTTATAACAATAATCAGAACATCAATATTAAATTAGAAAAAGGTCTTATGTGGGTGAATTGTAAAACAATGAACGCCCATACAGATACGCGCACAAATACATATTGTAAGTACATAATATATTGTTAAGAAGAAAACACATTTATGTTCGACATTCATTTACCAACAACGGTAAACCTGGAATCATCAATAGAACAATTAATTAATGTTTAGTATATGAAAAAAATAGAGACGATAAAACAAATATTTTATATCTATATATAATATCAAAGATAGAAAGAAACATCAGATAGGCAAGTATTGATATAGGTTATGATTTCTAATAAACAACACAATATTGCTAATCATGTGACTTTAACTTACAAAGTGTACTATCTATTTCTATTACATATTATATAGATTAGATTGTATTAGATTTTAACCAGAAAAACACACGTTTTGCGATCAAATTTTAGTAATAGCAGTGTGGTGTAAAATAAGACATTTTCTTTCACTGTTAACAATGTCATAAAATCTGTATTACAATTAGAATATCTACGTATATATTTAGAAAATTCTTAAATAGTTTTTAATTGTTTTCAAGAGCAAACGCTCTACAAAGTAAAAACAAACAATACTTCCTTACAGTATTTAGAATAACAGCAGCTCGTTAATTATAAAATGCAACGTAACAACAGAAATTGAATGCACTAAGACTGTATATTTATTTGGAATGCGCCACTTTCATTTATTTGCACTGTAAGATTTCTTTTTTATAACAAGCAACTAAGAAACACGGTAAACCGTCAAACGTACAGGCTAAAGACTTTCACAGAAAAAATGGGTTTAATGTTTTAATGAAAATGTACAAAATGAAAATCTTAACTTTGCGATACAATCTTGCAGGAAAATATCATATTTAATGTAAATAACTCAATACCTACACAATTATATTTACATCTATTAAGTGTACAATATTATTTCCATCTCAATGTAGAATTAGGAAGAAGTAAGATATAAAATATAAGATTGAAACTTCACGGCTTTCGGAGCGAACCAGTTGCGAAAGTATTTTCATACATTCACTATTTTTACAAAAATGTTTAGCTTTACATTACCAGCTGAATAAACTAATATTGTGTCATTGTTTCAGGTAATTATTGGGTCACGTGTTCAAGAATTTATATTTTCAGCGTATTTATAAGCAAATAAGTACGTAAGTATTATTAAATTTGAATAGTCAGATTTGTATAAATCCCGTAGTCGTAGGATGCAACATTGTCTTCTCCAGTAGGTGTTTACTGATATAAGTTTTCCTATTATTAAGCATCCTAGTTGTTTCATAAATTACAAGCACCAAAAATGCGATTAAAATTTACTACTTACAGAAAATTGTTACCTATTTACCCTATTTAGTAATATTAGTTTCAGAGTTTTGCTAGTTTTTTAAATAAAAAGGTCCATGGTACCGAACAATCTTGTAATAGTTTGAATATTCGTCTCGAAAGTTAAAAGTTATACAAGGCCAGACATTAATGACGTCACTTGGTAGGTACGTACTTTGTTGATGTACTTTACAATAGAAAGCCACAGTTTCGTTTCAATCTATTACAAAACTTCAGCATCAAACAATTTTGAGGCTTAATGACATTTAGTTTGACATCTGTTTGTTATCTGTGTATATTTGTAGTTTTAATTTTTTGTTTCTTTTTTGTTGTCGTTGTGTGGTGCGATGGCGAGATGGCTTATCTTTTAGATTTAAATGACAGAAAATCATCAATGATTATATTATTTCTTGTGGAACACATGTTCTACTTCAGTTGTGACTACCGCTATGAAAATGCGGTAATTTTATCACGACCCATACTTTCTCTAGCCTCTATTACTGGTATTGCTATGATTGCACTATGCGTACGGACTTCTGTGAAAATATAAATTGACCCTGCAGTACCTTCGAGCGCAACTATACATAAATCTGCTTATAATAATATCGGGAAATTGAATTTCTGAAAACATGCTTTTCGAATTACCTCCCATATAGAATGTTTGAATTCTCTATAATTTGGAAATTTCGTTAAAGTAATTTATTTTATCGAATTGAAATTTGGCATTGAAAATTGTCCAAGGTTAAATACAATGATTTTTAATACTAGAATATTTTATTTATAAATGACGCTACTACTACGAGATCAAACGTAGATATTGAAAATCATAACAAAGCACCAGCTAGTTCCGTATTGCGATTTACCTAAAAAAACATTACGTGTTGAAAATTTGTTGCATAACCTATTTATATTTTTCATAAAATCTCTTAAATTAGAGCACACTTCAATATTGACCGTAATACTTTTCTGTCGCCGGCAAATTGTTATTATTTCAAGGTCTGAGTTCCATGTAGAACGATGTTTATACTGTGGGTGTTTTATTTCAGTATGTTAAACACACGCAGTTATGAAATTGTAAACATCACATATAAAATCATATAAATATCGTTAACAAGTAAATGTAAGTAGACGTCGAGTTTGCGGTTATAAATGAAATATCATTTTTCGCTTTTTAATTCACTGCATTATCTACTTGTACGTGCTTTAGTGATTTTTTTTGGATTTCATCACTGATAATAATTTGTGAAGCAACTGTTGAATGGTTTAGCTTGCTATATTAATCATGTATTTATTGAAACGCATTTATAGTATCGTCATAGTGGTTCCATTTATAGTGTGGTGTACACAGTACAACAAATTACCAAATAATTCCATCAATCATGGTTATACAATGATCATTACGGATCATCCAATCTCGTGTGTGGTGCAATCATTGCAATATTTCTGTGCCTCCAGTGAATAAGGGAATAACTCAAAAACAGCACTTTTCAGGAGAGACAAAAAACTATACAATAATACTAAATCTTTATTAATTCAAAATTTTAAGCTTGTATGTGTAAGATATGATGTTAGACTATATATTTTTACATATGAACACATATTGTAACAACCCCATAAATATACTTTTTTCGTGTTTTTTTGTAGTTGTGGCCTTATGAACGAGTACTTCATGGAATAACTCAATATATTCACATATTTTTTTTTTACTCTTTGCAATATAACGACTTATGCCCTTATGCACTATGTTCATAATCGCACAACACGACTTATATTATTGCCAGTTTTAGTTGTATAGAAATTATGTGACTTATTATGCTTGAAATTTGTGTACATTATGACTCAATTGAGGCATTTTAGTGGAAAAACTATGCACGTAGCTTGAAAAACGAATGAAATCAACGAGTTTTTTTATCGTTATTAGATAATAAAAACAAAACAACATTTAGGTATTTATGCATTTAACCCTAGAAGTCCAATCTACGTAAATTTGACGTATGAACTCTTCTATATTTACCATCGAATCGCTGCAAAATCCAGAACCAACTTATTACCCGTCGAGACCCAGCAGTACATAGTTGGCTCATCCCGGTAAATTCCACCATTTGGTTGTAAAGAGGATGTTGTGCGTCATTTTGACGTACCTATAATTGGGCTTTTCGTAACTTTTAAGATTGTTTCTTTGTGATTTATTTGAATATTTTTTTTCCAAGTCACGTTTCACATGATATCTATAGTATTATACTATAGATTGAGTATAAAATGGGATCCAGATAACTTTTATACTAGGACGAAGAACCTTCAATTTTAGTAAATGACGATTATTGTCCTCCGCTGGATTTGGACTCCAAGCAAGGGGATTGGGTCGCTGAAGATGTTGTCCGGAGTAAAACCGAATATGTTATGGGGTTTTGTTACCCATGTATAATGAAAGTCGTAGATTGTAAAATAAACCTTTAATCGATCTTTCAATAATACAGTACTATGTTGTTAATGCTATACAGTGTTTCACCAGTCACCACAATGAGTCTAGTCTGTACAGGTTAGCAGGAGACAATCATTGAGTATTGGTATTAAATACGTATCAACTGCGTATTGCGTTTTGCGTATTAACTATTGTCCTAGTGAAAATTAATCGTCGAATCAATTTAAAATTCGATCAAGTGCGTTCCGTTTCGGAACGCCACAGATAATAAAATATAGATAATAAAAGTGGCATCGCCACAATGTCATAGTGGTATACATTGAGGATACAAGCACTATAAAGAGATAAGAAAAGCCCGAAAACCATATTCCTGTATGTTCAGTTAATACAGGAAAAGTTATAGGTGGTCAGTGGCGATATTTTACGGCATGATATAGAATTTTAACAATTTCTATATCATATAATATCAAAATAATGTAGATAAATAAAGAAAATACAATGAGCCGCAAAGATTTTATGAAAAAATTAAGCACAGATTTGAAGGTGCCTTGGATGCAAATACGACTTGTGGCACGCACTTTGAAGAGACTACGTGACAATAGCCCAATTTTTTCAAAATAAGTGGTACCAGAGTATCCATAAAATGTTTACGAAAATGCAGGACCAAAGGAGTATCGATATTGCGGATTTTTTTCCTATAAAAAAGGCAAATTACCAAAGCACAGTGGCTAAAACGCCTATATGCCGAGAAAACAATATTCATAATTGTCAAGACTGGTTATAAATACTTTTTTTTATGCGACTATTATAGACTATAGTATTATTGTCTTGATTATTGTAGTTAGATAATTTTTTTAAAAAAAGATTAAAAAAGAGTTATTTTTTAAAAACTTACCCAATTATAAGAAGAAAATATAAGTTTAACATTTTTGTTGGCTTTTTTTAGATGATTCAATTATCGTTCTGTATTTATATAAACAAAGAGTATAATATCATTAAATGCACTTAATGTGTTAACTGTATTTTTAATATCTATTGCTAAAAATAGTTAATTTCCATAGAAATATATTAGTATCCCAAGTTAACTGATAAATACCTTTTTTAAAAAATATAAAGATTTGTTGTTGCAGATTCATTGAAAAAACGATTTAAAAATAATAAGGAATAGTGTGTGTTGTTTCCGTGCAGTATTCAAAATAGACCAATAGCAACACGGCATTAATGCCAAACTGTCTCATGTCGTCACTTGAATCAATGACACAAAAAAGAGTTGTTCCTTTATGCTCATGTTAGAAAAATGACACAAATGCGTTTAATACTAAAATAGTGTTAGGACTGATGGAACAAAATGAATTAAGTCTTTATTCAAAAAGTATAACTACACATACGTCTTTGTGTTCGTGAGTACTTTTGACTCGAGACGAATAGTTCCTTTGCGATTGTCTAAAATGATGGATAAGGTAACTTATACCGTTAATCACACCCTACTTATACCGTTTGGGTCATTCGAAAAAATGGGTTAGGACGCAGCTAGAGATATGACCTTTTGATATGTTGTGTATTTTGACGAGCTGAATCCAATGGTGCAATAAAAACCAAAGGGAATAACTCGTCTTACTCCCTTATTCACTGGAGGCACAGATTTGTTCGCGTTTATTCTTAACGCCATAAGATAAGGAAGAAATATTGCTCATGGGCCATGGCCGATACTCTGATAATATTTTCAAGTTATAAACACGTCACCACTCATTTAGCGTCGGAATTATTTATAAATTAAAATATTAATTCATGAAACCGGAATGTATCGAAGTGATTGTTCTTACAAACTTTCTAATTCAAATAATATTGTCGATCTCTACAAAATTTGAGTGAGCTAACGCGACGTCGAAAGTAAAAGTTATTTTTCTGTCCATTGTATTGTTTATCTGTGTTAGGTACTTATAGTACAGGTCTATGAAGAAACGTTTCCTCATTAACATTGACACTATTCGGCTATAATTAAGAGCATTCTCTACGTAAATGATATTTCTTAAGCGTCCTTGCCTCGTGTCGGTAACAGTACACACACAATGAAACTCTCGCGAGCGGTCGCAAAACTTTGTATCGAGTGCATTACTGTTTTACTTCATAACACATGCACGGAAAACGGAGTTTTGAATATAGAATGTTTATTTGGACAGCGTGTTGCGTGATTGAGTCGCAAGGGAATGACGATAAACGGCCTACAGAACATTTAAAAGTGGGTCGAGCTACGAGTAGCGGCAGCGTTAGCAATTAAACGATTTTTATACCTATTTATTGTCTTACGGTACGATTGCTATTCGTGACGAACTCAGGTATGAGCTTGGTTTACGTAAGGTCGTATGTTGAATTATATATTTCTTTATATTTTGTGATGGCCATATTATATTCGTATTGCTTGTAGATATGATGCTGTCTGACCTTATTTTGGTCTTGTATTCATAACGTAGGTACTATCTAGAGTCTATATTAATTTATCTATTACAAAGTCATTGTATTACGATATTTCATCTCTTTATGTCTATTTCTAGAATAAATAGTTCCTTCACATTTTATTCATTCTCTTTAGAGAGTTTGGACAGTAGAAATCCGCCTGTAGTTTTGAAGGTTATTGTTACATCTTAAATTAACTTCTCTAAGTTGTACGTTCTGTCCTGAAATATTATAGATATTTGGCGATATGCATGACGCATTATTTGGTACGAATGTTCTTAAGCAGCGTTCTTGACACATTTCAGCAAGCGTGAGATCATTTCGAAACGCATAGCAACGATCAATGCTAATTTATATGATATTTATCGAATATGCCCAGCTTCAAAACTGTATTGACGTACATTGAAACATTATTGATAACTAATGAGCTGTTAATCACGCGCATAAAGACGAGTTTCAAATGTTTGACGTCACCTCGTGTCACAATTGAACAAATGAACGACAATTCTATTACATGTTTAGTTTGAGACGAGGGAAACCCATATCCTCTTATCTTAATATTCGCATCTCATAATTCCGTTCTATAATCAAAGTTCTAATTGATGACGGTTGACAACCTTGATAATAACTTTCTTATTTTTAATTGATATAAAAATGAAATCCATTAAATGAACTATTTAAAGATTTAATTGAAAAATCAACTCAATATCTACCACATTATCTCGCAAAGATAACACTGACACAACCGTTGCGATATTCTAAGTACCATTATTATCTTTGTTATGTTTAACTCTTTGTTTTCTATGAAAGAAAGGGGAAAAAACTTATTATGCTGCGCTGAACACGAATACTGTAGGTTTTTCAGTGTTTATGAGGACGGTATGTGGTGAAATAATGAGTTCTCTAAAAACATCGTGGATGATACGAAAATTCGTAAGGCGTGGAGTGGGGAGGGGTCGGCCACCCCACAACCCGCGGTATGAATAACAAAATCAAAGCCAAATAGGTGTTCTTGCTTGTTTAAGAGATTATAGTACGGATTATAACGTTTTGTGTTCAATTTCATTATGGCGTCACTTGTTTCGCTGTTTGTTTTATGAATTTTGTACTAGACGTAGACACATTTTAATGTGTAAATTTCTTAACAAGTTATCTCGTCGTTTAATTATAATTAAAATGCTATGAATAAATTATCAATTAATTCATTTTATGTTGTTTGAATTCAAGTTACATTGAAGCGTGCAAAGGCAACAGTTATCAATTCGAATAAGTCTTCCAAACAGCTAACAAAGGGTCCTACATTTCCCTAAAGTAGTTGTAAACATTAATAAAGCAAAGTAACGCAACGTACCTATTCCAGAAATTCCAAGTCCGTTTTAATTAAACCAGTTAAACATTTTCTAGACGAAATCATTTAAGTAAACAGCCCATTCTAATTTCTATCGTATTCGATTCGGAAGGGGCATAAGACATAATTAATCGAGCAACTTCTGTCACTACCCTGGCACTTTACCCCTCGTAGTCGAAGGGCCAAATGCGCCCCTTTGCGTATTGTACCGATAGCAACACAGTCGAATAATGAACCCTATTTCAAATTGTTAAGCTTCAATTTTGTTCATAATACACTGTAACAGTTTTGCAAATGTATAATTGTAAGGGATTGTGGCTATTAATCGCCGAAAATCATATAACAATCTTTTATTATTGATTTTATTGTATCGCTACCATATCATTGTTTGCCTTGTCAGTATAGCTAGTGACTTGTAATAAACCTCATTCATAACAATGTTTCTGGATTTTCTAAGGTTGAAACTTATCTCACACAAGGTTAATAACTTCAATGTCTTCATTCATTGTTTGATTAGCAGCCCCTATAATTTGGAATTATTCACAATCAGCCATTCCATGCCGTACCTACTGATTAGATAAAACGAACGTTAAATAAAGCATGGTGATATATGGCCGTGGCATTTGTCCAACGTGCGCCTAATCCCGCGCGATGCAAATTGCGAATTGCCATCGACTATCTTGCGATGAATACAAGAAACCCACTTCCCTACTATTACCAACTTTGCGCCTGTAACGAAATTAAAAATTAATGTCAATTATGTACATAATCAATTCAAATTGATCTTAAACTCACGCCGTTAAAGTCGCTTTTCGCTTTTGCCATTAAGTTTCTCGTATCAATATTTTATGTGTACTCCTACAACCTCAATAAGAATCGTGCAAGCGAGAGCGCACAATATCGAAATTTGCACTCTTTTTTATCTCCACTTTATGATCGAGTTTGTATATTAATGTTACAGTATGTTATGTCAACATCTATAAAGTTTTTACATTATCCAACTCGTTATATCATCCACCATTGTACGTTAATATAAGAACTTCTCATTAAAAGTAAGACTTCCGTACGCTTGACAAAGATTTAAAAATCACTTCGCAATAAGAGACTGGAGACGAAATCTTTTTGAAATGTTGCATTTTATTACGTCGTATTATGGCGAGTGGTTACATCATTTTAATCTCATTTTATGCAAACGACAAGCGATCTGGAGGCTAATCACTTCTGTAACGCTGGAGTCACAGATAATCTTAAGTGCTAACAAATCAATGGCAATATTGTAAGGTCGAAAATTGTATAATATGTATTGACAAAATACTATGACCATCGCAAAAGTTAGTAAAGATAATGTACATACCTAGATGAAATCATGCTTGAAATATATGTTAATTTTAACATTCCACTCTTCCTACCTACTATGTAATTGATTAGTTAACTTAAAAGACACCAAAAACTAAAAATAACACTAATTATTAGCGACAGATGTCAATATGCGTCCAATACTTCGCGCGGAATCTAAATCGTTTCGAAACTTAAATGTATCTATTCGTAGAAGAACACAGCTTCATTCCATTCCCGATTCCATCCTTGCATTAAACCGCTCTCCAAGTATTACACATTCTCGCGCGCACTTACACGATATTGAACTCAATCCCGTTCTAATAACGATGTTTAGTTTAAATTTAATAAGCGCGCTTTATCGTGGTCGAGGTGCGCATCGAAAACGCACCAACATTCTATTTTTAAAATCGATGCGGTGACCGAAGTGGGGCATGTGTATCTTTTACAATTATGGAACAGTTATCACGATATTAGGGCGTGACTACACCGCATTCCATATTACAAACGAAACGCTATTTTATCTGTAATGGAAACAGAACGAAAATATTGCCATGAAGTATTTTACGAGCTCGCTATAAAGTATAGCGGTACTGTTAACAAACCTATTATCAAGTTTGTCTTTATAACAAGCCAGAGGAAATGGTTACTTCTTCGTATTTTACTCACAATACGTATATAATTTTAAAAGTATAAAAACTTGAATCCAGGCGTACAATTAAAGATAATTTAATGTTGAGTTTGTCGAATGTAGTTTTCTCCACGTGCAAATCATTGAAGCGCAGGTAATCTAGCTTGCCTACGATATCTGTAATTCCATTGTTTTCTTTTCCCGCCGCTTTTTATGGCAGTTACTAGTTGCAAACCATCGGTTATTGGTTTTGTAACTGTAGGTCATACCGGCTTCTATACTTACATTATAATTGAACTGCAGCAATGCTACATACATAATATATCATTGTACATATTGCGTGGCTGCTGTACTTTAAATTGTTATTACTTATTGGCAGTAAAGTCAATTATCCCCCATAAATAATCAAATGAATTAAAGATAACTTGGATTATAAAAAAGTTGTTAATTACTTTTTATTTATTAAGTCTGCTACATTATTGAACATTAAACTTTTTTAGATGATCTATCGTAAATAATAGGGAAGCAAATATAAATTTGCAAAATAGTTGTTAATTCAAATAAAAGATTTAAAGCCTTTGTAGGTATTGCAAAAATATGACTACATTTCCAGCAGAAATTTGGATACAAGAATTCTCTAAGTCTCTTATAATCATTGAGATACTATTACTACGTATGGAGACGACACCGCAAACATCACTTATGTTCCGCTCAACATAGGTCAAATGGCCTCACTGCACTCAGTCGCTTTAGCGCGATGGTCGCGTTCATGCCTTGTTTGTTTTAAAGCAAAAAACCAAGAAACTTATCAAATATGCCCTCGAATGTGTTGCGATATTGCACTAATAATTCAAGTAATGCGGCAAAGTGCAAAGAAATAACTTTTCATCGGTAATTAATTAGTAGATAATCATTTTTAAAACTTGGTTCGAGCAAAATTTTTGGCGGGCGCCATTTTGCGTCATTTGTCATAGACTAAAAATTTAAGAAACGACATTGGGTATGAAAGATGTTTAGATAGTAATAAATAATAATAGATGACGTAAATTTTTAGTGGAAAATAATAATTTTACACATTTAGAAAAGATTGTACTGTGGATATTATTTGAAAAAAGGTTAAATCATGAAAGATAAAAATAAATTACCTAAGTATGTATCAATTTTTTTTGTTACATTGATTGGTTTTAATTGAAAAGTTTATTAATAATTTATTTATCAGATAAATTATATTTTTTTTGTTACATTGATTGTTCTTAAATCTTAATTGATAAGTAATAGGCAAAATATTTACAAAGTTTCGTTTTATAGCGGTGAGTCGATGACATCGCTTAATCTATGACTCACTAGCCGCCCCGCGCCGCCGCGCTTACAGCACAGATTTTGTTCGTGGTGTCTCCTCTATACGTAGTAATAATAGCTCAATGCTTATAATTAAGAATCGAAACGTTACATTTACACAATAGTGAATATAGGGCATGCAGAACCGAGTCCGGTTCCAAGTTTCTGAAACCCGGTTCCAAATCGAGCTCAGAACCGGGTAAAACCGGGTTACCCGGTTCTTTTATAATACTTCGGAAAAAATACGAAATTAAACAAAAGTAACTGTAAAAGTACCTGATGGACCTTTTATTTTACGCGGCTTGTGTCTTATTTTATTAAATTAATAAAGAAACAAAATTTCAATACTTCTTTATTTATCAGTCTTGTAAAAGTACCTTGTTATCATAATATCACATATAAACTTAAACCTTATTCATTAACTGCAAACTGTAAAGCAAAAAACCGGCCATTTTTTTTAAATGTTGTAACTTTAAAATTTATGTTTCTAGCAATTTTTCCTTTATCTGTGTTATAAGACGTTACTTTTACCAAATTTAAAGGCTCTGTGTTCATGAAAAGTACCCAGCTGTAGGTTTATTGAGTCCCATGCCACAGATTAGAGAATAGTTACTTCGTAACCCATGCGAATGTCGAAATTTGCGAAAATTTTCAGCATTCACGGCTGTATCTTTTGATGCGTGGGCTTGTAAGTTTGACTTTTTCACATAAAAGGGACCGAAGACTTGAGTATTCGATATAAATTTCAGCTTGATACCAAAAACAAAAACATGACTGGATCATTATATGAAACAGTAAAATCAACAGCTTTTCAAATTCACGACAAATCTAATAAAAATATTTCTGTAGCTTAATTTTTGTCATTTTCGAAGCCTAATTTTTGTTTTTTTGGTAGGTACAGGTAGGTACAACCGTAACAAACTTATAGCATCTAAGGTTAGACAACCAATCAGAGCCACGCTTGAGGCGTGGCACAAAAATTCGCGATGCACGTGAGTCTAACGTTGCCAGATACAATAAATTTGTTAAAATAATGCAGCAAAATATAAATAATACTTTATATTTTAATATTTTGGTCAGAACCGGGAGAACCGGGTTTCATACTTTTCAAACCCGGTTCTCAAGATCATCAAAAAACCCGGGTTTACCCGGGTTTTTCGGAACCGGGTAAACCCGGGTGCATGCCCTAAGTGAATATCGAACAAGTATAATATGTAAACAGTGCTCTCGGTATTCGCCTTGAGAGTCGCGTATTTGGGTTATACCGGTTTTCGGACGTAATCAAAGGGAAGACAGCCTGAACAGTGGTTCGCGTCGACACTCAAATTGTTTTGGCGAGGCGCGAGGCGACTAGCGAATGTGTAAATGTACCATAAGTAATAAGTATTATACAAGTAACGAAGGGTTACAACTTACAGCTACATTCACGGGTGAGTCGCTGCGCGGCCGCGTGCTGCACCGTTATGCGGCCATGTACACCGGGCTTAATGACTTGCCGCAATTCTTGCCGCACAATGCTACCAAGAATTCGCGATGCGCGGGAACCGCGATTCTAAATTTGAATTTTTTTCCATAGACAAGAATGCAGATTACGATGATAAGAACAAAATGGCGCGTCTAGACACAAATTGGGTTATCTGTTTTGACGGAGAACAGATGTTTAATTAGCATAATTACTGTGTTCACATTTTTCACCATTGATTCAAGCAAAAATGTTTTATACATTGTTTCATATCTAGATCACATTGTACACTCTACATACAAATAGCTTTATATCTTCCCAAAATATAACATAATTCTATCTTAAATGATATAAAAAATTATTCTAAGTAAAAAATATGATTAGTTAGAGAGGTTATTACATAGAATCTCTGTGGGAGAGGCGCTGGCTCGGAGTGCTGCATTAATAATAAATCACGAGCTAGTGATATAGTACCTATGCCTTAATCTAGTTAACTAAACTAAACTATGTCCATTTCTATTGATTGAGCGTTTTATTATTTTTTATTTATTTTCTTATCCTTGCTTTCATTTAACGTTGATAAGTTAATGACCTAGTTACGTAGAAAATATAAATTTGAAGTTTGAACTATCTTGATTTTACTTAATTTATTTTTAAGGCTATTTCGAAACATGCTTATATCTCTAAACTTATGCAATCCTTAATAATTAAACCCTCAGATAAAAATAAAAATCAATTTAACACCAATTAAATGCGTTCCGATTCACAGCCATTATACGCGGAACATATTGATGTAATCGTAATGTAACGTTAAAAAAAACGCACTAGAGCGGGGAAAGTGACGCGTTAAGATCGTGAAAGGTACCTACTTAGACGATAACCAGTATAGCTAGAGCCGCGCGGTAGGTTGTACCAACGAGAATTGCCAGAGCCACGACCGTAACACCAATTTGCCGGGGCTCTAACTAAAGTGGTCGCCGACTTACGACACAGCACGGAATTCGAGCTACTTTCGCGTAATCTGTGCGAACCTCTAATATGAACTGATTTGGGTGACAATTAAATATTTATTGATGTCCAAATATTTTCGTTTCTGCGTAACGTTATTTATACGCGTAATACCTGTACCCGTTATACCCAAATAAATGTATTTATATGATTTTGCAGAACCTACATTTTCGTTAACATATTTTAATGTTCTTTATTGCTTATTTAATTAACTGTTTAAGTGATAATGATTTATTCATTGAAGCCGATTATTATTGATATGTTATCTGTGGTGCAAACATCATTTAAAAAGTCTTACTTTGTGATAAAATCTAATAAGAAATACATTACATTTTCCCAAACGGTGTTGACTTGTCTATTTCTGCAATAGAAATGATCGCGATTCGAAAAAGAACCATAATCGCATTTCCTTAATTCTCTATTCAACATACCATCACATACTTGGTGGTACAGTGGCTGGATTATTTCACAAATTAACATTTTTCAACTAATCTAGAGTACTTATATCCAATTTGGTAATTTTATAGCAATTTTATCGCTCAGAAAGTCAGAACCCACATCTGCTACATGGCTATCTATATTATTTATATCCTGACACATTTTTAAATCAAACCTCAGTAGTATACTTTCTGATAAAGGTTTTATAAAGATACCTTTCATTTTGCAACAAATAAATAATTAACTAATTAATAAGCAATCAAAAACATATTACGCATTAACCAAATGTATAAGAAGTTGAGAAAACGGGTCGACTTAATGATCGACAGTGATTAAACCGCTGAACGTAAATATATTTAGGCTATGTCGTAAATACCCGTGTTTGTTTACTTACCCTCGCACATAATGAAATATACTCTGATTAACTGGCAGTAGGTAAATTAATACTGGCTTTGAATTGTTCTCACGTAATAAACGCACCTGCCTTAGATATCTTAGCCATCTTTGCGATATAGTCTTCGTAAAGGACCCACCAATCCACAAATGTCACCACCGTATTAATAAACTCGTCGTCCGATCGATCCACTCTCCGCGCTCCGGACAAAGAAATCAGATTGAAATCGCTCATCAAGTCCGTCGACGAGTTGTTCGACGGCCAGCAAATGGACAGAGTCGCTCGACTAGTCGGCCGACCGATCCAGCTGTCGCTACGTTGCTGTTTAATTTACGGTGTCGAAGATAATAGGCACTGTTAAATTTGTTGTAATGGCGCCCTTTTTTGGCGATTTTTTTTATTGACGTCTCATTGTTGCCAAGTTTGTTTGCAGTGCGGTTGATTGCTTGCTAATTTGCGGTTGTTAAATTTTAATAATTGTAGTTAAAGTCAACTTTATGACGCAAATAAACGGTGACAAGATATTTAACAATGCCTTCAAAACTAACGCGTTAAAATGTAAGTTGCGTAAACAATTTATTGATCAAGGCTGAGCTTGCTAACGGAACTAACGGAAATTTCTTTAGCCTGTATAAGTATTTCATATACCTGTGCCTTGTATCACATGTATGCCTCATACAGTAAGACTATAATACAATAAGGATTGAAGCTGAATTCCTTTAGATCTCTATCTATACACAAACTAAAGTTTAATTTTAAAATAGATTGGTTAAAGATGTTAATAATGGAAGATAAAAATTAGTTCTATTCATTATATTATTGTGATAACTTTCAAGCAATCAGTGTAAATGGCAAGACGCGTAATAAAATATGGCGGCGATGTAGAGCAGAAATTTTAAAGAAAATGTTTTTCCTTTATTTATTTTTTGTAATATACAACATTTTTTGATATATTTTAAGTTATTATCTACAATTACATCGTTAAAAGATTATAAACATTGATTGCTTTTTGGTAACACAAGAAAATTAAGTTTATGCATGGCCAATTCTTATGAACACAATCAATCGATAGTTCTAGAAAGGCTACAAAAGATGGTGGTTTCTAGAAGTTCCACATTTCAGGCAGACCCAAACCATCGAGTCAGTGAACTCAGCCAGACTGAGTCTCGTCTGGCTTACACTTGATTCAGACTGGGCGCATTACACCCACGTACTTTTTGAAGGAAACTTTAGATTGAGCTGATAACATTTTAGTAAATTATTTCGGGTTGCTGAGGAATCACACAAAAAGTAGACGTTTTGGTATTTAATGTTTACAATTTTGCTTTTAATTTTATAATAATTCGAATTTAAATCACACCAGGAAATTCCGTTAATTAAATCTATATTTTCTAAGGAGTTTTTCTTTGATTTATAGACAGCACTGACTTAAAATGTTTATAATGTTCATCCTATTTTTATTTGAGCATATCTATTATTATCTACTATTATATTACATTTGTAGCATAGCTCTAGCGCACAAAAAACATTGCGATATCGATAAGTGATTTGGATTCCTCATAATATTGCCTGTGATATGTATATCAAAACAATAAATATTATTATTTATTACATATATTAGTAAGGATTAGATAATATCTTAAATAAAGATATCTAGATAGAATTGGCGATAGCTCGACCTAATATTAACGATATAATTTTCCTGTTTAAATGAGTAACGATCCAAAAGAAATCTTATTCAACGTACGCTAATCTATTACTAAGAAAATCTATCTGCGTAAACATGGAGTACCTAAAATATACACATAGTAAATACACTCAATATATTATATAAGTGGCCTCCGCGTGGAATACTAAATTAATATTTATTCTACCAACTATTATATATTTATATTACGTTTCTTATGTTCATATGAACGTGAAATATACATAATTTATTAAGTATTAAGCAATTATAATTTTTATCAAATATACGTAAAACTTGAAATGGCGTATAAGTAGTACCTAGTTAATAATGCAAATGTGTTAATTTTCTATATTATTAATTAAAATAGCAATTAATAATATTTCGCGTGATAAAAAATGCAGAATTGGAAACTAAATCAAGGCAGTTTAAAGTTAATTTCTAAAATTTATGATATTATAAAATCGGCGGTATTGTATTGTTGATAATAATATAAGGTACCTATTCGATAAAAGGAAAATCGATAAAAACATAACGCAGAAATTCTGTTGAACATTTTCAATTTAAATGTTTCTCTAATATTCTAATTCAGTCTATGGTTACGATGTTGCTAATGTAAAAAAAATTATGATCTAATTTAATATAACAATTTCAAATTGAAATTAAGGAATTCGTAATAAAATCAACTCCGTGATATTATAATTATCGTATACAATAGTAATTTGTACGGCACATCAAACGATACATGGGAAAATAAAAAAAGCTGAAACGAAGCCTCTCAGGCGGGCTTATGCCGTGGGTTGAGTTTTCGCTGGGTCAACGACCTTTCGTTTCGTCCTCAAATAAGCCGTAGTTTCATGAATCGCTTTGCCGAAACTAATTTATTGAAAGATTATGTGATGGACGTTCAATTAAGTTTTTAATTATCTGGAATGTTCTGTGGCTTGGATCTGAAGAAAATGCTTAGGAAAATGCCTCGAATAATTGTATGTACCTACATCCTTAATAACATCAATATAGTTCCCTGATAACTATAAATAGAACAAAATGATTAGGTACATATAGGTAAACCAGAATCTGATGGCAATTAGGGAAATCAAAATTTTGAGTGTGCAACCCTAGGGAAAATGGACTGAACGATCTTGATACTTATATTTTTTATTTTGTCCTCAACATCATTAGTCACATTACATAAGTGGACAATACTGTACTTATTAATGAGATATCCACTAATATTATGTAGGTACATACTTACATGTATAATATACATATTAGTTTTATATGTAGGTATATTAGAAATATTATTATTTACACATACCTATATTTGTTTAAATCATTATCATTATCATTATGCCATGTCAAAATATGGATATAATGATACTGCAGATCAAAACTAGATTGCTTATAATTTTTTATAAAATAAAACAAAAATAAAATAAAACTATGTTTATTTTCGTAAGTATTAACAGATACACACATTATAAAGTTGACTTGGACAGCTTAGACTTGACTGATAGCCGCATTGGAAACTCCTGTAATAAGTTTTCATAAAATTATATTGTAATCAACAAAAAATATTATAGTTTCCTACTTATAATATTTTTAATTAAAAGTATCAAAACGGGTAAGTCAAATTTACCAATAAAATCTTCAAAATTGAAAATTGTTATGTTTCTGACCCTTCTTCATCGAATGTTTTTCTATACACATTGTAAACAACACCTCTTGCTTGTGATCGCAGCCGCTTTTTCGACATGTTCGAAGATTTTTTAGACAAAATCCTAAAAATTATTCATCAACTGCGAAGAAGACAAATAATTTGACAACCAATTTGATAGTTGTCAAATAAAGTTGCCACATGAAAATCTTTTATTTTATAAATATAAATATGCCATCAGATTCTGGTAGACCTATAGTAAAGTAGGTATAATATCTATCTAAAATGACATACAATTTTATATCTCTGTTATTTATCGATATTACATTTTTGTTGCGGTTAAGTTTTGCAAGTTAGAAGTTTAGTTTGAATACAATAATTTATAGCATACAGATTGAAAACGTCACGTTTATTATTTATTCAACTGATAAAAATCATAAATTGATAAAACTCGATGCTGAATGCCGAACTCTACAGTCATGACAAAAATTATGTTTCAAATACAATTGGCATGTTCTTATATTCTTTTACACATAAATCCAATAGGTAACCATTTAAAAACAGTTTTTTATTGAAAATGAATCTTGTTATTGGTTTTTGATATGGAAATATATTGCTGTTTTGTGTGATGTGAA
This sequence comes from Colias philodice, assembly GCF_061535455.1. NCBI lineage: Eukaryota > Metazoa > Arthropoda > Insecta > Lepidoptera > Pieridae > Colias > Colias philodice. Next base: position 3,449,554 of record NC_143092.1, on the reverse strand, counting down.
GTAGTACAATGTACATATAAATATTTCAGTGAAAATGGGTCATTTTGTTCGATGAGATCTCATTTTATCGAAACTTATTTTTGAAAACATGTTTTTAACACATTATTTAATGCTTATCTAGATATATTTTATCTATTTAACTCAAAAAGCTCATTCGCAGCACGCTGCACGACGAACAACATGAAAATTACTACAACATTGTAAAAATAACATTGATATTATTTTTTTCCTAATAATTCTTTGTAACGCACATTACTAGAATGTTCTAATCGTATTTACGCATCTACTCACCGGAAAAAATTCAGCATAAAGCATGCTTGACGGTACTTGCGAGCAATTTCATATGACTGAGTGATGTTACAGTGTAACGTAGGAATTAGCTAGTGCAAGCTTCTGAAGGACACTCCTAGAGTCCTAGCGTAAAGACTTTAGGAGTGTACAAAGGTACACAATTTATACTACTACACTCGATGTGGAAAAATGGATTATTATGATTAAAATAGCATTTACTTAGGGACTAGATACTAAAAATGTTTTAAATACATTAATTATTACAATGACATACTGTATTTGAGAGGGTTTGTCGATACAGTCAATATAGGTCGTAAAAAGGTTATTTTCTAACGTTTAATAAACGAGCCACTATTTAATATAAATATTGAAAAAATGTTATTGATGTAGGAATTTAATTAGTGTTTACAACGATTTGTTGCCGTTGTACAACTACCGGATATCTTTTACTATTTTTGTTATATCTATTCTAAAATTAAACAATAATATCACACCCGCTATCGCTAATCTTTTTCGATCGTCTATGCCTATTATTATGTAGATTATAATTTCTAATTCGCAAAATAATCCTAATTTATTTTTGTAGTTTTGTTAGGGTCAACGGTTTAAACTTTAAAATGCGTAAAACACTGTGTCCTTGATGCATTCAGGTGTTTTAATAAGAAAATACTCAAAACTTATTAAAAATTAATATTATTCTATATGTATTAATTACAGTGATAAATTATATAATAAAGATTAAAATACTCGTTTTGATTTATCTTTTATTGATGAAGTCTAGTTTTAGATCATCCTAAACTACCTAACCTTGGAACAAAAATATCACTATACATATTGTTCATTTGGAATTCATTACACGTACGAAAATACCCCGAGATAATTATTACATCGCTAACTCATAAAATCACCTTTTTAATTGCGTCTTTACTTTTGGTTTTTACAGTGACAGCTGACAGATGTCGTTGACTCTTGGCGTGTTCCCAGTAACATTGATCTGTGAAAATATTTATATGGGTTTTTAAGTAAAAACTCAAGCCCGGATTAGTGCAATGAAAAAAATGTATAACATTAATTATAAGGTGAAAGATTTTTAAAACATAAAGCGTTTGAAATATATGTACATACTTACCAATATCCATATTTGTTTATTAAATAGTTATATACTTACATAAGATTTTTTCCAATTATTTTTCCTTATTTATAAGTGTGGTAATTGGACGTAATTTTTTTTTGTTAAAAAAATAATATTTAAAAATATATTTTCAGTTCATTGTGTGATTAGTTCACTTCTTCACTAGTATCATCCAATTGTGTCTATGCACATAAATGCATAATTATTCATTAATATTACGAAGATTATGCATATCATCATCATAGATACAATAAATATTCTAATAACAGAGGCCACTTCAATTTTCCTTTTTGTAACCGTGACTTATTGTAACTTCATCACTAAAACCTGTATCTTTGTGTACCTGTAAACTCAGACTTGTTCGAACTAAAATGCAACACGTCCATCGGTGCCTTCGTTGTTACGCTCTTGTTAATTCCACGAACACAAAGAGTAATGTATAATGATAATCTATTAATCACACTGGAAACAAAAGGATGAGACGAAACGTATTAAAAACAATTACCGGTCCGTTAAGGTTTTACGTACGAAGTTTATTTGGCCATCGACCTATGTTATGTCCTAAAAATTGCCCTATCGTAATTAGTATGAACAGGATACGAGCATTTCCAATTTAGGCGCCTTTTATGGCGTGGGCGAACAAAAAACAGTATATTGTCCTCTATAAGCTTTGAATACTAATGGCATGTAAATATTAACGTTTTTTGATTGAATTTCAACAAATACAGCTATTCTTTAAATTGATATTTCCATTGTTTTACAATAAGCAAAGTTCGATAGCACAAAAAGTAATACTAATCTTAAAATTTTTTCGATAAATTTTGGCATAAAAATTTAACTCAATAGTTACAAAAACAGCATGTTATGAATGTTTAGTTATTTGAAAAAGTAGCCGGTTAGCCAAGCTTGTGATTTTAAACAAATTATCCATTTTATCTGACGAGTCGATAAGGACTACAAACATAGATAACATGGATTCTCAGAAGTAGAAAGGAATCCAACAATGTCATATTACATCAAGATTTTATACGAAGCCGGCCTTTTATGTTTTCTGTAAGAATGGGCAGGGTTTCTTTGTCTCTTAATGTCTTATTGAATCAGGTAACACTCATTCTTACGTAATATGGATTTGAAAATTTAAAAATGGATTTATTTTAAACATTTATTCAATTGTTTTTTTGTTTTTGAAAATTTTTGGGATTAATGACAATAAAAAAAAAAATAGTTTACCAGTTAAATAATTTGGGCAACAGTACTACAAAATTAAGGTACCTACCAATTAACTATTAATCAATAGAAAAGTATTTTACTTTCTTCATTCAATTACAAAATACTATACGTTATCGGAGTTATTGTTATTGCGTGTCACGTGTAAACTACTAAAATTAACACGTGACTCTACATATAGAGTTAAATTAATTTTAACTGATTTTTCTTTCCTTATTCAACTAGTAAAAACATTTGTTCGATGATCGATCCAGCTACTTACTAACTTCGAGAAGTACAAAAGAAGTTCTTATCGATTAAAATAAAAGCCAATTAGCGTGAAAACAAATACTAGCAACCTTTCGTAAGTTTCAGTGGAGCGAGTTAGTAAATCATTAACACATTTGAAAACGAATCGAGCTAACAGACGTAAAAAGTTGATGGGACTGTCACTTTTTTTTTCAATAATCAAGGACTGGCCGACTCAGAGCGGCGCGGCGGCTTATCGGTGCCGACCTCTCGGCTATTTTCGGAAGCGCTCGGTTGAGTCGTTCGCGCTACTATCTTTGTTCCCGCTACTTCTTCAAATCCAATATCAACAAATTGTTTTGTAATCTACTTCGTGAAGATTGTACCGTTTTGTGAAATTTAAATGCAATTGATGGATTTACATGTTTGTAAAAAGTATGATATGTGTTTTCCTTAACGTATCGGATAGGTGAATTAAATGAACGCAATTGGAAATAGTGAATATGAAGCAGCTACTCGAAATATTTTTATTGTTATAATAATTAGCAACGTTAATTCTTTGACTCACGACGGTAGCTAATAGGAGTAGAGAAACATAAAGGGGCAGATTATTACAATATACATCAAATAACGCGTGGAACTTGAAAATATTAATATGCTGATATAGATGATCGTGTAATCTATTCATTGTTGAAAAACAAACCAAGATCAGTGCGTATTGTTTGTCTTGCGGAAATTTCCAAACAAAACACACTGACACGCCTGTAAAACAAGTTTCAAGAGAATAATTTAAATATTTTATTGGCATGAATTCTGTACTGCAACAGCACTTGAAACTTGAAATGGTTTACATTTACTTTATAATTAAATTTCGTATCACCAAATCGTTTAGGTTCAAATTCATACGTTTGCCCATTTATCTGTGTTTGTAACGCTCACTATTATTTGAAATAAAACGTAACCCTTATCAATATACGTCATAAGCGATGACTATTAAATTCGGTGATAAAAGATAAGCCAAGAAAAATATCGCCCGAGTTCTGATGTTCAACCTATGGCGCTATCGGTCGTTGTCACTTGTTTACGGAGGTTTTCAACAAAAACTTTGCAATAATGATGTCATCTGAAATAAAAAATTCAGGTACCTAATTGTTTTTCCTTATGAAAATGACGATTTAAATTACCTTTAAAAATGAAAACAAAAGGTCATATAATTCACCTACCTTTTTAGTTGGTAGAGCATAATATTAATTATTTATCTATACACTTTTTTATCTAATTTCTACTCTATTTTACGAAAGCTTTCCATTTAAAGTGAAAGGGAAAATAGACGAAAGCATCGCCCTAAAATCCAAATAAAAATTCTCACATCCCTACAATTAAAATGTATTTATACGCAATAGAATTTTGAGACCGAAACCATCATCTCTATTAAAAGCATCGATTTAACGAGTGGAATGAGACTACAGAGTAAATATGGGTCGGCTTGGTTCGCGTGTAAACTCGCTCTGAGCGGACGTACGCGTTTCAAAGCAGGTAATGAATAACAATATGTGCCACGCAACTCATCACTCAGTAATTAAATTATTATATCATCCATATCATTCGCAAACTTATAATTAAACATAGTGTTCGATAGAAGAAGACTTTCCATTTTAAATTGGGTATTATATGCGCTCTACTTTTTGCAGGCTCGAGTTTAATCGCAATTACGTAATAGCCAAGAATGCAATAGACAATAGTGCCTAAACAGAGATTACAGAAACGTTTCGATCGCGGCCTGTGCGAGTGTCGCTCATGGCACGGGGCACGGGCGCAAGCCGCACGGGCCACGGAAGTCGGGGAACGGTGTTTCGGCCTTGCGGAGCGGCCGCGCGCCGAAGGTGAAAGTCTTGGCGCGCAATTATTAAACCTCGACCCAACATCCTCTTTTATTCGGGTTAAACAGTGACCGCACACGTCTCGGCTCTTAATAAAAAATACACAAGTTTTACACACCGAAGAAACTTTAGAATATATCTTCCAGCGGGCATCATTAACTAATGCGCGTTCAATAGAAAGTTGTGTTACGTGTTCGCTTAACATCACCCGCATTTTTCTAATGGATCTATTGTTTATTAATTATTCACCAACTTGTTCTCGGTAATATTTTACCTGGTTTACCCTGTGTGAACCAAACAGTGAAGTCATTCAGAAGTAGTCGAAATAATAACAGTAATCTGTATAGTTTATTATAGCTCCAAGCAATGTAGTACACCTTCACGCATGATTGAATATGGCAATTCGAGGGTCGGGCAGCTGCTTGTCAATGTTTGGCTCCCATTCAAATTAAACTCTATTGTTATACGCAACACTGATAAAATTACGCAGGCGAATCTTTTAGCACCATTACAGCATCTTGAAGCAGTTTTCCTTTAAAACACTTAGTAGATTGTTAATACATATTGATATTTGAGAGGCAATTACCATAAGCTCTACAAAAGTACTCCACGAACATAATGTGTATACGTATAACATTAAAAGAATGAGATTTAATAAACAGGTAGAAACTTTCTGTTTTTAATGTAGAGCACGTATCACAGTTACGCATGTATGACCGAACAAAGATAATTATAGAGTTGTGTACATTAATCGTGTAGAGCTGTAGACCATTTAATAACTTGTGCAGCACGCGAAATGGCCGGGTTAAAAGGTTAAATGATGAATCAAACACAGTACAAATAAAAATTATCAAAAAGGCGGATTACAGTAAGGATAATGAGGTATCCTTTGCTAGGAAGGGTCGTGGTGAGCGAGCAGTGCGCGCCCTCTTTATCACAAGTTCGTACGGCACTCGGCAGTGACGCGACGCGGCTCAGCTCAGTTTGGCGCGAGAGCCCAACGCAGAAGCACGTGTCGCTTCCCTTCAGTTATGTATCGGCTGTTTGTACAAGTGCTAAGTTGATCGTTTTATGTGATACAGCTTGTTGAGGTTGGCATTATGTTTGAACTAAGCGCTCCATTTTTGAATAGTTAACTGAACTGTGAAATTTGTTTACCATAATTTGACTTTTGTGTTTTGCACTTGGAATACGACAGGTAATTATTAAAATTAATTATGTGATTAATTGTTTTGTTTTATTTACTTTTTTGCGCATAGAAATATTTCAAGTTGAACCGCACCTGGCTTAACTATTTTCAGCTGACATTCGTAAATATTAAAATTCATAAAATTTTGGTTTAGCTAACCGTTTGGTAAATTACTTTCTCTGAGCACGAATAGTTATGACGTATTAACATTGTAAATAAGCAAGATAAGTATCAGCGCACAATAAACGGCAATATATTTATTTTTAACGTTTAATTTCAAGGAACGCAATTGTTTTTGTTATTTATTGCGACTTTTAATTAAATTTTTAAGAATATTAATTTAGCAGTCCTGTTTTTTTATATTCATTATTAAATAAGTATATGAATTAAATAGTTGTATTATTAATATATAACACTATTAAATATTAATGGCACTTATATTCTCAAATCACTAGTGTCAATTGTACCTGACTGGCCCTTTTGTCGTGATGGTGCTATCTCGCTCACTCTTAGAAACATAGAAAAAGGTAGAGTGTGTTCTCATTTCAAAATTCAGAATACGTTCACTGCGTCAACATCGTTTTTGCATTTCTTTATTAAATTTAGTTATATTAATTCCATCTATGTACTTATGTAGCTATATATTATTTTTACTTTTACTTTTGATATAGGTAATGCAATAATGTAGAGCCCATGTTAATTAAATGACTTAATAACATATTTTTTATATAATAAACCTATATCATGATGCATGTTAGTTGCTCGGAAATTAATAAATATTCTAAGGAATTTATGTGTATTATTACCACTCTACAAAAAAGGAACAAAATAAAACTTCTCGTAGATTATTATATAATTATTGAAAACACTAAACTTGAAAAAAAAAAGAAAGTAAGTAGGTAAGTAACGTAATTATCGTTATGAAAAAGTTTTATTACATAAATCTAAAATTATCATCCTTAAATGAACTTGTTAGTAACAAGAAAATGGCGGCCGATAGAGTCATATAAAATATAGAGTTATCAACTTAAAATAATATCAATTACCATTATTAGCATAAGTTATGATTTATTATACCTACTTATTTAGATAAAAGATTATGTCAATTTAATAAACTCGCTTTTGTATAAAACCAACTAATAAAATAGTAATCCAATTTACACACTCAAGTAAATGACTACGTTCATATTTATTTAGCCGGTTTTCCTCTCTTTTACCAATCTCAGTAACTCCAATCCTCTACCATTACGCATACAAATGATTCTAGTGTAATTTTTCTCATTTCTGAAAATTATAGTTAATAATAAGTTTGGCTTATCGCCAAGGGTTGTTTCTGTATTAGGAAAATAACCTTATGATATTTAGAAATAAAAAGCTTTGCGTACCTAATAATATAAAAACCTTCTTGTGAGTAAAAGAATGCCGTAACGAAGTTAATAAAGCCAGAAAAAAATATTCTACTATATACTAATCAATTTTAATTAAAAACCTAGTTACTTAACTTGAACAAAAAATGAACATTCAACTGTTACTTCCAACGTTTCAAAAACAAACTACGACTATTATTTATGTTACTAAATCATACATAAGTATCATCTGAGAATGTGATACAATTTATTACGATTTAAGTAAGGTCGATTTTTCAACAATAAATTAAGTAACATATACAGTCGATACAACGACTGCGACGGCATTATATTTCTGATTTATTCGTCTTGCAACCATTCCATTGTCTGTTGGAAAGCACTCACTTTGTTCATATCCCATAATACACCGGCAACGTACATCGCGCATTGTATGGTAATTCTGATTAGGCTTCGTGATAAATTACATGCTACATATTAGGCTTTTATAGCCGCTGTGGACAGTTATATTTTATAACGGAATGTCGTCCTGTTTAAAAGCAAACGAGAAAAAGATGTGGATAAAAAGACACTTAAATCTGTTACATTTTGCAGAACTGTTTCTCTATTCCAGGATTCGAGTTGGCTCTATGAAATTATGCTGGTTAATTTTTGAACAGTTGCAGACGTAATGACTGTGCTCAGTTATTTTACCACTTTTTTTCCTTATTGAATAAATTTTATCTTTACATATAGTAAAATTTACGGAACATAGCACAAACATTTTATTCTCAGTCAAGGCGCTACATTGTCCTCTAGATTCCGGTTTGTCCATTATTGTTGTTAAACTATTACCCTTCACATCTATTTCATTTCCTCATTGAACTCATCCTTTATTATCTGTATCAAGATATACTGGTTTGTTAATCATGATGATTTAATTAATTGTCAATTTACGTTCTTTTGCCAGCGTGACGTTAGATGCACGTGCATGATCTATTTGTGCTCCTACTGTCTTAATATAGTTTAAATTGTATAATCTGCATTGATCGTCCACTTACGGTTATTGTTCGATATCAATGTAGGTATTACACAACGCGTATTATCACAGCTTGTGATAAAGTACTTCAAATTGGCCTTGGAGGTATTGTTTTCGTTTTCATAGTAATTCTATCTGGCCGTGTAAATAAAGGACAGATGTATCTTAATTATAAACTAGTTACTAGATAATAGTTGGTATATTTAAATAACATTGGTCCTTCCTTTTAAATATTTATCAAAATATCTGTGTTTTTTGGACAATTGAGAAAAATTTGCAAGGTTATAAAACTAAAGGATAAAGCCGAGCTTTTCTGAAGGTTGCTTGCGATACATTAAATAATGTTCCACTTTATTTTTTTACCGTTTACCTTCATTCCTAGATCAATCATTTGCGCGACTCTTTAGCGGGAATGTGCTAACAGGGACCCATAATATGAGGCTTCATAAGGTTCAACCGCAAAGAAATAGCACCTAGAGAAAGTTTAATAATTCAAATTAATAGTGCATAGATGACGTCACTCGTGTTACGCATCGCTTCAACATTGCATGTGAGGTTGTGCAATGAAATCATAACGCTATATTTTATTAATAATTACTTAGATTTATTTATGGAAATGAGAGTATCACTGGTATTCGTATTGTCTGGGTGTTGGCGGAACGTATGTACACAAAAACATGTAGGTAGGTATATCTACGTCTTTGTTATTTCAAACTCGTTACTGGTTGGTCAAATTATGTTTTTGTTTAAATTTTCTTTATTCGTTTTCTTTATAACTCTTGTCGGAAAGGTGTAGAATTCTTGTTGAATTTTTTTATCCAGAAATTGTAGTCATGAGAAATTCATAAACTCGAGTAGTGAATGAAGAGTAAAAGATAATATCATTGTAGGAAGTTAGTGATTTGACATTAACAAGCTCATAAATTGGTTGAAAACAATGACGGCAACAAAAACACAGTCATCATTAATTATTGGGAAAAACTAAATGTTATCCAACGAAAATCAACATAATTTTAATTAAATTATTTTAATGAAAAATGTCTAATTAACGATTGTTTTAAATACAATGAAGTACGATTTATTGGGTCTTTCAAATTACTCCGGAAGTTTCGCCGAAAACCGATAAAGAATACATTGCTTCAACAAAATTCGGTTGCGAGGGTCGTCGGGTCGTTGTACCTCAAACCAGACTTATATTAACCACAGATTATATTTCAAATGATATCCTTGTATGTTATGTGGATCAAAGTGGGTTTGGTACGTACCTAGTTAATAGTAAAATGGTCAAGCTGGTAGCTGTGACTTAAATATTTTAGATTTTTAAGTTCTGGAATCAATGGTAAAGCATAAATTTAGTAATAAAATATATTCTTGTTATAAATACGTATCTGTGTATATTAATTTTGCTTTTAATTCAAAGACACGCCTACGTGTACTTCGACATAGGCACACTTAACTTTGGTTTGATGCTAATTTTAACTAATGAATTAATAATAATTGAAATCTTATAAAATACGCTTCTAGCAATTTCATTTCTCGAACTTAGTTATTGCTCTTTGATGTTAGTCGCAGAATGTGTTATAAAATTAATAAGTAATACCTTTGTTTAGGAGTAATTAACGCTTTTATTGGAAACAAATTTACTATAAAACAATTATGTGTATGTTAGTTTTCATTTGCTTTTTCAATTGTTAATTATGTTTTAGATTTTTTAAACGTCTAGATTTTATTTATTTATTTATTTATTTATTTATTTATATTTATAAATACTTACAGCTTCTAAATAGAGATTTTTATTAACTTGTTCCTTTTAAATTGTATTTTATTATTCGTTTACTTAAATCAGGATAAGCGCGTAAGATAATATCAGAATAGCTTTTACGTAAGCTCCATGATTGCGTCGTAACGCTAGTGATGTGTTATCATACTTGCATGATGTAATTTGCGATCCTGTAGGTAGTACAGAAGGACAAACTAATTGAAATTGTTTACTCTCAACTCATAAGAGCAGTTTCAAAGGAACGTTTCAGTGGATTCTAGGTGAATTCATTGTTCTGCGCGTTTATTAGATGTGTATCGGATGTGAAATTGATTGCACGTTTTTAAAGAGATAAAGGTAAAGCTATATTTGAATTCAATTATGTGGAACTTTGTGGCTGAAGTTGCGACTGAATTAGTGCAGGAATAACTGAGTACAACGATGTTAATAAAATGAAAGTTGTTAAAACACACTTACATAAAGGTCGCGTAAACATTCTTAAACTATTTGTAAATAAGAAGTAGATTTTTAAACATTTACATAAGATACTTATAATTATGTATCTCTTATATTTTATTTTCGTTTGTTTTTAATAAAATAAAAATGATATTAACTAATTAAAAATTCTACACCCGGAACTTACCGTTACGCCAACACGACCATTCGCTTCTGTTAAAAAACGAATCCATAGTGCATAGACTATAGAGGACTCACTCATACATTATTTATATATATTATTGTCTATGGGTTTCATGTGAGTTGCTCGTGCGAGACAGAGAAAAGAAAGTGCAGGTAGTGGTAGCTCGAGTCAAGCAAGATTTATTAGATCGTAACATGGGGTCGCCTGCTTGCCCGTCTGTCGCTTTACTCTAAAAAACTAAAACACGCCTCATGCCTCAAATATGCTAAGAATACCTCCAACCATACTTTTGTTCATTGTCATACGTTGACTAAGCTACTCCATTTTTAACAGTCGATACATCATACATGATTTACGTATGCATTTAGTTTCAATTTATAAATACTTACAGCTTCTAAATAGAGATTGAGTAAATCGCACAACAATAATTTAGAGAGTTATAAAAATATAAATTTGAGCAAAGCGGCCATTTTAAAATAAAAACACGTACAGTGTAACGTCTTTTCGATAATATGATTGTGACGGCACGTGTTCACGGAGCTAAATCTAGCTTACATCAGAACTATAAAGTTCTAGTTGTTGCCTCTGACAGCAGTTCAGTATATTGTAATTTCCAACCAATCTCCATTGAATTTCCCTCTGAATGTATGCTTTTTTTACTTTTAGACATTATTGTCTTTGCTCTGGGTCTGGTTAACAAAATTGAAAAGATCGATCCATCTATCATAGACAAAGAGAGCTTAGAGTAGATTCTATATAAAGTATAGTTAGAATACAAATTTTCCGTCCAAACAGTGAATAACTTCGATACCTTTTTCATATTATATATTTAAGCCTCCAATTCGAACTTTGGCTGAACATTTTGCATTTTGTCGTTATTAATATTAACTTTTAAATTATCCGCAGTATATATAAATACATAAATATTGAAGTAGGCTCTGTTATACTGAAAATTAATACATATTTTTGTATTTTACTAAAAGATATCGCATGCCGCTACTGCGCTGACGGCATCATAGAGAATTTTTTTAAAACCAAGCTATAGACATAGCTGTATTGATTAAGAAACTGCGACAAACTCAAGTGCATTCCATTTTAAGAGTGATGTTGCGTAATCTCTATAGTTACTTTATAGGCTATTAGATAATGTATGAACAAAAATTCTACCAAGGATTATAATTAGGGATGTAACGATACCGATACCGATACCGATATATCGGCCGATATATCGGCAAGCCGATATATCGGTATCGCCGATAATAAATCAACCGATACCGATATAAAAAAAAAAAAAAAAAAAAGTTAAAGTCTTTCTTTTCTTTTATGTTTTTGCATTGTATTCATTCATATTGTTTTATTTCGGTTTCTGTTATAGTGTTAAGGAAGAGCGGAACCTCCTGACACAAGCATTTTATTTGCTTACTAGGAGTGTTCCAATCACAAATTTGTTTATGTAAAGGAAAGAAAGAAATAATTTTGATTTTTTTTTAATTTTTAACGTGATAACGTTTTTAAAATCGTTTATGTTTATGAACATGTCACCCGACTGGTGACATGTTCATAAACTTGTGTCACACCAAAACCTCACGAGCGCGATCGCAGGTATAACGAGAGAGAGACGGACCGATCTCCCGTTTCATCTCGAGCGCTGCCACTGCATTATGTTATCACGTAAACATCTCGATCATAAACCTACTTTACAAACAACCAATTTTTAGGGTTCCGTAGCCAAAATGGCAAAAACGGAACCCTTATAGTTTCGTCATGTCCGTCTGTCCGTCTGTCCGTCTGTCCGTCTGTCACAGCCGATTTACTCGGAAACTATAAGTACTACAGTGATGAAATTTGATGGGAATATGTGTTGTATGAACCGCTACAAAAATATGACACTAAATAGTAAAAAAAAGAATTGGGGGTGGGGCCCCCCATACATGTAACTGAGGGATGAAATTTTTTTTTTCGATGTACATACCCGTGTGGGGTATCAATGGAAAGGTCTTTTAAAATGATATAAAGTTTTCTAAAAAACATTTTTCTTAAAGTGAACGGTTTTTGAGATATCAGCTCTCAAAGTCGTAAAAAGTATGTCCCCCCCCCTCTATTTTTATAACTACGGGGTATAAAATTCTAAAAAAAATAGAGGTGATGCATGCTAATTAACTCTTTCAACGATTTTTGGTTTGATCAAAGTATCTCTTATAGTTTTTGAGATAGGTTGATTTAACTGTAATTTATTATATTTGCTGCTACGGAACCCTTTGTGCGCGAGCCCGACTCGCACTTGGCCGGTTTTATTTTGATATCAAATAATTCAAAAATCCGCGCCCAATGAACGATGCGGGAGGCCGCCCGCGCGTGCGCACTTTGTTTTCTGAAAAAACTCTACCAATTATAGTAAACTTTTATGAGGTACTGATTGTATGTGTATTACTTAAAGTTTAACTGACTTCGTAAAATAATAATACTAAAATAAATGGTTTTGTTGTTTTTTGATTTGGCCTTTTTTATTTAAAAGAATACGATTAACAGTTGTCTCTGTTAAATGTTGGTAACTTTTTATGCATAATTCACTATTTATTTTTCTACCAAGCCATCGATATCGGTATCGGTATCGGTATCGCCGATACATTACTACAAATATCGGTATCGGTATCGTATCGGCAAAATCATGTATCGTTACATCCCTAATTATAATCGTATGCGTTTCCCGTTTGCGATCCATTAATTAAAAATGTTCCGCCGACTATATAGGGATTGGAGATGCTTAATGAACTAATTAACATTTAGACTAGACGGTACTAATTATTTTTTTTTTACGAAAAACAATCATTAACATTATTTTACAATCCAAATCCAGTAATGGATAAGTTTTTATCTCGTAATTTAAATCTAAAAGTAGAGTAAAAGATTTAGATTTGTTAAATCTTTTTGGATCGCTTCAATCGCTATCACAATAATTTTCTGAGAAACAACTTATGTTCATAAATTGTATATGAATCCTCTGCCAGCGATGTTCAAGATTTAAGTCAATTAATGGAAAATTACGGCACTTTATAGTTTATAGCGTGCTATACGGGTTACTTGATACTTCCGGTTTATCAACGATCCGACTTTTGTAACTTTTGATTATGACGTTATAATTCTTGATTCCTAATTTATGCAATGTTATAAGTAAATTTGTTAATACAACCACATACAACCCTCAAGGGCAAGACGTGTTTGCTCTTGACAGTTTCTTTTTTCTTTTAATTTATTATGATGCTTAATGCTGACTTCCGCTTCAACGAGCAATACCAAATATATATTATATTTATACACTTATTTGTGAGTAATAAAATTATTTTCCGTGTAATAAACGTTAGATATGCATCTTTAGGATCTGTCGTTAGCGCTTGATCCGGTTCTATTTAAATATCTGCATGAAAGCGGTCGGTGGCATTCAAATTGTTCCTAACTATTAAATTGGCGTAGTTAATCGTCAGATGTTTTCGTTTGTTTTACTGGCTCCTAGACATTGTCGTTTTAGATGTATGTCGTAAACAAATAGAACGAGTCATTGCAGTCAATATCGTTTAAATGACGGTTCACAGCTACGTCACCCGTTTCCTCCCAGCACGTACGTAGCCGTATACGAGTGACGCAATTGGCTTTTTCAATGTCTTATCTACAGTGAGGTATACTGTCAATTGCCGAGAGTTCGTCGCGCTGCGCACACGCGTCGCTCGCAGCGCTTATTTTTGTTCAATTTGTGCCTTCACACACTCACCACTGTCGAGGACGAAGTGACGAATTGCGCGCTTGCAGTGCCAGTGTTCCGAGCTTTGTTTTCACGTTTATCGCCTAATTTGTGCTCTGTTTATTAATGATGTATATGTCTGGATTTCTCATCTTCTCTCCTGAAATACCAGCGAGGTGGGTGCTATAAAAATATTTATAGGTCGCGTATTCATTTCTTGTCAGAGATCCATGATCACTCTGATTTTGAACTATATCAATCTGTATCTTATTGACCCGTTTGCGGCTCTCGGAGGCATTGTTCTTTGACCTAGTACTTGTAATTCCTCGGATTATATTAAAGTGGAATTCATTCCGTAATGCGTATCAGTAAACAATTTCAAGGACTTTATCGCTCTGCGTAATGTTTTTGTCAGGAATATAAACAAACAAACTTAGCAATACCATAGAGTCGCTTTCGTTGATGTAATTTCTATATTAATAGAGATTCGATTTAAACGTCATTCGTCTTGGGAAATAACGCGAGACTACGCAAATGAGTGCTAATGAGTTCATGTTATTGTTACAGAATGACTCCGCAAGAAGAGCGGGAGAGTGCGCGCGGCGCCGAGATCGCGGACGCCTTTGAGGACGACATGTTCGGCCCTCCGCGCACCGAACCGGCTGCGCGCCCCAAGCTCTCCATGATCTCCGCGCGCCTCCGCGCCAACGAGGAGCGCAAGCGGGTCATCGAAATATGCTCCCAGAAACTGGAGAATATCGAGGACCCCGCTCGCGATTTGCGTCGCTCAGTCTGCATCAACAACACCTACTGCCGCTTGAGCGAAGAAGCACGCAGAGAAAAGGAAGCCAGACGTCGCCGCGCGAGAGAAGAATGTGACGATTCGTGGATAGGCAAAAAAGCGCGTCGCGCCGTTGAAGACGAATGCTTAGCCCTCCTCGACGCTATCCCGGAACTGGGAGATGCGAATTTGGGGTGCGCCCAGCTCGCGCGACAGATGCCCCGACAAGACGTCCTCCTACCCCCCGGACTGCTGACAGTGTTGGACTCATGACCGCGCCGTCCGGCGCACCTACACTCTCCGCTGTGATGCCAGTGTCCGAGTGAAGTATGCTCGTGCGAGGTTACGCTCGAGTCGCTGACCGAGATACCGGACGCGTTTTGAACGAGCTCGCCCGTCGAGGCCCTCGCGTTGCGTCTCACGGCGCACCACCTGACCGCTGGACGTCGCGCTAAGGAAACGTTACCCGAACGGATTATCGTCTAGCGAATTCTTATAAGATGAGTACTTATTGTTAGCGCGTTTTTATTATTTAGTGAAAGTTGCTCAGGCGCTGCCGATGGGCGCGGTCCAATTAGTGTTCGACGATCGTTTCGTTAATCAAAGAACTGTGCTGCTATGTGACGTTGAGGTGAAGATGAAATAGTGAAGAATGGATTATTTCGGAGTTTTAGATATAAGCCATAATTAATGTTACATTATTGTACTATAAATAGTTTAATACGTATAGAATATTATAATTATGATTAAGTGATAGTGCAAAACAACTGGGAACGGTTACGCATGATTATGAACTGTACCATTGTTTAGTCCTTGCTTTTAGTATTATTGTGCTGCCTCGAGTGAGATTAAGATAATTTAGGAGGCGTTATGAGTACAAGTTTACAAAGTCAGTAGAAAATGCTTGGAACAAATAGTCGTCCGATAAACTTTGAAAGTAAAAGCTGAGTGCACTGCGCTATGAAGCGTGAGTGAGACGGCACGCATATTAAGAAACACGGTATCTCGCATCGAAGTTACGTATTTGACATGTTCGTAACAAAGGAAAAAATACTTTATATGATATGACGTGAGGTGCTCGTCGCGACCGAAGCGCGTATGTGACCTTACTCGCGTAGATAAGTAAGCCAAACGTTGGGCCAAACCTTGGATCAAATGTTGCATTTTACAAGTCTGATTCATATTAATTTTATTTAAAGTGTTTTGTTTTGCTGTACTTTATTTTATTTGTATATTTTGTTCTTAATGTTACCTTATCCATCTATGCTTGTTACCATATAGTAAAATTGGTTGTTTTCGATCATTGCGTACTTATTGTTTAGTATATTTTTACTGTATTGTGTCATTGTTAATTTATTTTAGGCGAATGATTTAGTTGAAAATGTAACGGTATTGCTAACTGATCGTTGTGCAATAGACTTGTTCGCTCGTTGTGCAATCGGATGAGGAAAGTGAAGTTAGTATTGAAATCTTAATTGTCGCAAAATATATTGGTAGAAGCCCATTTCGCCCCTCTGAATAGTAAATAGGTACCTGTGGGAGGTCGGGAGGAGCCGGGCGTGGGGTGGAGTCGGGCGGACCGTTCCCAGCACTCCTGTGATATTAGCCTAGCCTGTATGTCGTATTTGTGCTAGTACCCCATCCTTTTTTGAATCGTGCTGTGTAAAAACGCTTCAAAAAATTAATTCCTTCAATCGGCAATTTTATACGGTTGGTCCGGTTTATAATATTCGATTGTAGTGCGTTAAGACGTTTTTATCGCGTTGGATATGTAGATTTTTTGTATCGAATTTGTATAATAAGAATGCTTGTACTGTCGCCTCCAGGGTCTGGAATGGACACGAAAGTTGTGAGTTTGGAGGGAAATTATCCATCTGGGCTTAACGTGTACGGAACACGGTGAACGATGAATGCAAAACGTCAATTTAAACTTCCAGAAAGATCCGCTTGTTCAGTAGTTAATTAACATAAAAAAACGGTACCAAATGTAATTTTAAAAATCACAAACGCACATGAAATTTTTGTAAAATACTATTGTAGTTTTAAAGACTAGTTACAGATTGTCAAAATTGTATTGTTATTACATAGTATTATTGTCGTCTTTTCGTTCCTAAGTGCCTTGATTTTTTTATTATGAATAATTATTTTTAATTTATAAACGAAACAAGCATTATGTTAATTACAGGCACAGGTCATTGTCCAAATTGTAATGACTCATATTATATATGAAACAAAGCTATTGCTTTACAAATTTATAAAGAAGTAATGTAAATAAAAATCTTTAATTCTCATCCGTTTTGTTTTTTGACATCCTTTTACAGTTTGCCTCAAAAGCTACTTTTATCGCAGTAAAAGTGTAAAGTACCACATACATTGGTATTTAATTACTGATAATTGAACTTGGCGATAGAGGAAAAGAAACTATGTAAATTTGAAGGTTGCTAATAATCAGGAAAATGCAAATGGCATTGAGATGAAGAAATATTTAAATTTAATACGCGTAAATAAATCTCTTCATATGGAGGAATTAATTAAATATGAATCTATTATACCTTCGAATCTCATGAGAATTATGTCAAATTTAACAAAGCAAGTTAACATAAAATTGGCTTATATAACATTATAAAACATGTTGAAGTAACTAAATAAGTATTTCGAAAAGTGTTTTTTTCATACATTTTAGTAGTCTACAATGGAATACAATGATTTACGAAGAATCGAGTGAGCTAATATTGAGTTCTTCAATGTAATTCTCATTTTGTTAGCTGTAAATTGCCGCTGACTCGTGACTTAGACCTGATAGGTTATTAACAAACAGTCAGACATTACTCATAATAATTGCGAGTTGTGTGAAAATTTGTTCAGAACACAATATTATAATTGTATTTCTTCCTTCGATATTCGTCATGCGGTTTGATTTGTTTAAGATATTAATAAAATGTTAAATGGATTTTTGATAATAAAACTTGCAAAAGAGTTAGAAATGCAATCACTGGCTTAAATGGGGCCGAGCTACGATTTTTAACTTTTAAAGCTTATTCTAACAGACAGCTCTATGTGTTGCCAATTTAAAATTCAAATTGTCACCACGATTGATATTCATGTAAGGAGAAATAATGTTCATGATTCCAACTAGGAGAATTGTAGAGGCCTTGACTTTTTGAGCAACGAATTTTCATTTTTGCATTATAGCAAAAACTTCATTTTTTTTTACATGGGTCATTTTCTATCTTTTCTTTTTTTTAGTGAAATTATTTTTGTTACTTTAAAATAATTATTTTTGTTTCTTAAAACGCATTTCACTTCAATTTACGTAAAAATAACTTTCATAGAAGCTTACTATCGAGCCGAGTTGCTAGCGCCATCTAGTAAAGATTTAGACAAACAGAAATAATAACGATTAAAATAATTTTACTCCTACATTTGCTTTATAAAGATTTCTTAAATTATGTAGTCATTAATATTTCTGAGGTTTATTTATAAATTAACACATTAGTCATCAGTAAACCGAGCTATTATGATAGGTACCTGGTTATTTAATATGAGTAAAAATGTCCAGCGAATATATTATTACAATCTGCAATAAAATTTGCAAGTACGAACCAATCATTTTTTCATGATCTATTTATGTTCCCAAAATTCTAAAGGTAAGCTATATTATGAGATTTGAACTACGTCTAGGTACCTACTTCCCTTTTTAAAAAGTATCAAAATAAAACAGTAAGTACTTAGGTGTAAATTCATAAAAAAAGTAAAAATTTTGAGAAAAAAATATAGATAAGCTGAAAAATTCAAGGCACTTAGCAACCAAATAACGAAACAAAACCTTAAGGATAATGAGTTAAGTGAACATTTTGTAAGTGTTATCGTATTTTATAATTGTATAGCTGCTATTTTATAAATGTTTCCTGTCTTAATTTAAGGAATGTTCATATAATAAATATTGAATGAAATATTTTTTATATTTTTTTTTTTTGGTAATAATGAGGGATAGAGAGACGCCAGTTAATGTTTCTTAAAACTTTTTAATTAGATTGGCAAAGTATATACGGGTTTATAGTTTGATCTCATAACACACTTGCCGTGAAATACGCGACTTGGAATAAATTACCTACTTACCAGCAGGCCGAGATGTCAGAGAATAACGCTAAGGAATAGAAACTGCTATCGCTAATTATTGACATAAGCTTATGAATCAGTTATGATTTTTGCTTAGAAAAATTGTTACAAAAAAACGATGGCTGGCTACTTAGAGGATGTTTAATTGATACAATTTTTGCTGAACTCCATCATACTTAATAATTATTTACTTCAGGCACAATTCAGGTAATAATTCATTGCTTATAAATAATTTTCATCGAATCAATTCAGTACAAAAACTTCTAAATGGATGCAACAAAATATGTTACGCAAATATATAAATTAACACCATGTTACATTTTGATGTACCTACTTATAATGTTTTATACACTACTGAATAGATTTTGAAGAAATCAAAACAACAACAAAAAACTGTATCATAACTTAACAGTCGCTCTTTTCAGTTTCAGTGATATTCTATCAATAATACTAGGAACACTTAAATTGTCATAGACTTTTTTTGTAATAATGTTTCATGTACAAAAAGTATCAACAATGACCCATTTAAAGTAACGCACCATTAATATGCTACCACTTGAAGACAATCTTCTACGAGCAACGAGGGTGCAGCAACCTCCCAAGGGAACCTGACCTAATTCGTGCAAGCCCCGGCTTAGAAAAGATACTCATACTCGTATTATGACAACATTTCCACCTTAAAATCAACATTTATTTGGCAACTATCAAAGCTTGTACCAAAATTAAATACAGAACTTAGAATTTTCTTTCTCAATTAATTTCAAAATATGTGCGACCTACTTTGTGAAACTCCTTAAGACCTCAAAGGCTCAGGTACATTATGATAAGAGCGTGTTTCCTTTAAAGCGAAAGGCAAGCAGATTCTTTATCGGCTAAGCATACAGAGTATTCTGTGTATAATATGGAATGAAGCTGTTACCCAATTTGAGTAATTTGAGTATATAATTAGATACAGCCCACGAAGTTGATCGCGTGAAGTTTGTTAACTTGATTTTCTCTTGGAACCTTTCAGATAGCATAATATGTATATTTAATGCGTCCTTCTTAGGCTTCTTGAAGGTAAGCTATTTCACCAAATTTCATCAGTGTTCACTGGCTTCGCAGTTAGGCATAAAATCGTTGACACAATGAATATACCCTTACCTCAATGATTATCATCTGACTGTTCACATTACTTCCAAACGAAATGGATTTAGAATATATATTTTGTCATCTTGCCATAAAAAGTATTCTCTCTATATATTTATTATAAAATACCAATTTAACTCTATAAAAACCTCAGGTATATTATTAATTTAATTATAATACAAAGAGTGTAAGTATTATGTTTTTCAAATATCCCACTGAAAAGACTGACATTAAATAAAAACTTGTAATAATGACAGATTTCACTTTGGAGAGGGACATAGATCCTATGGTCCTTTAATCTTTATATATTTATGCTTAAAACGATGTCTACTAGAAAAACTGAAAAAAAAATGTTACTGAATAATAATTATTGATCTTGATTAGATTTTAAAGGATAGAAATCTGAATGTGAAACAGCATGCAATCCCACTAGTAGAACCTATGCATTAAATAATATTATATAATATACCTAATATTAATGCACGTCATGAGGAAACACGACAGCTAATCTATCAATACAAATTTAACAATTAATTCCCCGAAATAATGTCATCAACACGATTCCAAATTGAAGATTAAAACCATCCAAGATTAAAACGGAATTTCCGAAAACTATGTTCTTTGTATAGAACTTCTGTTTTGCTGTATTCTTATTATAATAAGATTATTAAATCTAAGGGGATGTTTTTTCAAGTATAAAATAATGATTTATCTTCGATTATACTAATTGTGATGATTGTGCTTTGTAGGTTAATTAAAATTACCTTATGCCTTCTTTCTTACAGTGTAAAATCTATCTCCTAAGTTAAGTCTAATGTGAAGACTTTAGGAAATAAAGGCTAGCTCTATATAGCAAAGATAACTCAACTTGTAAGTTGAGAAAATCAATAAGTAAAATAGGTATGAAATGCATCCGCTCCATAAGGGGATGGAACTATTCAATGTCCACTAAAAACAATAATAGGAAGATATATCAAACTTGTTTTCTATCAATTTAACTTCAATCGTTGTCCAACCAACCGACACAGTGTCGCTATATAAAGCGCTTGTTTCAACGTCTCTTGAATAAACTAACAAAAAGATAAAACGCGTCAAAAGTGTATTTAGTTCTACGCTTGTTCTACGTGTATCAATCTTGTTCCAATCAGATTAGAATCACTTATTTTAATTACCATAACCCGTAGCAATAAGTTAAATATGTTATGCGATTCGGAAAATCAATTTACATCGCAAACCATTAATTCACGGATCGCTCAATACTTACCGTCGACCATTATAAGTTGGTCTGTCACGGCTGAAGCCTGGTGTTACTCGTCATTGTGGAATGAATCCTGAATGGCGTATAAGGGGTCATGATTGAGTGGTGTTTAATAAAAGTAACCCTCGCGATAAATACAATGCTTTGCCAAGGGCTAGGGCTATGCCCTTATGTTGACTAAGATGCGGGGACGGGAAGGGAATAGTGGTTGCAGTCGCTCAGATATAAGTATAGTCTGTCTGTTTAAAAATAATAGCCGGTGAAACGTGCTACGTCAAATATTTCAATTTGACGTAAAACAATTCTTAAACCTTAAGTGCAGCATTTATAATGAGAACTACCTACATAACAATCAAGTAATTTATTTGAGATTACGAACGTAAGGTCATAAAAACACATTTTATCACGAATATATTTTAAATAGTGGGGATGGAACCCACACTTTCTAAAACAATAGCGTCAACCCACTGCGCCAAAACTGATTACAAAATACATAACCATCATACACAAGTACACATACGTTCTGTATAGTATTCTTTTCAACTTATTGATAATTTTCTAATGTTAAAACTACATTTCTAAAATTTTTATTTTCTGTTATTCTGATAATTTATTTAAATACATATAATTTTACAATTTAGGGATCGACACCAAGGTAAGCAAGGTAAGTCTACCTATTGTTTTAAATATTCAATAGTAACAATAACGTTATTTACTTTATATTCCAAAATTGGCCCTACAGCTGTTATAAATAACTGAATAAACTGAGCAATAGGTACAGCTTTTTGTATGTATAACGACTCTCTCTTTACCGATTTTATATCTCAAATTATCTTTGTATTTATCACAATTACTTCTGTTTCTAATTTGCCTTATTTCATCAAAACGTAAGAAACCACATCAAGGCTAATTGCAATTTTAAAACATCTAAAGGATTTAACACATACAAATTATATGATTATAAGTCTCATTAAGATAGAACGGGTTTTATAGGATAAACTTACTGTCGACCTTGGTGAAGGACATCTGAAAGGTATCAGACTATATACAGAAACAACCGAATTGCATTCAACATTGATTGTATCATATGTATTAAAGACTCAGTAAGAACGCAAAAAATGGTTTCTATTGGAACAAAGGTATCGGATTCTCGGCTTAAAAAATCATTGTTATATGGTATCGTGAACTCAGTCTTATTTCCTCCTACGTTACAAAGACTATACTACTGATTTTAATAATATTTGTTGCCCTTTTTAACACAAAAATATACAAACATTTGGTTGTGGAGAGTATTGACACAAAGTTAAAATTCAGACTTTTATGGGAAACAGGCACTTAGTGAAATATTAACCTATAATAACTATAACCTAAGCATCAGTCGTTGGGACATCTGTCCATCTTAGATTTATGACACAATACAAACATAAAAAACTACTTAAAATATTTAATACTTAACCATATTTTTCATCTAGTTGACCTCCTTTATCCTGTTGTGCTGTCGAAGCAAATAAAAAATAAGGAAAAAATTTGGAAATTATTTATACTTAAATGTGTTTTTTTTCTTTTCTAAACAACATTCACATTATATACTTCCAACCCAGGCAAATATAATAGGTAATTATTATTTTTATCCGTAAATTGTTTGCAATTAAATTTAAGTAAATTATTTTCTTCTGAATAATTTACGTAAATTAATCGAAATCTACATTATTTTAATTTAAATAATTTTCCCAGGCAACATTCGCCTCTATATACTTTTTGGCCCCTGAGTTTAATGAATGAAGTTCAATTATTATTAGCTATTTTAATTAATAAGAAATTTTAAGTTTTACTTTTTTGTCGCTTGAATACTGACATTATTGAATACATACGTAATGAAAATGCCTAGAATAAGTTGCTTCAGTCCAACTTATAATTGTTGTGCAACAATCTTAGAGCATTATTTAATGCTCTAAGGCAACAAACAATAAATTAGAAAATGCTCGAGATTAATTTTGACTTAAAACTAATATAACAGTTACCTTAATTAATTGTCCCTGAAATTCATCGAAACCCGTCCAGCTCTTAATGAACCAAGTGTTTTACCATCCCCTCAGGCTTCTACAAATTACGACTTTTCAAAATCATTAAGTATTGTCTACGAAAAAACAAAAAAATAATACACGCATTTATTATAATAAACTAATGTTAATCACTGAATTATAAATGTGAATTGAGACAGAATCGATAATAACAAAAAAAACCCTCGATCGTACAAAAAATACTTACAAAATAAGATTTTTAGCACGATTCAAGGTCCGAGCTTAAAGCCAATAATATACATAAACATATACACGTCAACATGAAAGTAAAATGTAGGCGTAGTTACGAAAAGCTGTTTCGTTTCTAGAAATATATAATCAGGTCAAGCCTTTTAATTTCAGTTGCAGTAATTTGGCTACCTGAATTTGTCATTAAAATATTTTAGAAGTTCACAAGTTCGTCTCTCTCGAGCTATCGCTAGTTTGCCTTTGAATTAGTAAAGGGAAGTACACAATTGTTATAATTACAATAGTATCACAGATAATATAAGACTATACTAAATAGTACATATTATTATGTGTTCTATGTAGCTTCATACAAACGTAAAAGACATTCAGACGAATTTTTGAATGAAAATTTTAAATGGTAATTGACTTCGTTATTGTAAAATCGAAACAATGTAGTCTCATAATTTGTTTTATACCTGTGTCGCTATATTTGTTAAATGGATCTTCTTGGTTTTGGTTTATAACTTAGTATGGACGTTACACTTTCTGGGTTCGATTCCTAGTGAACAAAATGTCCCAGTAAGTAAAGACAGATCAGAAAATACAAACAAAATAGATAGAGGTAAAATATATCGGTCATAAAGCCACGTAAGGGATGTGTAAAGGATTTTAGTTTCCACTGCATTTTCTGTAGGTATATTTCAATAAAATAGCAAATTCAAGAATAATCTTTAAACTACGATAAACTATCAATACTTTGATATCTAATTAATTTGCATCTTATAGTCGTAATCTCTACATTTTATTATCGTTATTTTCATCGATTTTAGAATTATAACGTTAATTATAATTATGAATACAAAACCTTAATTAAATTCTATAAGATTGTGGTATAAGCCTGAAATGAGACTTTAAATTATCGTAAAATAAATTCAGAGATATTTTCAATTTCCACTTAACAAGCTATCTTCGCCGCCTTAATTCGATTTTATACTCAGTCATTCCGATAAGGGGTTCGTTCCAGTAAATACGTATAAATAGTATAAACATAGGTTATTCAAAAGGTTTTAATCAACTCATTTATTAAAACAAAGTAAGTATGCATAAATTGTTGAAGTACTGTCTAGGCTATAAGTATAAAATAAGTAGATATTATGTTTTGAATAAAATGGACACTAAATTTTCCCATCACTATCACTACATACTTACATAGTATAATACAAAGTCGTTTTCTCTGTCCCTATGTCCCTATATTATATCCTTAAATCTTTAAAACTACGCAATGGATTTTGATGCGTTTTTTTTAATTGATAGAGTGATTCAAGAGGAAGGTTTTAGTATATAATTTATTAGGTTTTAGACAAAGCGGGCGAAGCCGCATGCAGTAAGCTAGTTAATTAATACATAAAATAAAGAATTTTTCACTATTTTATACAATGAGGTGTAAGTAATCTAACTGGCGGTAGGAAAAGGTAGAGCAATCATTTGTATAGTAAAAAATACCAATAGTGTTTGTTAGTGTGATCTTTTCACATAATCTGCGTGGTATTATTATTAATAAATAATTAATTATTAATGTGAGGATAAATCTGATACACAGTATGGAGATTCATTTCATATGTGGCCTTAGGCAATAGATTTAAGCCTAATACGTATTCTTATATATAAAAATGAATCGCAAAATGTGTTGGTAAGCGCATAACTCGAGAACGGCTGAACCGATTTCGATAATTCTTTTTTTATTATATTCCTTGAAGTACGAGGATGGTTCTTATGTAGAGAAAACGTAAACATGTACCACGGGTGAAGCCGGGGCGGACTGCTAGTACCAAATAAATCCGCCTTCGACCTTACTCAGTACAGTACTTTTCTTTAAATACTGAATAATTATAGCCTAGACTAATTATAATATGTTCAAAGATTTTATTTACGCATATTTAACAATAATTTGTAAATTGCGTGTTGAATCCATTAAAAAGTGTTTTATTTCGAGGCCTTTTGCTTATAATAATTATATGAGACGCTATGATATTTAAGTACTTAGTTTGTAGATTGTATTAAATCATCAAGATTATAATTTAAACAAATAATCTAGGGAAAAAGTAAATTAATGAATATTAAAAAGTAAAATAAATCATTTCAAAATATTAATTTTAATTATTTATATATTAATTGAAATTAATGCTACTTACCGATGAAAACTATGAATTCAAATATGTACTTAGATACGTAAAGTAGTTTTAAATTTTATTCGCGATTCTCTATAAAATGGACAAAATACGTTAAATCGTTTATTCATCAATCTTTTTGAGAAGGATCCATATACAATTATAAATAATATTTTATCAAGTTTACACTGTAAAACCTAATAATTAAATTATTCCTGTTTCCTTTATTCGCGATTTCTCAATTAAATATCTGATTATGTTATCCTCACGAAAATTTATGGTTCAAATTTATTAAGAAGATTCAACGTACATTTTTGGTACAGTTATTATGGGTATTTTCTTTTCCAAATTAAAACCAATTTGATCGAGACAAGTTTGAAATGCGATTCTATGATTTAAAATTTATTAATTAATAATAAACAAAAAAACTAAAAACTCGCTTAATCTCATGGAATCATTGTATTGTTACCGATTCTTGATAAGTGTACAAAGTTTGAATTAAATCTGTCCGCTAAAAATGGGTCAAAACCGAGTCTAAAGGAGTCAGTTACATATAAACATACAGGTGAAGCTAATAAAAAGCGGGTTGAGTAGAAACTAGATAAGTTTTAAATAGATAAAATAGTAGTATTAAAAAAAATAAGAATACAAAATTTCGTAAAATATATAATATAACTAATTATAATTTTAACTTTGAAGAAGATGCAAATAATAACCACTGTTTTATCTTTGTTCAGGAAAGTACGATTTTCCTGGATATGACTTATGCAGTCTTACCGCTTACGTAACTTGGCGTTAATAAAATCGTAGCTTTTATTTAACAAGTTTTATCTATTTGTCTTGGCTCTTTATACAGACCCTTTAAGTGTAAATAAATCATAATATTTTGTCATCAGTTTTTCTAGGATTTAAATATATATATATATATATATATATATATATATATATATATATATATATATATATATATATATATATATATATATATATAATTACCGGCACCTAGAAACATAGCTTGTACATTTATAATGTCTATATTAATAATATTTGTTTGTTACATGTTTGTAACTAATAATTATGTTGTTAATGTAATAATGTTGTTTTTTTTAATAATAGGTGGACAAGATTAAAAAATGTTTGGTGGAAATAAGAAATATATACTTATCTATCCATTTAAACAAGTAAGAATATTTCAGTAACTATTGCTCTACATTTTTAACCCATCGTTTTGAACACATTTAGAGTATATCTATGTATCTAATACTAAATACCAAACAAATGTTTAAACATTATCACAGATTCAATAATTCGACATTTACGATACTGAGTTACATGCAATATGTAAAATTGTGAGCTCAATCAGCGATTTACATAGAAAATATCATAATGTGTAACAAATTGCCGCAAACTCGATTTAAGCCGCAATATTATAATTGCAACTGGTTTTGCCGTCGGCGGCTGGCTCAAATATTTGTTACATACATTTTTGATCTTTATTAAAATGGATCTATTACTAACATTGCGACTTTGTTGTAGTACGATGAATATTAGTTACAATTCTTCTCTGTTTCTGTTAATTGGTTTAAGTAATAATTTCGAAAAAAAGGAGAAATATTTTATGAATAAAATGTTCATCATTGAAATTTTAAAGGAATCATCATTGAAAATATATAGTCGTGAAAAATAATAAGAAACTATCGGAATAATAAACATATCATGTTTTTCGTTCATAAATAGTAAATGTACAAATATACAAACATGTTCACAAACTTTCACATTTATAATATTAGGATTATATAACATTTTACCTACGCGGTCGAAAACCCACAAGTCGTTCTTTTTACTAAACTCTATACGCCAAGATTTCTTACGTTTCTCTATATAATCTCTATCACAGAACATATAAAACTTTTATGTGTTCTGTGATCTCTATACTTTCTTCTTTACATAAATATCGAACTTGGGACTAGGATGTAAACCTAAGTCTAATGAAGGAGGAAGATGTGTAAATTCATGTGTCTTGAGTTGACTCTACCAAAGTAATAAATAAGACTTGCACATACATATTATAATCATTCATATAATATAATTTTAAACCTATGAAATGAAACGGCACTATTTCTTTTTGATAGGTACTTTGTGAATTTATTGAAATAATGTTTATTTTCAAAGTAATGAAATTAATTAGGGCGGTAATCTATGTGGCACTAAGTACATTATTGGAGTCCATTTGACTTAACTTCTATATGACCATATTATAATTATAACTAACTTAGTTATAACACTTTTATAACAAAACTATTATTTTAACATAGCTTTGGTCTAACTA
Source organism: Colias philodice (assembly GCF_061535455.1). NCBI lineage: Eukaryota > Metazoa > Arthropoda > Insecta > Lepidoptera > Pieridae > Colias > Colias philodice. The sequence goes on along the minus strand of NC_143092.1, from coordinate 3,421,058 downwards.
CTATTTACGTATTATATAATAATAATGCGTATTTACATTCAAATATTGACGCGCATTAGAACTTCATGAGTCGTGACGTCACAAAAAGGTTTTTACTCAAGGCAAGTGCGTATAGCGCGATTCGTATCAAGAAGATACTTCAGAACCTTGACTTTTGATCATGTTAATGTTTTAATTGACTAATTTTGTATTTAACAGTTTTATATCAATACTTCCTTACCGATATTTTTTCACTATTGGCGCAATGCGACTTAGCGGAACTTATAGACGCTACTAGTTTTAAATGGCTGTGTTTATACATAACTATTTAAATACAGTAGAATATAAATGTATAAGAAAATAAGTACTGGTATTTACATTAGTTTAAAAGTAAATTAATAAATAAAAATATGGCCTTTAAATACGTTTAACGCTCTATGTACTTTTAAATATGGTGTAAGATATTAACTTCATTTAAGTTACATTATATAATAGCGTATATTTGCTTCCGTAATAGGTAATAGTTTATATTATAGTCTAACATAGACTATGTATAATCTGTCCCTGTGTTCATTTAGAGCCATTCTACCCTTTTGACTTGATTGGGTGAGAAACATTTACCAATACAAACAAAGGCTTGATTTTAAATAGTGCCTACCTACAATCTATATGTTGATTATTCAGAGTTTTATTTATGTATAAGAAAGCCTTAATTATAGAATAACACATATGGAATGTATTGTTAGGAGGCATTTGTTTAACTATCAATTGAATTTAAGCGAAAAACTGACTAATAAGTTTAAAGATTTTACACTTTAGTGCATATTAATAGTGTCCGACCGAAACTGGTTTCCAGGCCGAAACCGAAACCGAAACCGAATGTTCGGCCGTGGCTTCAGTTTCGGCCGAAACCGAAACCGAAACCGAAACTCACGTGGTCTGGTATGAAATTTCTAAAAATACTGATTTTTGGTGCATTTTACCTATTATTTTGCCTTAATTAGGGCATGAAATGAAAACACAGTATATTAAATTTGTTGTAATCATTTATTTAATATAAAATAAAAAAATAATATTTTTAAATTAATATTAATAATAACAATTTTAATTTTTATTATTTTTTAAAATTAGTCATCAGTCATCAAATTAGTTCTCAGTAAAATCGGTCATCTAAATCAAATCAGTAATTGTTACTGTTACTTTAAATACTAAGTTTTGATACTTTGAGATCTTTCTCTTTATTAAATAGTCTTTAATACTTTGGATTGGTATTTGTACTTAGAAGAATAATGAGTCTCTTTTAGGTACCTCTTATATAAAAATAATAATTATTAATTACTATTACACCCAGTTCCAATCTCATAGATAATCAAAAATTGTTTCCACCAGCGTGGGTCAACCAACGCTTTGACAGCGTCCGTCAAAGCGTTGCCGAGGAAAACGAAGTTAGGCGAGCGCAAGGCGAGCGTGAACGTGTGTGAACTAACACCTTGGCCACGGACACCGGCGGCGCGACCGACGGCGCGACGGGCGGCGCGGCAATTCGCGCGGCGCGGTAAGCATGCCACGGGCAGTTGCGTTCGCCGCCGCGACCAGTGTAGACGAGGAGACGAGATGGCTTTATCAAAGTTAGCTCGACGTTGTTTGGAGTAGCAGCTTTTTTGCTCAAGATTTAATGTTTGGAAGATATAGTGGAGTACACGAATTAAATAGAAATGGAATTCTCCGTCTGTAACAACAGACGGAGAATTCCACCAAAAATATGAAAAATATAGGCATGATGAAAAATTATGTTGCGGGTGGCTAGACTTCCAAATAGCTGGTCTAGCTAGAATTTCTGCAATAAAAGCTTCCGTCTCCATTTTCGCGAAAAAAAAACAAACTATTTTAAATTAAGTTCGCTCCGGGAGTAGTCGCCGCGTCTGCCGCTCGACTCCGTGGCCTGCGCCGTAATAACTCATACATTTGTTTCGATCGCTAGTCGTGCCGCGCGATTCGCTCGGGGAAATTCGCCGGTCGTCTCGCTGGTCGCCGCTGCGCGTGGCATGCCCAGTACATTTCCATACATTTGATTCATTCGCAAGACGCGCCGCCAGTCGCGCCGCGCGAATTTTCGCTATAGCGAATTGTCCGTGGCCAGCACGTAAGTTCACTGAACTTGCGAAATAAGTTTCGGTTTCGGCAAAAGTTTCGGCCGATTTTGGCCGAAACCGAAACTGCGGCCGAAACTTGATTTTTGGCCGAAACTCGGCCGAAACCGAAACCGAAACCGAAAGTTCGGTCGGACACTACATATTAATTAACTATGTTACTTTAAAACCGGTTCAAAAGCATATCATATGTAAAAAGTTGAGGACTTTTTTATTTAAGAAGTATTGATAGATTAATATTATAAAATAAAAGACGGACATGATCACATAAAACGAGATACACATATGTATAAATAGAAGTAAGATCGTCCAGTGGCCGAAATACGACCTTCCGATTCTACTCTCACCTGCATTCCACTGCTCGTATCGCAACACATACATACATAGATATTATATACTAATCTACATTGTCAGACGAAAACGATCATATACTTGTAGTATCTATCATCACGAAATTATGTAACTGGCAAAATAGGAAGGCAAGAATTGATGTAAAAATAAGAATCAAGGTGGATGTTTCTTACTCATAAAGTCAAAATTAGTGATCGGATCTCCATTTCAAATAGGTACAGAGATAGCTTGTTGTAATAAGCTCGTCACTAACAGTTAAAAAAAACAATAACAGTACAGTATTACATTATCTGTGATTTAAGTTCTCCGTTATATTATGACAATATTCATATAATTTCTTATTTCAAAGTAGTGTTGTACTCTACTTTGCCAATTTAAAATGCCCATACCAACCAATGGGACTGACATCAGAAGAACGTGTTCTGTAATCTTAACAGCGAATCCCTTCCTTAATCAAGTAAGCATTCACTTTGACCCTTCGTTCTGAAGTGTCGCATCAAAATGGTGACTCGAATATTGCGTAATGTTGGAGGCATTGAAGCCCACATGTGATATGGTAATCGATGGATAGATAACGTGGGGCAGATGCATTTCACATCTGTTTCACTGGTCTTTCTTTACAGATGAATAGTATGACCTTTTCTGTGTTATTAGAGGATTTTTTGTTAGTTTCCACCGAGAATCAAACTTAGGACCTCAGCTGTTCTCAGATAGTGTCCGAATGGTGAAAATTTATTAGATCTAATTATTGATTTACAGGTAAGTAGATGATTAGATATTATATGGATCAAGTGTCCATATTGACGGGCTTTTTGTAATAAGACTCTCCAAGCTCCATAGAACGTAGAAAGGTCCTAGTACACCTAAGAGAGAATACAAACCAGCATATTATTATAGAGATAGAGATGCCATGTACCTCTTTTACGGAATATTAAAAATTGATTTTATCAAAATTGAATCGAGACACAATACACCTCACCTACTTATTTTCCTCTGCAGTAAATTACATAGCAACCACAATTACAATTAACAGATACATATGTATTTTGACACTTTTATATTTTGAAAGATTTTGTAGGTGTACATGAGTTAATTCTTGGCACTGATTCCAAGAATCATTGTTTTATTAACAGACATACTTAGTTTATTGCTCTATATTTTTTGTAGCAAATACATGAAATTCCCCCACAAAATAGCCCCCACTGTTATGGTATTATATGATTATTGTTAACCGACTTCAAAAAAAAGGAGGAGGTTATTCAATTTATTAATTAGAAAAATAAGGCAAAATGTTATGCAAGTATGTATAAGAAAGAAAATATTGCTTTGTATAAATTGACCAGTAGATATTATTGGACTTGATTTGTATTTAATGTTATGACGTAAATTATGCCAGTATTAACTAATTCTTATAAGTTTAAGTTGTAGTTAATTTAAAATTATTAAATAATGTTAAATAAATTAAATAATGTTATGTTATCCTAGAGTTACGTAGTAGCTTTTTTAGTATTAGTCTATAGTTCAGTTAAAAACAGGAATATTATATTTGCTTATGTATGCGATACTTTCAACGCAAAGGCATTTTTGTCTGGGTATCGTATGACTTTGTTCTTAAAATCGACGTCCAAACTTACTTAAATTTAATAATATGCAGCTTTACGACAGTATCAAGGTGAAACAGGTTTTAAAAAATATTAATTGATACACATATCAACGAGGGCGTCGCGGGCGTATATCGAGATTTCTATTTCCTTTAATATGTACATAAAATCATAATCAGTCAATGTTTAAAATTTAGAAAACAAAATAATTTTATTATAGTTTTGTCAGTCCGTTGTAGGTTCAGGATACAAACATATAAACAACAGATAGATAAAAATTACATTTAAAATTGGTGTAGTAGTAGCGTTAGCTAAGCTTAAGTATTCTGTGGTAGTAGTTCCAAGAAAGACGCTCTAAAATCTAAATAATTCTACCATACTTCAGGAATGTTTTACAATTTTAAACATTAAACATGACTATTCTGGTAACAACAATAAATTACAACTCGTGATGATATTGAGCTTTAATAATTAATAATTCAATAATTCAATATGATATTAAAATAGTTATTTTATACTTAAAAAAAGGTTTTGATAAAAACCTTTTCCCCATTTTACTACACCAAGTTCAAAAAGCTTTCTAAGGATCTATATATCAGAAAAAATATATGCGTATATATATATATATATATATATATATATATATAATATATATGCATTATTATACTATTGACAATGTCCGGCCTATTATATACGTCTTTGATACTAAAAAAGTTGTAAGTACTCGTATACCCGACTCCCACTCATTGACTTTGCCTTTGACATTTGTTATTAATTCTGTAAGATCTTGCTAAAATTGAAACTAAAACCTTTGATATTAATATAGCACCTGTTTGTAAGAGATAACATTAAATAAATTAATTTGATTGCTGAGAGAATAAAAATGAGAAAACGCAAATATTAAAAATATTTATATTAAAAGTTAACAAATATACAAAAAATAAAAACCATTTTATAGAACTGTAAAAATATTAAAAGCTCAACTAGGTATTATAATTGAAACAAAGGAATAATACATTAGTTTTAGTAGTAATTTTTTGGAAAAGTAGAGTACGCACATTTTATTCAAATGCCATTTTGAATAAATACACATATTAAATTTCGCATTGGAATTTGCTTTTTCACAATTTGATTTTTCTTTAGCAAGTTCTCTACTAGAGTACCTAACTTCTATATTTCTATAGAAGTGGGAGTTATTCTTACTCACTGTTCTACGAAGTCAGATACTATTACGTCACTATTTAGTATTGTATTAAATCTCGTCGTAACGGAATCTAAACCATTTACCTATTAAATAATATTTCAAAAGTTATCTTCCAGGCAAATAAACTGTGGCGTATAATAATGTAGAGATAGTGCTAATTTTCGCATACATAAAACCCTAAACCGCATGTGGGTATTCGCATATATGTATGTGTATTTTAAATTCTCGTGTAATGGCATTTGTATCTATAAACTCTTCAGTTATGGCATGACCGATTAATATGATATGTATAAGTTTATTAGGTACTAGCTTTCCGCCCGCGGCTTCGCCCGCGTTTTCAGAGAAAAACCCGTTCCCGTAGGATTTCCGGGATAAAACCTATCCTATGTCCTTTCTCGGGTATCAAAATATATCTATACCAAATTACATGCAAATTGGTTCAGTAGTTCAGGCGTGATTGAGTAACAGACAGACAGACAGAGTTACTTTCGCATTTATAATATTAGTATGGATTCCTGTAGGCTCCAAACTACATATATTACAAATTTCTGATGAAGTAACGTTTGCCAGTTGGGTTAATTTATTTTAATATTGACAATAATTTTTATACTATACCGGCTCTATAAGAATTATATATTGTGTTCATTTCCTGGCACATAGAAAAACTTATTGGAGCCAAGCTAATTATTAACCTTTAGTTGTTCTAGTGTAGCAAGAAACCCCACGTATAAATCCAACGCTACAATATTATGTTACTCGATAATATATAATTTGATGCGAGAAATGCACAAAGCCAGTATTAGAGGATGATAACAGACTGGTATTAATAAACAATTATTATCTTTCATAATTGTATTGGTGTAATACCTAATTTATTGCCACGTGGACTTATTGACTTGTAATAGAAAAATATTTAATTGGGAGTTCTTCGCAACTATGTATCTGTTTACGTGTTTATGTATTTGAGTTTTGCACTTTAGCTTTAAAGGCCTGAACCGACATGGCCATAATTTGTGAATGAAGTGGTAAAATAATTGTTCTCCTTTTTTACCAAGAAAACATATTGGCGAAGGATAGGTCTTCCTTTTTTTATTTAATAATTATTATTTAAAAAATCCTGTATACAATATAAAATAGGTCCTAAAAAGTAAGTAGGTACAGTAGGTACCTACGTTATATTAATAGAGGCTAGAACTAGGTACTCTTTCTGATATCTATAACATACATACTTTCTCTTCCATAATATGTTTGATTGAGGAAATCAAATGAAAAAATAATAGTACACAAAAACAATAATATACTCGATAAACACGAGGAAGTGAAAAAAAATACATAAATTAATTAATAGAGTAAATAAAGGAACTAAACAAAAATACATTAAAATTAACGTCATTAGACATTAATGACGTAGCCGATGAATTCCAACATAATAAGACAAAATTTAATTACATTAACCGTTTATAGTGGTTTGTAAAGCATCAAGCCTTTCAAGGTTTTAACCAATATTGAATGATATAAGCGCGTCGTTTCGTACCTAGCATATACTATACATGAATACGTACCATAGTATAAAGAGAACTTATACTATGTACGTACTACATTAAAGCGTGTAGATAATTAAGGACATTCGTTTGTTTTGAAGGTGATTGAATTAAACTGCGGTGTGAGATTATATTATATGCAGATTAATTTGTACTATGGTATATTACCTAATCTAAATAAATAACTTTTTTATTACTATGCATATGTTATATAATAAAATGTGATTCATACCCTGATTAAAAGACTTTTAGCAAGCTTTTAAGCTACCAAGTACCCTTGCTGTGGTTTGGCTCCAATCTGACCTTTTACAAAGTCGGAAAAATTGTCTATGGCTAAAGAGATAAAAATAAAAAAATATAAAATACCTAGTTCAAGATTGTTTTCAATATACGGTAAAACAATTTATTAGAGAATTAGTTCATTCTAAAGTTTGGATAGTAATTAATAGATAATGTTTGTTACAGGATTCACTTAAAAAAATAACAAGTAATCAATCACTGAATTGACATTAATAATTATAATTACTTATTGAGTAAACCTTTATAATATTTTATTCTTAAATCAATCCTTTAAATATAGTTCGTAGGGTATTCGTTCTTCTGTATCTTTCAATAATGTTGCACAGTTTATATCGCGGTTATAATTACATACCTATTTTATTAATCTTTGTAATAAATAGTTCTCTCATAAATGTATGTTTCATGGCAATGCACGAAGAAGATCGCTAGTAAGAATCGTAGGAATATCAAGGATAGGTTGCAAGGGTAGGTATTATAAGTCCAAGTTAAAGCTTGGAAACACCATCTAATCTCCCACAGATATATTATCCCTTAACAATGTTTCAAAATTATGGTATTTTCACATATAAATGTATGTAATTAAATGACGCCATGTAGACGTAATACCAGCTACTCCAGCTAGTAGTAATATAAATTATACATCACGTTTATATGTAATGCAACAATTTAGATTTTGTATTAGTCCTTTTAAATTATAGCTATCGCCTATCAGCTTATAAATAGTTGCAGTTGTAATAGTGAGGAGAGCATGCTTAAGCGTGAAGCATGCTTGGTTGTGGAAAATTGAATTTGGGTCACGCTGGGAAAACCTATGGGGAAAATTGTCGTTGATTTTGAGATTTCAGATGTTATGTCAACTACCGTATGATTGATGAGTCAAATGGAAGTCTCTTCCGTCTTTTTTTGTCCAAATAAAAAAAAGTATGAAAGTACCTAGGTACTTAACTTAACATTCGAGTATATATTCTATGTCCTTAAAAATTACTAGAATAGAAGAAAACAAAAAAATACAAATGGAGCGTCGTTTTTTAAGACAGTTACCACATATTTTAGGAACATAAATAATACATTCTGTATGAATAATATTTTGTTAATTTTATATTTACACTAGGTAATTAAATATATTTATCAAATAAGTAACAAATCAATCATTTTAAACGATGATGAGGACCTTATCATATCAACAACATTTATCTAATAATAAATTAATTAGTCACAATCACAGACAATAATATTACATTGGCATTGCGATTTAGATCTAAACACAGGAGATACTTTAAATGAGAAGTCTATTTCACCCACACACATAACAAATCAATAAAAAATGTAAAAAATTCCAACATATGACGTCACGACTGAAAAGCGATAACAAAGAATATTTCCAAGTAAAGATTTGTATTTTGTACAGTTTACGGGTAAGAAAATAATGACGTAACATTACCGTACTAGCCTACGTAGAGATGATAACCCATGGATTACCCATAAATGTAGTTGTCATCATGACACCTTAGAAGCTTATCGTTCATGTATATCATTCTTAGTCATCACCTTTCAACTATTGGTCGATTGATTATAGTAAGGTGGGACTGGAATATGAATGGTGGTCGTTTATCTGCATACCTAGTTGAGAAATATGATGAAAAAGAGTTTTTATTACATAATATTATTTAAAAAAAAACATTAATATGCGTCAGAAGTGAAACTTCTTTGGCAAGATTCAAAGACACCTATATCACCTTACTCAGTGACGTGACGGTACTGCCATGACGCGACCTTGAAATTTTAGGTACTTTAAACAAAATTTTACTAAGTATGAACATCCTTTTGTTATTGGAAATTATGAAGTTTTGTATTTATTTTGCGAATTGGAGCTACTCATCAATTAGGTACTGAAGTCACCTTCAAGGACATTATCAACTTTATATTTCCATCTAAGATCGAACTCAACAGAGAGGCTCTGTTGTGGCGCTATCATATCTAGAACACTAGGGAAGAATCCAAAACCTAAGGCTTTTTTTTTTTTTTTCAAGTGGGGAAATCTTGCCTAAGATAGCCACGGCTCCCGGGGAAGGAGCCGTGGGTTATGTCGGATTCCTACCTACTAAAACCCCACCGTGTACCAACGCGCTGCTTTAGACGGGATGCGGGTACACATTCGCAATCTTCCGCATGAAGGCTATACAAGCACCTTTGTATCCAATACTAACATTAAACATTTACCAAAATTTGCTTGTTTCTGTATTTTAGAATAAAATAATATTTTCACAACAAGTCCGATATCCCAAAAGGGTCGTCTGGATAAATACGTAATAGGGAAGGTATGCAAAAACATGCCTTATAAATAATTATAAACTTTCATGGAATTATCAACTGTGCTGTAATAGATATACAAACAAATTATAATTAAATGCAATATGATTATCCGGGATATACCTACTTAGGTCATATTTTTACTTAATGATCTAAGGGGATATGTCATAAATTGATCATCGGGAATAAATTGAGATATAGATAGGTAGGTACCTACTGCCATATTAATCTCATTTTAGTTTTCAACTATTGCACTATTTTTATCGTTGAAATCCAAGAGCAAAGCTTAATTCTAAAAGTCTAACATAATCAAGTAAATGCTGTAATAAAATAAAACGCTTTCGTTCCGTCCAGATTTTCGAGGTTCAATACCTTGTAGGTATAAACACAATCGCTTGGAAATGTGTATTATAAATCAGTATCTACTGTAATAATATTATTAGGGTCCTAATCGCCCCTGCATAATGTATGATAACAATAAATTATTATAAGATGTACCCACTGCCTCGATTGAAAAAGCAATTTGCTAATAGGTTCTCAACTTCTTTGTTGTGAATTATGTAAAGATAGCCACACAAGCTCCCGACATAAAATATATAATATGATATTTACTTTAAGATATTTCAAAAGCGTAAGTTTTAATATAATTATGTTTCAGAATTTAATTCTAAGATCATAGATGCAAGATATAACCTCATGCATAGTTTTATTTTCGTTTAACAAAAATAATATTGTTGTTTGCGTTTGTGATACTAACGCCATCTCTTGAAAAATGTAATAAATTGGTATCATTTCAAAACTTGCACTTTTAAGGACTTATCGTGGATTGAGTGTTTACTATTAGATGTCGCTGTAAACTACGTCTGGAAAATATGAATATTGTAAGATGGCGCTACACCCGTTAAAAATTAATAAAATAAATAAATAAAACATAGGTAGTTCATTTGGCTCTATTTTTGCGTGATTATGTCCTACTAGGTATATCTCTTTTTTATTCTTGTTAAATATTGTATGTGTATTTTTTAATCGATTAAATACTAAATGTTTTTAGATTTCTATATTATTCACCTTATTTTTAGCTTTCTGTGTTATTGTTTAGTTATTTTTTGTGACCTGGGGGAGATGGCTGTGTAGCCATAAACGCTTTTTATGATATTGTATCTGTATTTATTGTCTATTTTGTATTTTATTCGGTAAGGTTTTCATTAATTATTTAAATAATACATCATCATCTAAGGCTAAGCTATTTTTAAAAGCTTTTAAAATTTCTAAACTCGTGTAAGTATACAAGTCCAATTGCCTAATTATTATAATCCTCTTTACAACCAATGTTTACAACTTTATTTTTATCTACTTAGGTACGTACTGCATATATTAATTAATGCTAAACAATCCATTGATTTAATTTCTTGTCGTTCGTCTGGTAGTCTGTAAGAAATTCACGGCACAAATGTGGAGCAGCCATAAGTGTAGGCAGTAGGCACCCAACATGAACATCCTCCTTCATTGACCCAAGTCCCAACGGTAGTCATGGTTACGTGGTTACATCGTGCAAGGGCGTGAAGTTACCATGACAACCGTCTAGGTCTTACATTAGTTTATTAAACTGTTCATAGATGGCGTTAAGTCTAACAAAATATCTGGACAAGCCAAGGACAAGCTTTCCTCTAGAGTCTAGACTTTTTTTCTAATATTTTTTTATGATTTTTTATTTATTTAGATGTTACTTAAGTTTCCATTATGATGAAATCTCAATGCGATTTTTTATTGTGTTTGTGTTTATAGATGTACCATAAGAAATCACTCAAATCTAAAAAAAAGTATTAAAAAACGAAAATGAAAACTACTATAACGACTTAACTTAGGTATAGGGTAACTTTTGTATATTAATATCGATATTTTATCGGTGCAGGTGGCTTTGTCTGAAATAATAATATGTGTAATCTCATTGCAAAGAATGCCCAAAACTATTATTTAAAAAACTTGAAACATTTTCTTGTAAAATTGTATCTGCTATTTGTTTGTTACTGTACATAATGTGACGATACTATAATATTACAGCCATAACTCTTAAAAAAACCTACTTACTACTTATCATGTTTCAGTTTTTTTAAGTTTTACCTATGGGCTATGACTTTATAAAAATGATCTTTCTAAAAAGTTATCAAATCATCATAAGTACCTATTATTTGATAACTTTTTTAAATTTAACTTTTTTAATATATTTTGTGTTAAATAATTCATCTGGGGGCACGGTAGTGCCCCCGCCAAGACGAGCCAAGCGAGGCGCACGGGCACTACCTACCTTTTCTCGAAGCGCTTCGACGTTTTTTTGAACCCTCATAACTTGGGTTTGGATTATGCTAGATCAACAAAATTTTCGGGATATATTGTCAATAGCGGACTTATTGAACGTATTAAGTTTTAATTACATTAGCTTTTATACTTCAGATTTTATTTATATCTAAAAAACGCTAATTTCGTCACTGACTCACTGATGATCATCAAAATTCTTAAGGTATTTCCTAATGTCCTAGAAAGCTGAAATTTTGTATGTAAGCTAGTATTAGCACATAAACAACAAAAAAATTATAAAACTTGTAACTTTCATCCCCCAACCCCTTAAACTAGGGGATGGGAGTTTGTATGAGACCTGTAATTTTAAATTAAATTTTGATGACGCTAGAGGTCTAATCTAATAATCTAAAACTTGGTTCCCCTAGATATATATATGTATAGGTACTCCTTGTTAAAAAAAATTGTTACAAACAACCTACAAAAAGAAATGAAATCCCACCAAAAACATTTTCATGTAAAATGTTGCCAAGACGAGCCCATATGATTCGCACTGTCAAAAAGTTATCAGATCTCATGTAGAGCCAAGCTTCTAACACTACACGCCCTAACTCTACAAGGCCTAACTTCACAAACACTACACCTTAGTCAAAATATGTGGCTTGGCCGTTCGTTACTACAAGAACTATTGTATAACACAAAAGTAATGAACAGTGAATAAATTTTTCACCTTACGCCGATGTGAATGTAGCGAAATGGCCAAGCCACATATTTTGACTAAGGTGTAGAGTTTGTGAAGTTAGGCCTTGTAGAGTTAGGGCGTGTAGTGTTAGAAGCTTGGCTCTACATGAGATCTGATAACTTTTTGACAGTGCGAATCATATGGGCTCGTCTTGGCAACATTTTACATGAAAATGTTTTTGGTGGGATTTTCATTTCTTGAAAAAATATGTTATATTTTTACTAACTGAATTACTCAATTCAAATCTAGAGTTAAAAAATAATTATAGAATATTTTCTGTACATTTTATACACAAGTATTTATTATAAAAATATAACATACCTATTTACATAATATATTATTTTAAAGGGATTCTGGGGTACAGAAGGCTTTCACCCAATAAAAACACCAATTTTTTTATATTTCTATTTATTGATTTAATTTGAACTTCGAACTCACAATAAAATGCAGCACAGGAAACACAAAAATATCCAAACCATTTAATATTTCTTAAAAATACGTGAAATAGTGATTAGGATTCACATAAATAAGGATCACTACGTACATCGATCGCTATTGACGAACATCCAATAATATTAAACACCGAATGGACATTAATTTTTAAATACCGACAAAAGACAGATGATTTTGAGCAAAGAGTTATGTTAGAAAAATAAGTGGTCGGTTTGTCACTTAGTATTTAGTAAAAATACAGCGGTTACGTGATGCAGGATTAAAATTACGTTACAGTGAGTTTATCTTACGTAAATGCCGAAAAGCTGGGCGTGCGCATATTCCAACCCTTCCCGTCGTGGCGCGACTCTAACGCCATCTCTTATCCGATACACCGCGCCACACAAGTTTGGGTTAAAATAGAACGCCGACGCATCTGATATGACTTCCTTATGTAGTAACGTCACTACGCCCGTAAACAAATAGAATTCGTGTATATAAATTATTAGCTTATGTAACATATAAGCTTAAATGTATATAATACTGAGGCAGAATTACATCTTAACTACGGCGTAACATTAAGTGTGGTACGTGGGAGTAGACACGAGCGCAAGCCCTTACATTAATCGGACGAATGCGATATATAATTATATTTTGCTTTATATCTATGTATCTGACGCTAAAACATCTATATAATGTATTACTTTTTGTACATCTACTTATACAATAACCATACATACACCCACTAAGCTTGACTGCTTGCCGATGCCGAGTACTCAAACAGACAAAGAAGTAAATCAATGATGGCACTGTTTGACTAGATTTTCTGTTATGTGTTCTTTTTTGCTCCTAGATGGCATTTTATTCAATTTGAGTACAAGGCTCTTAACTATCGGGAACTAAGAGTATCGTCCCGCGGGCAAACGACGTACGATAGAATAGATAGAAATAATAGTTGAAGGGGAAATACTACAGAGAATAAAGAAGTATAGGGACTTGTTCACAATAACTAGAAGTAGACTAGAAGGCTGAATAAAGCGTTCGCCCGCGCCGGCTTTGCCGCCCGTTCCTTCGCTAAGTACACAATAATTATTAAAATATATTTTCGCATTTTATTACATAAAATTCACGTTATGTTCTACCTACGTTAGAAAAGGAAAGCGGGCTTTAAGAGTAAGTAATAAGGTTCGAATTTGTACGCGGAGTTTATATACACTGCGTACCATGGACGTTTATTCGACTCGCTCAAGGGATAACATTCACCTGAGAAATGCAAGATTAAAAAGAATCAAATAAATATTGAGATCGTTGGAATGTTAGTAAAATAAGTACAAATGTTACAAGAGACAAAACGAAATGGATGTTATCTTTTGAGCCGTTGCCTCAAAACTTAATTTAAAAAACTTGCCTACAAAGTGACACTTAAAAATCTAAAACACTAGACAAAAACTTAACCCTAATCTTATAAGTTAAATAAATAAATAATTTGGTGCAAACATAAAAGTAACATAATATATAAAACAATATCACTTATAAGTATTATAATTTAAGTATTGTTTGACTGACCGCGAAATATCGCAAAATATAGGTTTACTAATCACATAAGCTTCTTATAGACACGTAAATAAATCCCTCCAGGCTTGCGGAAAGAAGATCGGACAGTATCGGCTCACACATTCATTCCATAAAGAATTAATTTATAAAGGACATAGATATAAGGGGAAGGGCTAAACCCAGAAATTGTTAGGACGCAAGCACACACCACAAGTCGTTTCGAAGTAACAGTATCTAGTTTGCAAAATAACCGCTAGATGGCGTTATTTCCAATTAAAGAAGGGGTTAAAATGCGAGTCTCGCCTCGCATTGAAACATTAGAAAGAAGAAGGAAGACAAGCCTGGCGGTGGAGTGTGGGGGGTTTACGGGGGGAGAAAATTTACTCCTTAACTTCGAAGTATTTATAAGTGGGATTTTCGTATCCGTTTATCTGCATGTTGGCGACGTGCCGCTCCTCCGGAGTGGGGGCCACAGCGCCGGTTTGTTCAACCTGGTTATTAAAACAACATAAACAATCAGTTTACAAGCAGTCATAATTAAGCATATAAAAAAGGTTGAATCCAAGATAATTATTTTATTTTTAATTAATTATATTAATTTTATACATAAAGGTATATATCAGTTACAGTGAAATTTCCCTAATTTAACGGGTTTTAATAAAATATGTTGCTATAATATGATAGTATGTACAAATAAGCGAGGGTCCCACGGCCTGCCTGGCAATAGGTTGCGTCAGGCGTTGTTGTCAGTCTATAGGCCTGTATCGACTCTACTGTAAAAAAATCTAGATATTATTTAGTAATTGAAATCTAGGTATAACGGTCACCTGCACGAATCCCTGCGCGGAGGGCGCGCGGTCGCGGCGGCGCGCGACGGCGAGCGCGACGGCGGCGGCGGCGGCCAGCGCGGCGCCGCCCACGCACAGCGCGGGGTACAGCGCGCCCGACGAGCCGCCCGGCGCTGCGCCGCGCACCGTGTAGCCCTGGGGATATGTTCCCATGTTAAGTCACTCAATGAAAATAAAATTCCATAGCATAAAAATAAAACGGGAGCCGGGTTTCGGCGAAAATTGATCGATTTTTTGTTGTTGTACTTAAAAATTTCTCATTTATACTTAAAAAAAGACGGGTTGCACTCCGGGAGTGCCGGCAGAAGTGAAAAGTTGATTATTAACGTTGAGCATGTTTGATATTTTGGAATGGTCTTACGCTTACGGTCTATATCCGTCTTACGCTTATTCGATCAGGTCCTGTGTCCTGACGCGAGTTTAAGATTTTATATCCATTACAGAAAACGTGCTCAACGCCGCTAAAGAAGTTTTCACTTCAAAAAAAACACAGTGAGACATATTGGTCCACTGTGGTGTATACTCACAGGCTGCGAGTGCTGCAGCTCGTGCTTGAGCGCGTGCGCGGGCGGCGGCGGCGCGCGCTCCTCCGCCTGCTCCAGCGCCGCGCGCAGACCCTCGCCCTCCGTCTGGAACAACACCTTCGCCAATGTGTACTAGCTCTTTTATACCGTCTGATATGAGAGGTATACTATGTCTTCTATGTCATTTAACGCCACCTTCAATGCGTACTG
Source organism: Colias philodice (assembly GCF_061535455.1). Taxonomy (NCBI): domain Eukaryota; kingdom Metazoa; phylum Arthropoda; class Insecta; order Lepidoptera; family Pieridae; genus Colias; species Colias philodice. Next base: position 3,405,017 of record NC_143092.1, on the reverse strand, counting down.
GCTCTTTTTTACCATAATATGAAAGCTTCAAAGTCATTAAACGCCAAGTCAACATTAAGTGCTTAATGCGATAAGTACCATTAAAAATTTCAACATGTATGGTAAACTTTGTACAATTCAGAGTTGGGATATAATTAACAAACTTTTGGACCTTTTTATTACTCAGGTCCTGAAATAAGAAATAAATAGTTGGTATAGAGGTAAATCCTCAAAACAAGCTATGATAATAGACGTAGTAGTAAACTGAGTGATGACAATTAGAATGAGGTACTGCGTAAGCCTTCTAGATCAAAGAATTTAATTTATCGATGCAATATTTTACAACTTGCAACTTCATTAAGTTAAACTTTTCTAGCTTCATAAGATATCCTTTAAAATTTAAAATATTTATTTCTTTAAATTTGTTAGCATTATTACCTCTCCAGTGGATCGTCGGCTCGAGGTCTCGCTGATCTCGCCAGTCTCGGTCTCGCTCTCCGGGGCCTCTGTCATGGTGCTGGTTATGATTTCCTGCAAATTACCATAATTTAATTATTGGCTAAAAATGAGGATTACGTAGAAGATATATAACGATATAACAAATACATAGATTCATAGATACATTTATCTCAAAACTGGGTACTTACCAATTGAATGCGACAGGATCCTTCAGAATTTTTAAATGTTTGAAATATATAATGTAGCACTCACAGTAGTAGTAGTCTCCTGAGTGAAGGCGCGCGTGGTGAGGTCGTGCACGGAGACGGGCGAGGGCGGGGCGGAGGGCGCGGGGGAGGGGCTGCTCGGGGCCGCGGTTGTTTCCTCGGGCTCACTGGCCTCGCTTGCCTCGTCGTCAGCTTCCTCGCTCTCCTTGACGCCGTTGGCGGTCTGGTACGTAAAGGTATAGAATGTGGTGAGTCGTCTGGTAGTAAGCGACGACTATCCTACTACATATTTAGTATATTATAAAGGCGAAAGTTTGTATGTATGGATGTATGAATGTTTGTTACTCTTTCACGTAAAAACTACTGAATGGATTTGAATGAAACTTTACCACAATATAGCTTATACATCAGAATAACACATAGGATAGGTTTTATCCCGGATATCCCACGGGAACGGGAAATATGCGGGTTTTCCTTGGCGAAGCCGCGGGCGGAAATCTAGTCGCCTATAAATATTTGCTGTGGTCTTAAGCTTTTGCAAATACCAAGTTTGTGGAATAAGGTACAAAGAAATGATCTCGTAAAACAATGTAAATTATGAGTAGACTTCTAAATGAAACCATTCATTTAACCGATTCCTTAACCACAAATTATATATTCAGTTGCACCCAATACAAAACAACGTTTTCTGTAAGACAATCTATGTAAAAGTTTTCAGCTATTTAAACTGAAAAGTAATAGCGATATGATCTGTATTAGTTAAGTCAGAAAAAGAAGTCTTTCCTTTCTTTCTACCACAGAAGAATTTTCAACTGCATATTATTTTAACCCAATCAGAGAGCAGAGCATTCAATACCTTAGCACGTTCATTCTCAATGTCCTGTCTCTGGCGAGTGCGCTGGTCCCTCTTAGCGTTGAGTTGTTCCCTTGCGGCCTGTTCCCTCTGCACCTCAGCCTCGATGCGGTCCAACAACAGTTCCTCGGCTTCAGGGGTCATCGACATCAGGGATACGGCCATGTCGTCCTTGGATTGCATTGACTGGAATGGTAAGTGGTTTTGTAATTAGTAATTTGCGCCAAACTGTGAGCAGGCGCTGGTTTTGGTAAAATGAAAGCCCACACAAAAACTTTTCATGAACTGTATTTGTTATAATTATTTTTTTATAATGCCTAGTTAATGTGTGCAACGGTGCACGTCTTATGCGAGACTGACTTCCGATCATTATTTCTATTTTACTCTCTTATGTTTTATACACAAACAATTGCCTAATAGACTGGGGTAGAAGCCTTTAAAAATAATGAAAAGATAAAAAAAATCGCAGTCGGATGAAACCCGAGGAGTTTCATGGAGTTTCATCAAACGAGAGGAAAAGGAGGGGAATATGATGAAAATAAAAGGAAAAATAAATTACGGTCAATCCGAGTTCGGGAAGTGGGAGGGGGGAGCTTTTAAGAGAAAAAAATGGTTTCTCGTGATTTCCGACAAAACTACAAGTCCTATAGAAAAAAGTTCAATCGCAAAGTTGTAAGTAATTAAAAGTTCTACAACTTTTGTATTCACAATTTTTTCACATAACCTAAAAATTTAGGTGAAAAATTCAAAAAACCAAGTTTTTGGTCTTTTATTTTTATCTACTTCAAAATTTATTTTTTTTCTACGAAATTTGGTGGAAACTTGCTTTATTATGTCCCAAATATACTGTAATTTATTTGATTGAAAATATTTATTTTTTCGCCTTATTTTGAATTAATACCAAAAAAACAACCTAATTTTCAATCGAAAAGTCACCCGTCAAAATATCAGCTTTTTTCAAAAACTTGGGGTGCCTTTTATTCATTGAAATCTCTACTTTCATATGGTGTAAAAAAAATAAACACCACTGTAGTAAATGTTCTCAGGAAATGCATACAAACAGTGTAATAATGAGCTTTTACTAAATCAGGCACTCTTCTTGAACTCTATATCTTCTCTTGTATCGGCTTTTCGGTAATATTTCAAAAGAAAAATAATTATCTGTTCTAAGTTTAATATTTTACAGCATATTCAAAAGCAAAATGATGTCGATAAAAACATTTCAGGTAGTTCGAGAAGTGTGCCTGATTTAGTAAAAGCTAATTTTCACACTGTTTGTATGCATTTCCTGAGAACATTTACTATGGTGGTGTTTATTTTTTTTACACCATATGAAAGTAGAGATTTCAATGAATAAAAGGCACTCCAAGTTTTTGAAAAAAGCTGATATTTTGACGGGTGACTTTTCGATTGAAAATTAGGTTGTTTTTTTGGTATTAATTCAAAATAAGGCGAGAAAATAAATATTTTCAAACAAAAAAAATACAGTGTATTTGGAACATAATAAAGTAAGTTTCCACCAAATTTCGTAGAAAATAAATAAATTTTGAAGTAGATAAAAATAAAAGACCAAAAACTTGGTTTTTTGAATTTTTCACCTAAATTTTGTGGTATGTGAAAAAATTGTGAATACAAAAGTTGTAGAACTTTTAATTACCTACAACTTTGCCATTAAACTTTTTTCTATAGGACTTGTAGTTTTGTCGGAAATCGAGAGAAACCATTTTTTTCTCTTAAAAGCTCCCCCCTCCCGCTTCCCGAACTCGGATTGACCGTAATTTATTTTTCCTTACATTTTTATCATATTCCCCTCCTTCTCTAATAGGTTTCATCCGACTGCGATTTTTTTTGTTTCAAAAATTATCTTCTCTAGTCTATAAACAATTTTTCTTTCAATTCAATTCTTTTAGGAAATATCTAGCAGATCCTCTTAAACTGGTCTTTTCTATTTTAGTATTTAAACAAAAGAAGATTTTCTGTGCATTTTAGAAAACAGATATCTTTGAAACTTTTACATTTAATTGAGTTTTGGAAGGTCCAGCATTACAAAATTAAAAAGAAAATTATTCTAATTCTATAAGCACTCATACCTGAACATAATCTTCAATAGCGGTTCCAATGGTGGCGTAGAGGTGTGGGCGGCGGCGGAGAGCAGACAAGGCACGTTGCAGAGCACGGTCGGCATCCTACGTGTAACAAAATATGTTCAATAAATTTAAAATTTTTCACTTTCAAAGTGGTGTTTGATTTAAAAAATCACTGCGTTGTAAGTTTTTCTAGTTCTGAATATACTCCTGAATTATTACCGAGAAATTTATTTTCATTGAATTGATTTTTCATTGACTTTTGCAGTGAATCTGTAATTTACCTCTTCCATTAGAAAAGCACAACATGAACATTATAATTATTTAAATTATCAGACCACATATTTCCTATTTGATAAGAAGTGAATTTTCTTAGAAATCATCCATGTTAACAAATTGTGTGCGTGTGTGAAAAACCCCGAACAGTCAACCAATAAATATAAATATTAAAATACCTGAAGTCTATCAGCAGCGCTGGATCTTTCAGCGGCTGCAGCCTCCCGTCCAGCGGCTGCAGCGCGGCGCCACGCGGTCAGCGCTCCGCTGCGCTCAGCGGCGAGGGCGCGGACCAAGCGCTGCAAGCACTTCTGGACGCGGTGGGCCTGTGCATGGAAGTTGTTCTAGAACATTCCTTATACCGCTTTTGTGTTTTTTAAACAAATAAATAAATCGTTTATTTGCAAGTAAACATGGTATGCATAGGTGTTAAAATACATTATTACAGCATTTTTTTTAAGATCTGGGCGTGGTGCGTGTAAATAGTTTTCCTCATGTGGAATAGCTAAAAAGCTAATTACTAAACCTCATGAAAGCGCATCATCAGCATTAAATTATAATTTTTAAAATGATTTTTGTGTTTTCAAACGTCAGATTATAATATTTAGGTTGCATGTCGTCCTTTAGTATGATGCTTAGTTTTTATGGATTTCTTTAACACACTAGAAAAACACCTTAGAAAAGTTAACAATCTAAATAATTATTTTAACAACTTACATTAGGAGGCGTATCGCGAAGAGACCGAGTATAGCAAGCGAGGGCGGTTCGGCGGCGCTGAGCGAGGTGAGCGAGCACACGCTGTTGATGTAAAGCAGCCAGACGACGGCGTTCAGCCACGCCTTCTTCTTCCAACGACTAATGAAGAAAAGCATAATATTATTATTAAGATAAAAAAAGCCTTTTAGAAAATATTTAGGATGTTAGACTCCTACTTATTATGACTGATTTGGTCACTGAAAACAGGTGTGGAAAACTTTATCAACTTTGCAAGATATTATGTTGATGTGGGTAAAATTTTGGCATCATTGTGTGTTTTTGTTTTGTGTAATTATTTTATTTCTTTCTTTACTATTTGTATCTACATTTGGTGCCAAATTAACGTATTTACATAATATGTCTATGTCTAGTTCTATGAAAAAGTTTTAGTGGATTATTTATTTTGTAGTATGATGAAATTGTACCTGAATGTTCGATTGGAATTTAGCAGTCATCCGTTGACGGAAGGTCTGGGCGGCGGCGGGGTCTGACGTCATCATCTGTTGGTAACGGTCCTCGAGCTCTGACCACTCTCGCATCACTTTGGTAATCTGTAAGGATAAATATGTTGCATATAACATTTTTTTCCGAAATTTTGATACTATTCTTTTCTATTATGATAATATCATCATCATAACAGGAATAGTTTTAACTTTTAACGTGATTAAGTGATGTTTTTTTTCTGACAAAGAAGTGTGATGATATTAAAATTCTACATAGTTCCATATTGGATCATCCATACTAATATTATAAATGCGAAAGTAACTCTGTCTGTCTGTCTGTTACTCAATCACGCCTAAACTACTGAACCAATTTTCATGAAATTTGGTATGGAGATATTTTGATACTCGAGAAAGGACATAGGCTACTTTTTATCCCGAGAAAATGACGCAATCCCGGTTTTTCATTCAAAACGCGGGCGGAAAGCTAGTAATAAATAAATCTTAAATTTTCTTACCTTCTCACGGTGGGTTTCTTCAAGACGCTGTTGGGCATCCTTGTAGCTCTGATGTTCAGTGCGAGGGTCGAAATGCGAGAAGTAAGGATCAGACGTGGCGCTGGAGGCCTGTAATAATGAATGCGCGAACATTAATCTAAAGAATAGGAGAATATTGGAGACGATTAAGCTTTTTTATCGATAAACAATTACAGACAATTATTTCAGTTCCAATTTGTTATCTCTTATATGTATATCGTTATAACTATCTCGAGTTATGATTTGAATTTTGTAAAATTATTGTCATGCAGCATTATTTATTAAATGCATTGTCTTTTTAAAAATTAATATGTACCATCGAATTGGGATGAGGTATTAATGTAGTTGATCAAGTATCCAAATAAACAAATAAATCTTAAGATTTTCGTTGAAACCTGATTGTCAGAATTACATTAGTAACAGAGGAATTTACCGTAGTAGTGGTAGTCGTGGTGGTGGTGGTAGAAGAAGTGGTAGATGGTGCAGAGGAAGATTCAGGGTGAGGCCAAGCGGAGTCATCACCGTCGGTGTAGTCATCATCCTCGGCGTCATCATCACGAGACAGATCTGCGTCTTCATCTTCATCCATGTCTGCAAATTGAACATCTAAATAAATTTTAAAATAGGTTACAGTATATTATTATGTATAGAATATTTCATTAATTAATAATAATTATTGCTCATTGTTAAAAGTTTAGATATTTCAAAATTAAATAGATCTACCGTAGTTTATAAACAAAATAAGTCTAGATATATCAATAGAGAGATATCGACGGTTCATTAAAATAATTAATTGATAAATTCAAATTCTTAGTCACTTGTAACAATTATAAAAATTTACCGTCATCAGCGTCGTCATCATCGTCGTCGTCGCTCAGATTCAGAGAGTCATCATCATCATCGGTCAAGGCATCTTCATCATCAAGCAGTTCATCATCACGCTCATCCATAGCAGCTGAGGCGGCCAACATTTCTTCAGCACCAGGGTTCACTGGTACACCGACGTCCATGGGCTTATGCATTTTCACGTTTTCTGTTCAGAATACAAAAATAAATTTTCAATTTATTTCTGGAAACTGTTTATTCTCATTTGAATATAAATCTACTTTAGATAAACATAATGCTTAAAAACAAATCGTTGCTGCTTAACTTAAAAAAACATACCTACTTATAAAATTGCATCATAAGTCATTCTATTGAATATGTGCTAGAATTAAAAAAATACCCACCCTTAAAATGTTTTGGGCAGCAGACGAATTCAACGCCAGAGAACAGGCTAATTCCACATGGCAACAGCATAGCGAAGGTGCGGAGTCTCAGTCCACGCTGGGCACAAGCTCTTCCAGCTGTCGCATTCCACCTGGAGAATTGCCAGCAGCGGCTCTGGTTGTGGATGTGGTCGAAAAGACAGCTCTCAGGCACCAGCAACGCATCCGATTGGAATGGACCTTCTGCCGCCAAATGATCTTTGCAGTTTACCAAAATTTGATGGAACATCTTATAGTTAAGTACTAAGCTAAGATATATTTCAATTATAGGAATCTTTAATGCAACATGAAAGATATGAAACAAATATAAAATAGTTATACTTTATGGGAGGATGAGATTATTTATAAACTTTAAATTTAATAAACAAAGTTTGTCTTTATTAATTAAAATCACTCTTCAAGTAAAGCAACAGTTGGATGTTGAAATTGAGACAAACAATTACTTTCGTCTTTTTTAATTCTATGAAAATTAAACCAAACAAGTAAAAATTTATGATGATAAAGAAATAGAAGATTAAAAATAGATACATACCAAGGCATCGGAAAGGCTTAACCCATCGTGTAACCTTGCACTTGGCTGCGTTCCCGGTTCCCAACTTGCACCAGTTGCTGACTTTCACGTAGTGGGAGGCCTCAACGATGTTTGTGATGTCGTGGCTTGGATATACCTGAACAAACATTGTTATTTCTCAATTCCACTGTCTTATCGCTACACTGATTATGTTACACAAATCTTCCTGAATTACACTGTTTTAAAGTCACTGAAATAAGTATAGTAATAAATCTGAGCGTATAAATTTACGTAAAATTTATACGCTCAGATTTATGCTTAAATATTTATGGATTAACGAAGCCATTAGACGAGGTGGAAATAAAACAAAAGTCGAGTGTTGAGTGACAGAAAGCTCAACTGTTTTGCGAATAAGCACGCATTTAAAAATAATTGTACAAAATTTTGTGAGTGGCTCTCAAAGTGGCAACAATAAAAATCATTTCTTTACAAAATCGCAGTTGACAAAAAGACACGCTCTACAAAACGATAAAACATTATTCCTATTTGTTATACTTAGTCCAAATAATTTCTCAGTAATATTATATTGGGTCAGTCAGTGGTCAGTGATTCTTTTTTTTTATACAGAATGATCAGCAATCATTCAATTCTTCATGACGTGTTTGTTACCTTCTTGCAATAGTCCAGTATCTCCATCTTGTCCTTCAAGCAGTTGTGGGGTTTCGTGGTAAGGTCAGGGGTCCACCGGCCAGCAGCTGACATGTACTGCGGGTGGTAGGAGGAGCCAGCTTCGCACAGCACAGCCACTTGCGGCTCAGCGCTGTTGGTCGTCTGGAACAAATAATTTGTTATGTTTAGTTTGGAATGAACAGTTAAATTAGATCTTGAATTCTGGGTTACACGGGGTATTTCCATTGACCTATTCAGGCAGTAAAGTTAAAAAAAAATATTATTATTAATGTACTTAAGTTTTCAAAAGTTCGATAAATAATTCTGCTCTATGTTTTCAAAGATTTTTGTGAAGACATATCAGATTTATTTTAAATGAAGATAAATTACATTCAATCCCATCATCAATCATCGTTAATAAGCAACAGAGCGTTAGACGAGATGATAGTTCCGTATCAGGTAGTTGCATGATCAATATCAATATAGCAAAAATGTCTGGCAAAAGTAAGACAAATAACGTCCCAATAAACGATGGTTTTCACCGTCTAGACGTCGGGAACACGCTGATATTTTCGATAAAGGCTATTGAACCTGTCTACGGATCAGTACTTATCCTCATAGTTTTTCTTATGAAGATTGAAATTCATATTTTCCAATGCAAATAAGTTTTGAGTTTACTTTCGGGAGTCTGCTGCAAATTATTTTCAAGGATCACGTGAAACTTTTAGATGTTGTTATTGTTCAAGTTTGAAGACGCATTCAACACATTTGAGTTTCTTGATTATGTTAAAACAATAAGTTTTATATGATTAAAAGCAGTCTGGAAATATTATTATTAGAAATGGCTCTGTAGCCATAAGGTCACCCATTGTGCAATTTGTTTGTATCTTATTTTATGTTATTTCTTTCAACTGATAAACTGTGCAATAAAGTATTCATTCATTCATCATCCATTCATTCATTCATTCATACAAATATTGTTGATATGATGAAACATTTTAATTTATGTTCAAAGATTAAATTAATTTTATCTCAACGAATACTTATTCATAGCACAGGAAATTTACATTATCCCTAAAGCTTGAACGAATAAAAACTTTTCTGTGGCTAGTTAAAACATAATTAAAGCTGTAATCCATAGCACTCTCATGCAGTTTTTGTCACGTTTCGTTGGCAAACAAAATGATGTGGTCTTAACTATGATCTATCTAGAATGCTTGTACCTAAATTTGTTTCGTATATTTTTTTTTATCTCGTCTAGACCTTAGATGTGTACATATCCTTTGAAAATGTATTTTTTGACAAAAAATATTTTATAAAGAAAATTTTCTTTTATGTTTTTATTAACATGCAAAACTTTGAAAATAATAGTCATTTGTACCGTGTACGGTGTAACACATAGGCTCAAGGGACGAGGAAAATCCTCATCAAAGTAAAAGGGATAGTCCTCGTATTCCTAAACTATTCGTCATGTCCAGAATTTTACGCAAAACAGGAACAATATAATCAAAACCCTCGTCCAAAAATGAAGTGGCAGTTGAAAAGCAGTAAAAACAATTTGCTGTAGTGACAGTAAACAGTTCGAGAATAGCACTCAGAATAAACAGTTGTCGTTTATTTAGGTTCGGTTACTTTGTTTGCTGCAACAAAACCTTTAATGTATCCATTTAACTACCCTTTTTATTGCGTAGAAAAACATTAAAGAGATCGGTAGAATAGTGATAGGCGCGATTTCAGCATGTGGAAATTACTTATTTCCCTTGAATTTAATTAGTGTTTTTAGTTTTAAATGCATAAAGTATTATTATACTTGCATTGGGATTTTAAAATAACTCTACTTTCAAATTACATGTAAAATCCCTAAATTTCCATGAATGTAGGGATTTTACATGTAATTGAAGATGAACTCTATACAATTCATTTCACAAAGCCTCTCAATCAACATATATAATGAAAGTTTAAAGTCATTATATTATGTATATTGCAAATGACACCCACCAGTGTACAATTTTCATGTAAATGAGAAGACCACCCACTTTTAGCCTTTCCATATAAATTACGTAAAATATCAAACTCTACGTACAATTATTCTTCAGCGGTCCAAATTTTGGGGCTCCTTTCGTTATTTCATAATAAAATCTAAAATTCCAAAGCGAAATCCTTCCTTCACACAAGTGGGCGTTAAAATCTGCTTCGAACAAGGGACGGTGTTTTTATGTGTGACAGTGACGCTCCCTATCTATTGAGTTTGAGTGTAAAAATAATTTTAGGAGGGACTTTTGTATGCTCCAACATTAATCAAGCGTATTTGCGAAAATTTAATGAAACGGATATTTGCTAAATGCTTTCAAACCCGCCAAGTAATTAATTGCTTTTTGCGACGACTCTAGTTTAGAAATTAATGCTATCTATGTTTTGAGGTTTCCTATGTTTGTCTAGTTATATAAAGTACTTTAATATTTACGCAAAAATATCATTTATTATTGTGATAGTGATTAATTTCAGTTTATTTTAAAAGTGACGGGATTTTAGATGCTTGATGTTTATTCACTTAAAGTAAACTTATTTTCCTATGCAGATTATTGATTGATATACCTAAGGTTTATATTTTTGCACGATCTTCTTCGTACTTAGATGTAAGAAAGGTTTTGTACCTTACCCTTACCTACCTTAGCGTAAGATTTCATTAAGACTGTTACGTCATTAATTCGACTGTTTATGATACTTAAAACTCCTTGAAAGTGTGAATTTTGTACTCGTAAACATGCGCTATCGCTTCGCTTCGCGTCGCAATCGAACGCGTTGCCAACTCATATAGACTAGCTTGCATCGCCACCTCGCTCGAGCCAACTTCTTGTTATTTCACAGTTAATTACAGACTTTTCACTTAGTTATTTCAATTTTCTATTTCCTTTTGGCTAATTAACTTTGAGCGCACTCGTTTTAAATTGCCAGTCGTGTTTTTGTACATCCGAACGAAATGGAGTTAATTTAATTAGGTACCTCTGTTACTTGGTAAGTTAAATAAAAGTTAATGTATTTAAATTCGTACTGCTGTTATCTTTTAGGATTTTATGGACGATGAAACAGATCTTCCTCTACAGCTTTATACATAAAAATAAAAAAAATAGCATTTAATTAACTTGTCAATGACCTACGCCAACGTTTACAGCTAATAATATTAAAGCCATACTTAATTCAATATAATACTATCTTCAGTCTTCACGTATATGAAAAAAGTACCAATATGATATAGGTAAAGGCGGCTGTAAAAAGTAAAAGTACTCTCCTCAGTCACTGAAGTCGAGCAATTCAAAGAATAGATACTCTACAGACATTCTATTTATTTCAGCATTTTGTGCTTGTCGTCATTTTCTCTGTGCAAACATTTACCACACTCAATTGGCCAATATCACTATCATAATATATTCTTATTATTCAGCTATTAATATATATTATTATATAATTAATACTATCCAGCTACATATTAGCTTACACGAGTAACCTTTAACAAACACTGACAGGCAGTTTCAATGTAATCAAATCCGTAACATCGCTAACAATTTACACATCTCATAGTTATTGTCTAAAACAGCGGAGTGAAAATTAGCGAACACTAAACCTAAGCAAGCAATTAGCTTTGAATCCCTCGTCAAGGAAACTCCTCAGGCATTAGTTATGCGGCGTTGAGGCACGTTCACAACTTGGCTCGTTAGGGAGTGACAGGAAGTTTGTCAAGTCAGCTTGAGACAGCCCTAGATGTATAGTATTTGAAGGTCAATACTCTGAATTGGATAAATAGTTCGATGAAGTGGCCGAACAATTTTAATGATATATTAGCCTTTGACATGAGATAGTAACTGAAAATTTTATCTTCAGCACACAGGAGTAGTTGGAAAAAGCTTTCCAAATGGAATACGTTTTTTGAATTGACAATTATGTATATTTTTTAACTCTATATAATATTAATAGTGTAGGTAGGTATTTATATTCTTGCTTAAACTAAGTCAAGTTACTCTAATAAGGGTGATCAGACGCACTGACGTATATAATATATGGTTCATTATACTAACTATAATTTTGTCACACTTTTATGATTAAAACTTCATCAATAAAACAATAAATCCACTATTTATTTTAGGAAAACGAACCATGAATATATCAATCCAAATTATATTCACGCAACTATTTCGACGAGGCTTAAAATATGTATTCTTTTATTTTCAGCGTCGCCACTCCCGATATCGAATACAAGTGACTCAGCAAATTGAATCTATCAATATTCGATACGAACCACGTGCTGATATAGCTTTCGATACACTTCCCTTGCGAAAATACTTATTTTGTTTCTATGTGCGATGATAACATGATTTTCCTGCGGGAAATACAAATATTAGGCAGTTGGGCTTTCTCAAGCTCTATGAGGCAAAATAAAGCTCGATCAAATTTAATTTAATAAACACTTGCTTATTTACAAGAAAATAATGCAAGAAGCAATGGAAGCGAATTGACTTGTCACTTGTTTCACCTCCCAGGTACACGAAAAACAAGGGCTATCTCTGTAAAGTGTAAACTATTAAAAAGATTGCTAGTCAGGAGCCTGTGCTACTACTTAAACCGAATGAATTTCGTAATATTTATTTCAAATTCAACAGTAAATATACCTTCCAATCCTCACGTTTAAACGACAGATGTTCCTCTAATGGCAAACCACCAGAAACCTGTCATGCGCGCCGTGAGCGTAACTAAATGCATTTGACAGGTCGAGTGGTAGGTACGAGCTTATATAAGTTTAATATTATATCTAGAGTAATATTGTAAATAGGAAAGATTTATTGGTATAATTTTAATGATTTCCGAAAATATTTAAGCATTATAACACACATGAGGAGACATTATAACATACATCATGGAGGAGAGTAAAGACCGGAAGTACTTAATGGAAACTACTGGAGGAGGCCTTTGCCAGAAGGCACACTGAGTTGAGAGGCACACTATATGGATTGTACATAAAATAAAAGCACTATGAAAATTATACAGTCATAAAAACCATTCTCATGCAGTTAAAAAGGCTAAATAAATAAATAAATAAATAAAAAGCTACATCGGTACCGAGTAATATAGGCTATTTTTTTCGAGTCAACCCTTGTGAAGGTAACAAGCGGCTAATATGACAAACGATGTGCTGCATGCCAGTTTCATATATTGCATACAATTTACATGGTCAGTAAATGCATGCATGCTATAATGTTATTATATCACGTATTTATTGTGCTTTAAATGAATATTCAATTATTATTATATAACAAGAAAGACGTGTGGCACTCGGGGACTATACCGCGGTAAAGCTATTGCATGCTATGCCTTCAAGCCATTAGCCACACCTCCGCGCCCGTCGGAGTGGGGAGCGTGAGGTTTTTCGTTACTAAATTTCTGGATTCGGTCCCCGCGCTCAAGGCCCGCGATAGAAGCTATGCAATAGCTTAATAGGCGCGCTCCGCCCAGGTTGCTTCGGGATAAAAATAAAACAAAATATAGCCTACGGCACTCAAGAATACATTATTCTTCTTTCCTTCTGTTGATAGAATTTTTCAAATCAGTCAGTTTCGTAGTCTATCAATTTTAAACAAACCAACAAATGATATTAATATAAGAGTGTAGATTACATTATTAATTTTAGTTTTCAATGGTCTTCAGGAAATTCTAGATAACTTCTTAAAAAGATATAGCAAAACTAAGAAACACGTGTATCGTAATACTAAGTAGAATCTAATAAAATTCATCATGATTTATGAATAATAAAATCTCGTCAATTAGTTCCTTAATGGTGAAAGGGGTTTTGTAATCGTCATTAATCACAGCTAGTTGATGACATCAATAAAATTACGTCTCTTTGAGATAAATTGCGATATTTAACGGCCAACTAGTCACGCAAGTCAACGGGAGAGCTATAAATTTTAGCCTATAATTAATTTACTGTGGTGTGGGAATAAGTAGGGTTAGTATTTCCCGTAAACCCAACATTTAATCACGGAGATTTTGTCGTTGGAAATTACGATCAGATGGAGAAACTAATGTGTGTTTTATATGAGCGATGCAAAAGTCTCAGGGCAATTTTTAGTTTTCTGAAATAGGGATTGAAATTCGCAATCAACGTACAGCAATCGTCCTATTTGTAAAAACATTCGATTATTTTCTACTATCTATTCCATTTAATTTACCTATATGTAATCACTGAGGAACATCTCCAACAACAAATATATGGTAAGTATACGAAGGTAAAACGAAAATAAAACTTCCATTATTTTTCCACATTCCAATATCAAACTTCTGCTCGCCTATTCAAATACAAATATGAAACCTACCAACAGGGTAATCGATATTCGATTTCCCAGTGAAAATACGTAGAAAACTCGCGCTCAAACTAAGTTCCCTCAACGGTAAGTGACAGAACATTGTCTTATCAGCTTACTAAGTGTGGCACACGTTCTCATGAGTCCTCTTTATGTAAATATATGGAGATACCTTCCACTCCACGGCTACTTGTTGTGAGAGTAACGTTGTTACATTGTCACAAGTAGGGTTGCTTGATACTAGTTTGATAACTCGTACATATATTGTAACGATAATTTCCATACACAATGGAAGGATAAACTAAAGTCTTTTTAAAAAGGTTGAGAGATGTTTTGTTAGAAAGGCATTTTTTTAAATTAATAAACAGCTAAAAAATTGTTTCTATACTCGGTATTGGAACCTTGTATATAAGTTAACACAATTCTCTCTTAACACACACGTGTATGATACAATTATATGAAAATATTTCTCGTCTTTCTCCTTGTGCTGTAAAATTTCAAACGCTATAAAAACACACAGCAAAAATGCATTAACAAAATAGCTAAGCCACGACATTGTAGCTAGTAAAACCAGGTCTTGCTTTGAAGTTTTATTACCTAGAGAGTTTGGTAAAAGCTTTAGTTTTTACAATGTAGCGGGCGACCAACAGCCCTGAATAAATAGCTACTGGTAGCCAAGTTTCGTGCTGCAGAGTACCCTCGCAGCCTTGTCGCGTCGCCGCTTTTTACTACGCTTTACAAGTTTCAAGGGGAAATTAAAATGAACACTGTGTCGCCCAGACTGTTCGGCTTTTTGTACCGTCTTTGTTGTCAATTTACATTTTTCTACTTAACGCGAGCGAAATACCAATGCGATGGATATACTGTTTCTAGTGTCACTTGTTTACGGACTCTCGCGTTGCTGTAGGGTAGGTTAGAGTCGGGAAATAGAGTGGTTATATTAAAAATTATCTATCATTGCTATAATAAAAACTGCTATGTACGGAAAAAGATGTATTTTGAAGACGTCGCTTTATTTTAATTATTTTCATACCTAGTAATTGGGATAACAACAGCTAACTTACAGTTCACGGTTATACTTAGAGGAAAATCAATAAAGACGTAACCTCAATCTGTTCCACGACACGTTTATTTTTTATTCAAGACCGTCCATACATCATTTCCGATAAAAACATCAGCGAAAGTGTGTCACCACATCCCCAAATAGTTCTTATATTTTCACACCATTCACCTATTGATTCGTGAGGTTATGATAAATTGAGAGGGAACGACTTGACGTGGGGACATTTGTCTTCCCTGAAGTAAAAAAGCCGAAGTATTTACATAATGCCTTAGCTAGTCTCAAATATTCAGACGGGACTTTAGATATTTTAAAAGCGGCCTTTGATACGTCTAGACAAGATGTTTACTGCTCTTTGGGAGTCGATAAACTTATTTTAATATAGGAGGTTATGAAATTTCTGTGTAGAACTTGGTACGGCTACTATGTAAAGATGCAAATACGAGAGCCTGTTTGAGTTACTCAAAGCTAAGTTTTGATATGATTTTGATGACTTTAGTTCACATTGTATTGAGTTAGGGTGATTTATCTCTAAGTTGAAGTTTATGTTTTGCTGAAATTCATCTTTATCACACAGAAATGCATCAGAATTAACTGCTAAGTACTTGATATACGAAGACATTATAAATATGTACCTCAAGTAATCTACGCGATATTTACAATAATCCATACTAATATTATAAATGCGAAAGTAACTCTGTCTGTCTGTCTGTTACTCAATCACGCCTTAACTACGGAACCAATTTGCATGAAATTTGCTATAGAGATATTTTGATACCCGAGAAAAGACATAGGCTACTTTTTACCCCGGGAAATAGGATAGGTTTTATCCAGGAAATCCCACGGGAACGGGAACTATGCGGGTTTTTCTTTGACTGCGCGGGCGAAGCTGCGGGTGGAAAGCTAGTTATTTATACATATACAACCCAAAATAACTTTAAGAGCTTATGATAAAAGCTTTTACGAATACAGAAAAGTATATTAAACGAGCATAAGTCGGTCACCGCTAAGAGTTAATAGACTCTTTTCATTATTGCAATCACGTTCAACATTCAAGGATTTGTCCTGAAGCTTAATTGGATTGAGGATCATAATCAGTAGGATCTCCTCGCTAAGGAAAACAAGAAGGGGAGAAAATTTATTGTAAAATTTATAAAGCTTATAGGATTTTTGTAGAGATATATTGCCTGTTGTACTTATAATCAATCGTTATAAATGCCACTATATTTCGTCGAGCGAATTTTCTATTAGCGATTTATTTATTCAATTATTCACAAATTTCAAATGTTTTATTACTTTATTTTCTGTACCTACTAACTTTGTTATAGGCAGGGATGCATCTTTTATTTGCATACTTGACAATAAACGTGTACATACATAGCTACAACCTTTAGAAAATTTAAAAAAGTCCGAACAAGAAAGATGAATTATCTCTTAGAATAGTGAAATTCTTGCCTACATATAATAATATGTACTATCGCCAATTTCCAGTAAAATACAAAAATAAAACGATGTATCAGTTACGTTTCAACGGTTTATTCGGATGGAATATTTAATTCTGAATTATAAATTAGAATTATTGAGCCATAAGTAATTACTTGAAAGTATATATTTCTCCGACAAAGAACTAAAAATCTCATATAAAATAAGCCCTTGATATAGAGATACGACCTTCCACTTATTTGACAGACTGAATCGACGGATATTACCTGTCTTTCGATTAAGCGAAGGGAGATACTCTCATGATTTCTGTTTATTTTATGAGTTTGACAGGCTGGATATTGAATAATGTGAATGATTTAATAACAAGGCATAAGAGAGAACTGTTCATTATGTATTTATACTTAATACGTATAGAAAATATATCTTATTCACTTAATTTTACCTTCTATGTTGTAACTTAAAACAAAATACGTATATTATATTAAAAAAAGACGTGTGGCACTCGGGGACTGCCGTCGGAGTGGGGAGCGTGAGGTTTTTTCGTTACGGAATGTCTCGATTCAGTCCCCGCGCTCAAGGCCCGCGATAGAAGCTATGCAATAGCTTAAAATATACTTTTATTATAACTACACACCTATTAAATTTTTATTTCATCATGTAAGTGTATTAAAGTCTATAATTTTCTCCAAATTTACCGCCAAAATTAAAAGATAATATAAATAGAGCGGCGCGGCGCCGTATATTAACTTGTATTATGCATAGCGTAATGAAGCTTTTGCCTAAATCACGCGAAACTACAATTTTCTTTATAAAAAATTATTCAATTAAGACTAAGCTTTTAAGATTGGAGATTGTAGCTGTGATTAAGGCTGTAGATTGTGTGCCAAACGCAAATAAATATTACAATTATTAATTATTTAACACCTTAAGTTTAGGGCAATTAGACCAAATAATTAAATTAATTAAAGTGCACAATCACATGAATAAAGTACTATAATTGTTATTAACACTTATTAAACGCAATAATAAAAGTTTGAAGTTTTTAAGGGCCCAAAACATTTCATAACGTCATGATCAATTTAAAAATAAACGCAAATGGGTAATAGATGCTATAATAATCAGTAGAAGTAGAAGCTATTTCAGAATTGCGTTGATTTATTCCTTTTCACAGTAACAGTCATGTCACATGTGCTACAGTGGACAATCTCTTAGAAACGTATTTTAATTACCTACTAAGGATTCACATAAATGCTAAGCCCTGTGACGTCATTCACATAATACTGTTACGTGTAGTGTAACATGTATCTTTGCGATGTTATTTAAGAAAATAAACACGAAACTAATGAAATGAAACTAGAAAATATGTATGCAATTGTACATAAACAGTAAAATAGTAAGAGGTAAATATAAAACATAAATTGGATAATTGCATCTCTAGTTTGCACTTAAATATGTCTAGACATTTTAATAAGCCATGTACACAACACAGTTCAGTAAGTGTAAGATAAATACAGACCTCTACCAGACAGAAGTTTAGGTATACTTTTGTATTAAAAAACTATGAAAGAACATTTTTATTTCTCAACCAAAATTATTCTAAAGTAAGGGACAATATCCATTACCTTTAAAAATTCAGCATTTATAATATTAAGTAGGATTTATTACCAAGGGTCGACTTACGCTTAAATGATAGCAAATTTGATCAAGTGCTCCTATCATAGTGCTATTAGGTTATATTGAAGTGTAATTATTGGAAAACGGATGGAAGCCACGGTAATTGAGTTTTGCGGACAATGTTCCATTATACACTGTAAAATTGTTTAATGAAATTGAAAAAGCATTTGCTGTGTTATAATAACACGCGCTTGAACCCAGAACCTTTTACCAACATTACCCTTTGTTATTTTTTCAAAACTTATTAAATATTATAGGTATTCTTAAATTTTCTTAAAATGTCGGTAAGTATCCGATCTTCAAAATAAATGCCATGGGTTAAGAGCAACCTTCATCCCAGCATATAATTATTTTACCTTCTGGACAATCGAGTATTATTCAAGTAACATAGGACTATAATATCACGAAGGCCTTTTGCGTATTTGTATTCATACTAGCGGTCCGCCCCGGCTTCGCCCGTGGTACATATGAAAAATAGATGTTGGCCGATTCTCAGACTTACCCGATATGCACAGAAAATTTCATGAGAATCGGTTCACCCGTTTCGGAGGAGTATGCAGACTAACATTGTGACACGAGAATTTTATATATATTCATATATACAGAAAAGTCTAGAAATAATGAAAACATCAAGAGAATACTTAACACCTGAAGCTAGCAAGCACTTTAGACACACATTAACAAAGTGAAATGTTATTACCTAATTGTTTTATGTCTTGTTTTCGCTGTTCAATTGATATATTCAAAGTTCACTAAACGCTGTAAAAGCTATTAAGCGGTAAGTTAGGTCATTAAAGTCTAGACCGAATCATTAGTCTAGAAATCCGTAGAGAATAGGTCATACAATGTGCTTTGAATGCGTGCTTAGCTTCAGTGCATAATAACACAAGTTTTATTGTTTTATCACTCTACAGTCTACACATTAGTGTATTTAATTGGATAATTACACTAGCATACTTAAATGAATAGGGTACTTGCTAATACAACTGATCTTTATTCATAAGTAACAAGATTATTATTAAAAAAACAAAATACCCGACTGCACACTAAATAAAGGGAAATTTAGAAAAAATATTATTATGTCTTTATCCCGTGGGACTTTTAGGATAAAATGTATCCTATGACACTCCCGTAATCAAGACAAATCTAACGATACCTCATACATCAAAACCCATCAAGCCGTTTAGGCTACAGGTGGTCACAAAGGAAAAGACATACATACATACTTATATACACTCGAAAAACATTACCCTCCTTCTTTGGCAGTCGGGTAATAAAATATGTAGTAATCAACACGACAGCACACTTTTTGTTCAAATATAACCTAACAAGGTTTACATTATTATGAAAAACTGGAAATCACACTAATTATGGTCGTGAGTCATATAATCATTGATAGAGTTGTACTGCTGCCTCATCTTTTATTACTTTACTTTTACCCTTTAAATTTAAATATCTACACAATTTAAATGAAAATCTGTATTCGCTTCGTTATCCTATATCTAAATTTGTAAAATAACTCCGGTATGAATTTCATGCCTGTATAAATATTTTGAAATAACGCAACACCAATAAACGTATTGCTTTTTCATGAATTTTATTTGCATAGTGACCAAGTCGAATGTTAGATTTTTTCTATTCCTTTTTTATTCTGAAATAGCAATTACTCTACTTGTTTTAAAAGAGCAATTAGCAAAAGAGCAAATGAATATCGACACAAAAGCAAATTAAAATACTAATATCTCATTTATCAAGTACGAAGATAACCTTTCACTATAAAGTGGCCTATCCAAAGCAATTATCCAATAAAGTTCTCCATTAGCCTCCTTAACATAGCGTAAATTAATTTCTCATCCATACATTACGCGTTTAACCTTTCAATGGTGCACAGATAATTAATTAATATCGATAGAATGGCCCTGACATCCCTACTAGTGTATTTGTGCGTGAGTATTGATTTTATATGCGCGCGCAGCGAGGGAGGGTACCTACTGCCAGTCGGATTTCGATTTTTATAGGGCCCGAATCCGGAGCTTATGTCAGCTATAACTTCTTAATAACTTATATAATTGTTGACACGTTGTTTTTCTAAGGTCACTTTCATTTATCATATCTTGAAAGTTCTTGGGATGTTATGGACACAGTTATGGATGTATCGATTGACATCTGATTTTGTTGTAGGATTTTTTTGTCAAAGTAAGCATTTATTTTCTTCTTAATATTTCTTTTTGGTCTGGAACTGATCGTGTCGAAAGAAAAGATTGGCAGGTAGAGGCAACCTCAGCCTTCGTTGTTTGTTAGATTTTCTTATAGAGAAAGGTTAATTGAGCTGTCTTCTCTAAAAGGTAATAGTCTAAGAGTAAAGGTTGAATTTTAAATGTCAAAAGGTCATCTCAGGTACTTTGTCAAAATAATATATTATGAAGCAAATAATAATAAAATGTTTTTTCAGGAAAATTTTCTGCTTAAGTATTTGAACATGAATAGCAGTGTTACAATGCTATAAATAGAATTTTCTGGAGCAATCAACGAACCACGAAATCCATCTGTTGGAAGCCGGCGATTTGTACGAGTTCAGTGGAACGAGTGACGCGCTGACATAAATGCGATATTTGCGATAAAATTAACAGATAATGAATATAGAAAAATAAGCAATGAAATATATTTTATACGATTTTCTCGCTCGCTACCCTGCAAGAAGTATTTTTTTATATGTTTTGATTTGATTGAGCACGTATTCGATTGATTTATAATTAAATTGTTATTGCTACGAAATAATTTTGATGAATAATAAAAGTTAACAACAAAAACAAAGCTGTTTTATTTTTAGACCCATCATTGCTTCATTGTTTATTTATGATGAATTTGTACCCAGAAATAAGAAACGATAATCTTATTTTTAATGCCATGTGTTTTATTATTTTCAATTATTCCATAATCAAAGCATTATTAACAGACTTTTCAGAAACATTAACTTCATTAATTCCCTTTTAGTAACATAATATAAATCTAGTTCTTTATGTTAATGACGCTCAAAGACAAATTCATTCCCTTCACATAAATGCAAGTTAGATCCGTAGCAGCCTCTAAAAGATGGCCGCTAAATAATTCAAACAGGCTTTCATTCCACTGTTACCAATTCCATTTCACCTTTATCGTGTGAAGCAGAAAGTTTTAGGTTAATACATTTTAAAATGGATGAGATTTGTTTTATGTATCCAACAAAGTGAAATGTGAGAGCATCTGGATGAATTGAAATTCAAGCCTGTTCATGGTTCAGTGTTATTTATATTATGCGAACAATATTTTAAGAATTATTTCACAAATCGCTCCGAATACACACCATTGTTTGTCAACAGAATGAATTTGCATTAAAATTGAATGTCGTTCTGTGGAGCTATTGTTTGGTGATCGTTTTACTGATATTGTAAGAACATTTTGTAGCGTAAGCTTTTTTTAACGAAATACGAATTCGAGCTGTTTTAATTATAGAAAATTCTTATACAATTTATTTGGTTCAGTTGGATTTATTTCGTTAACATTATAATTAAAATGGACGTTTTGAATAATATAAAATAAACAGTACCCTTTAGTATTCGAATACAGATTAAACAACGTGACTTAACACGTATGTTAAAGCTTACGTTAATGTTATTGTGTTTGTGTGAAAGCGAGCATGTGTGTACACTGGCTCTATTCACACAAACAAGTAGCTCAATAAAGCCCCAGTAGGTATTTCAGCCGTGCTTTTCACTGTAAATTTAATGTTATAAAATGATTATAAAAAACGAATGCTTAAACCGTATAAACAATATTGAAAGAAGAAAGACTCTCAAGAAATCATATCGGTATTGGTTTCAAATGCTCGATAATCTTATCATATTATCTATATTCTTTAATTGCACATGTATTTTTACTTATAAAATAAACAATGAATTGCCACTAGCTATAGCAAAATCGATACCTATAACGTTAAAACATTTCATTATTTCCGCTTAAATTCTCAATAATTGGAAAAGCTTATACAGAGCAAATAGCTGCTCATTTCGAGTGAAAAAAATCAAATTGCATTCGTTTGATCATCAAAGCCATTCATTACGCCGAGTTAATGCGGCAAAGCATCCAATTTATTAAAACTAGGCTTCGATATAGGTTAGTGAGTAACCAAACGGCGGAACTTTTTAATTTATATAACGAAAAGGTCGAATCAGAGCTATCACTTCGATATTTGCGGAGTTACGCGAATAGTGCTGATTGCTTGCTCCAATATATTTGTACATAATTGAAACGTTTTCACCTGACGTGTGTACTTTACAATTTCCGGGTTGTTTGGATAATTATTTTGCCCTTTTGTTTCTTTATTGCGTTAATTGATGACGGAAGAGTGATTCGGATTAATTTATTTGTCAGAACGTATACAATGTAATAAAGACTTTAAATATATAACAAATCATTTTAAATTGCCGTATTAGTTGGTACCTATTTAAAAAAAATATTAATCCCTTTTTCATTTCGCCTAGTAAAAAACCTTTCATGAAAATGTTATAAAGAACTGATTAAGTTCAATAGTTTAATAACGACCAAACACTTTATATGGTACCTTAGGTAACGTTTTCTTTGTATAATCGGATACCTACTATTTGAGAAGAATTTAACAAAACAATTCAAACCGCGTGAGTAATTTGTTACTTACATAATCTAAAGACACTAAAGATATTTTAATTTAGTTCAACACTGTTCAATATACATTTCAATTAATTCTTATTCCCAATAACTCGAGTAGCGATCAAATAGATTCCAATCAAACTTCGCTAACTTGCTTCAATTAAACCGATCGTGAAAGCTGATATATTTATGTAAATAAATAAACATTAATCATCGCTGGTTTGATTAACAGTTTGTTTCTAATTAATTGAATGATAACTGGAGATTTTCCGCGATTTTGGACACATTCTATGGGATTTGAATGATGGTATTTCCATGGTAGGTGGTATATACGTATATAATAATCCTTATAGGTACAATAAAAATATAATTAAACTACATCTAATTTTGATACTAGTTCATTACATATCATAGAAGTATTTATTATTATTATTATCAAACGTAATTGCTTCTACGGCTTTTAATTCATGTCACAAAATAGCGCTGAATCTAACTTATTTTTATTTGAATCGCTTACTGCATTATATCTCCACTTCTACAAAAAAGTACTTCTAGTCCTTAGTTCCTTAGTTTTCTTGCAAAGGACCAAAGCGATTAGGACATCAAGGGACCGAGACATTTCAAATGTTGCTTTCAAGATAGGAACAAAGAAACTCTGGTAACTTCTTAAATCTGACGGGCTTTGGATCCAGAATTGTAAATCTGTACTGAAACTAGAAACTACGACTCTATTTTTAAGCAACTGAACACTTGAACTTTTTACATATAAACTATTACTAGAATATAAAAACGAATTACTTTAAAATTTTCTATTAATTCACCAATTTGCATGAACCGAATTAATCAAAGCAATCGAATGCAGGCCTAAATTATTTATAGTTCGATTTACTAACAAAATTTATCATTTATATTATGATGAAAACAACTTTTAATATAGCATAAAAATTTCTGCAACGGCTCTGAAAGTTTTTAACAAACTTACCGCAGACCACGCATAAATTTAAAGTATATTTAAAATGTAAGAAGTTTGTAAAGTTTTCTGTTTTCTAATAATATTGATGATGTACGGGCTGCGGTAAGAAAAATAAATGTGAATCTCTCATAATTTCATTTTGATAAATCATATTTGTTTTATGGTCCGGGAGCCAGCAGCAGATTTTATGACCAAGTTCCTCTCAAGCGGTAATTAGTAAAATGCATCAAAGTAGAGTATTATGAAGCCTCGTGAACGTCAGCTGGAGCTCGGTTGGGGGGAAGAGCGGTTGTAGCCTCCCGTATCAGCTGACGGTTTTTCCACCAAGATACAGCCAGCTGACATATATATTTATCCACAGTTACATATAAGCTATCATCAGGTAAATTTTTGTTTGAGAGGAAATAACGGAAAATAAATTTTTCTTTAAATTTAACTTTCATGTTCGAGACACCAGCTGACGTATAATACACCATGTTGTAACCAGCTGACAATTTTTTGCGTTGAGATATTGGGTTAGCTACAATTTGACAAATTTTTAGCTGAGAGGAAATGAATGAATGAATGTATTTTTTTTCCTATGTGCGTGGGAGGCTACAACCGCTCACCCCCCCAACCGAGCGCCAGCTGACGTTCACGAGGCTTTATAATACTATACTCTCATGCGTCTGACGAATTATCTCTTGAGAGGAAATAGTTAACCAAATTTGCACCTGGCTCCCTAACCATTATGTTAGATTTCAAAACTATTGTAGATGTAGGTGTTTTCATTATATTATAACTTCTCAAATATTTAATAAACTAATTCTGTTTGCACCATTAAATGGAATTTTATCATGTGATTTAATGATAAACAAATAAAAAACACAAATATCATCATAATATTTTAAATAAAAAAATGTAATAAAAATGTATATACGTAACTCAATAAATTATTAAAATCAGAATGTAGGAATGTACCGTTCGCATATGCAAGATTCCAAGCCATGCTTTGCTTTCAAATTTAATTATAAACAAAACCAAAGACTTGACCTCTCACCGTATTCATATTACTATTTAATAGGCACTGTCCTCAGCAGTGCCACAAGGGGATTACTATGACACTCAAAATTTAATTAAACCTCCCTCTGAAGACTTGCTACTCCAAGATTTCACAAGTTTCCTCTAAGAGTCTACGCTTAATTCTATTTTAATATAATTAGAAGCTTTCAGCGCTGTGAAAATGTCAGTCGAAAACAAATTAACATGTTTAATATAAATCTGAAAACGGATTGAGCGCTGAAAGCGGGAAATTGTCAATTTCTGCGCCAGACGACCAGCGGCCGGCGACTGTAATTACGATGAAATAGGCATTATGCTCCTTTTTCAGAGCCATTTCAACCCTTGAGTGCAAGAGGAATAAAACGGATTATTGATTTAAATATTGAAAACGACTCGAGCAAATAACATTCCATAATAAAATGCCATTATTACGAGTTTTCCCTGTTTTTATATCGAATCCGATGTCTATTGCCCAAGACAAAAAGGGTAAAAAGATGAGCAAATTCTAATAGAAGTTAGATTTGTTATTTTATTGCATGTAATGTATTTTTAAGATTACATTTTTTATCTTTTTGGATAGCTGTAAGCCGTCGTAGAAAAATAGGGATATTATCTCCATGCAGTTTCTTGGTAAAGGGGTTGTAACCTGACGATATAAATATAACCATGACTAGCAATATATCCCCTACGTATAGCCACATATCCGCAATGCAGATATCTAGGGTAACGGCACCAGTGGTCAGCCAGGCACCAGTGATCAGCCTATTGCGTTGTTTATTGGCCATAAATATCGCTGTAATCAAAATAACCAAATCACGCGCACTTAAATAGAAGCTCTGTTTCGTTATTGGTTCATGCATCACGCGAAAGGAGCAGCAGGGGGTCAGGGGAGAGAAGTAAACACGTTCGAACAGGTGCTGTCCGCCGACAAGAGCAGAAGTGTCATGTCTGCAATATTTTTTGTTTCACGTGGTGCTCTTTTGAAAGGTGAGAAATAACATATTTTAGTATGAAATGTGATTGTGTTTTATAGATAATAAATTTATAGATTACTTATAGCATTTAATTTTATGAAATTTGATAAAAAATATTGTTTTTTTACTTAAAAATTTGAGGGGCTGACCATTGGATACTGATTTTTTATGAAAGATCCAATGGACAGCCCCTGGGGCTGATTACTGGGATTATTCCTAATTGTTAGAAAACCCAGTGGTCAGCCGCATTTCAAAATATTTTTTCAAGCGGCTGACCACTGGGTCTCAATCTGTGGTCTCAATGATCCAGTATTCAGCCACGATGTTATTGAAATAATATTTTAAGTATAAATGCGAATGTTTGTGTTTAAATCTATAAGTAATACTTCATGTTAGTTAAGTTTTACCTGAAATAATGGTATTATGTGTATTCATATCCAAAAGTTATTATTGTTCCCTTTTTTTCTAGCTAAAAATGCCGCCAAGACAACAGTATCCTCCAGAGAAATCCTCCGAAAGAGATCCTCCTGTGGTTGATTATAATTATATATATTGTAGATTATAGATACATCAATAGGACATATTATAAACTAATATCGCTGATTTTTTTAAAAAGAATTATTGTTATTTTTATGATAAATAATAAGAAGTTCCTAGAAAATAAGAAGACACAAAGAGATTGTAATAGTATGTTTAAAAAAATATTTGTATTATGTGCGATATACATTTTTTTGTGCTAAGTGAATCGTTGCTATGAAAATGTGATTAATATAGTTGATTTTGATATAACATTGTTTATTTTGATCTCATAATTAGTTATACTTACTAAAGGCTGAACACTGGGTTCAACAAGGCTGTTTATTGGTTTTTAGAGGCTGTTCACTGGGACACTGGGCCATTTTTTGTTTAAAATTAATTATATATTTTACTAAGAGAATTATTGTTTTTGATTAACGCTGATTCGAAACTACAATAAACAATAAATCCATACATGTTGTACGTTTTTTTATTCGACGATTGTTGTAGAAATGGCAATTGTCAAAACTTCAAAAAGCTGTTATGAGGCTGACCACTGGTGCCTTTACCCTATATCCGGATCCAAAGAATTGGCACGTGAGAAGCATCGCGAATACCTTCACTCCATTACAAGACCCATAACCATTTCTATCTAGGTCGTTGTTATCTAAATTATTTCCGGAGATCGAGCAGATGCCTGATAAGAAGGCTTACAGGATCGCGCTTTCAAACGAATAGTTTGAGATTCAAATAAAGTGTAGAGAAATCAGCTCGCTTTGTCCTTATTCCTTTGTCAGGAAAATAAATAGACACTCTTGTAAGAAAAGCTCTGTGGAACATATTTACTAAATATTCAGTTACTTTATGATAATGTTTTGGAATCTTTAAAAATAAATGGCCAAAGTTTTCGAGGTCGTCAGGATATCACCTCTAAAAGTTTGAAATCAAAAGGTGAGGTCAGAAGGTAATGCACCAAGTTTCTGAAAGTGTCCCTTTTAACTAAGAAAGTTTTGGGCTAAGATTAGCCGTCCAAACTTTACATTTACCGAACTGACGTTTAAAGTGCCTAAATCGATACCACTTAGTCCACGACAAAGCAGTAAAAAGCAGTGCTTTTTATTTGACTTATTTTAATAGAAGGATATTTTAATACAGGTTTACTTCCAACATTTTGTTGAGAGCTTCAAATTGGTGCATAGTTGCGATAGGAAAAGAAGTTTCCAGGATATGGGCGTTCTTGGTGAAACAGGCATTCGGGCAGGATATAAGCACATACCTATATACATTTGGTATATAATAGAACGTGACCCGAACATAACATTCGTCTGTATTGTGGTCGAACGGATGCTGTGCGGAATTTGTGAAATTAAATTCTATTTGACGCGTGTCACGAATGTACGTTTCATTAAGTGGGAAATTCATATGTGCAGGCTATTATTTTTGTGATAGCAAGTTGATAGCTGAATAATATTTTCGATTAGAATTTTAAAACTGATTTCCATATAAATTTTATATAAAAATATTAAATGTATTTTATTACATTTTTCTATTTTTCCTTTGTAAAACGTCAGTTCAAATATTTCGTGTGAAAGGTATTAGACTAACTTGTATATCCCATACGCTCTTACCTGCACGAAAATCATGTAGAATATTGCCTTTAGTTTTGTGGCATTATATTTAACTTGTCAATATTGATATCAGGTATGATTTAGGGATGTAAGTTATCGATAACCTATTCAGTGTGGCTCGATGAAGCTGTCAACCCATCAGAAACATTGCTACTCGATAACTGATACCAATTTGATACCAAAGTAGGAGTGGGCCCAGAGCTATATACCGATAGGCCTTGGTGATGATATTCATAGGAGAATAAAATATAAACTAAGGACAGGAATGATGAATACAATACAGAAGTAATGTGGCGTAGAAAGAAATGATCTTTTTACATGGGA
This sequence comes from Colias philodice, assembly GCF_061535455.1. Lineage (NCBI taxonomy): Eukaryota > Metazoa > Arthropoda > Insecta > Lepidoptera > Pieridae > Colias > Colias philodice. The sequence continues at coordinate 3,376,329 of NC_143092.1, read as the reverse complement.
CATTTTAAAAACTTTTCTTGGAAAAATATGTTATGACTGTACTCGAATTTATTAAATAACATATTTTAAATAAAAAAGTACACACTACAATTTAATCATATAGATTAATCAAGTCCTTTATTTACATAAGCATAAACCCTCGAAGCCTCGTAATGCGTAGTCTCCTCTACAAACATACCTTGTATACTCTATATCCGTAATATAGTAATAATATCCTTGTTGAGAGCAAGTATTAGGTCCTGCCTACTGAACTGATAAACGTTCTCTATCCACCTAGATCTTGTGTTTGTTTGGCAAATAGGTTGTGTAGGGTAACCGTGACTAACATCCATGACGGAACGTCTATCGACCACTGGTGGACTGATTATACAGTGCCCCTTTGTAGACATTCTCCCCTTTCTCCTGTAAATAAGTTACCATTCGAACATAAACTCATTTACACTCAGAACAAGAGGCGACAACTATATTGATTTTTAAATGCTTGCAGACGCTCATAAAAGTTATTAGAGTTGAATCATTTTGGTAATGTTTTCCAATCTTCAAAAAATATAACTCTCCCTTTCATCACATATCATGATAGCAATTACCATTCAGTATACAAAGCTGAAGGCTCGTTATATTGTGGCGTTGTATAAATAAAGTAATTTGACAGATCTCTAATTCCACTAAAACCCAACAAAGATCTACTCAACATCAGAAATGTAATTACACTCAAACCGGAGTTTAAACACTTCCATGATGAGAGCTCTAAACCTTCGCCAGAATAATTAACATATCCAAATTAAACTTTTACCAACATAATATTCAAATCAGATACTCATTCTACGTCCTTGTAAGGTTAAGTACAAACACTTTCATTATATGCCAGACGGTTTGTAAATATATGTATGTAATTATTATAAGAGCTTATATTCGAATGTCGTGTGCCAATCCAATCAAAATTGAAGTAGGTAATAGGATCCTATTAGTTGAGAGAACAATTTCATAAATTGTATTAATATAAATGTAACTGGCTAACTAATATTACGTTTGAAGGATGATTATTTTACTATTGTGTTTGTGTTGTAAGAACCTTAAGGAACATACCAATTCAAGCGACTATAAACGATAAAGTAAACAAAACTGTTTGCATTTCTTCCCCTCGCAGCTTCAATTGACGTATTTTCTTGCACAGAGCTAGTTAAGGGAACAGAGACTTGACATTTATTTTTTCTGTAAATATATCTCAATGTTACATGAAAAATGCAAAAGCTACGAATGTAATAAAAGAAGTAAGGTAAGTGAAGTAGCTACATCATTATCAATAGTATTGTTAATTTATTTGTCTGTAATTTAAGAATGAATTAATGAGTAATGACAAAACAATTCGAATAAAAAACAAGATACTGGTGTTCACAAGAAATAATATGAAGTGAGCAAATCTTTATTTAAAGCTGTAACACCATTTTACCGCTACAAATTTCACTGCAATAAGGGAGACGGAAAACAGAACTCCAGTCATTTCTACATAAGTTCAAGTTAATATTTGAATTAAATTTCCAGTAATTATAAACATCTGTTTAGTCATAATTCATCGTTGTAGGGGACAGCATGACTCAGAGAATTAACATTGCAGCTAATAACAGTGAATCACGCGTCCACGGGTCGATAACGTCTAGACAAATTCATGGACTGCAGTATCGAATATATTAGGAAGCTGTTGTTATTATTACAAACTATAATAATTGGAAATTTACTCGATGGGTCTTGTATAGTAACACATCAAACTTTAATGAGAAGGCATTAAGTTTAATGAATAGTGTGTTTCATTAGTATCGTATGTGCAATAGATTAAGGTTAGATTTTTAGCATTGTATTAAAATATAAAATTGAGTATGAGGGTAAAATATTGCTTCGTTGTGTTATGAGGAGGATATAATGAAATTAGGAAAGTACACACGCAAAATAATCTTCGATGCTTCCAAGTCCTCGGATAAAATGTATAAAAAAACATCAAAAGTTATCTTCAAACACACTTCTGATAAGTCCCTAAATATATGCACCCCAGGTCGTTAACGTTCAGATTAAAAGTGCATCAGACATCTGAGAAAATATATTGCTATTTTATGTATTTCACGACTTCAAAATTGCTATTTGGTTCCTAGTTTATCATGAATTAGCTTCGAAAAAGTTAAAAAAGAAAGGTCACCTGAGCAGGAAGTTCTGACATAGATGGATAGCTTTTCCACCGACTTTAGTCGTTAAGTCATCATGATAAAATTGTACCCAATTTCGGTGGACTAGAGAATTTTTGGTACGCTTTTTTCAGTCATCAGTGATTTTCTTTAATATTCAAATTACCTAAGAGGTCACTTGAAAGTAGTTCCGTTATACAATATTTCTATTTTTGACGTGACAACGTCTTATAATTCGATAGAGCCGGCTGCACGCACGAAAAAGCATGACTCATGCGGCGTTACCTCGCTCTGAGGCGTTCCATGTAAGGCTTGAAGTGCAAGCGAGAGCGCGGAACGAGCGACAAAGAAGCACAATCGGACGTTGTCACGTTCAACTATCGTCAGTAAACCGACTTTACAGACAACCAATTTTTTTTAAGGTATACTAACTTATGATAATACGATTTTCATGAACGGAAAATTATCGCCCTGAAATTGAAACCCTATTTAAGCTATTAATAATATATTTAAAACTATCTCAAACACTATTCTATGCAGATTTTACGAAAACACAATAAATAAAAAATATGAAAAAACTCGGTAATATTTTATACGAGTTCATTTTACCTTTACCACTCGTATAAACCCTTTTTCCTAAAGAGATGTTATTTATAAAAGTGCTCTATTACCATTGCCGTCGCAGTAGGCACAAAAGGTAAGGGCGTATTTACAAAGCCATCAATCTAATCATTACAGCGAATAGCCCCTCATTCCGGTAATCACCGACCGTTTTCCCGCATGAGCCTACATTGAACGCAGAGTAAATGTTTTTGTACTAGTTTATTAGACAAAATTTACAGTTTATTGTCCAACGTTTTGTATTTACAGACAATTTGTTTAAAGGATCGTCTGTTTCGTTTAATATTCTATACGGTATAATTTGTTACTATACATTTTCAGATGACCTTTTTAGTTAAATTTTCAGTACGAATTATATTTGATAGATCGTAATAAAGTCAGTTTATGTAACGTGCTTAATTTATTGCGTTATTTGTAGCAATCAATATTCATACCTACATATTTTAATATTTGAATCGACGAATGAAATACCTACAAAATGCTTTGTAGCTTTCAATTCTAAACTGCAACAAATATGCAAAATTTAAATATGAAATTCAAAGCAGCGCTGATTACTGGGAAATTCTATAGAACAGTTTCAATGCTAACATATATAACATTGTTCACGAGTTTTAGTTAATGACAAGCTCCACTGGTATATCGAATATGCGACCTAATAACAATCTGATGGCAAAACAATGGCCGTTCATTACATGAGGTCATTTGCTGACGTCAATTAATACTGCTTTTGAAGCCATTGTTAGAAGTTCCAGCTCGATAAGCTGAAGTCCTTGTCATAAATCTCCACAAAATGAGCCGCTATTGTGGTATAACTTTTCATTTTTGCGGATTATCATAGTGGAAGAATAGCTGTGAACAATTGCTTTATAAAGCCTAGATGCTGGAGTTCCGTTGTTCTGAGTTAATTGATCCGACTGGCGGAAAAAGTTGCCCAAATTGTCACTTACCATAGAATATGATTGTTTTTAATTTACCTACATAACTTTCGGTATAACAAAAAGGTAAAAGCTTAATAAAAAAAGGCACACGTGTTTCAAAAATCTACTAAATATAGGTCACTATTGTCACCAAAGCATACATGAATGTACGACGTACCTATGTATACGCTAGCAACATTGAAAAATAGACATGGCGGGCAACAATACTGAAACGTGATTGGATCGGTTCCTCGAAATGAATTTAAAAGTTCGATATTAACTGGCAGCATTCAATTTTTTTCTGTTTTATCTGCTCTGAACAGGATATTACTGGTTCTAGTTCCTTTGATTGAATATCGACACTGAAGTTTGCGTTTTAATAATGGAAGAAATTTATTAAGTTAAATTTGAAGAAAATGAATAAAATTCAATTATATTACGGACCAAGGTATATAGTTAAAGATTATATTAAATCGAATAAATGTTTTTAACTATTTCGCTTACTACTAGTTACAAATTCCAACTATTCACCACACTTAAAATAACGTGAATAAAATCATAAATTACAAGCACTTTACGAGCATAAAAATTTCTTAAAAGCATTTTCCTGGTCGGAATAAGAAAATAAACCTTTTCTTACAGCTATGAATATTTCCATGGTTTTATATAAAAGACCCTTAAATAAAACGGTGCAAAACGTTCACTGAATTGGCGTGGACGGTCGAATATCGCAGAAAATAGAAAAAATAGAGCCCACTCTGACCGATGCGAATTTTTCAATCGATGGAGTTTGTCTCGAATACAGATTGATTGCATCCGAATTTTCAGCGATGGTTTTAAATAAAAACGGCATTCAGATTCGAATGATAAAGATTTGCCGAAATTATATGTTTTTGCCTTTGAAAACAGCTCTGAAAATGTTCTAAAAGTTTTGGTCTTCTTAATTTTCAACGCAATTTTCTGAATAGTAATGGAAATAGTGAATGGTCAAATCAATTTAATTTGCACACCTTTCCGAAATCACGGCCAGAGCTGCCTACTACTTCAAGTTCACATATGGAAGTTCCAATGACACGACAGCAGGCACTTGAAAATGTGATTGAAAGGCACAAAGCTTCAATCCGATAGATGCCCTGAACAATTTGCACGAATTTCAAGTGCTCAGCTAAGGATCATGCTTCGTTACCAGTTCCATTTTCAAATATTATTCAGTTCTTTTTATTTTATTTTATTGCCAGCCTGTTCAAAGAGTGAATAATATCGAGTGTTGTTTAATCTATGGTTAATGTGAGCACACACGATTGATAAAATACATTTATTAAAGCGTTGTAAAAGAGACCTAACTAAAACTGAGTACTGTGTGACTAGCAAAATTATTAGAAGTATATTTTATTACTTATACTGATACTTTATTTATATTTTATTACTTACATTATTCACTTGTTAATGTCGAGATAAGATATTATATTTGCATGCGGATTAATAAGTAAATTAAATTGTGAACGACCCTCGGGCATTATAATTCAATTTCGCTGTAAAATTTAAGTAATTAAAAAAGTCAACTCTTCCTGCGTATTACAAATATTATTTTACGCCTGTTTAGGTATTCTGGATACTTTCTGTTTGTAAAATAATTTAATTAAATTTTGACGAAGGACCTAAAATCTGTTTTATTTTTATGTTAACTGAGATGTAAATTTATATTTCTTTCTCATATATTTTAATTTTCACTAATTGCTTTTAAATTCTTTATTCTCGTAGAAAATTTACGCATACGGTAGAGTTTAATGTACTTCACGAAACATTACGAAGCCGAGTTCGCATTGTCATTTAGTACTTATGTATGTTAAAGACCCATGCTCGGGTTAGGCGCTTATTGTGTAGCAGAAAGGATGCATTTAGCGTATTATGAATTCTTTTTCTGTAATCTAAAAGGGAACGAAATAGAAGAAAATAGAAAGTGCAAGTCCAAGCTCATATTAATAAAAATTATGAACCCTTTTCCGTTTTCTCAATATTCATAAAAATATTATACGATCATTAAAAGAATATACATGTCGAAAAACTATACCAAAACTACTCATACTTAATGGCGTGCTTAAAATAATTTACTGTTACAAAAATTAAGTGCACGAAATGGCTTTTACGAGTAAAGTGAGGGAAATGTTATAGCGATAAATTAAAAGTAAAATTTAATACTGTTCTTTGATGTGCTTTTGAAGAATGGTTTATTCTTTTAAAAGCACAAACGAATTCATAGTCTATGCATACGCTAAAATATAGGATGCTTCTCTTTTCATTTTTCCATTACTAGAAGTCTAACTAATGTTAAAATATTATAATTATGAAATAGCGTTCATCAGTCCTCTGTCCTACTTGAGATGTTAAAATACCCACAGGGGAAAAGCACAGACATGTTTGATACATGTCTGTGGGGAAAAGACTCTACATTTTGCAGTAGTCTGTAGAGTGACCTTTTCAATGTTACAAAATATAAGCTATATATTTGCCTACATAAATATGATACATTTTCTAACCAAATGTATTTACTAATTTCGCAGCCCGTACATAAACCTACGCAATTTATTAGATTGTATGGCTCCAATAAGTCGCACAATCAGTAATACTGATTGGTCTATACAAAGCTACGTAGGGTAAACGCCCCGGTAGCCCCGGGCGTCACCTGCCAGAGGACGCCGTGTCACATACCCTGTTTATCGAGTTAACCGTTTAATGGTCGGAAATATGTTGATTGACGCTGGCTTTTTGTGTATCGAATTGTATCGTGTGTATTGGTGGGTGGGTGTGTTGCTTGCTGTGGTTTTATGTTTGTTAAGTTAATTTGGACAGAGTGCCTACATATGTAGACACAGAAATAAAAATGAACATAATGTATTCCCAAGCGCAAAAAGGGGAAAGATAGTTCTAGACGTACAAATGTATGCGATTTTCTGGTAAAATTTTGTAAAAGTATCGCTTTCAGCATAAGATATCTCAAAACTGATTCCATTGTTTTTACGGATACCATTTCTCAGAAGTTACATTACATATTCATACATCGTAAGAAAGGGCAAATCGCCAAAAAAGGATCGTTTTCACAACGGTCAAACACTTTTGCGCATTCACCCACATTTGGCCGTTAAATCAATATGTCCATGAACTACATAACTTTTATTTTACCCTAAGCACTGCATGAATCACGCGACCGCAACCCACGTCTAACTTCCTTCAATGTTAACATATTAATTGAAATCGATAATTTAACACGCTTACCGCTACCTTATAACTGCGGGATTGGTTTATAACTTCGTGTAGTTATAAATAGATCTTAGTTTATTGATTTAATGTTATGGCGAAACTAAAGGCCTTTACCTTGTAAAATTTATATGCTTGGGTACATTTATTATTGATGCCAGAAATAAACACTATTTTATACATTGGGTGTATAACTAAGTATAAGCTGCCTGTTCATAAAGACAGCGATTAAAAGCATTTTATCATAATCACTGAAAAATCTAAATCCTCTTATCATTAAGAGTGAAAAACTACATTGAAATAAGCTTTGAAAGCATGCTTAGTATGATACTCATAATATTTATAGAATTATTTATAAGGCTATTCACATAAAATCATTTCACGGTTCAAAGTCTTTCATAATACAGAGATTTGGGTTTAGCGAATACATTATAAATATACTTAGTTTTATCTTAACGCTTAATTAGACTCTTAAAGTGAAAATTTCTCGAGCTAATGAATTCCCTGAATGTCCTTGTGCGCTCATAACTTGGAAAGTATTTTCTATCCTTTACAAGGTAGGGTTGTCACTTTCAAGTTGTTTATATCAAAGGTCTAGTTTTGCGTAATGAAAATTCAATAATTACCTAATTAGCAAAGAATAATCAATGAACAATATTTATTTCGTAGGTATATATGTAGATAACTAAACATAAGTATATTTAGTATATGTAGATAAGAAAACATAATTTGGACAAAAAAATCTTCTGGAATTTGTTTTCCAAATTATGGTTTACGGTTATAGCTATTAATTAATGTTAGTAATTTTTTTTACAAAGAATGCAATAAGAGATTTCCATTCTTCACTCAAATCATAATCTGAAAAATATATTTGAAACCCTACTAAAAAGCGCAGAAATAGAGATAAAAAATAGTTTTCAAACAATGTAAAGACGACAACACACTTCTTTGAGATTCAAAACTAGAGCGAACTTTTTAAAAAGAATTTGAATATTTTATATTAATCTATGTCAACCCTGGCTTTATATATGCGAGACGTGTCCTTTATTCGTCGTAACGAGTTAGTTACTGAGCTCTCCACGGAAACGCTTATTACTTTTATGTGCTCAGACGGGATGAGACGAAAATTCTACCCTGTAACATACGTGCCTCTGGTAAGGGATCGCCAGGGAACTGACGCTTCTTTTACAAGTGTCAAATCTTAAAAATGCTCTCTTTCAATATGTTATTGTAAGAGAATACCGAAATTATTATGATTGCAAATGTGTATTAATTGCATAGAGACAGATTAGATTTCGGAAAAAGAAATCTATTTGATTTTGTTATGAAATAAAAATTCAAGTAGAGTAATTAGGGGGTGTACATTTGAATAAAGGGAACAACTGCCGTGCTTTACCCTAATTAACTGCACGCGGGCAAAACCACTGGATAAAACTAGTTATTAATAAGTCCAAAGAATAATACGTAAAGGGAATAACTAAACGTGACATCTAATATTAAAAATCGCTCATTAGATTTTCTCGACTTCAAAGGAATATTCGAGACCAAGTTAATATTACGGGATGAAATGAGAGAATATTAAAAGAGGTAGGTTAGTTTGAAAATCTCTGCAACTATAATCTAATTTAAAATATATTTTATGAAATTTTATTATCTTCTTGAATGACTAATGCATATTAAATCATGCTCATATAAAAGCTTAAATTAGCACTTAAATAATTAACCTCTATTTGACCATTTATATAAATTCCATGTGCCACAATATGCGAAAAATACAATTTAATAATAAATCATGCCATAATCACTACAAAAAAAACATAATACATAAAATTATTAATACACTTTTGCCTATTTTACGAAAAAAATACAATTTTAAGAAGAATAATTATTGTTGCAAAAGTTGCGAAAGCCTTGCAGCTTACTCATCAAGTTACACTAAAATACATTGTAATCTTATCCCTAACTATCACAGCGTCCATAACAAGAAATTATCCCTTCCCTCCGGCATTTCTATAACCTTAAAACGAGCTGTACTAACTTGGACCGTTATTCAAAAGTTGAAAACTAATTCAAATAGAGCACCGTTATGGCTTATCGTAAATCTTACCTATTTTATTAGTCTTATCCAGCTGCAAATTTTGGAAAGCTATTTGTGTTAATTTCCTGTTCACATTTGTGTTTTGTATGTTTCTAGACCTAATATATATATTTTTACATATTATTAGTAATATACTACCTACGCTATAACACTATGTCGCGGTTTACGTTATAAACGCGAATATAAAAGCTAACAATTAGCAAAAGATACGGAATAAGATTAAACAGGTTAAAAAATGTAACTAATATGTAACCAACAATATATAGAAGCAACTTTTATTTACTCTAAACTTTTTGTCATCCAATAAAGTCTTGTACACGGTGAAAAGGATTGTTTGCGTTCAAACTTTGCGGTATCGACAGGAGGAAGCTGCAATCTGTGACGGGGTATAGTGTCGTATTGTACCGTATATTTATAACCATATACTTTTTAGTCAATAGAGCCGCCTTGTTTCAGAATCATGGTAAGAAATAAGAATGGTAAGAAACAGATATTATAAACTTTATAAAGCACTTGTACGAGTGAGATGCTATGTTTTACTATGAAGAAATACCTATTTAAGAATAATAAATATCTACATAAACACGGGCTTCAACCAATGAGCGTAAAACACGTATTTTAATAGAACATTATGTGATATCATTGTAACTAAAACATCATAAATTAATTAATCAAAGTTCTGAACAAATCTCAAGTGATCAAACACAGAGGAGTCCCACACACCCTTTGAGTGGCAAGTTTCACTTAATATAGAATTCACTATTCGCATCTAAAGCAAATTAAATTATACTAGTGTTGCTTATTATAATATTAATTAGTTTTATAATTAGTATATCTAACTCGGATGTACATATAGTGATCGATTTCCTTTATCCCTTATAATTCTAACCCTATTCACCAATTTATTATAATTAAATTGAAATTAATACGCTATATTATCTTGCCTGTTAATAAGTAGATTATTACAAAGATTAGTACGTATGAATGGAAGAGACTTAAATGCGCAATTAAATTCGTCATCTAATAACGGTATGGTATTTCATTTAGACATGGTTATATTTATTACACATTACGCGAGCGAAATAAGTAAACTGTATTGTATAACGTAAGAATATAATTTGGCACGTTCTGAATACAGATTCAATTGAATATATTTCACAAAAGACATCTAAAAAGGGCACAAACCCTCGCAAAATAAATGCTAAAAATAACACATCATTGAATAACGCAACCGCTATATCATATAATAATTTTAGATACCCTACACTATAAAAATCCTATACAAAAAGATAATACAAAAAGGCGAAGGCCTGAAGGCAAGATAAGATGTAATGCATCGTTTGTGAGTGATACAACGCGCGTCCGAGCCAACAATTGTTTTTTATCTAAGAATTGTTGCCTAAGGAGTAAGGTTAGCTACATTTAACTAGGAGGAAATGATGCGTAGTCCGTTAAATGCTCGCATGTTTCCCTTGCGGATAAAAGGATAGGTCTCGTTATTGATATAAAGTTTTGGGTTTATTTTTATAAAATAAGTATAATAGTACTGTAATATAGATTTGTTATATATTGTATATAGATTTTATGTAGAATTAAAGTATAAATAAATTAAGGTTCTCAAAAGAATGTTTTATTCTTCCTTGAAACTCTGAAGCGCAAAGCTCTACATTGCCTGAAAATCTTACACATAAAACCTAAGCGCGTGCACTATCAGCAAAGGGATTTAACAGCAAACAGCCTATGAAATTTATTACGACTATTATTAATAAATTATACAACTTAAATGCACATTAAACCACTAGTGTAGCGGTTACAGTTAACAAGTGATCAATAATCAAATCGACTGTCTCGACCACTTAATTAAAAAGTAAAAATAAAAGAGAACAGTGAAATTCATTAATAATCATTAAATATAGCTGGCAACTCGGCATCGCCGCATAATTGGTTTCACTAATTGCTTGCGAATCTTAACGTAATGAAAGAGAACTGTATTTATGCTTTATTTCATCATTTTAATTGCTTTGTCATCTTGATGTAATTTTAATATCTGTCGCGTAACAATTTTATTGTACACTGAACATTACCTAAAATGAATTGAAACGAAGTTTGTATTATTTCAATAATTATGCTTGCTTGGAGAGTTGGTTATTTACTGTGACATTTTAAATTTTATTAATAATTAGGTATCACAATTTAATTTATTCTTTATGCAAAGTAAATTTAACTAATTGAAGACTTCGTTTAATGAAAGTAGATATCAAAGGTGAAAGGCCACTTATATTATTTCAGGCAATTGTGAATGTTTTGTATATAGAAATATGTATATTATCAATACGTCAGACGTAAGCACAGACCTCTAATATTAACTATACTGTGACGTAAGTTAGTAGACAAGAAGACGGCAAATTTTCAGGAAATATAGATATGACCGCGCCGAATTCAAAGTTTTGTTTGAGCCAAAAAAAAACCAAATTTCCCTCGCTTAATTGTATTCTCCTGTCCTGTTTGTGTATATCTCCATATACAGTTAAATGAAACATCCTTTGCATAAATGCAAGTTGCATTCCACACATCGCAGTGTCCGTGTGGAATTTCATCGTCGCATATTCCATATTGCAATATGGAGGCATTCCGTGTGCTGGGCAGACAACAATCCGCTTTAGTTTTGTTGCTTTCAGCTCAGACTGACAATTATTTTACTTATGCGGTTATGGTTCTCACTTTTGCTTCTATTTTGTTGTGGAGGTGTGTCTAGTTTTAATGGTTTAATGAAATAGAGCAATGTGGATAAATATGAATAATATTAAGAAAATGCTAATTTTTATCTACTTACAGCCTTACTTATAAACACCTCTTAAATTTAAGAGCCTGTCTTAGCTGTTGATCAATTAATGTTTAATTTATCTACTTGTTTAAAATTGTATTTCTAATCTTTAATAAAATATTTAATTACAAATCAAGCTAAAGCTTTTTTTTATCCGTCTCATTTTATATGAAATATCGTAAATATTAATACTATTAATACACCGTAGTTAGAGCTTTTTACGTCTAGACGAAGCTATTTAAAATCCCCGCTGCGGAGTTCTTAAAAACGTTATTTCGTATAACATCTCGACTTTAGAACAACCCGGCACCTTTAAATACTGAAATCTATTTTAAATCTCTCAAGCCCGTGCTGAAAGTTACCACTAAGCCACTTCCAACTCCGAATAAAAAGTTTGCAACATTCAGTCTGTCGCCGTGTCTAAACTAAGTTACGCGATTCTATCTTATAAATGGCTTTAAGATACACTGCATAGTTTGTACAACTTTCCAATTGGATTTCCCAGGATTGTGCTGAAGAACAACAATCTTTACCGATGGGCTTGCGATGTTTGAGCTACGTTTTATTCGCTCTTGTAGGGCCGTAATTACTTATCAGGGATAGTTCTGTTGATTAACTATCTTTTCTGTTAATTTAACTTTCGTAATCAAACGAAATTGTATTGAATAAAAATGTTAAATGTGTTATGCTTATTACATTTAACTGTTAACTATACTGCTCCTCCTAAAGCATAAAGTGGACAGATTCAAGTAAATCATGATTTATATGTAATGTGTATAAACGAATATATTCATAAAATGTCTGTAGGTATTTTTTATAAAAGGTTATCTACAGAATAAAGAAAATGAATTTGTTTGCGACATACTATAATCACTAACGATGGTTAAAAAGGAAAAAATATATCACATGCCACCTAATTACTTGATGAAATGGCAAACTAAATCTAAAAATGTAAGCGATATATAAACCATAGGTACTACTTAGATATCCCGTTGCGATGACTTGCGATTTTACAAGTACTCTCTTATCGTCTCAACTATATCACATGGGAATATTGCAGTCTAAGTAATAACCACAATAGCCTGACGCAGCGTTATATTCCCGGATTACATTATAACGATGTTATCGACCAGTACAATTCGGTCCAGAACTAATTTTGTAGGGTTAATAAGTGTACGAAATGATAAATGTTATAATTCCCGTAATATCAAAGTGTTGTAATTTCACCTTTACAAATTACATGAGTTAATGTTAATGTGTGTTTTAGTAAGTGGATTCCTACAATGAGGGTAAACCTTACTGGCGTCTTGCGTCTGCGTAGGTACTCATTAGATATTATTTTTCTTTGCTACAAATAATATGACACAATTATTTAAAGGGTGGGTGGAAGTATTTATGAACTGCTCTACAAATTATACTGAATCAGAACTCCACACAATGGAATATTTTGATATTTGAAAAGTTATGAGAATTTCAATTATCAATATCACTGAGTACTTTCAGAACTAATAAAATGATCACAAAGAACCGAAAGCCAATCTCGTTTCCTAATCAAAAAACACAGCAAGCCCACATTAAATATAGGATCGGTGGAAGCCAAAAAGTTTCATTAGTGTGAGCACCCGTTCCTTTGTCGCTAAAACAAAGATCAGAGAAAATGTGCGCTCCACTTTTTCTTTTAGATGCAGAAAAATAGAGGCTGGGAAAGAGATGTTACAGTAATAATGAAGCTATACGACGCTCGAAAATTGTCTCCATTCTGCATATTGTGCTATAATACCTTCATATAGTCGGGGAAATTGTAGAAAATATTTCAGGAAGTGCATAAAAATTGCGGCTCTCCCTAGACTGCATGTTGAATATGAAAATGAACGAATATACCGTCTTTAAATTGTGGTATTGTGCGGGAAATTTTATATTTACAAATTGCAAAATGACGAAACAAAACATTCTTTGTAACGACTTCTGATGCTTTTAGATTTTACTGTGCATTTTGTCTTGTCGTATTTTATTTATGTGGAGAACTCTGAATATTGCTTCCATGTAAAACCAGCTCAAACTTTGTTTATACATACCTACATGAAATACGAGTATACTACGAGAACGATACCGAATTGAGTTGATAAATAAAATATTTTTATCGATCTAAGAGATTATTATATAGGGAAGGGACTTATTAAATTCAATATGACAATCTTTCCATGCTGTAATCATTTATAACTTAAGCGATGGCCTATTGTGAAAATAAAATGTTTATGGTTTGCATTAGATATCTATAGATATATGCCTGCTTGGCATAAGTCTCGATATTTATTATCACTGTTTACCAACTATTCAATATTCTAAGAAACGTTCTAAAAGCGTGAAAAACGTAACTTGCATTTATTTAATCACCAGTAAGATTTCGAATAGAATTCATCAACTAAAAGGCGTTATCTACAAGTGGACACACCCACAATGAACACCAATTCCATCTGAGTGCGACCAAGTGAATCAGTACAATGAATGAATTACATGAGCGCTGTTTATTTGATAAGGTTGCTCTTGGGATCTTTATGCACCCGACGTATTCACACTATTTAATATGGCTTTGTCACGAGGCTTTAGTGTGGACTTTTCACGAATATTCAATCATTTCACGAATTGTATTTTAATAAAACAGCTAAGTATCATAGCGATAATACTGATAATACTAAGTTACAAATCGTTTCACTTGTCAAAAATTATTTTCCTTTTTTACGACTGTTATTTGATATTATATTCAAATTCCTTTGTCTAAAAGGACAGTATTTAATTCGTTTTCCTTAATTATAAGTTACGATTGCTAAAATACCAACAAGAAATAAATCATTAAAAACTTCAAACGAACTAGTGTTGCCGAACTATCGATAGTTTGACTATCGATAGTTGACCTTGAAAATAAGTCAGAATATTATCGATAGCACTATCGATAGTATCGATATTATCGATACTATCGATACTATCGATAGCGTTAATCATGGAATACTATTGATGAACTGCAATAGTATCGATAAAATCGATAGTATTGATTGCCAATAGTTGCTATACTATCGATACTGTCGATAGTATCGATACTATTGCTACTGAATATTGCAACTACAATCGATACTATCGATAGTACTGATACTATCGATAGTTTTGAGCTATCGATAGTAGTAAATTGTGCAATAGTATTGTTCACGATTTCTTGGTATAATGGGTCAGTCAGTGCCACCGACCCATATTATGACTCAGTTTAAAAGTTAAGACTAGTATTTGGTTTAATCGTTGTAATAAAGAGACATCTAGTTCTAACATCTAGTTCTCTGTCATCCACTATAATATTATTGATAAAGCAATACTATCGAGAAAAAGGTCACTATCGATGGGACGATATTATCGATAGTATCGACACTATCGATAGTATCGATAGTTCGTTCGATATTGAGCTTCGATAGTATCGACACTATCGATAGTATCGATAGTTCGTTCGATATTGAGCTTCGATAGTATCGTTACTATCGATGGTATTGCTATGTGTCGATAGTATTTACGCTTATAGGACTATCGATACTATCGATAGTATCGACACTATCGATAGTATCGATAGTGCTATCGATACTATTGCTTTTCCCCAACTATCGATAGTTAATCGATAGACTATCGATAGTGGACTATCGAGCGGCAACACTAAAACGAACGTAGCGTAGCTCATTAAGACGCGGCCCGTTTATATTTTCAACCACAACACATTAAAAATCTTTCTGGTGATTACAAAGTGAAATATGACAAACTCGAGTCTAATCATTCATACTTAAATGGTAAAAATCTCATCGAGAGAACACTGGCTTCGGGTACCATTAATTCTGGAGTTTTTTGCAATAGAATATGCTAATTGCCACTGTAATGGTCCCATTAACGCGCTTGCCAAACTAAGCTTACAAGCTACAGACAAACACGAAATCCTTGCCAAGTAAAAATGTCTTGTTTAATTACTTGTCGGTAAAGCCAGCAATGGATCGAATGGTGTTTTAACCTATTTTAGACTGCTATTAAAATTTGAAGCTCGTAGCGCGAGTTTTTTTTGTTGTAGGTACATATTCATTTTAAAACATATAAAAGTCTTAAAGATAGATAGGAATGAGTGATATAAAATATAGGTTTAATGGATTTAGGTAGAACTTAAAAATATATATGTTTTATTATAATTGTACTCGTGCAATGCTCGATTTATAGATCTGAATCAAAATTTAAAAAATCATATTACAATAGATATTTGTAAAATGCCAATTAGAAAATTTAAATGAACATTTTAATCACAAAATCCTTTCAATTTGAATATTAATTTAAGTAAGATATTGAAGGAGATTTCAAATACGTCCTGTTCAGAAGGCCGAACGCCTCCATTGTTTTATAAGGGTACTTTTCGTAGGAAGTTGAGAATACTGAATATAATACGGAGACTACCTCTTCAAATAACTCGTAACACAAAACATTATTTACAAATGGAAGAGAATATGAGCCAAATATATCAGAAAGTCAGGTATAACGAGTACCTACCTCGTATAAGAATATTGTAAGTTGAATATCGTGTTTCATTTGTTTTACCTAAGTACATATACGAACTTCACGACATAGGGCGTACACCCCCTTAAATGTCTATTTGAATTCCAGAGTAACAAAAGCCTTTCTCAATTTCTGACTAACTTGAGCCCTTTTCTCTCAAACATCTGTAGGCTATGAGGTCGTTTTTCTAATCGAATTCGTATGAACTATAAAAACGTAGATAATTCCATCCATCATAATCTAACATGACGTCACATATTAGCCTCATCGAGTCCATAAAGCCAAACAGCAACGATCACACGTGACAACAAAAAATATTACAAGCAAAATTAGCCCTAGAGTACACTTCCCCCAGTCAAAACGTAACCCTCTTTCATCGAACTGAAATATAGACAAACTCCAACACAAGTCAAGTTAGTGAGTACAAATAAAATGGTATTTGTATTGATTTAGTTTCCGCTACGTGTCTCGGCTCGGAAGGGTCGCTATTGCCCCCTTGAGACTACGCTTGTATGGTTTCCAACTTGACACCATGTTTGGGATCGAAATTTCACATCGCGCCTTATTATGGTGATAAGAATAAAAGCGATGGTAATCTTTGAAATTGCTCTTGAGTTATAGGTTAAATTAAAAAGTGTTTTATTAGACTAAAACATATTTTAATTTCTACGACCATCACTTTGCATTATTGAAGTCGTATACATTATTAAAGACATATTTAATCAAATAATAAACATTTAGCTATTTGATGTAGTTTTTTTTTTGTATCTACCGAACCTATGCAAATACAATTGAAACATAAATCGAATATATAACACAACAACCCCCATTCTACACCAAAGACATACGTACATCGTCTACGATTTCTAAAGTAGGTACATTTATACAACCTGTCACCATTACAATAGATTTCCCGAATAGCAACGGAAGAACCCAGCACTATGTCCCAGGGCAATGTTAATCATATTCCACGGCTTTGATTTTCGCCGAATAGTTGCTCATTACAATTGCAAACGAAGCACTTTGATCTAAGGATTTGTCTTTTGACTATCGCATTCGAATAAGCACTAATGTTAAAGCGAAAGTGCTTTGACATTTTTTGGTATTCTCTTTTGATTAAAAAAATAATAATTTTGTGTAAAATATTAATTGAAAACAAAACAAGGTACAAAAAAAGCAATAAAAATTGTCGGATATCCTTTGAAATAATTGCGATATGTTAAGGCGATTATACGAATAATAAAAAATGTTTGCGTGCACTAGTGTACACACGTAAGAAGTGAAACTTCTTTTTGACCTTATTTTTCAAAAAATAATTTACTATATGCAACTTTACAGAAATACGTCGAATCACGCGTGGTAGGGATAAGAAAAAGATGGCGCGTTTAACGGAAAAATGTCACGCGTAACGAAAAAATGTTACACTAAATTTTTTTCCAATCCTGATAAAGAAGTTTCAATTCAAAAATATTACGAATAATTACAGAAAAGTACCATCAAAAGCTGCACGTACTTTTTAATGTCCACATGGTCCGTAAAAATGTTAAAATCAATTGACTATTGAAATAAAATAGAGAATAATGCGTAATAAAATCGGTGGCCGTACTCGAAAAGAGCATTCAGATTTATTTGCGACACAAATTTAAGGCTCACTGTTAAATCTTTATGGTTGTCATAAAAACGACTATAGTCGCTTGTTCGGCCATTGGATAGCATTGTACATATTGTGGATTATCCGTTAGTCAATGAGAAATAAAAATAATAACGAGTGAGCTTGAGATAAATGCTATCGGGATTTCTCTTTTTAACGTTGCAAGGAATTGTCTTCTCGAATTTGAATATGGTTGTGATCTTTAGTTAAATTATGAAGTGTCGATTTGTTGTTTCTGTATTCCATATTGTACAAGACGTTATGTTCATAAGTGCATTCTTCTTCTCCTATATCTTACATTTCATCAACAAGCAACTTTGACCCCATATTTTCTCTTTACTCATCATCATTTTATGACGCTTACATCTCCGTATGGTTTTATGAAATTCTTTTGCACATAAAATATGTTTAGTAGATCAGAAAGCTGAAAGGTTCCAAATCTTGTCTATACAAAAGTAGCTCTTAAAACCTTAGCTAGGACTTCAGTAATGACTCAATAAACCCTGCGGTCATTCACCTTTTACGACTGCTGAATTCAGGGATAGGGGAAAATGGCTGATAAGAATTTATTGTATGACATTAAGCCATAAATATGAACATAAACGTTTTGTATGGAACCTTCGAAATAATGTATTATGGACATTAAACAAGTTTATAAGGTGCAATAATTATAAATGTTTTGTAAAAAATTTTATCTTTCAGGATTTTAATAAGAGATCTAAATCAGTGTATAAGACCTAATAAACAAAAGACAATCCCATGTTAGAAATAAAAAGAGAATTAACCTCCATTGTTTCCTTTTCATTTACTATGTATAGTTTATTACGGTACGATCGGTAAGTAGATGAAACATTTTTCCTCAATAATAAAAAGATAGGTAACTGAAATAAATATAAATAAGTATATCCATATTACTAGCTCTATTGATTTTCCGGAACCATCGCTATAATTTTTTTTATTAATTTGCTTTATGCTCTTATATTTTGGAGGTACAGTATATTTGTTAACTATTTAAATGTATATTTTTAGTTTATAATGACTGCAAATTTCCCTGTACAAACCACATAATATAATCTATATCTCTTCTATGACTACCATGATCGTTATGTGTGAACAAGAAAAGCATACAAGAATATTTTCCATTACATTTTCCGTCACTACGAGCATAAGCACGTAAACGAGAGTTCCTCACTGCTGCCATAAAACCCAAACATGGAAAACTAAATATCTTCATATATTCTTAAATTTCATGCCCGCGTCTTATATAGTCTTTATTGTGCGTGGTGTTGGGAAATTGTTATCGCAATCCTTAGGTCTGAATATTCGTGGTTTGTGCCAATGTTAATATTTTAGATTTATACTGAGTTTGTATGATAATTTTTAAGCTATTGCATAGCTTCTATCGCGGGCCTTGAGCGCGGGGACCGAAT
This sequence comes from Colias philodice, assembly GCF_061535455.1. NCBI lineage: Eukaryota > Metazoa > Arthropoda > Insecta > Lepidoptera > Pieridae > Colias > Colias philodice. The sequence goes on along the minus strand of NC_143092.1, from coordinate 3,356,793 downwards.
CCAGAAATTCCGTAACGAAAAAACCTCACGCTCCCCACTCCGACGGGAACGGAGGTGTGGCTTGAAAGCATAGCATGCATTAGCTTTACCGCGGCAGTCCCCGAGTGCCACACGTCTTTTTTTTCATGTTTTTCGCTGTCATTTTTACTTTCAAATATTTTGTCGATGAGTCCTTCTGAATTAGGGTATAGTGTATAGGGCCTACCTGTTTAATAAAAATGTTTGCTATACGTTGAACATCCTCTTATATACGAAAGCGATAAATTTTTTATTTTATAGAACATAAAAACAAAATTTCCACCGACAGATAAAAGACTGCAAATTTTAATTAACGAAGTAGGTAGATATCTCCAAAAAAATAACATGAAAAGAAAGCACAAGAATGAAAACTTCCGTAAAATACGTCAAGTTGATTCGTGCCTTAACTTTAAACAAATACTTAACCGCGTATCAAAACGTAAAATCTTTTGACAGCGGGATAAAGAATTTCTTTCGAAATTGTTTTAACTTTAATTAAAGATTCTTCTCAACTCCTCCCGTCCTGACTTACCTGAAACAAAAAAGATAATTTTATAAGATAAAAAAAATAAGAAGTTGATGACAAAATTTAATTAACAATGTATCAAAGCAAAAGTTATCTATTGATAATTTTCATAATCATTCTGATCTTTATTAGGAATCGGTAAAAACAATAATCTATAACAACATAAAAAGACATGACCCTTAATTCCTCTTTATCATGCCTATCATATTTCCACGTTGAATACAATATCAAAGAGATTGACAAATAAATCAAACCAAGCATGTTTTTAAGAATTGGCATCAATCGCGCCTTGTTGTGAATCAAATAAATTTATTCAAAGGCAATTTCATCAAAACACCGTTCGTAAAATGGAATTCTGTGGAATATTCCACGCTGTAAAAACTTAAAGGAAGCTTGTGGATGGGGAAAATGAGTTTATAATGCGGGGAAATTGCCGAGACGTCTTGCTTTTAAAGATGTACTATAAGCGCCACGCTTGATACCCAATTAAAGTTAAGGCGAAAGAACTTCTTGACAAGAACTTTAACACGCGTTTGGTTAAGAACCTAATTAGACACGGAATAAGGCAAAGTCAAATCACGTATTTAGATGTTCAGCCGAAAATTGTGCCATCCTACTGTGGTATTCTTGAAAACTCTTATCACACACATGACACACACATGATCACACTCGCTTGCATACCTACCTTGATACCTACCATCTATTCAACCGCCACAGCGTTCTGCACTGCAAATCGGCAGAATTCTTATTATTATATTATTATTGATACTGCTTGGAGTTGCTATAGTATTTCCATTGTATAACAAAATATATATTAACAATGTCAAGTACCAGAAATAAATGTTCGGCTTGCACTAATACAATAAGTAATAGAGAATATTTGGTATGTTCGTCGTGCAGAAAAAAATACGATCTTCAATGTGCGAATGTGACATCTAAGGCATTCCATAACAACATGAACCTTGATCAGAAAAATAATTGGATATGTCCTGAATGTGTGTGCAAACAGCCAAAATGCGATAATACAAATACGCCGATAAGAATGTCGAAAGCTGAGTCGTTGATTGACACTCAAAATATCACTCAAACTTCTGCATCTGGTGAAGGATTTATAAATATGCGTACGAGAGGCCAGCGTAAAAATTCATTCAACTCTGAAGCTGACAGTAATGACTATGTTACTAAAGGTTGTTTGCGGGATATATTAAAGGAGGAGTTATCCAAATCTCTCAATGTAACTATGGGAAATATGGTATCCGATCAGCTTAAAAGCATTCAACACGAAATCTCATCGTTTAAAGAATCGCTAAATTTTTTCAATGCACAATTTGAGTTACTGAAAACATCGTTGGATGAAAGAAACGTCTTAGTTGATGAATTAAAAAATGAGAATAATAAACTAAAGTCCACCGTTCTTGATCTCGGCACAAGACTGCATATTGTCGAACAGCAGCTTCGTGAAAATAACATCGAAATCAACGGTATTCCTGAAAACAAGGGCGAAATTCTGTCTAACACCCTAGGCCAGCTAGCGAAAACTGTGGGGGCGCCACTCGATGACAGTGATATTCTGCACGTAACCAGAGTTGCTAAGTACAATAAGGATAGCAGCCGTCCTAGGTCTGTTATAGCCAAACTACGTAGCACTCGCATTCGTGATACAGTACTAGCCGCCGTTTCTAAATACAACAAAAATAATCCTGAAAACAAGCTCTCATCGCAGCATCTAGGTATCGCTGGGCGGAAGTCTCCCGTCTTTGTATCAGAGCACCTAACTCCGGCAAATAAACAACTCCATGCCGCTACACGACAAAAGGCTAAGGAGCTCGGATACAGATTTGTGTGGATAAGAAACGCTAAGATATTTGTTCGGAAACACGAGTTTGGCCAGGTCTTAACAATACGTAATGATGACAGTCTTAAAGCTCTTAAATAAGTCCATTTATTAATATTATTAGTTTATTAACCTATGTGAATGTTGTAGAGTTTTAAAATACTATAATGCTTGATATATATTACCAGAATGTAAGAGGGCTTCGAACAAAAACGAACACTGTCTATAGTAACATTCTACTTTGTAATTATGAAGTAATCATATTTACCGAAACCTGGTTAAACGCTAAAATCCATAATGGTGAGTTTATTGATAGTAATAGATACACAGTCTATCGTAACGATCGTAACAGTTCTGTTAGTTCATCTAAATCTGACGGTGGCGGTGTTATGGTGGCTGTTTCAAATGATCTAAACTCCTACCGTGTTTCTAAATGGGAATCAAAAACTTGTGCTGCTGAAGATTTATGGGTGGTTGTAGAAGTTACTAGTAATGATAACAACAGATCATGTCTAAAAGTTGCAATTTGTGCGGTATATCTGCCACCACCTGTAAATTTACTTACCTTAAGTAATTACTTAGATAACATAAATAACTTGGTATCTGATAATTTTGATGATATAATTATTATTGGTGATTTCAACATGGGATTTGTTAAATGGACTGTACAGGGTGACAATTATTTTCCAACTCCCTCTGACTTTCAAAATTCCTTGGGTTACTGTTTGATTGATTTTATGTCTGTTAATAATTTTAATCAGCTTAATACAATCCCCAATAAGGATGGTAAGATTTTGGATCTTGTTATAACTAACATGTCAAATGCTCACGTATCACAGCCTACTGATATTCTCAGTAAACTTGATCCATTCCATCCTCAATTAGTCGTCACGCTGTCACTTTCAAAAAATAAAAACCTTCACGCTCGTAGTCAGTCACATTTAAATTTTTACAAAGCTGACTATCCGGGAATAATAAGTTATCTAAAGTTGATTAACTGGACTGATGTTTTTAATAATTGTATAGATGTTGACGCAATGGTTGAGAGATTTTATGATGTATTGTATAATGTTATAAATAAATTTGTTCCGAAACGTTGGTCTGTCAAAAGTAAATATCCACCATGGTACAGTCATGCACTTATAAGGCTATTGAAAGAAAAACACAAATTGCGCTTGAAGTTCACAAAATTTAATAATCCCCGAGACAAACTAGAATTTGATATTGTAAGAGAGCGTGCTCACAAACTACTCGATGATTGTCTGAGCAAATATAAACGTAATCTTGAGGAAAATATTCAATCTAACCCTAAACATTTCTGGAAGTTTGTGAACTCTAAGCGCAAAAATGTATCTAATATTCCTTCTTGTATGTACCTAGATGATCAAATCGCGAAAAGTGGGCCTGATATTTCAAATCTATTCGCGGAGAAGTTTTCCTCAGTTTTTACTAATTTTTCTCCTACAAATCCAGTATTACCTGTTTCTAGCTGTAATATTCCGATGTTATGTAAGTTGCAATTTACTGAAGCAGAGGTCGCGAAAAAATTGAAACATTTAGACTCATTCAAAGGCGGCGGACCGGATGGTATTCCACCTCTATTTTTCAAACGTTGTTATGTCGTGATGGCCTTACCTATAAGTAAGATTATTAATCGTTCCTTAGACAGTGGTACTTTCCCTTCTGAGTGGAAGAAGGCCAGAATTGTGCCTGTCTATAAGAAAGGCGACACCGACAATGTGCGAAACTATCGACCTATCTCTATTTTATCTTGCTTAGCCAAGTTGTTTGAGTCTCTCCTATGTCCTATAATTACCAGCCACACGTCCTGCTTCATTAACTCAAATCAACATGGGTTCCTTAAGGGACGATCTGTGGAAACTAATCTGGTTGAGTATATCTCACATATATCTGGAGAGATAGATAAAGGTAATGAGGTCCACAGTGTTTACACTGACTTCTCGAGTGCATTCGATAGAGTTAACCACGACCTCCTATTGCTTAAACTCGAATCATATGGAATATATGGTTCTCTGTTATGTTGGTTTGGTTCTTACCTAAAAAATAGAATACAGATCGTTACTGTAAAAGGATATGAGTCTCATCCTTATACCTCATCCTCCGGAGTTCCACAGGGTTCTCATTTAGGACCGATATTGTTCAGCTTGTATATTAACGATATTAGTCGCGTTATCTACCACTGTAGCTTCTCTATATTCGCCGATGACCTCAAGATATTTAAAACGATCAAATCTCAACATGACGTCTCATTAATGCAATCAGATTTGGATAGAATTGTAGAGTGGTGCATTGACAATAATATGGTTCTGAATGCTGAGAAATGTTTCTTAATTATGTTAACCCGGAGAAAGAAACGTACACCAGCAATTTATACTATAAACAAAGATATTGTGTGTGAATGTAATGAAATCCGTGACTTAGGGGTTCTTATTGATAGTGAATTAAAATTTTGTTCTCATGTTAATACAGTTGTAAAAAAATCGTCACAAATGTTAGGCTTTTTAAAAAGAAATACCAAATCATTTAGTGTAAAAACGAAACTGTCTCTTTTTAATTCATTAGTACGATCCCAACTAGAATACGCCAGTGTGGTTTGGAGTCCCCTCTATTCAGTGCATTCTCAACGTATTGAAAATATTCAACGTAAGTTCACCCGGCACATTGCGTTTATCTCTCCAGGTATATCTCATAGAAATCCTTACGACACCCGATTAGCGTTCTTCAATATGATATCTCTTCGTAATCGTAGGCAACAAAGGGATATCTTGTTTTTATACAAAATAATTAGAGGTATTATTGTATGTCCACAAATATTAGAGCAAATTAGGTTTACAGTGCCTAGTAAAATACCCCGTCTTCCTATATCTAGAGTTTTTGATCTCCCGCTGTATCGAAACAATGTTGGTAAAAACTCGCCTATAAATAGAATGTGCAGTGAGTTTAATGTTTTGTGTGCATCTCAGCCTAATTTGGTGGATATTTGCTTTGATTCGTATTCAATTTTTTCTAAAAATATTGTTAATTTCTTTAAATATAGTTATGTTAGTCATAAAATAAATTAACATAAGAAACGCTATGTTGATTTAGTTGGTACAATTTAAGTAAGTTTATGATATTCTAAATGAATTGTCCTTACCTATAATTGGTAGATACATCCTTACCATTTATATGCTTCTAGATTTAAGCTTGCAGTGATTTATATGTATTTACTGTTGGTTTGGCGAAATAAATAAATAAATAAATAAATAAATGACACAGTCTTGAATTAATTAATGTAACAGTGTGTGTAATTTAACACTGACCATTGTGTACTATTTATTTATTAACTAGAGGTCTGCCCCGGCTTCGCCCGTGGTACATATTTCGCAATAAAAGGTAGCCTATGTCCTTTCTCGGGTATCAAAATATCTCCATACCAAATTTCATGCAAATTGGTTCAGTAGTTTAGGCGTGATTGAGTAACAGACAGACAGACAGAGTTACTTTCGCATTTATAATATTAGTATGGATTACACAATGAACATCCAAGAACTCTTTAATCAGAAAATATCTTAATACTTTATTATAATTTTATACATATCCGACATAATCTGATTAAAAATTGTCCTTCAATATCAGAGAAAAATAATCCTCCGTCATATTCATTAGCACACAGCAAATATGAAACTCTATTTCATTTCCAGATTACTAGATATACATAAAATATGATTATGTGGAAACCCATTATCTCATCTTTCCTCCCATTAGTGTTGCTTCCTAATGGCTGGTTTCAATATTACCTTTATTTGCACTGCAAATGAAGGATTTACGTCGAAACGGAATATGTAGTATTATGTGTCAAATAGTACCGAGAATATTCAGCGTGTATGCTTTTGTGTTATATTTGTGGTACATAGTGGCATTGTATTAAGTACCTATATCCCTATATCATTTTGTACCCGTAATTTTGTACCCTTTTGTAGGATTATAATAATTGCCTAAATTAATTTAAATTATATTTGCGATACAATTAAAGATTAACATTTTTTTTTTCAAAATATTATTGAAGCTTTCTGTTTGAATCAAAAGTCATTTAAAAGCGTCGTTTTCAATAATTCACTGACTATATAAACACATTTTTCGTAAGAACTAAGAAGTAGATATCCTGAAAATTCTAAGTCGAAAATCTTATTCCCTCTTCATTCCCCAGAGCACAGACAATCACCTCTTTGTTCTAGAAGTTACGACCTTATAAACATAAAACACGACTTTTAACTTAATGCTCTGTGTGAGCCTTTATGCTTCTACCTAATGCTGCCGTTTAAGAATCCACCCTAATGAAATAGCTTAAGGAACATTATTCAACGTCAGACCGAATTATCGGCTTGATCGATTACAAATTGTTTCATTACGAACCTAGTTACGGTAGCTGAAAGTATGTTTTACGTCTCCCATAACCACTCAAGTGCTGAACGACCGGGAGCCGGTCGATCCACATTCAGGGGCATGTGCGTTGCGACCGGCTCCCGGTCGATCAACAGTCGTGGGTTTTGCGTTCGCTTTATAAAACGGTCTAATAACCTTCCTCTTTCTAACTTATATGACATGTTAAGGAAAGAACAGGCTAGCTATAAATCAAGATAACAACATAACCACATGATTTAAGTGGCCCACTTTTCATGACACATTGAGTAGGTAGTTTTTTGTACAAAAAAATAAACAAGGAATGTGTAAAAAAAATGTATGGGAGGGTATGATGTTTTTATTTTCTCGTAAGAAGAGTGTAACAAAGGATCAATAAATATTAAAATCTCACTGAACAGCTGTTTTAATTTTTTATTAGCAGACAAAATGTAACAAAAATTACAAGGGTACATTTGCTTTGACTTACAAGTTGTTTTTATTTATTTAAATGTTACCATGTTTTGACAAGGCATAGACTATTTTATTATCTATGAATATACATACTTGCAAATGTGCTATTGATAAAGGAATCTGAAATAATCGACTTTAAAAAAATATTGGACCGCCAAAAACCCCAACTGCGGCGGCACCGGGAGCCGGTTTCGCACAAGACCCGATTTTTGCAAAATGGCTCCCGCACTTGAGTGGATAAGAGATTAATTTATGTCTAATAAAACCTTAAGGTCGAGCAATAAGGAATAAATTCCCTTGTTTGAAACTATTCCAGTGCTTAGGTTAATATATTATACATTTGCGAGTGAAAATGTAAGGTACTTGTTAGTTAGAGAAATTCTCGGAAACTAATTGTGAACAATGCCTTAGTTTAATATAATACACGTTTAAATTAATTAGTATTTACACGTTCTTGTTAGTAATTAGAATTATTGTATTAATTTTACAATATACATATATGGGTAATATTCATTTTAATTTCAGACTATATATCTCTTAATTAAGATAGGTATAAGGTATATAACAAAGCATAAAAAAAAATTAATGGCAATCTTAAAGATTTCGATGAAGAATGTTGTTTAGTTGCTAAAACTGAAAGGAATGAATGAAATAATTGAACCTACGCGAGTCAAAAATAATATAATAAAAGTTTTTTTAGCATGACAACAATATGTCCCGTTGGAAAATACCAAGAGAACAAGATAGAATATTCTAGAACGTCGACCTTCTAAATTCTTTTGACCTGAAAGCCCCTGAGCGAGTGTATGTCACCTTTTCTTATAAAACTTGACAATATCATTACGAAAATTTTGTCCAAGGCAGGTGAACTTAAAGTTAAAATGTACGAAGACTCTTTGGAATAGAATTACATATTTATTCAATTGCTATAAAAGCCTGAGCCGTGGTTTGATTTTCAATGAAGCCTCTTTTCATACGTTTAACATTTTGAAAGGAAAGTTACTTCGTTTCAGTAATTGGATTCTTATTTTCAAGTCAACGTTTACATTTGTCTTGGTATTTTATAGCGAATTTAGGTATTTTGCATATAAGTAGATAAGTTACCGTAATATATAAAAGAATATACCTACCTATCTACGAGAATAACCAAAACATAATTCGAATTTGTTACCTCACCTAAATAATACATAAAATCTCATTTTAGGCACTCGTAAAATAGATTTAAATGCAATTTATTTTCACATCTTGACTAGATATTGAAAGCGTCTATTTTATTCGAACATAAAGTCACATCGAATCGTCTTTCCGCATCAATTCAGTGTTCATATTTTGTAGTAGTTTATAAAAGCGTGTAAAAGGCATTCGATTTTATATGAACACGTAAAAATATTTATTCAACCGAATGCATATGAATGCAGATAGATAGAGGGTGACATTATCGTCAGAAATGTCCTTTTAATTTTCACTCAAATAGCTTTTATTTTGAATACGAACATTCAAATTTAGTATGGTAAATAATACACATGTAACTTCATTTAAAAACGTTATTTTCTCCATTTGCAATCTACTTAAACCCTTAATAAAACCACTATAACTTAAATGAACATTCATGGAAAATAGAAAGGAACACATTGAATTAAAACTAGCACACTCTTTAATGTAGATTAATACATACATACTATACCAGTGTATGGAATAGTATCTATATTACACTACGGCCTGATACTTGGCCCAATTTATCCCTGTTACACCCACTCAATCTACATTATAGTGTTACTAAAGTACATATCTTCAATAGGTGACTCCTTTCCATCTTTGTATTGTACATTAGTAGGTACTTAAGGATTTATTACAGAGTAAGCGACTTCAGACAATTTGAGCTAAACATTGTTAAAGCTCATATATTTTTTGTGTAATTGTAACTGCTCTATATACTTCTAATCTTTCTCAAATAGCAGAGGGTTTTGGAAAGTAATTCCCGTAACATGTAAAGGGTTATGTGCCCAACAATTCTGAAGTGAAGGGTAAATTGCGAAAGTTAGGGCCTTTGGAACGATATCAATTTGTTCTGTTTAAGCACGTCGATACAGGGGTTAAGTGTTGTTTATTAAATTTTGATTCAATCTCGCTATAATATTATTTGAATACATAGGGAATTTGGTTTGACATGATCTGAAAAAGACTCCATACCACTTTTTTTATAAAACATACGTTAAACACACAAAATATATCGCTGAAATATCAGAAAATTAGCCTTAAGCCCAAGTGTGTTTACTTATATCTCCCTAGACCACATGGAACCAATAACAACGTAATCAGTAGCATTAATAATGAATCATCTCAAGTAAAAAGCCACTGTCCATAGAAAGGACTCTTCAGTGACGACCTATTTCCCTGGATCACTTGAATTGACACCCATCGAACGTACAATGTAAAAGAACATTGAACGAACGCAATATATTCTCACATCTACTGCCTGACAATAAAGCTCATATTCCCCCCACACATGTGGTGAATGAAGTGCTTTGTTCATCTTATCAAAGGAAAAGACATGAAGAGCAATACTTTGGAATGAAAGGAAATATATTTTGTTTGGAAATTACTTGCATTATCTTGTAATGGAAAAAAATTATTGGTAAAAGTTGTAGCTGATATGTCAAAGCCATATAATGTTTTTTCAAGTTATTGTTTAGTATCATGACGTGTTTGCAAAAATAACGAAAAGGATTGAAAGCTCTACTACTTCCATCAATTTGAACTGAGATGCTGATTTACAGTTTGAGCATACGCTCTACATGAGATAAAAGCTAAAGTATTGAACACTTGAGCAGTTGTTGTTATTTTTCCAAAATAACTACATTTTGAAAGTTTAGTTTATACTCAGTCACTATTTCTTCTCAACAAATAATAATAGTTTAAAAAAACTAAAAAAACACGCTTTTAGTTCGGTTTCTTATAAAACGCGTGTTTTTTATTTTTTTTAACTATTATTTATTTTATCAAATTAGTGTATTGTCATCGGTCCTAAATAAATCTACAAAGTTTGAACGAAATCTGGCCGTTTAAAGTTGGTCAAAATCGCGCCCAAAGAAGTCGGTTACAAACATACAAACATACAGGTGAAGCTAATATAAAGCGTGTAAAAAGAATCGCGAACGATTATTTCAGTAGAAATAACATGAAATAAGTGCGATTTCATAATTTGCAATACAAAGCAACAAGTTCCACAATAGCTCTTTATGAAGCTAACTGTTCGTAAAATGTCGCCAATTAAGTAGACCTATTTAATCAGAAGTATCTAACAAGCTTTTCCTTTTAAATTTGTATTCAATGGAACTGACCTCGTTCTAAACAACCTATCGGCTTTATTCAAATAGTAACCATTGAAACTGGTGACCCCATTTTATTATTAACTCTTTCATAAATACATTCGTTAAATCGATACTGGCTAATTGACATATTCTTTACCTCTCTGATACAGAATATATGCGTAATTCATGTTGAAAGCCCAATCGGCACAATTTCATGAATTACCTACCTACTGCAAAAACACCTTATTTATCTCATCAATATGAATATATCAACTTGTCGAAAATATCAAGGTATAGGTATTATAAATTTCAGCATTAAAAACTAACAAAAATATATATTTGCACTTAGGTATTTTGAAGCATAGTTGTTTTTTTTTTTTAAACGTTATTACATTTAAGTATTAAGCATATAAACCGTACCAAAGCAAATTACAGAACTTTTCACGAAAAACATTTCAGGTTTAAAACAAAACACAAAACTCGGGACGCACAGAGCTACTCCATGTGACAAAAACATAGTTACACAGTTCCAATCCCCGAATAACAATGACACTCGAGATTTTATTTTTATTCGAGTTTCCAATTTTATAATTGGACGTGTGGAATCGATATGAATAATTGATTTATTCGAGTGACCAATCTAGGTTAGGTAAAAAATTAAAACAACGCAGATGTTTCAGCACGTCGAAATCGGATTGCGATTGGTTATGGATTTTAATCACAAATAAATTATGTATACGATCACTGAACAAAACTGATTTTAAATGCATATCGTTTGTTTGTTTAATAGCGTTGTTAAAATAAACAACGATGGATGGAAACTGATCAAAATTGATCATGCGCCGTTGCCTTAGTTAAAGTAATTATTGTCGTCATACGCTTTTACCGTGTGGATAGGACACAAAAAAGGTCGCATTGCTACCATATCACTACATAGTATAAAACAAAGTCGCTTTCTCTGTCCCTATGTCTCTTTGTATGCTTAAATTTTTAAAACTACGCAACGGATTTTGATGCGGTTTTTTTTAATAGATAGAGTGATTTAAGAGGAAGGTTTTAGTATATAATATATTAGTTATTAGACCAAGCGGGCGAAGCCGCGGGCGGTAAGCTAGTTTTAAAATAAAAGTCAGTATTTCACGTTTATTATTGTTTGTACATTGATGATGATGATATTATACATGTTTAATGAAAGCAAATCTTTAGTCATAATTAAATAATTTCCACGATTGATACAAGATGCACAAAAGTCAATTTTAAAAGGATTCAACACAATGACGTCAATATTTTCGATCGAGCAAATACAATTCCTTGCTTGTAAAATAAATTGGTTCCGGAATAAAGTTCTGAACCCTTTTTTGTATCCCATATGATTTATATTGGATCGCGCAAGGAAATGGGTGTTGGGAAAGCCGGCGGACTTATAAGATTGATGTTGAAGCTTTGACAATTTGCATATTGAGAACTACTTGTTTGAATTTCATTTTGTTAGTTTACAGGTGATCTGGTGTTATCTTGTCAATGTTTGGTGATTTACAGTGATTTACATTCCAAGTGTTCCGTAAGTTATTTATAAAGTTTGCCTTGCTGACGAAATAGAAATACACGATCTATATTTATGAACAATTTAAACAATATAAATGATATATTTTAGTACCTACTAATTATTTCGTTTTCAGTATAATATTCAGTTCAAGACAAAAATAGTTTTTAGTGCCGTACCCTGTTATTTACGGTTGATAAAACTCAAATACCTGAGTCCTCCTACGCACAACCTATACGCAATAAAATGTGCCCTACCTACAACAACATTTTTATATCCTTTGTTTATTATTATATAGTTATACGTTAAGTATATAACATGCGTTTGAATGAATAAACTAAAACAGTTATGGATATTATTTTACAACTAGAATCCAATTTTCATATTTTTTCTAGAAAATGTTTCGACGTTTTTCAACATTTTCGTTTGAATTTTATTAATTCAGTTTATTTGTAACAATTTTTATACTGAACCAATTTGCTGGTATATTCGCCAGATGCGCATTGTTTGATGGTTTATGTCTTATCGGAAGTGAAATAATACCTATTTACCATCTGTTTTGAACGATGTAATTTCACACCCTGTTATAATTTCCTTAGAAACACATTAGGTCTACCTTTGTATTCTCGTTAGGCATATACAAATATTTAAGTCAGTACCGATTGTAGTAGTAGCACTTCATTATATGTGAAACTGGCTGTGCTTCGCGGTTTTACCTGCGTGGCTCCGCTCCTGTTAATCTTAGCGTAATGATATATAGCCTACAGCCTTCCTCGATAAATTGGCTATCTAACACCGAAAGAATTTTTCAAATCGGACCAGCAATTCCTCAGATTAGCGCGTTCAAACAAACAAACTCTTCAGCTTTAATATTATTAGTATATTATAGTATAGATGAGACCGACCCTTTATGCGCAGTATTTTTATCTGCTTTTAAGGTAAAATAAACACCGAGAAAAGAGAAAAATTCACAGTACGGCCTAATCGAGTAGCGGTTCATAATATATAAACATAATAGATTATAACAAAGGTTAAATTGCGTCGGTTCTGTCACGTCCCACAATTCATTACCGATGTAAGACAGTGAATTCATTTATCTTTCAGACGAGATAACACCAAACCTCCCAGCAGAATTAAAACGAAAAAGAAAGTGGAAGCGTAAACAATTATTAAACAAAATACGCTGGTAACCTTGTGTTTTTCTCTTAACTTTTGTTAGAATGTAATTTTTAACGAAACTTAAGACTTACAACGATTAAGAAGTGAAGAATGAGTCAGTTAGTTTTCTATTCAAAAGTTCCCCAACGTATTTAAATGTCATTTTAAATAGAAAACTAGCTATAGTTATAAGCGCTCAGCAAACTAAACACACCCAATACAAATTATTAGCAAATATAGTGAACTATATCGATTGTTGCTCGGGCTTATTGAAACATCATCAAAATTAATTGCAGCAGACATACAGCAATCAGTTCGGAGTCCATTTGTCTTAGGAAACTCCAATATTGAGATATTCAAACGTGACTCAGCGAATATCGATTTGAACCTGTAATATGTACTTGGGTCACGAACTGAAATGCACTGCATATTGATCTTTGCTCTGAATATAAATGGAATAATTTTCACGTTATTGGATAACAAGAAATTGCAAATTTGAAATTTCCTATTGTTTTTGTCGGTTCGCTTTTAATTATGTTTAACGGTAGCTTCAATTTATTTGCAATTCATTATAGAATCGATGTGATCTGTAAAACTGAAGCTATTGTTTCCAGGAAGGTTTATCATTTCACAAACAATTTCATTACTGATGATGATCGATAGAGAAAACGGTCACGTCACTTTATAGTTGATAACCTAAATACATTGCTATTTAACTTATGCTGACAACCACCTCTAGAAACATTAAATTTTCTTCTCTTAGAATGTTTCTACAACACAATTTTATAAGTTTATATATTACTGTAATTAAATAAAAGCGAAAACAATTTACCTGCAGCAGTGGCATCTTTTATCACGTACGCGGGGCATTCTTATACGTCCAAGGGTTATAAAGATAATTAAGTTTCGACGCCGTGAAAAATGCGAGCGGCATTCGAGAGAGTTTTAATGTACCTGGAGTGTTTAGCTGTGAGCCTCACTTGACGGACGAAAAAATGTTCTGCATTTAGTCGATAAATAGGTAGTAAAACATTACAGCTGTAGGATATACGTTCTTAAATAGTAGAACTGTAAATGTTTTGATTTGTCATTTGTCCACGACAAAATGGAGCAACGGTTTGCGTTATTTGATTTAAGCATAGGCTATTTTTCCTAAAAAAAACATGGGAGGAAAAATTTGTATGGGCAGCGGCTGATGCCCAATAACGTGAAATGCACGCGAACGAACTGCGAAGCCGCGGATGTAAAAGCAAGTATTCAATAAAATTTCACCAATCCAATCACAATATTCACTCAGGTTTGATATCAGAAAATTCTGAAAATACCACAAACATATTTCACTAGAAATCCAATATTTTGATTAACAATAGAAGAAAATTAAGCAAAATTGTTATGCCAATATTCAGAATGGAATCAAGCATCCGAGCACCAATCAAACGCAGTCTTATTCCAAATTGTATTCCACGTAACTATTACGTTCTATAGAAATGTATAAAATTCTTAAGTTACAAATAATAGTCCTTCGGCTTCGCTCCACCAATGCTCTTAGCTTTCGCTACTCTCGGAATCCGGAGCTTTGGAATCTTCGAGAACCGTAAATACGATTGGCGTCTGATTTATTTGTTGAGCAATAGTTTTCTAGAAGCACTAGTAAATGAACTGAGGAACTTTATTAGGATTACGGAACGTTTTGGTAACGGCGCCTTCGGAGATATAGATTGTTTAGAAGGTGGAGATAAATTCGCTTTTAAGTTAGGCAAGATCCAATTACAGTGAGGATTACTTAATTGCTATCACGTTCAAAGTAAAGGGAGCCTTAAAGGATCTGATTGTAACAAACAACAACAGACAATACAATAATATAGCATTAAAGATAATAATGGAAGTTGTTACAGATATACAAAATAACGATATGCGTGATAAGCAAAGTTTTTCTATTTCTAAGAATCCCCTCAATTTACATCATGATTTATAATCAAAAACGTCAGATATCAAACACCACGAAAGCTATTGTGCCCGCGATGTTAGCATTAAATAATTGTTGTGATGAATTGAATTTCTCTTTTGTTGAGCAAAAATAACGTAGTTTATTCGTCGAAAGCAATTACAAATCTAAAAGCCAGCGAGGCTTTAAATTAATAAACAGCGCTCCCACAGCGCTTTTACAGTGAAAAAGCGTAAACCTAAAAGCTAGATTTATAAGCTTCACACCGGACAGGTCATAGACCATAGATTTATTGCGACAGCCTGGATAAAACTGTGACAGCTGAGTAGTGCGACCATAAACAAAATTAATATGCCTCAACGCCTGTTTGCGGTCAATGATGATGACATTCAAAGGGTTTCTATTTTTACATAAACAAAGGACCATGAAAAAACATTATTTAACGCTATTAGTTAAAGAAATGTTTTATTTTATTAACTATAAATCGTTTTGCACGCCTCATAAGCGAAGCGTTGAGGTGGGTACTACTGTCACTTCGCGCAAAACATCTGATTTTTCAAACTTAAAATGTCTTTATGTATCATACATTGCACTTGTAAGATAATACATACACACACATATTAAGAAAAAACACTATTTTTAACGTTCATGATATTTTTGATGTCATTTTTGTTTTTTAAACTAGTTAAAAAACAGTTTAAAAAAGTTCTGTCTTGGACGTCCGTGTGTCTGTATGTGCGGATCCTTTTTCTTGTTAACACGATAGCGACCGAAATACTTTACTAATCGAGTCTTTTTTTTTCTCTTACGCTTGAGTAATCTCAGGAATAGAACCCTTTCATTTTTCAGGGTCTGATTCGATGTGGTTTAATTGTTATTAAATAAACAAAAATAATAATTAATAAATATTTATTAAAAAAAAATTATGAGGCGTGCACTTTTGGATTTTCCAAATAATTTTAAGTCTTCAATCATCATTAATATTCCACGTATACTGAGAAAAACATTTTAATTTCCAACTTATTATACCGGCATCATGGAAGTTTTAAATATATCTAGAAAACAGCTTTTTTAATTTACTATGCTTAAATTGTAATAAAACTGAGACTGAGGGTGAAATCATATTTGCTTCATGCGTAGTTACTCGAATAACATTTATTACTCAAAGTCTAGACTCAAACTCATAAAATATTAATTTACTCTTACTTTATTGCAAGACATCACAGGACAGAATGATTAATAAAGATATATGGAAACTACATCTTATTTGTAATTTTATAATTTGTATAAAAATTAAAAAAATCCATTGTATAGTAAAAGTTGTAATAATTCGCTTAAATTAAATAAATCTAAAATCATTAAAGATAAAATTACCTATATCGCAGATCTTCCTAAAAACATAAAAATATATTTAAAAGCTACAAATAATTATCACACAGAAAACTAAACTACGACAATTGAATAACACTAACCACAAAATTGTTCGCAAAAGAAAATTTCCACTCAACAAAATATACGTCGACAAAAAAACGTGTGACAGTGAGAATACAAAATAACTGGCACAAAGTATAAAACTGGGGGAAACAGCCGGGTATTATGCAAAAACATTCGGAAACTCAAAAAATACGAGTAAAAAATCACGTTGAACTGCTCTCGCTAAATACCTAGTGAAAAATTATACTAACCTACTTGGATACAAACATTTTTAACGCGACTTTGGCCACTACAAGGGTTTAGTTACGATTTTATGTATTTAAATGAGTGTAATCCCGTATTTACTTCGCATCTTTTTGCTTTTACAATATCACAGCTCGTGGAAACGTTTTATGTATGAACAGAAGTTTAAAATGAAAAATGTGCAAAATATGCTGTTGCACGGATGCGTTAGTTGCTTTAAAATATGGTTTAAGTTTTAACCATAGTTATAATACCTCTATTATTTATGCAAGTGTAGTGCCAATAAATTTTGTACCTTCTGGATAAAGGGTAAGGTAAAATATTTATTATATGATAGACAAAACTGAGACTGACTGATGATTTACCGACTTACCGACAATCTTCCTCTTTTCTAAATCCTCATAATATAGTCTTTACTACAATTTATTATTCGAAACCGTATTGTGACAATATTTTACGCATAACTGAACATTGGCACCAACATTCTTCTAGTTAATTACGTTTAAGAATGGCAAAATAACAAAACACTTCGTCAAAGATAAACTCCAAGTGTC
Organism: Colias philodice; assembly: GCF_061535455.1. Taxonomy (NCBI): domain Eukaryota; kingdom Metazoa; phylum Arthropoda; class Insecta; order Lepidoptera; family Pieridae; genus Colias; species Colias philodice. The sequence goes on along the minus strand of NC_143092.1, from coordinate 3,339,352 downwards.
TTTCAGATAAGGCTCGCGGGTCGCGGTCGGCATAACTTATAAATGACAGTCGACTCATAATTTCAGAGGCACGACGCAATTCAGAATATTACGATAATGAATTATAATAATTTTGTACGCAGGCAATATTTCTGCCATTATTGATACTGAAATTTCATCGACCTTTAATATGTTGTAGGTATTGACGAAGGTCCATTAGGTTCTACAAATTTTTAAATTAGTACCTATTGATATTATCAGAGGTGGTATTGTCAAATTACAAGTGGGATTTAAAAAATAAGAGCTGGATTTCGACTGCAAAACAAAATACTTAAAATATTGACTGTTTACAATTAGGTACAAATTGACATTCTTTAGAGCTGAAATCTATTGCATCATTGACGCACTAAAATAATACCAAAAGTAATAAGTTACACAGGAAAAGTTCCGTAAATAAATTGAATTTATTCCCATAGAAACAAATCGTTAAAACAATCGCAATAAGCAGATAAAAGATAAATAAAATCTTAATCTTCCGTTTGCCTCTTCATTTTACTTATACCGACATTAATTCTTCCTTGAATTTTCTTAACGAACGTAATCTTAATCAGGTTGGCCTCTTCGCTTGTAAATATTTAATAAACGCGAAAAGTGCCGCCTTAATGGCTTAATTGTTGATATAATGATATTCTTAGTTTATTTTCTCGTTAAAATTTTCACTGGAATAAATTTTCGCGCCGTAAGCTCTTTGTGTAAATTGGAAGAGTTGCGTCCGAACTGGTCAGTTATCCGCCATGTTTTAATTTACATCATATTTTGTAGGTTATAATTTTAAGGAAAAATTTAAATAATATGCATAGGAATTTAATTAAAGTTGATCGATAGGAAACTCTTTAAAGCGATAATTTACGTCAGAATATAAAAAATATTTACGCAAATTATGTTATTAGACAATTTCACAATTCATTAGCTATCCAGTTTTTTTTTTTTTAATTTCTAAAGCAACAGCAATGTATTTTAATTAATATACCTCAAGTTAAGTTAAAAGTAGTGAACTATTATAAATATAACTTTTTGATGTTTGATGATAATTTTCACTTGAATATCGTATGTAACGTGATTTTCATACCTCAGACAAAAACCAAAGCAAAGTGGGGAAGCAAACGACTCGCGTATCTAACTCCCAACCACTTTGCTTATCAAGGCGTCTATCAAATGCTCTGATATCCCAACTGGCCCTAGCTATTCAGTGGCCGCCGTATAACTTCCATATAATCAGTATGCCAGGGTCACACTCCATACTAAAGCGTGGCTTAATGAGCGCTTTGGGCGACCCGTGTGAGTAAGTGAATTTACTAAATAAAACTTTCTCTAGGGTTTCAGTATCTGGGTCAGAAATAATTTAACGCTTAGAGAGACTTCGCTATAACGCTTTGCGCTTTTACGTGAGAATTTTATGAACCAAAGCAAATAGTAAAACGTACGTTCTATATTTTACGAACGCTTTATTTTTATTAAAGAGAAGTAAAATTTAATTACATATGTTTTATCATTTCAGGCATCTAATTATTATTAGTCCTTTATAATCAAAGACAATTAATTAGTAGCAGTTACGATTTAATTGCCAATTTTGATTTTGCAGATTTTTATTGATTTGAAGAATCCAAATGTTGCGTGCTTCATTTGTTAATTTGTTCCAAAATTTTCTTAAATATATATGATAGTATAGGTACGATGATTAAAGCTATATTATTATTATGTATAAACCTACTCAACAATAATTTTACTAACGAAAACAAATAAATACGCATACAATTTTAAAGCCTCAGGGACTGCGAACAAACTTAAATATACAAAATAAAGCTACTCTCAAAGTATCATAAACACTGAATGTTGTATTAAAGTTGTATTATTCTAGCGGAACAAAGTTAGAAGTATACATTTATATTTAAACTTTTTGAAATAATACTCAATGCATTAAATAATACTCTTGAGATATGTATGAACAAAACAATGATCTATGTTGTAGGTACGCCATGAATATTAAGGCAATGAAAATGGATAGGCCGGGAGATACTGACAAAAAATTTTGGATCATTTGTAAAAGGATGTTGGTTCTACAGAGGTCTTAGTACGCAATGACAAAAAGAAAAATGATGGTCAGAACGCTGGTACCGGGGGCCCAGTCGCGTTGCGCATGGGCGTTAATCGAACTCGTCGGATAAATTACGGAAGTCAAACGATTTGTAACACTCGCGATTGGGCCCCCGGTACCAGCGTTTTGACCATCATTTTTCTCTTTGTCATTGCGTACTGAGATCCCTGTAAAACCGCCATCCTGTTACAAATGACCCAAAATTTTGTGTCAGTATCTCCCGGCCTAGGATAAAAGCCTTCGTATTTAAATGGAAAAAAATTAGAGCCCGGTATTTTAACCCTCATAAAAAGGAATCGACAAGTAATAGCAGTTTATGGCCAACAAAATCTTTTTGTTTTGTATGATATCGAAACAGTTTATCCCAATTCAAAATATTTTATTCATTTTCAGCGATTCGAATTGAGACAAGTTTTCTACTTTTAACGATATAACAATCCTTTATGATGTACAGATTGGTTAAATTTCGATTTTTATCGTATAGAAGTTATGACAATTCCAGTATAATAAAGACGAGATGTTACCAATAAAAAGCCAAGCAGCCTATTGTGAAGTTTCAAATACCTTAGCGGTTAGCCTAACAAAAGTTTATTGAAATCAACCTCCATCGCAATGGATAAGCGAAAACGTCTAAATAATTGATTGTTGTGCTGACTCGGCGTTAATACAACTTGAATATTTATATTGGAAAAACGGAGTCAGTTCTGGACTTCAATGAATACCAGTTTTGTTTGTTAAAGTTCCATCCATGGTTGAGAATTCTTAAAATTTCAAACAATTTCAGGTACGAAAAAGTATGTAAATATGTTATAATACCTACATAAGAATATCAAAATATACACAAGTAGTTATCTATTTCGTTACCTTAACAAACAAAGCAAAATTCGATCAAAATACTAAAACAAAGAACAAACAATATGATATAAACACACATATACAACATAATATGATGATATGTGTGTGATAAATATTCAGTTTGTTCCAATTTCAAAAACGCAAATCAAACAATAATAAGTGATAATAACGATAGCCTATAAATTAATAATATCTGATACACCTACTGTATACATTTTAGAAGTTGAATATTTAATTAAAAATTTGGTAATGGAACGGAACTTTCCCGTCCAATTGTAATTTCCTTACAAAAATACAGTTAAATTTCAACAAAGCATTTCTGTATAAATGGCAATTTCAAGCAAAATGTTTTATATTTGAAACAAAACGAACATTGCGAAATATCTCACCTCGTGAAATACCGCGGAAACCTTGTTATTGCGCTGCGATAAACTCGCTCCAATTAAAAAGAAAAAGGCGGGAAATATAAAATGGAAACAGAAGAACATTAATTTTCGTGTGACACTCGCTATAGTTCCCTATTTAATGCCAGATGCAAAATACTGAAAGGTTGCTTTTCTTTTTTTCATAAATGAAATTAGTTCAATGAATAAATTCAATTGGATATTTTTTGTAACAGGAATAGGTATTTTTTATTATAATATAAAGTAAAATTATTAATATACAAATTATTATAACCATAACGTTTTCAAGTCACTGGCTGGTGACAAAGAGTAAAGACCCGTGTTTTTTTTCTTTTCATATTTGAAAAAAGAATTGTATTCCATGGTTTGCGCTCGCTGTTGAATATATTAAAAACTAAGATTAAAAAGTTTAAAACATTCGTTTTACAATCTTTTTGAGCTTATGAAATAATTATATTTTAATTAACTGCATGAAATGAATACGTAATAATGCTTGAATAGGTAAGTAGTTATCAAATTGTGAAAATAAACTTGAGATATTTTCAAAAACATTTGTACAATTTTTCATCTGAAGTTTAGTAATATTTCTGTTCAGATTATTTTTAAACGCATACAGCGGCAGACAGCCCTCTCGCCACTCATACCGCGACGAAGCGAAGTGTGAAACTGTGTTGATAGGGGAATTTAAAGGAAAGCAGAATGTTTTAATGGAAAACCTTTCATGAAATCAGGTATGTAAATTTTTAATATAAACAGTATTACTTCTGTTATCACTATGAAATTACATCGATAGGGAAACTTGATGATTGTTGATGATTAAAAATAAAAGGTTTTCACTCAATACGAAGTGGCCGGAATTCAAACTAGGTATCAAATTTTAATTAAATTAATTGCCTGATAGAATTCTATAAAAACATGAATCCGAAAATAACAATGGAAACTAATTTACGGGTCATATGAAAGCTTCATCAATTTATGGAACTACTTACGACGAGATGTCGGTCTAATTTTCCTATGAAAAAATAAGAAAGGCCTTGGATATTTAATATTCATGAAGGAGAGAATCGGGTGGGAAATAATTCAGTATTCATGGCTCACAAAGCCTGGGAGCGCGGCGAACTATTCATATAAATGTGCCCTCTAAAAACGTAGATGGAGGAATATTGCTTAGGAAAGGCCTTAAATACTTATCGTGAAAACTATTCTCTTTCTTGACGCCCGTTGATCGAACATTTTGGGCTTTGAGCACTTTAACATAAGCGTTAGATCAGCAATAGTGATACAAATAACAATTGCCATTAATTCAAGTATTTTTATTAAAACCAAATTATTATGAATTATACGTATTCGTAGACGTAGTAATCTCATTTCTCACTTCGCCACAGAATAATAACTAGTAGTGACTTCGCTCAAATTAGCCTTTACCGTTACTTTAGTCGTACTCCTTTTTTCTTTTAAACTCTATGAGAGATTCATATCAATTCAACATCCCTACCATTTCAACCACTGAGTTTAATTTATATCTCGAAGTTCGAATCCCTATACGACAATCAATTTCCTAACTTACCCTGGTACAATTTAAATGAGCGATTATGATTGTCGACGTATATTTGCATTTCCGACAAAGTTTCTGCCCCAATTTCTTGTTTCGAAACACCGTAGTCAAAGAAATACACGTTCTCAATAGTTGGTAACACTAAGTTGTATTAATTTTGCAAAGTCATTAACGTATGTAAACGTCATTAAACTTTTCGAGTTTAAACTGTTAGTTTAAGAAGCGGGTCTATAGAAATACATTTAAAGTTGGTCATATTGCCTAAACTACTACGAATGTGTTATAAATGGTTTAGTTATATTATGCTTTACTAAAACTTACTTATGCCTGGTATGATTTTTTTTTGTCTCCTATAATATAGTGTACGAATGATTTCATCCTATATTTTTTATAAAAAAAATATCTACAATATTACTTATCACTTATTTTTATTTAAAACTAGCGGTCCGCCCCGGCTTCGCCCGTGGTACATGTTTACGTTTTCTCTACATAAAAACCATCCTCGTACTTCAAGGAATATAATAAAAAAAGAATTATCGAAATCGGTTCGGCCGTTCTCGAGTTATGCGCTTACCAACACATTTTGCGATTCATTTTTATATATAAGATTTTTATTGTTGTGTTTCAGTGCAGTGTTTTTTTTTTTATTTGTAATTATTTAACCGCTATTTAATCTAGTTATTACACCTGCGTGTTAACACCTACACAACATGACTGTACCACGCTAGAAAAAGTACACACACGGTAGTACCACAGATTAGAGAATAGTTACTGGTAGTACAATAAACTTTAGAAACAGCTTTGAAATTCATAATACATTCAGAGAGTAAATTCAAAAGTTAATATGAAAATGCATTACGCATTAAACTTGCTAGCGAAAAATAGGTTTCATACTATTGGGCTACTTGTTGTAAGTACAGTCGTGGACGTAATTCATCATTAAAGTGAGTTTGCCAAAGTTAAATGTACTATAAAGCTGCGTACACAAACAACGACTGTTGGTTTAGGCCAGTGTGTTTGTGATGTAAATTGATCTCTTTGCCTTTATTTACATGAAGTGAGTTCGATACTTTTAACATATTCATTGTTTACGGTGTATAAAATAGAATCAAACTTAATAGGTACATACATAATTTGTAGGTAATTATTTGTTTTCTATTACGTACGAAAACGTCTGTTGCTTTAAAATTTCTTCGCATAAAACCTCACCAATAAAGCAAGGTATGGTATGGTTTTGATACCATATGTAAGTTTAAGTACAAAATCGCTTCAATTTATTACACTTATACATATATAGTTTTAAACTTTTAACGCACGGTATACATTAAAACTTTCGTTTACTCCCATAATCTCCTCGGGGCTACGGAAACTATATGTTGCGAACTAAAATAATATTTGAAAGTGATAAAGTCAGGATGAAGACATTAAATTTCCGAAACAGAAACCAGACCGGGCTCACTAAACGTAAGCTGGCCTCATAACTCACTTAATTACAGACCCGTAACAACGGTCTGATTTATATACCAAGGGGAATTCGGTACAAGGCGTTTTTCGATTGTTCGATCAAATTCACATTTCAGAATTTTAATTGCACCAAACGCAATCATCCATAAAGAAAAAGAAGGAATGTATTAAATGTACAAGTTAATTTGGTAACTTATTCTAATAAACAAAAATAAACTACTAACTACACTTGTACACATATGGAAAACACAATGCGGCCATACGAAGAAAAATATGAAAAGCAACACGAAAACAGTCAAATGTTATCAAATTTCCACATGAAATGAATCGGATGTTTGGTAACGAATTATTTGAATATTCTATCTCCGAAAAATGGCGGCTAGATAAACGTATTCAGCTAAGCTTGATTTATATCCGGCTTGAATCAGAAGTATTATGTGGGCTGGTTGCGGACGAGTTCTAAACAATAACGGACTGTGAAAACGGCTCGACATAACCTAACACAGTGTTCATCTACTTTTGTCAGTGGGTGAAATGCATCCACCTCTCTATCCATTTAATTATTGCTTTTTACTTAGAATTCGAAGAATGAGCTGAAGCCGCCGATTTTTTTATAATATTTGGTTTTCACTTTTATTACTAATGGTGGGAATATTCATTACCATGTTCTTAAAATTCGCCTTTGCAATTGTAATGATGAAATCTTAAAAAAAAAAAGATTAGAATTTTTATGGGAAATCCAAAAAATAATTCGACTTATGTAAAAAAGATATAAAAATACGTCTGAAATTGCATAAAATGAATCTCATATTATTATATAGCATTGTATTTTCGTTGGCTGTACAGTGTACGTGGTTACATTATATCCAGTCACGCCACCGTTTACGAGGAACATAAAACATCCATCGCGCAAATGACAATCGACATACATGCGCTGTATGCATTATAGAGCAGGCTCCAAGGAGATGTTCGTTTGCATAAATCGCGGACCTAAATCTGACTTCTGAAGTTTATGCCAAATCTAATCACACAGAGGCTGATTCAAGAATTTTCTGCCATATTTTTCATTCAGTCAAACACAAACACAGTGCAGAGATAATTATTCTAAGCCCTGACACCGATATTTTTGTATTAGGCCTTTATTTCTGGCATAAACTTGAAAATATACTCGCCATCTTTGAATGCTCCCCCCACTCCCCCATGCAACTATTTCACTGTACGAACTATTGAATCGTAAACAATGGACTATTGTTAATTATTTAGAATAATAATTTAAAAAATATATTCATGAGTTTTCAATCTTTAGTGGTTTAAAGTTAACTCAAAAATGGAGCATTTTCGTAAATTTTCTAAAAAATCTTAGAGAAAGTGAAAGAAATGTTATAGTATGCTATATATTCGTGATCTACTCAATAAGCTCTTTCATTTGATACCCCACGCGGCATGTTTTGGAAATGTTTATTTTTTTCTTTGTATGCCATATTTAATTACCGGGGTGCGGGGAGGGGGACCACAAAACTGGTTGGCAACATCTGTCTATAGGATGTCTGGGATCTATACAATATATATCAGAAGTCAGATTTAGGTCCGCTATTTATGCAAACGAACATCTCCTTGGAGCCCGCTCTATTATATATTTTACGAGATATAAGACAAATGTTAAATAAAATAATCTATTTGATTCAATTTTTAAATGAAAGACTGAAGAAAAAATGTGGTAAAAATCACTGATAATGACGAATCGCTATAATTATGGAATTATATTACATAGTAATAATAATAATTATCAGATAAATTGAAGTTAGGTTGCATGGAAAGTTATGTTAGATGAAACTTTATATTATTTTAGTATTCTCTCACTCGGGAAGAACAACAAAGATCTACACATACATATTAACTTTGTTTCTTTATAACTTAGTTTACTTTAAGTATAATGTCGATAAACTTTCCCTTTATTATATTAAATGTGAAGATGTTACTTTTATTATTACTGTGATAAAATTTAATTGCCATCCATTTAATAGAGGACTATTTATATTTGTTTTCAGGGTAAACATAATATTCAAGGAGCCTTGGTACCGCCTTAAGTATTTGAAAAACGAAGCTAAATGGCTGCATAATTAAGTTCATCTTAGCTAAATTGAAATTCCAACATTGATATTCCTTTGAGGACGCTGTCACTCTGGCTTGCAGACTATTAATACTTTATACCCTGGAGTTCAGACCGGTCTTCATAATTATTTTTAATTAGCCTCCCGACATTCGTGTTCACTGTTCGCCATCTTGTTGAATATTAATACGCGCCATTTTTGCAACAAATACCTCACCTCATCTTAGTAATGTCGCTAGTGGGATTGAGTAACGCTAACATCGTGGGTTTCCCGCAAATTAAATGACTTTGTCTCCTTGTTAGTAATGCTCGGCTTTGATTACTTTTTATACAAAAGAATGAGGTTACTGTGTACTTTCGCCGACAGAATATTTAACTTTCATCTTACCGCCATCTTGAAATGCGGGAATGTGACATTAGCCTAATTAATAATTTCGCTTATTTGCTTGTTACTTCAACTGTATTATGAGGTCTAACTATTTGTTGAATTAGAAAACTGTTTGCTTTTGACAAACAACATAGGTACACAAACTTATAGTTCTGATTTTAATAATATTATATTAAAATTTGTAGTTATGTAGGTTGTAAAGTGGAATTTTAATTATGAAGAGATCAGAAATTTTGTTGAAAACCAATATCATAATATTTGATGGATACCTACAAATTAATTATACCAATTGAATGCACTCTCATTAACCCGTAATTTATAATATATCAACGTGCTTGTTCAATGGACTTTAATTATTATCTCTATGTATATTTCATGCAATATATCTACATACCTACTACAAAAAACAACGATGAATTGTTTTTTTTGTGCATCCATAAAGTAATTTGACTAATTTTCAAAAACTTAAATAAAAACATTGATATGTAGAAATAATTTATTTCAAAACATTAAAAAAATGCTCATCTACAAAACCTAACTGAAAATAACAAAACATTTATTCGGCTCATACTCACCTACATCTACCTACTATAAAACGTAACATGAACAATTTCTGAAATTCGAAACTTCCAGAATCACATTTTCTAATCTTCTCGACCATTTTACTGGCGCAAGGATTAGCTCAATACAGCATCTAGTAATCTAAATTACGAACCGCATTGGACGGAATCGAGCTTTGAGATTTCCATTAACTCAGCATATAACTACTTCGAGAACATTCGAGTGCATTACTTTGGAGAGGTCGATTTGAATAAATGCTGAGATTGTTAAAACTTGTAACAAAATCGTATAAATAACTAATAAAAACGAATAAATTTTATTCCATTATATCAGTAAATAACTGCTTTTAGTTACCTATCTATCTATTTACCTCCTCCTTTCGATTCTTTATAAAAGGACTATTTTTACCGCAATAACATCTTAGCTCCGTTGAAGTAATAAGAAAGAGAAAGTAGGTAGGTAGTTAATCTTTTTCACGTGTAAATGAAAGTAAAGAGGGCAATATTAAAGAACGCCCAGAAATATTTAATATGAACGACCGAACTAAGAGTTTCGGATAAGTACTTAAAATTCTTAACAGACATTGCTGTCGTCAGAATGAATTTAAACATCCAGAAACGAAACTTTAACAAACATTTCTAGAAAATTCTCTGAGGTATAAGAAAACACTGGTGATTGTAAAAGATTTGCCGCTATGTATAAGAACAATTAAAGTAGGCCAACACAGTCATTATGTTAAAACTTGGTGTCCTACATATGTTGGGATGGATCTGGAGGTTTGCCAGGATGACCCGGATGCAAACGTAGGCTGAGCCAGCTTTACCAATTTCAGTCGTGACATTTGTAGAAGATGTTCGAAAGAGCATACACAATCAACCAATTTATATGAGTGGTTTCAATTAATAATAGAAGTTCTGAATATAATGAAATTAATTTCTCAGCCAACATAGTTGCTTTGAGTAATGAATCTCAATAATCTTTAATATATTCATTTATACTGTAATATACAAAGAAGTTTATAACTTCTTATCCATCTGGAATATAACTCAAAAGTAATGTTACCAAATTTAAATACAACCTCACGAGAAGGCTCTATCAATCAAAAAGAATCACGCGAATCTGGTATCAAAAAAGTTGCTTACCTGCTTGAAAGTTGCACAATAACAGCCCTTATAGTATGATAACAATACGATAAAGAAACCACAAAAAGGAATAAAAATTACGTTGAAAACGAACGAGTCGAGAGTTTCTGAATACCATTTTTCTCTACTTATTGGCCGGCTTGGTTCCGACGAGGACGGAAATGAGTTTTGCCCCTCACCTCTTGGGGGAGGTCTTTGCAGGACAAGCAAACCAAACTCGTTATTAGACTGTCGGAAAATCCATTTGAACCTTTTCTACCGCGTAAATTGCATTCTCAATAATAATTTTAACGTCGTTACATTGTTATAAGTGGAGTTAGTTATTTAGTATTAGATTAAGTCACGAAAGACGAAATATAATGTGGTTTTTGACGATATTACTATTACTTATAGATATAAAGAAGCGATTCAACCTTTTAAGAATATTCTGTTACATAAACTTCATAAATAACAAAACAATTTAACAAATAGCTCACAAAAAGAAACATTTACAATTTATGTCTTTATTTATTCATAAAATGGCGCATTCTTTTTGGACTTAGCAAAATTAAAAGTGTACCTTGGATTGTTGCCAGTCGCATTCGATCCTACAGCCAAATTGAGATAGGATTGCCTTTTGTGACTTATTGGAGAGGGCAAACAAATAGCCTTTATAACGATATCTGAGGTCAAACCCATTATTCACAGCCGTAGACTAAGCCCGAGATTTATTGGGTTGTATCACGAGAGGATAAACACTCAACTTTAATAGTGTCTGATTAATGGTTTGATTAACGAACGCGTTTAAAATATATTCAGTGTACGGGACTGCAATGCATAATCAAAGTGGCTGGTACCGGGCGAGCAGAGCGCAGTGGCAGATAGGGTGATGAGGAAAGACGCAAAACGCCAGTGCGCCACGAACCCTCGACTCGCGTGCCGTTGAGCTAACAAAGCGCAAGGGCCCTTAACCTACATGCTCCGTTCCACAGGAGCGCCTGTGACACTCCTAGAGACTTCTGCTAGCCGGGTACCAAGCTCACAAAAAGTAACCTTTGTTAATAACAAATTTCTCGAACAAAAAAAATAACGTTCTTGATTGGTAAAAATTTTTTTATTGCACTGGTAAGCTATATTTATATTAATATTTTTTTTATAATAATAAAGATTAAGTAAGGAAATGGTGACTAGGCCAGAAACAAAGTCGTTTTCCTTATTAATTACTTCTTAATGTGTGCAAGTCTCTCTCTCAATTTGTCATATCTAAAGCTATTATCGTTCCGACTGCAGGAGACTTAGGATTAATTCGAGGAAACTTATGCAATGAAATGCTTTAACAGCTCCACAAATACCCGAATTTCCTAATCGACTCGCTCCAGACGTTCCGGCATATAATTTGGAAGACCGCTCGTAATATAAACGACGCCACATAAAATTGTAGATGCGATAAATAAAACAACAGACAATGTAGCAAAATAGCAGCTGTAGATTTCCAGATAAAACATTGAAGCTGGCGCGACAAAATTCAGTTTTATTTCACAAAAGTGTAGTGCTTGCGAGTGCTTTTATGGCATCTGGAAACGACAATAAAAACGGCTTTTAATAAAACGGAGCTGTAACGGTTACGCGAGTTTGAGTTAGCTCGGATTCGGGGTTAAAGAATTTTGCTCATATCGATTCCCTTATCTGGTATGAGAATCAATATTCTCGAGTATCCAGAAGTTCGGCGGGTCGACAAGCAATAAAGAGGTTATCTTCGCTCGTTTACGCCGAAGCGGAAGTGTGATATGCGTCGTGTTGAGCAGTAAAACGGCGGCAGCTCGGAGAGGACATTACGCCAAATGTCTCCGTAATTACACGCTAACTTGGAAGGTGCGAGCGACTTTGCGCTCGTAATTTGTTCCTAAACTTGCTTAATATTCCCTTGACAAGATAAATTTATTAAGGGGTGCTGACAAACGCTTCGTAACGAAGTATGTGCGAGCTAACACCTTTTGTAATGACGCCGTCAATGCTGAAGTTAAATCTCTCGCCTCTCAGTTTGCAAGTCTTCAAATTTTCAATTAAATACCTTTCATGTTTCATTCATGAAAATTTGCTGAATTTTACTTTATATTCAAAATGTTACAATATAATAAAATCCGTATTTTACCTGTTACATTTTGAAAAAATTAAGTAGCCAGTTACAGAAACCGATAGATAACATCTAATTGAACGTTCTGTACGTATATGGCAATCGTACCATTTCTACATATCCGTCTTTAAGTAATGCCGAGCTACTATTATATTCAAAGCTCCCTTATCTAGGACATTTCTCAGTCCATTAGAGTCAGACTCGAATCACTTAGGCAATAGAGATTGGTTAGTATCCATCAATGGCGAGTGCTCTGCACTATGCTGGGTTCCGCACACATTAAAGTTTTATAATGCCATTAGACGCGCCGGTGAACGAACTCGGGGCCCTTCAAAGGCCCCAATTCCACTGGGTGCTTTTAACTTTCTACGCAGACCCTTTGTCCGGCTGGAACGTGTTTGTGCGAACATTTTCTCTAAAGCCATTAGTCATTTAGACTGAAATGCGTGAATAATGTAAATTTAAATTATTATGGCTAATGATTGCTTCTCTACCATTATTTATATAATTACTTTTAAGTTTTATATGACAAAATCTAAGATAAAATTATGTAATAAAAATTTGTATACGCTGAATGTTTATTAATATAAAAACATCTTTGAAAGTATTTCCATGCAGAATTTACAATAATTTCATTCATGCATATACTTATTCAAGTTTTAATTGATATGCTTCCGTTGATTTGGTATCGAGTATCATCCTATTGAATTTGTATAAAGTCTGTGCTACTATGTTGTGGTGTCTTTATTATTTACATTTAGAATTCAATTTGAACGAACCAGTTTTATTTCAAGCAATAATAAAAACATAATATAAATTCAATTCATAAAACGTGCTTCGTTCGAGCTACGAGTGCCATTTCGCCTATAAAGCCTCATTTCAATTTACAAAAATATTTTTACCGAGACCTTTAAACCACAATGTGAATTAAAATGTAAAGTTAATTAAAAAATTATGAATTATTTAAAATATGGACGTGTGTAATAACGTTTAATTATTAATATATTGAATATTTACGTTCTTTATTTTTAGAAACAATTATAACGAATTGAAAAGGTGTCTTCATATGGATCTAGAATAGCTTTTTTTATACCATGTAATAAACCTATAGATAAACAGAACAATCAAATCAAAGAAAAATTTAAATGGTAATAATAATGAGACAAGAATGATAAATCTTTCAACGAAATATAATTTTTTCGCAAGCCAGTAATTAATCTTTATTAAAATTTGAAATGAACGCATTGTACGAAAAATAACTCACACATTCTAAGAATCCAAGGTTTCAACATTTAAAAACGTTGAATTTGAAGAATCAAAATTTAAAACGCAAATGTAAATAAAATGGGACAAGAGTAGCAAAATGCTGTAATTCAGCAAAAAATTTCTAAAGCAAAAAATTAATGCATAGGCACTATTTAATAAGCTTGAATGATACTTCACTATTGAAAGAAGTTGGAACAGCTTTCTTTCATGAAATGCTATGAAAATTTCCGCCTAACGCCATTACTAGAGCACAAAATTGAAATTTACCGGATAAAAAGTGAACAAAGACCGATATTCTTCGCAATATCCATTCAAGAACATTTTCTCATGTCCTTTTTTTAGATTCGAGGAGAATTTTCTTGTCTGGCGTAGTGTTACTTTTTATGAAACGTCTTCGCGCGATTTTATTTCGATAAATTCTTATTCCTGCGAAATATGAATATTCACATTATTACGACAAGGTACATTTCAATAATTTTTCTTTTTGTTTCAAGACAGTTTTAACATACCTTTTGTTTCATAGCGTATTATAATATACATATCGAAATAAATTTTATGTATCTACATTATAATGATCATGAAAGATTTGTTATTTTTTGTATAATACTCATGAAATGCGGGTATTTTTTTTATACACAAGATATCCCTATATCAGTGCTTATGTAATTTTTCTTTAAATCATTTTCTGTCATGGCCATGGCATATCCATGAAATTTGTTATTTTATATATTATTATGTATCACTTTAAACAAAAACCGTTAAAATTGACATCTGCTCTATAAGTTCTTTTTGCTCTACAAATTTATTTAACATGTGATTTAACACTAGCAATGATGTTCCAATAGTTATAGTGTGGACATGGTACAGTCCAGTGAATCTGTATGGGACCAATATTGACCGTTCTGGTGATTACCGTCTGCGGTCCTTTGTTTAATGTCAGGGGATTTGAGAGTTTATACGGAATAGCTCGTAAATTCTTGCCGATATTTTGCGTAGAGAAGTTTGACTACACTATTGCACGAGTGTTGCTAATTTTTCGAAAAAGCAAGAGTTACAAAGCCGAATTGTTTGTAGATCAATGAGAAATAAATATTTATTTCAAGAATGCTATTGAAATTATGATAAATAATCACGAACCACCACCAATAACCATGTTATTCATAGAAGAATTGAGTTAAAAACATTTTAACATATTTTTATCTCTTTTAACAAGATACGCTTTACGCTTATAATGAGAAGGAACTGTTAGTCAAAAGGAATGTTTTCTTCACGATCCTGTTTAAACTTTGTCAACAACGTAGTCTCATGCTACATAAAAATAATGCATATTTTAAGAAAATGTTTAAAACGACTCCATTAAGGGAATTCAATTTTCCGCTCTGTTCGTCTCCGCCATATTTGCTGACGTCATTTTGACACACCACTCGTAATGCAGAACTCTCGGACACTGGAACAGGTGTTTCCGCCGCCATTATAATAAATGTACCATTTTCTATATTACTACTATAACATAAATTATTATATGTAATTTGCGATGCTTGCTTGGTTCTGGATAAGGGGCTATCCCCTAATGCCAATGCTATCATTGGCACTATACGCTAAATCCAGAATAATGAATGAATGAATGAAAAATTCTTAATTGCACACAAAAATACAAGATTACAAAATAAGAGTGATACAAGTTATAATATGTACAGAGGGCGGTCGCTGTAAGCGATTTCTGCCAGACTACCCGAAAAACCATAAGGATTACATATTTTATGGTGGTGGTGCATTACATTTAGGTTACATATTATGAAATTGCATTACATTTAGGTTACATACTTTAAAATTGAATAATAAGTTAGGAAAACCAGGGTTTTAGTAAAAGAAGAAGTGTTCAGTGTGTAGTTAAAATAGGTATTCTTTCTTTTTCAAGGAAAAGGATGTTCAGTCTTATTTCCGTTCATCTACGAAATTAAAAATAAAAATTCCAAGGATTTATCATTCAAAAATCTATTTTTACAAAATAAATAATCTACATTCTAACACAAGTTTAAATAACCATAATTTAATAAACAGTGCATAAATATTCAATTTTCCGGCGTCCGCGTCTCGCCACATTTGCCTGCCGTCACAATGATACACGGCCGCTCGTAAAGCATTGTCTAGTGGCATGTAACATGTGCTTCACTGATCATATGGCAAGATGTATCACAGTGCTGTAGGAAGTGACTTTAAACTATTAGTAATGGGAGAAGGCTCTGGAATGAATTGCAACACGCTCGCATAGAGGGTGTTACCACATGACAAAGGATCATGTGGCAATTTACATGTTATCGCACGTTGAAATTTTGCATGCGAGATAAGAGCTAGGCTTACATTTATGTGCAATAAAGATAGAATGCCGTTTGGGAATACATCTGAAAATATAATGCTGTAATTTTTATACAAGTAGAAACTTTTTGGATGAAGAGCACCATGCATCTAGATCACATCAAACTGACCATAATATTTGGAAGAATCTTTGGTCCCAATTTGCAATATAAATATGTGGAAGAACGGGTCCAATCATATTTTCTCACTCACTTAGGCTCTACAAATTTCTCATGTTAGTCTCTGTTGACCAATGCTTTGGCAGAATATGGCTAAAAACAAAGGGCTAAAACATAATGTTTTAAATGGGATGTAATCCAAGATCTGTTCATGCTTTATTTAGCAGGAGAATCTCAAATACTCTATAATTATAATAAGTTTATTTAATCCATTTTCTATAATACATAATCCAAACAATGCACAGGATGTACTAACATTGTTTACTCAGTGGGAAATGGGGCAGAATAGCCATTTCGCGCTTCATTGGCCGGCTAGCTCGGGCAATTAGCAGCAATGAAGTGATATGTCGAGTTGCAAGATTCATTAAAGGTTTTGATCGTGTTTTAGTTGGCTCGTTTTGTTAATGAATGCCAATTCGTGTGATCAATGGGTTTCTGTTGGTTTACGGGACAGTATTTCAATGTTTGTTTTATATTCCTATTTCTTACAAGTTTTGTGAAAAATTAATCAAAATTGTAAGTCAATCATTAGAACATAAATGTACAGAACATATTCATTTTACCCCTATCTCTCAAATACAACCAGTCATAAAATTTTCCAGACTATAAACTTACTTCCTTTCAAAAGCTCGTTTCAACTTTATACCAGGAAACGTAAGTGTAATACAAAATGGCTTGTAGGTATTAAAAGTTTCGAGTTTTAACCACTTTTAGTATGTTTTATAGAACTTAAAGGATTTCTCCACATTGTAAAATCCTTTACCTACCAGTTAGAATATTTTTCAATGCGGGTTTTTCCAAATATTTCAATTATTTTATACATGTAATTTGTCTTCTAGTTATCCTATTTCACAGAGGTGAATTTTAATGTGCGTTTCTTCCAAAAATTAAAGACGAAGAAACTAAACAAATGTATTTCACTTCGTATAAAAACAAACGTGATACTTTTAATCGTTTCTAATCAATTCACATCACATGCCATTAGGATAAATGCACTTTTTATCGCCGTACTAGCCCCGTGAGAAAATATTTGAAATTGTGTGCAAATAGCATAGTACTACGATTGCCTTAAACGAGAACAAGCTTAACTGGATCCTAGGGATACCGTAAGTTGGCATGTTGGTGGTAGTTGGGCCAATGCTACGTCCAATAGATAAGCCAAGTCCGTTAGTTCGAAATGAATAATGGAATTTTTTTGAAAAGATTTAAGAAGAGTCAACTATCTGAGTAACCACTTTCCAAATAACTTGATGGAAGCTATTTCTTATTATATTCAGAATATACAGTGATAAGAATAATTTGGTTAAATTTTGTAAGTTAGTTAACACAATAATATAGAGTTTAGACACAATGGATTTTATGTCGCAAAAACTTTTCTGACAAAAATAAGTTCTTGAAAAGGTTAATGGAAAAAATATTCAAATACAAAACATTCACCTTTATATCTACTTCACTATGGAATTGACGTCATAGCTGCCATAACATTGGCCAACCATTGGCCAACACAATGGCCGTTGGTGGGAAACTAATCAATAATGGCTGATCGCGTGCCTTCAAAGTACAAGGACATGTGCAGAAAAACTTCACCGTTTCACTCAAAGCTTTTTGTTCGCGCGTATCGATTAGTGGCTGTCTTTTATGCTGGTATTTTTTCTTGTAGAGCTGGCTTAGAAAGGTGAAAAACAAGGACGAGACTGTTTACACATGTTTTTCATTTTCAAAGTGACAAAATATGCGTTGTTAATGCTCAGAATTGAATAAATTATTGAATTTGATCATCAAATCAAAAAAATTTGTTCCTTTGTTTTCTACATACAGAATGAAAAGGTAAAAATATAACCTAAAAATGTCCATATTTGTTTAAACACTGTCGTTATGAAAGCTTTCTAGTATCTGTGGGCGATAAAACATAAATCCATAGATTACATAGGAGACATCGAATAGAACTCGCAAGGAGTAGTAAGCCTCTTACAGAAATCTTTTGAGCTATCTAGACGTGTATATTCCCGTACCTTGCGACAATAGCTAAGCCCAGTAATATAAGAGCCCACGACGGCCAGACTTTCCTTTCTTTCGGAAAGTTGAAAGTTTCTCTGTATATGTCTCCGATACAGATAAGAACGACTAGCGATTATCAAGTCTGGGTTGCGGTTACTTTGGCAGGAAACAGGTAGTAAGGGTGTATAAAATTGTACCTAACTTTCATTATAGTTTAAAAGCTAAATTTTATATATGTTACTTGGGGACCTATAAAAAGATATTACCTTAAGAGCCAGACAGTTTTCATGGTTCTTACATCTAGCCAGACACATTTAAAAAATAACTAACATATCATCAAATTCACATAACTACCTAAAAGCATAACAAATATGAAATAACCCACTAAAAACATTAGTTAACTATAATTATTAAAAAAATAAAAGTATAATATATAAGAAATAAAGTTATTACTTATCTTTTACGGGGGCTTATGTTGATGGAATTTCACGTATCTCGATGACACAATAAAAAAGTCATCGGGATACGTGTAATTCCATCAACATAAGTCTAAGTAAAAGATAAGTAATAACTTTATTTCTTATATATTATACTTTTATTTTTTTAATAATTATAGTTAACTAATGTTTTTAGTGGGTTATTTCATATTTGTTATGCTTTTAGGTAGTTATGTGAATTTGATGATATGTTAGTTATTTTTTAAATGTGTCTGGCTAGATGTAAGAACCATGAAAACTGTCTGGCTCTTAAGGTAATATCTTTTTATAGGTCTCCAAGTAACATATATAAAATTTAGCTTTTAAACTATAATGAAAGTTAGGTACTATTTTATACAACTTTACTACCTGTTTCCTGCCAAAGTAACCACAATCCAAACTTGATAGTCGCTGGTCGTTCTTATCTGTATCGGAGACATATACAGAGAAACTTTCAACTTTCCGAAAGAAAGGAAAGTCTGGCCGTCGTGGGCTCTTGATCTACAGTAAGTAGCCTTGACACTAGCATTTCTTTCGGCGTTGTGTGCTTAACGATTTTAATTTCAACTCACTTTGGCGTTCTTCCAATTCTTGTAGATTAGCCTTTACATTTGATGCAATTTATATTTCGATATGCATAAAAGGAGCCATGGAAATATTTTATACGAAATTGTATTGTAGCTCTATCATTCCTCAAAACGCATTTTATAAAATTTATTTTAAATATTAATAATAAATATGCTCTTTCTTTAGTTTGTATTACATTCTGTAATCAAGTAGGAAGTATTAATTTTTTTTTTCAACATATTTCTTTAACCGTAATACCAAATGATTTTTGTAATTATATCTTCTAAATAAATGTTCTTCATTAAACACAGAGCCTTTTATCCACATAAAAATTACGCGATTAATTTCCAAGCTAATGTTCTCAAAGAAGCCCTTATTAATGCTATACAAAACAGTCTACATTCCTCAGGCCTGAACAGTTTTAATATTCTGAGCAGACAGTTAAGAAACAAAGGCGCACAACAAGCCATTGTAAAAAAGCCATTGTCATGAAACTACGGCATCAGCGAAACGTAGAATGTGGAAAACTTAAAATAGTATTCCCGCATCCCAACTTCTTATTCTATGTATCTTATATATCCGCATCTTTGAAGATGTACTACTTCCCGAACAAAAGACTACATACAACTTCCCTGAGGGTAGTTGGAGATCGCTCGGAGCTGTGAAACGGGCGTTTCGATATTGAATTTTTCGAATTAAATCTCTCAAACTCAATGGATTGCGGTGGCTTTGGTGTTTGACAAGCTTTTAAACGAAAAAGTCCACTTTTATTAAACAGTAATTAAAGACCTCGGTCGTAGTTGCCGGTTCCTTTTTATTTGTACAGTAATTGCTAACTTTTTTTAACTATTACTAGATAACTATTTTTGCGCCATACAGTGTCAATTAGAAAAAGTCAAAAAATTTGTGACTCTATTACCTTTGAGGCTATTTAAAATTGAAATAAATGAATTGAGAATGCTCTACTTTATAAAATTCAATCCATAACGAAAGCTATAATCTCCATCTAGCTCAATAAAGCTATAAAAACTGCATGCGAACTATACATAAAAATGTATAAATGGAATAAAACTATTAAATAAAAAGCTACGGTACCATTTGTCTATGAGTAAAAAATTGTTTTCATTGAAAGTAAAATGAATACGCAAAAAGTATTTCAAATACACCGCAGCTGCAGAAAACTTAACCGCGTATATAAATCACTCAAATTACATGATAACCCCCGCATTTTCAGCGCACGTGTGTAATATTCGTAATAGGACCCACGAGTATTCTTAACTAAATTGAGCGGTGTTGCACCAAACCAGTACAGGGTGAAATGTGATGAACCGAAATCACGCCCTATATTTTTTAATTTTTACGCGAGGAAGGTTGAAGTGCGTATATGAAACAGCTGGAATGAAGGTTTTAATATGTATCACGCTGTTGTTTTTAGTGAATCTCCTTTGTGCTCGTTTTAAGCAAGCAGTTTTAAGCAGCTTAATCGTATTAGTATTAAGTAAGTAGGCACTACTCAATTAATGTAATATTATTTTCAGACTAACTATATTGTTAGAAGTAATGAAGTTATCTAAGAACTACAGTGCCTACTAGATATTGAAGCAATATTGGTATTTTTTTAGCTCTGCCTCATAACTATTTTATTTTAATGTATTTTTGTGCAAAATCTTTGTTAAGCGCCCATTATCTTAAGACTGCTTAGCTCCATCTTGCGGACGCTGTTTGAAACTTTAATTCGGTAAGTCTTCCATTTTTAAATATCAATACTGTGAATAATATTAATGTGTTCGGTTTTTTATAAAATTAGATAAAGCGTTATATAAACGTAAAATTGTGACAAAACCTCACGTTAAAAAAATATTTTCTTTAAAATCTTGAAACATCAAAAAAAAGACGTGTGGCACTCGGGGACTGCCGCGGCCGCGGTAAAGCTATTGCATGCTATGCCTTCAAGCCACACCTCAGCTCCGAGCCCATCGGAGTGGGGAGCGTGAGGTTTTTTCGTTACGGAATTTCTCGATTCGCTCCCCGCGCTCAAGGCTCGCGATAGAAGCTATGCAATAGCTTAAAATGTATTAAAAAGAACCACGCATATGTAAGAAATTGGAAATGTGAAATAAAAAAAGATAATTCGCTCTAGCTGCGAAGTGAGAAGAGAGTTTTTCTTTAACAAGTAACATAAATTGTAAACATTTTCTCTTATAATGGCACCGCGTACTTAAAACTTTTCTCGAAAATTGAAATGAAAATATTATTCTTCCCGCAATAAGCCAATTTCGTTTCTTTGTATACAAATTGCTAATGGAATGTACTTAAATCGTCCTTGAGTAGAATCACGATTACTTTTGTATTAATTGTGCGTGTTTCTGTTGCTTTTATTTATAACAATATACTTGTATTTGATTCGATAAAACATTTAACATTCAATTAGGTATTATAGCCCCTAATATTAATTAATTATTCAACCTGATGTAATATTTGACCCTCAAGACGTAAATTATTATTATTAAAAAGGGAATTGAGACATTTAAATGGCTTATTATTGTTTCTAAAAGAATTATAATTAGAGAATAATTTGCACAGCTGTTAATGTCCAACCCTCGCCTCGTTAACTCCATCAGTAAATTATACACAGCTATCTATAAATAAATCCCATGTACCCGCCCACACATACCTCAAATAATATAATTCTACACATACGTAATGAAGTATGAACGTATTCATCAATCTATAGAACTGGACTTCAAATTCAATCACCGTTTAATGAGATCATTTCCCGCATCGATATTCCGCACATCACTACGGTAGTATATGAAAACGCAATTATCGTTAATTCCCATCTGTATGTCTCCACTTTCAATGAACATTCGATATTTGCGAACAGTCAATTTTTAATTGCACAACACTTCACTTTTAATCCAATATGAGAACGAGTGTTTTGTACGCGAAATGGAGAAATATCGGAATGAAAACCAATTATTTATATGACAATAATAGTGATGTAAGGAAAACGTTTATTGATTGGGTTTTATAAAATGCGTTCTTTAGTGAAAGATGATTAGTTATTTCTAATTCTAGTCAATAATTAATATTTAATACCTACAATTTACTTTTTTATTAAATTTATTTTTCATTTAAAATGCGTAACTTAATCTAAATACCGTGTTGGAGAAAATCAACTAAATATTATGAGTTATAACATCAGATCATAATAAGAAGAAGCAACATAAAAAAAATAATTAATATTGCTTGCAGGATGAATTTAATATAGCAACTACTGGTTTATGTTTTAATATAATCCCCTTGATAATGAAAATAAAAAGTTAAGCCATAACTCTATAAGGTCAGCTCATAATAGCTAGTAAGACATTTGAATAATCTTCGCCTTGATAAAATTTTAAATCGTCACTACACCATATTCCAATAAAGAGATAAAAAATTAATATTTCCTTTAACTCCATATCCACGTAATCTTATATATAAAAATGAATCGCAAAATGTGTTGGTAAGCGCATAACTCGAGAACGGCTGTACCGATTTCGATAATTCTTTTTTTATTATATTCCTTGAAGTACGAGGATGGTTTTCTTACTTCTTATGTAGAGAAAACGTAAACATGTACCACGGGCGAAGCCGGGGCGGACCGCTAGTATCTTATATATTTAAATATATAAAATTCACACATGACAATGTTCGTTCCCGTGACCCGTACTTATCCGAAATAGCTCGACCGATTCTCATGAAATTTTGTGTGCATATCGTGTAGGTCTGCAAATCGGACAACATCTATTCTTCATACCCCTAAATGATAAGAGTGAGACAAAACAACGCTTGTCGGGACAGCTAGTATTTTTGTAAAATAGTAGGTGTAGAATCGCACCAAGCCGAAATAGCGGGTGGCTTCTACTACATTAGGGAAAATTACGTTAACACAAAATCGATGTTCGGAAATAGTGAGCAGCAAAAACAATGCACCACGTACCTTGGAGATGCTGCA
Source organism: Colias philodice (assembly GCF_061535455.1). Classification (NCBI taxonomy): domain Eukaryota; kingdom Metazoa; phylum Arthropoda; class Insecta; order Lepidoptera; family Pieridae; genus Colias; species Colias philodice. The sequence goes on along the minus strand of NC_143092.1, from coordinate 3,315,788 downwards.
GCACTCGATGAATTTGCGCCCAATCATCCGATGCGATACACGTGTTTCAATAGCCGCCGCGCGCGCACAGCAGAGGAGCGGCTCGATCGAATGCGGAAGTACAAGTGTCGACCACAGATTAAGGTCTCGACTGTCGTGGTGCATGACAGTTGCAAAATAATTTGACAACCTTTGTTTGCATACTCTGTACCAAACATCGATAATAGACACCACGATCAATTACACGGTAACGAAACATCCCGCCCACCAAAATGCCTATGGTATTTTCTGGTCAGACGATAAATAGAACATAATGGGAACGAGAACGATAAGAATGATCCGTATAATTATTGATGATACTTATTGATTACGATAAAAACTAGTTACCTAACTAATTGATTCTGTATAACACGATAGATGTTACACAGACACGATATCTTATTGCTAACGATAACTTAATGTCTAGATACCTTACGATACTAAAGAAAGATAAACGATTTAAGCTAGTCCTCGATTGGTAGAGGGCATAACTTAACCAACGGTCTTTGAATTATATGATTTTTCGCTGTTTTAACTACTGCAATCCGAGCTACACCATCAGAACCGGGTAAAAGATCCACTACTCTGGCAAGAGACCATTGTAGTGGCGCACGATTTTCATCCTTAATTATCACCATTGAGCCTATCTGAAGCGGTTTAGAATCCTTAGTCCATTTGGCGCGTTGTGTTAGTGAGTTAAGATACTCGTGTTTCCATTTGGACCAAAAACTCTGGTGAAATGATTGTAACAACTGCCACCGATGAAGCCGACTTATATTAACATTTGATAGATCTTCATCAGGGACAGCTGTCAAAGGCTCTAAGGTAAGGAAATGGCCTGGAGTTAAGACCGATAGATCATTTGGATCCGAACTGATTGGACAAAGCGGTCGCGAATTTAATACTGCTTCGATTTGCACGAAAAGCGTTGTAAGTTCTTCAAACGTAAGAACTTGATCACCAACTACACGAAGTAAATGAGATTTAGCCGCCTTGATTTGAATTTCCCATACACCACCGAAATGAGGAGCTGATGGAGGATTAAACTTAAATTCGATCTTTTCTAAATTAGAAGCTTGATGCATAAGAGACGATAATTGATTTCTTGCACCGATAAAGTTTGTTCCACAATCCGCGTGTATCACGTTACATCGACCACGGCGTGCCACAAAGCGTCGTAACGCAGCTATAAATGCGTCAGTGGACAGTGTAGACACCACCTCGAGGTGTACTGCTTTTGTTGTAAGACAAATAAAAAGACAAAGGTAAGCCTTTTCAATCTTAGCACCTCGATGTGGGCCTAATTTAATACGAAACGGTCCGCCGAAATCGACGCCTACTATAGAAAATGGTTTGACTTGATTAACACGGTATGACGGTAAATCACTCATAAACGGTTGTAATGGCTTCGGATTAGTTCGATAGCATTGTATACATTTGCTTAAACGATTGCGTACAGTACGTTTTGCCGATATGATCCAAAATTGTTGAAGAAGTAAGAAATGCGTAGTATTGATGCCCGGATGCAAGTAGTTACGATGAATGTTGTCGATAATTAAAAACGTTAATGGATGATCAGACGGTAGAAAGGCTGGATGCCTTTGTTCGTATTCTAAACCTGCGCGTGAAATTCTACCGCCCACCCTGAGAATACCTAATCGATCGATAAATGGATTGAGTTTTCGAAAAGGTTTCGATAAAGGTTTGTTCGATTTAAGATTAGCAATTTCGTTCGAAAAGACCTGACTCTGTACATGTTTAACGATTTTTAATAATGCGTTATGTCTTTCAACGTTATTAATGAAATTATTACGATTAGCTTGAGCTGGGTTTTTAGAGTTATTGATAAAACGATATACAAATGCCAAAATGTTAACGATTGTTTGAAACGATGAATAACGATTAAGTAAAGAGTCAATTATTGTTGGTTCGATTGGAGCTCTCTCTTCAGCGGAAAGAGCTACCTTCCGTTGCTCCTTCTCCATAACGACCTTCTCCTCATTTGATGTGACAACAGCTGTATCCGTAGGCCAAGTATCACTACCTTGGGTTAACCAGCACGGTCCCGCCCACCATAAGGCATTGTGCACAAGTTCACTCGGAAATAAACCTCGTGAACACAAATCAGCAGGATTATCACCTGAGGATACATGATGCCACCAGTCTGTAGGGGTGATATCCTGTATGTGACTGACACGATTCGCGACAAATGTTGTCCAACGCGAAGAATGAGAACGCAGCCAAGACAAAACGATAGTTGAGTCAGACCACAAATATACAGAATCAATATGAATACGAGAAAGATACGTATCTTTTACAAATTTGTAAAGATCTGATAGAAGAACTGCAGCACAGAGCTCGAGTCGTGGTAACGATGTATGTTTAAGAGGTGCAACTCGAGCCTTAGAGCAAACGAAGAAAACATGAATATTACCAACAGCATCTGTAACACGTAAATAGATGACAGCTCCGTATGCAAGGGTAGAACTGTCACAAAACCCATGAAGCTCATACGATACAGCATCCGTGCAGGTAAGTTGCCGAGGAATTAGAAGTTCACTCAAAAGATTAAGTTGAGTGCGATGCTTGTTCCATGTATTGATGATCTCGTTAGGCGGCGTTTGGTCCCATCCAACGCCGAGAATCCACAACTTCTGAATTAAACATTTTGATTGAATTGTGATGGGAGATAAAAAACCTAACGGATCGAAAACCCTAGCGAGTTCACTAAGAATTGACCGCTTAGTACATGGCCGATAAGTAGATTCAATTTCGAAAACGAACGTATCTGTGGATGGATTCCATTTAAGACCTAATACCTTAAGAATTTGATTATCAGAATTGTCTAACGATACGGATCCAGTCAAACAACTATCACTGGGTAGATCAGACAATAACTGCGGTTTATTACTAGCCCACTTCCTAAGTTCAAACTGTCCACACTTAAAAAGTTTAATAATCTGCGACTTTGCTTCCTGAGCGACCTCTAACGATGAAAATCCGGTTGTGACGTCATCACAATAAACATCAGACAGTAGCACTCGTTTTGCGAGTGGATAAGAATCTCCCTCATCTTCAGCAAGCTGTCGAAGAGTACGGCAAGCGAGAAACGGAGACGAAGCTAATCCATATGTGACTGTATTTAAACGATATTCTAAGAGGGGCTCATCAGGAGAACTCCTCCAGAAAATGCGTTGGTAATCACGATGTTCTTGCGCTACTACAATCTGTCTAAACATTTGACGAGCATCAGCCATGAAGACAACGTTGTGTTCCCTAAAGCGTAAAAGTAGATTTAAAATATTCGGTTGTAGCTTTGGGCCGATAAGTTGTGTGTCATTCAGTGACTTAGAATGTATATCCTTCGCAGAAGCGTCGAATACAACGCGGAGGCGTGTGGTCGCAGAGTCAGGGCGTAGAACGCAATGATGAGGTATGTAATATTTTCCTGTACCAACTTGTGCTGCAGGAACCACTGTCATGTGACCACTTTCGATGTAATCAGACATAAAGTCGACATATTGCGATTTTAACAAAGCGTCACGTGACAACCTACGTTCGATAGCATAGAACCTACGCAAAGCAACTTCGCGAGAGCCCTCAAATGTAGGTTCTGAATTATTCTTAAATGGAATACGAACAATATAACGCCCAGATTCATCACGTGTGTGTTCTTCAACGAATTTACGTTCGCATAATAACTCATCTGGAGTTAGCATTGAAGTTTGCGGTACTGAATCTAATTCCCAAAAACGATGAACCAATGAATTCAAATCATTATCGATTACAGGCAACGTCTGCAACAGACTACTACATGAAATATTAGTTTTACCTAGAAGTAGCCAACCAAAGATTGAATTAAACGCGGTAGGTTGGTTGACACCTCCCTTGATATGTTGATTAAGAACAGAGTCAGCGAATACATCAGCAGCAAGCAAAATGTCAATGGGACCAGGTATATCGAAACCAGGGTCCGCTAACGGCAACGATTTAATATGGGACCAACTTGATGAATTAAGTTGAGCGATAGGTTGATCGCCACATATTTTAGATATGACGTGCATATCCAAGTTAAATAGAATTCGACCGTTAGTGCCGATAGAACAAGTGACGTCACCAATAATAGGTGCATCCGCTTCCCCTATGCCACTAATTGCCGCGGTTGTTGAAGCCGGCGTTAAATTTAAAAGTTTTACTGCTGATTCTGTTATGAAATTGCTCTGACTGCCCGTATCAAACAGGGCACGAAATGATTGCATATTACCTGAAGCATCCTTAACCTGAACGATAGCTGTGGCTAACAGCACTGTATGATTCGTATGTGACCTTGACACCAGCGACGACCCGATTTGATTTGATTCGATCTTAGTGTTATGATCGCGATGGAGTAAGGTGTGATGTTTACGCTTACACATACGACACGAAAAAATAGATTTGCAATTTTTTAATTGATGTGATGGCTTCAGGCAATTAAAGCACCAATTGTTTTGAGTGGCAATAGCCATACGATCGTCAATCGATTTACTAATAAAATCTTGACAAGAAAAAATAGAATGCGACTTATGGCAATACGCGCAGTTGCTTGAATAAACCTTAGACTTATCGTTCGAATTACCTCGATTGTTCTTTGCAACAAGTGCATTTGAATTGAAACGTTTCATTGATTGATTTTGAGTAGTCGAATGCTTTAAAGATTTATTCACACCAGAAAAATGTGTATCTCGTAATAAGGCTTCGCATTTGGAACGCAAAAAACCTCTTAATTGATCATAAGACGGCAACTCCACGTTAGAATATTTCTCCTCAAAATCGCGGCGTAAGTTCTTGTCTAATTTTGATAAAATATGGTAAACTAAAACAAAATCCCAACGATCTATCGGTAACTCAATAGATTTTAAAATATTTAAATTTTCATCGAATAAGTCGAGTGACTTTTGAAACTCAGTTGCGTTGTTATGCATGAAGTTAGTGTTTAAAATATCTTGCCAACAAGTAAAAGCTAATGTTCGTTTACATTTATAGCGATTAATAAGAGCTTCATACGCGTCGCGATAATATTCGTGAGTCATAGGGAACGCCTTAACCACCGATAACGCATCCCCGCTAAGAGAAGAAATTAAATAATGAAACTTTTCCGTGTCCGAAACTGACGTTGAATTATGAATTAAAGAATTAAACGTATCATAAAACACAGGCCACTGCTTGATATCGCCCGAAAAATGTGGCAATGTAATTTTAGGTAAACGGATATTCGATGAAATGATGTTCGAGTTAATCGAATTATTTGTATCATGTTTAGTTAAACTAATATAAATAGACTGTATCTGAAAATATAATTCATCGAATTGTTCCTCAATTTCAGTTTCATTATCCGCGTCGTCTGACAGATCGAGTATATTAAAATGAGCATTTTCGAAATTTGAAACGATTTGTTTAATTTCCTGATGATACGAAAAAAATAGGTCGTATTGTGAACGATCACTCAAAGCTGCATTACCTATTTCTAACGCCTTCGATAATCTTTTAAGCGCTATAGTACGTTTTCTACGCAATGTCGATAAGTCCTTAGTCGTATAATATTCATCCACCGATTTAGATTTTAATTTTTTCAAAGAACCTAACTTCCGAGTTGTATGTTTAGTTAATAAAGACATCTTATTAAATTTAAATGTATATATCGAATAAACAAAATGTAAAAACGTTTAAACACAAACAATTAAATAACAAAGTTAATCTTCGATGTAATTTTTCAAACAATGAAATAAAATGAAACAATGAAATTATTATTTCACCTTTACGCATATGAAGTTAAGGATGAAAATCGCATGAAACGGTAATGTGAATGAATACAGATTATAACTTACAATAACAAGTTACAATGATGATGCGCTGCGCGAGCCGCTGGAATGTTCGACGTTCGATTGTCAATTTACCCCCGAGTGTTAATATAAAATGAAATTATTTTATATTACGACTTGACCTAATATTACGTTTTAATATTAGTTATGTAGTTAGGATAAACTGTAACGTGAATGAATTATGTTTTGGAATGTGAAATTACTATAGGCCTGTGTAAAATTAAGCACCGATGAGATATGTGATTGCTTAACTTGTTCCTACAATAATTAAACACTTTTGACTTGTACTTCTGAATATGTATTAAGTTTTAGAATATGAAATTGTTTTAAGCCGTATGAATTTAAGCACCGATAAAATAAGTGTTTGCTTAAATAGATCTTATAACAACTTCCTACTTTGTTAAACAAAGAACCTAATACGAACGGAATTGAATTTGATTTTAGATTATGAATTACGTGTGACCAGTAATACCATAAGCTTTTGAATATGATAATTGATACGCAAATTCCCGGGTTTCGGCACCAGAAATAATGTAGAATCGCACCAAGCCGAAATAGCGGGTGGCTTCTACTACATTAGGGAAAATTACGTTAACACAAAATCGATGTTCGGAAATAGTGAGCAGCAAAAACAATGCACCACGTACCTTGGAGATGCTGCAGCACTCGATGAATTTGCGCCCAATCATCCGATGCGATACACGTGTTTCAATAGCCGCCGCGCGCGCACAGCAGAGGAGCGGCTCGATCGAATGCGGAAGTACAAGTGTCGACCACAGATTAAGGTCTCGACTGTCGTGGTGCATGACAGTTGCAAAATAATTTGACAACCTTTGTTTGCATACTCTGTACCAAACATCGATAATAGACACCACGATCAATTACACGGTAACGAAACAGTAGGCATGTTCAATTCAAAGAAGTCTATGGCGTTCAGGTGATATTTCTTCAATGTCCTTTTATTGATGGGGGAATGAATCATATAAGACATTACTCTTTAAAATTATTCTTTATTATTTTAAATGATCAATGATATTGAATTGGTCTCCACTGGCGTGGATCGTGAGATAAACGCTGGTGATTCTTGTATGATCATTGACCCTATTCTATTTCATAAATTTTGTCTTGATTTCAAGATTTCTTTAAGAGTAGTATCACAGAACATTCGAAGCATTAATAAAAATATGACTGATTTTGAAGTGTTTTTGTCGCGATGTACTGAGAAATTTGATTTGATCATATTAACAGAGTGTTGGCTAAAAAACTCTGAGGCGGTACCATCCCTTGAAGGTTATAATTTATATAAAACATTGACATATGTTAACCAAAATAGTGGAATAGTCACATATGTTCGCAACGACATAAGTGAGATAACGGCTCTTGAACCTAATGTTGCTGATGCAGACGTCTTGGTGATAAAAATTGGTATAAACTATGCTTTTGTTTGTGTATATCGTTCACCATCGTTTAATTCAATCAAAAATTTTCTTAATTCCATGGATGACTTGCTAACTACGTTAAAAAATATTCCTAATATATATATTATTGGTGACATCAACATTGATATATCGGAGAATACTGCGGATAATAGATCTGATGACTATTTGGACCTACTCTCGATTCATGGTTTCCTACCTAGTCATTTACTGCCCACACGAGGTCAATCGTGCTTGGATCATTGTTTTGTTAAATCTAAGATAAAAGTTCGGACTGCTATTTGTGTATCTTCCATTACTGATCATAATTCGCTTTTCATGGCAGTGGTAGCTTCTGAGCAATTTTCACTAAAACGTACGAAACTTGCACATAAAAAAATTAATTATGCGAAAGCGGTAAGACTATTATCCGAGGTAAACTGGACAGGCTTACTGGAATTGTCTGATCCAGAAATAGTCACCATCATGTTGATAAGGAATGTCACGGAAGTTTTGGAAAAATGTACACGAATATCATCAAGTAGACAACAAATTAAGCAACCGTGGATCACGTCAGGTCTCTTACGTTGTATGAGGTTCCGTGATACTCTTCATCGACGACACAAAAAATATCCTCAGGACTTAAATTTAGCAATAACGTATAAACGCTACAGAAATTGCTGTAATAATTTGTTACATAAGTTAAAGAATGATTATGACCGAAGTGAATTACAATTAAATAAATCCAACATCAAAAAGCAATGGAATATTATTAAAAGAGTCTGTGGTATAAAGAATAACAACAATAAGGATGTCCATAATGATCTATGTAAAATTGAAAGTACACCACAGCAATCTGCCAATACAGTAAACGACTTCTTTATCAATGTAGGCAGCAAACTTGCAGAGAATATTTTGAATGAAATTAAAATTAGTCAAGATACTTTAGCGCAAAAATATAAGTCCTCCTTAACTTTGTCTAACTCATTTTCATTATTGCATACTGATGTCGGAGAAATTAAAAAAATTGTGGCATCGTTAAAAAATTCATCATCGTCATCATGGGATGGTATATCTGCAATATTTTTAAAAAAGACTATAAATATTTTATGTACACCAATCTGTCACATGTGTAATCTTTGCTTTTCTCAGGGGATATTTCCAAAATTATTAAAGGAATCAGTCGTAATAAATAAAAATAAAATAAATAAAATAAAATAGCCTTTATTGCTGTTACTTTTCTTAAAATTATTACATGCCAATTTCTTAAAAACTAAGTTAATTCTACTTATTCTAATTTTTATTTATATTATCGGCAACAGGATGTTTATAAGGAACAGCTTGTCTGTCGACAAAGGCCTCCTCTAAAGATTTCCATATATTTCTATCTTTTGCTAAGCGGGTCCATACAGGACCGGCTATTTTCTTAAATTCATCTTCCCATCTTTTGCTTTGTCTACCTCTATTCCTTTTGTTATCTCTTGGATACCATTCCGTTACTAACTTAGTCCATTTCTCTCTACTTTCTCTAAACATATGTCCTGTCCAACGCCATTTTAGCTGTCTGTAAGTTGTGAGTGCATGTTTAAATTTTATTTTTAATTTCTTCTAATTTCACTCTATCTTTTAGTTTTATACCCAGAATACTCCGTTCCATTGAATTTTGGCAGACTTTTAATTTATTTTCCTGTAAATCTGTTAACGCCCATGTCTGGCACCCGTATAGTAAGCATGGCATAATGCATATTTCGTACACTTTCTTTTTTCCTTTCATAGGTATATCTTTATTCTTCATTATTTCCCGTAGAGACCAAAACCGTTTCCAAGTATTATTAATTCTTCGTTCTATTTCTTTATTCATGCAATCCACTGTCGATATAAGTTGGCCCAAATATATATATTCATTTACAAATTCTATTTGTTCATTGTTTACTGTTATTAGTTCGTTTGTTACTGTTCGTTGAGAATTCGTCATAATTTTTGTCTTAGTTAAGTTCATTGTCAGTCCTGCCTTAGCACTTTCATCCGATAGTTGCTGCATCATTACACCCAGAGTTCCTGCATCTTCTGATAATAAAACTAGATCGTCCGCGAAGCGCAGGTGGTTGAGATTTTCTCCATTTATATTGAGGCCATTTTCGGTCCAGTCAAGATTTCTGAAAATCATCTCCAGCACTGCTGAAAATAACTTCGGTGATATAGGATCTCCTTGGCGTACACCTCTTTGAATAGGAAATTCGTTGCCAGTAGATTCAAGTTTAATTTGTGCTGTGCTCGCTGTGTATACGTTTTTAATTATTCTTATGTATTTTGCTTGTATCCCTTGTTTCTTTAGAGCGTCCCATATAAATTCATGTTCCAAGGTATCGAACGCTTTGTTAAAATCAACGAATCCAATGTAATATGTTTTGTTATATTCTCTATATTTCTGTAAAACTTGTCGTAGAGTATGTATGTGATCTAAGGTTGAGAATTTACTTCGGAAACCAGCTTGTTCCTTAGGTTGGTTTTCATCTAGTGTATTGGTAATTCTGTTTAATATTATTTTAGAAAATATTTTATAAATATTTGACATTAAGCTGATCGGTCTGTAGTTTTTTATATCACCTTTGTCTCCCTTCTTATGTAACAGTATGATTGTCGATTTGGTCCAGTCCTCCGGAATGATTTCCGTTTCGAGGATTTCATTGAATAAATCTGTAAGTATTGGTGCTAACACTGGTAATGTAGTTTTTAGTATTTCATTTGTGATTAAGTCTGATCCAGGTGCCTTATCTACTTTTTGTGTTTCGATAGATTTTATTGTTTCTTCCTTCAGAATTGGTTTAATCTCCTCTTGGTTTTCTGAGTTATATACCTTTATTCCTTGTTCCTTTATATTGCTTTTGTATAAATTTTGATAATATTCCGTAGCGATACCTAGTATTTCTAGTCTTTTAGTGGTCTTTGCATTGTTTTTATTTTTCATATTTGGAATCCAGTCCTTTTTGTGATTCATTTCTTGCAGCGCCTTCTTTATTCCTCCTGTTTTTTCTATGTATGTTCTCAATGTTGTTGACCTTTTCATTTTCCGTTCTTTTCTAAGTTGTTCACTAATCTTTTTACTTAATTCTGCTATCTTATGGCCATTGTTTTTGTAAGTTCTTCCTTGTTGTATCAGTTCTTTCCGTTCTTGTAATAATTCCTTAGTTTTAAATGATATCACTTTCTTACTAGTTATGTTTACTTTCATAGTTTCTGTTTTTAGTTGTTTGATCAATCTGATGTATTTTTCTTGAGTCGACATTCTTTCTTTACCACCATTTTGCAGTGATATTTCAAGGTTTTTCAGAAGTAAATCTTTGCTACCGGTGCATTCAATGCCTTTCACGCTGTACTGATATTTTCGTGCTCTTTTAGCACGTTTTCCTGATAGTTTTGCTCTAACAATTCTATGGTCTGAGTTAAAATTGAAGTTGTTTAAAATAGACAAATCTTCAAAAACTTTTATATTGTTAGACATAATATAGTCGATCTCGTTTTTATATCGGCCATTGGGAGAGATCCATGTCCATTTCTTTGATGGTTTCTTTTTGTAAAAACTGTTTAGGATGCTTAGCTTATTTTCAATGGCAAATGAAACTAGTCGTGAGCCGTTTTTACTTCTATTGCCAAATGCATGACATCCTATGTTATATTCTTCTCCACATTTTTGTTTACCAATCTGTCCATTAAAGTCACCCATAATTATCATGTTTTTTGATGCATATGAAGTAGTTAATTGTAGGTCTTCGTAAAATTTTTCTATTTTTACTATATCTTCTTTCTTATTTGATTCAATAGGCGAATACGCCTGGATTATAGTCCATTCTTGTTCTTCCTCACCATCTACGGGTAATAGAATGTTGAGAATTGCTATTCGTTCTGAAATACCCCTTAGTTCTTTAATGTTTTTGGCAAAACTCTTTTTAACTATAAATCCGACTCCATATAATCCGGGCGTCTCCCCAATGTGGTGTAGTATGTAATTTCCATGGTCTTCTATTTTTTCTCCAAATCTTCTTACTTCACTAATACCAATAATGTCCCATTTTATTTCATCCAATGCTAGTTCTAATTCTTTCAATTTCTCGGTGGTCCCTAGTGATCGGCAGTTTAAAGTTGCTATGTATATATCGTTATATTTATTTTTACTGATATTTTTTATCTTTAGAGGGTCGCGGTCTTTTTCCCCCACGATGACCAGTCGGCTTGGAGGAGATTGGTGGTTTCTAATTATTCGGTTATCAATAATTTTATGTTTTTGTGTTTTCCGGTTGCCGATAGCTAATTGTTATTGCCTATTATCTGTTGTGTAGGAAGAAAGAGAGTTGGATCTTCCTCTCATGACGTCAAAGGCGTTACGTCTGTTAGTTTGTGATGGTATCCACACTTGCTTTTTTGCTTGTGTATTTTCTCGCGGTGATGAAGATAATTCTCTCTTTCTTTTATCATTTGTTGTATTATTTTCCTTCACTATAAGCTTGTCGTATTTAAGATACGCAAAATTTCCTTTCATTCTTTCTTCTTTTAGTTTACTTTGTAACATCTTTCTCTTCTCCAGAACTTCTTTAGAATAATCCTCTGATATATATATACCTTTGAGATTTTTCCGTACTTTCATAACCTCATTTTTCTTCCATGAACTGACAAAGGAAAGCAGAACAGGTCTCGGCTTTCCTTCTAGGTTTTTCTTTCCGATACGATAAGCGTTGTTTATTTCAAAATCCTCAATATTTATATTTAAGTCTTTATTGAATATCTTTTTTACCTCTTGTATAAGTCCTGGCGCAGATTCCTGTTCCTCTTTCAATCCGAAAATAATAATATTGTTTTGCTTCTTATCTCTTTTCAAATATTCCATCTCTTTCTCAAGGTTTAGCATTTTCATCTTTAAATCTTTGTTTTCTGCTAGAATAGGCTTTATTTTTTCATCAATTTTCTCCATGATTGAATTAGTTATAGACTCTTTGAGTTCTACCGTCTGTTTCTGCATTTCTATTTTCATTTTGTCGAACAAAATTTGAAATTGATCTTCCATGTTTAAGTTTTAAATTCTTAACGTAAAATGAAACGGTGGGGAATTATGATTATTAAGTTGGCAGCACTGATGTGACCAATGACACGATCTGACAGTGACGTGACAGATGATGACAGTTGACACTATGACGTTTTAATGCTTTCAATGATGTTTCAACTTTCAATGTGATTGTGAATTGTTGGTTAATTTTTAATTGTTTAGTATTAGATCTTCACCTGTTTTATTTCCACGAATCAATAATCCCAAAAGTCCACAGCATTTATTTGTTTTCTACTATTCACCGTGTCCAACAGTCCGTAGTTTATTTTTAATAACAATAAGTTTGAGGACTTCGCTACAACGATGTTTACGTTTCGAGAACCGGAACCGGAAAAAAACCATCAGTCGTAATACCTATATACAAAACAGGTGATAAAGGCAGTATTACAAATTATCGCCCGATCTCTCTACTGCCAACTTTTGCTAAAATATTAGAGAAACTCTTAAATGTTCGGCTTAAAGGGTTTTTAGAGAAATATAACATTCTTTCGAATAACCAGTATGGTTTTAGAGCAAAAAAATCGACAACAGATGCCATTGAGGACGTTGTTACACATGTAGCTCGAGCTCTAGATAACAAATCTAAATGCTTAGGCATCTTTTTGGATTTAAGTAAAGCTTTTGATACCGTTTCAATTCCGCTCCTTTTGGTAAAGTTGGAGTGTATTGGTATTCGTGGTATTCCATTAGCACTCTTCAAAGATTATCTCTCTGAAAGGTATCAAAGCGTTACACTTGGAAATTATAATAGCAGTAAAGAACTGGTTAAATTTGGCGTTCCCCAGGGTTCTGTTCTTGGTCCCACTCTATTTTTAATTTATATTGATTATCTTTGTAGGATTAAACTTGACAATACTAAAATAATAACCTTTGCTGATGATACGGTTTTGTTAGTGACAGGTAATAGTTGGGAAAATGTATATAATACAGCGGAGAAAAGCATGAATGAAATAACTAAACAACTTCAGATGAATTTACTTACACTTAATATCAACAAAACAAAATATTTACAGTTTTCAATAAGTAATAGTAGTGTACCTAATAGTAATTTTAATTTAAAAGTACATACGTGCAGCAATTACAATAAAAATTGCGAATGTTCTATTCTCTCTTCAACCGATCAAATAAAATACCTTGGCTTATTGATAGACAAAAATCTTAATTGGAAACCACATATTGACCAACTAAAAAATCGTATCCGTAAATTAATTCCACTCTTTAAAAAAGTAAGGCTCCTTAAGGACAAAAAAACTAGTAGGCTTGTATATATATCTCTATGCCAGTCTTTATTGTGCTACGGTATTACTGCTTGGGGTGGCGCAAAAAAAACTTCGCTAATTAAGTTAGAAAGAACACAACGATGTATTCTTAAGGTACTCAATTTTAAGCCTATGCGCTATCCAACTAGTCAACTTTACTCGGAATGCTCATTACTTACCGTCCGCCAACTATACATTAAAAATATTATACTTAGACAACACAGCCAACCAAACAATAATCTAGATAAAAGAAAACTTACGTACCATGTACCGTTTTGCAAAACCATCTTTGCACAGGGATTTGCATATTATCTGGCACCCTTATTATACAATAAATTCAATAAGAAATTAAACATGAGGGACAAGACTAAGTTTGTGTGTGGAAGAATGTTGGAGGAATACCTACGCAATTTTGACTATGTTGGGACTGAAAACCTTATATTGGGTAATATTATTTAAATATTTTATGTTATTTATAAATACCTATCCTTATCTAATTGAATAATAATAAGACATATATATACTATATATTTAAATTTATATTATACCTATATACACATATTACTTCATCTTATTAACAATATATAATATATATATATATATATATATATATAATATATAATAATAACAATATATAATATATAACTTGTTTAATTTATTCACGTGTTATTGCTAGACCTTTATTTAAATAGGAAATTCGGATATTTTTGTTACATGGAAAATATCATACTCATAAAATAAGTTACTTTTATTTTTGTAAAGCGTTTAATCTTATTTTATTGCATATACTGTGCATTACAACGATTTGCTTTGAAAAAACTATCAGCCTAACAAGTGCAATTATGTGCTTTATTTGTGAGGCGAGAGCGTATATTCTGCCGTAACACAGTCTTAGACTAGCACGGAGTGTATAACTGCTATCGGCTACAGTAACGTACAAATAATAATTATTCTACCCACATTTACGTACACATTTTGTTTCGATCTGGTTAGTGCATGATTTGTAATAAGTTATTGTATGAAATGTTATAAGTCTTATTAAACTTGTATTAGTAAAGAATTTAATTTGGAACACAAAACGATTTAATCATAAATAAATCAATTTTTTTTTTATAAGCATACTGAGATGAATTTGTTTTCAAATTGTATAGTTGTGTAGTAGTCGTCGCGAATATTTTTTTTTTTTTTTGCTAGTTGTGGTTTCAAGACTCATAATAAATATTATGTAGATTACAAAAGCAATATCCACGAATGAAAATCATTAGTGTATGTTTTATTAATGTTATTAATAAAATAATTGGCTGTAACTAGTAAAAAATGTAACAATGTTTTAATATTATGTAATATAATTCAAGGTCATCAAATGTTATCTCAGTGATGTATTTGCTAGTATCATCATCATTAAAATGGATATGTCTAATATTTTCTAATTACATCTTTTGTTAATAATGTCATAGGTAGAAAATTGATAAAAAAAAACTGTTTTAATGTAATCTCCAAAAAAGAAATTTTTCTGTATAAATCATTAAAAAAGAAGTTTGACAATATATATAACTATGTATAAGGCATTAAGAAAGACAAATTGCATTGTTATTTTGTAAGATTTTTACTGTATGTGTACAAAAAGTTTTAATAAATAAAGTTTTAAAGTTAAAAAAAAAAAAAAAAAAAAAAAAAAAAAAAATTAAACATTAATGAGGTAGAGGTCATTTTTATAGTATACTTGTGGGGTAGCGCGTGATGCACTTACAAGATTAAATATAAAATCCTTTAATATTATTAGCAAATAGCACTATACTATAATATCTTGAATTAAACTCTTAGTTTTATTCAAAACATAGAGTTTAACAACCAATTCGCGGATATAACTACTATCTCCAGAACATTGGCTGACCACCAACTACCAAGTTACATAACTTCTAGCGGTTTCTCTGGAAAGATTTAGAACGTGTATTGTCAAATAAATATGGGTAGATTTTCTTTTATTTACAATTAAATAAAACAAAATTTCAAGCAATTGTAAGGAAATAAGTGAATTGAATGAATTAAGAAATTTATCTTAAAGAGCTCATGTTTGATAAAGTAAAAATCTATTTGTAATTTTGAATTGTAGGCATGACCTATTAAAATGTCGGATAGAGTGTTAATTTTCATTTAAAACTTAATTTAATCGTATTCGGAGGTTGCTGTTTCGATTAAGAATAGTGAAACGTTATTTTTAAAATGGTAGAGAAGCTGTTTATTACTCAATAATATTAAATTATTGTTTGCCGCAAACTGAAGTGCCTGATATTCAGATGTAAGAACGAAATATCAAATAATGCCATACAAGCACAACCGCTACACAATCATCTTTTTTCAGTACGTCGTTTTAATACCATAATTAGCCTCGCCATACTCCCTCATACCGCATTATACGACACAACAGACCAGTTATCACAATTCCACTCCAACGCACCACCCACTGCGTCCATTGAGCTCTAGTGGGTGTTAGCGCAGACTCCCGACCAGATCCATCTACATGTCAAACTTATAGGGGTGAACAACTTTCAATTTAATAACTATTCAGTGGGACGCAACATAATTAACATCGCTGAATAAACCCCTTAAATCAAGCTCAGAGAAATTGTAGTTTTATTCCAAAATAATTTTAAATTACATCATTATACCATCATAAATAATCCGCTTAAATAAAAAGCAAAAGTAATCCCTAATCTCCAAAAATAATGGCGGACCGCAACTGTCACGGCAAAAAATTAAAAGCAAATGTTTGTTTGAATTTTCTACGCTTATTTAAGCCTCAAGTTCAACTCGAATCCGGTCTCTTTATTGAGAAACAGGATTATGTTCGCTGAAAATCGGATTTTCTTCCCATTTAGTTACAATAAACGATGACTGAGCGGCTACAATGCACTTAACTTTCCTATACAATCAGAAAGAATTGTTAAAAAATTGTGGAAAATTCTCCTTCCTTTTATAGATGTTTATAGGATTTGACTTATAAATTATTTTATATAATTGGAATATTTTAAAATAAGATTTATTAAGACCGTATTTATTGGGATAATATTTTAAATTAATTTGTATATTGTATATTTAGAAAGAAAGAAAGAATAATTTATTTTTGTTACATTTAGATGAACTAATTATTATATAACAATTACTTCAACGAAAACCGTTTACAAAACTTATTACCTTCCGATATATGTATCCCATTCGAATATTTAAGGCACTTATTTGTATCGACTTATTTTGACAGTATGATGCAACAACTTGTGTTACATAACAAAGCTTCTACTAAGAAAACTGCGTGAAAACGTATCTATAATATAATTTTACGACGTATGTAAGAGTCACGTTTCTACCGCAGGCTTAGTACATGGTATAAATAACTATGTTTATATAGTTTGGTACTGTACTGCACTCTATTTAAAGCAAGCGCAATAGATATCTATTTATAATCTCAGTTCAACCACCCATAACAGTTATTGCTGAATTGGGATACTGTACCTACCTGGATCCCGTTATTTTATAAAATATACAATCAATTATTTATTATCTTTTTTTTAGCAATAACATTTTTATGTCAATAATCTATTTGTCAATGTGTCATTAATTCGTGTTTACTCAAATATTTCATTAGGCCAATGGCTCTAAGAATATATCTTAAAACAATCAAAAATGTGTTTAAGTATTTATTGTATATGTACAGCCTAGCTGTAATTATCAGTACCTTTAATAATGTCAAATCCTAAAACGGTACTTCATAAATCATACTTAATAAATCATTTTAATCATAAAGTTAAAAGACTCCGTACGTAGGTATTTCAAGCGCGCATCATTGAGATTATCAAAATAAAAAGGTGTGCACGCCTCAGTGCCGATTTTAAATTAATATATTAAAGTTATATTCAGAGTGGATTCTGGAATCAACTTAATCTACATCAGGTGCGGACAGGATTGTGCGGATACCCTCATTTGCATATCCCGCAAAACCACTTCACTTCAAATCTAATAACGATTGCAAAAAGGAATATTCCTATTAATTCTGCCTTCCCGACTTCCATAATAATCAGCTTTATCGAAGTTAGATTTGAATTATTGATCCATTATGAAAAGTGGTTTAATGTGAGAAAACTAATGCGTGTATCGGTTGATTACGTCAGTTTCAGTCCATGAAATGAATAGTCTAGATCTTTTAAAACACGTGCTAGAAAATAATGCTTACAGAAAAGTAGAGAAACCGACTCACGCTTGACTTTGTCCACCATTCAAATTAACGGAAAACGCTCTATATTTTCTGAATAATCTACTTAAAACAAAACTAGACCAATGTCAGGTAAACTGTGATCATTTAATTCTTATATTATTTAGCCTCTTCTAGAAATATTTCGGTATCCCTAACTTATTCGTTACAAAACTCTGTTTTAACTATTTATTACGCAATCATTTTTTACCATTTTCATATAAAATTTCTCGAAACCAAGCAATTGTCACTATCGAAAAACTTCTAAGGTATCATGCCGTTTTCCGCCGGTCATTCTATTTTACATGTAACATGAAAACTTTGTTTCATTGATTATGGCTTAACTCCGCCGGTACGCCGCAGCTGCCGACGAATATCTGAAAAATATTCTACACTTACCTGGCTAGCATGGAGGCCTTCCAAAAATATGGTAAAAACACTAATAAAAAGCACGGCGCGCGACATATTTGCGGCCGCGGTGCGTTCCCGATCCCGACTGGCCACAGCTGACGTTAGTTCAAGACGCTTCAAAGCTGCGTACTAGTATATCGCTACGGCAATGTACGCGTACCTAGAAGCTAGCGTATATATCGACCCTCCCGGGAGCGAGAGGGACGGAACGCCCAACGCCGCAAGCTGGATAGAGACAGGCGAGGGAGTACTACGCCTGCGCTGTGCTGTTAAAACGCAATGCATGAGGAGTGTGTCCATAACGAATCACGAATGCTGTCTCCGTCTACCTCTGTCTGGGTTTCCCGATGATGAGCCATCAGTTTTTTAATAAACCTTCAAACGCGATTCTGGCTCTTATTCACTTGGAAATAGAGAAGTGTGGGTGGGAAATCGGAAATGATTTCCATTTGTACGATATGATTTTTTTGTTTTAATTTACTTGGGGTTACGAGTGTATGTTGGACATAATTTGCTGAATGAGTCATCACATTCATCGATTGTGCAAGGCGAAAGAAAAGATATGGAAATTTCTAGAAAAACCTTCAAAGCAAACTAGCGACAACTTAAGCTGTTTTCTAACTATTATTATTGTAACGCCTTTTTCCAGGAAATCAAGCGGGACTTATTGATCAAAATACCTCGCTTATGTTTATTCATGACAATAGTAAATAATTACTGAGATGGTTATTAATATTGATAATGATTTCCTAGCTTAATCTCGTAATATAACTGTGCTCATTTTGGATGTAGGTGCGTATAATACAGGCAAAACAAAGAATGCATACGTATATTCATTTATTATCAATATTTATTTACATAGTTATTTAAAAATTAAATCTATGTTCTAAATAATATGCCTAAAATATAATTACGAATGGGAATGATTAATTATCATAATTGTTGATATAACATTAAATACAAACATGAATTAAAATAGCTTTTTTATAAGATAGTTATGTTCTTTAAAGCATATAAAAGTAAATGTACATAATCAATAACACAACATGAATTATCTATGGGTTCGGAATAATGTATGACCTATTACGACCTTATTACGACAGATTACAACAAGATCTTCACATATTAATAACTTACTTTGAGTAAATTGTACACTAGGTCTTTTATTTTTAATAATAACCACAACCACTAAATTTCTCGGCGGCAACTAGTTACCATTCTTTTCGACGTTCGATTAACACACCATTAAATCCTTAATCTCTATTTTGTAAACAAATTAATTAATTTCAACTAAAGAAGGATTGACAAAGCCCTCTTTAAAATACGAATGGACTTCATATTCGGGACCCAAAGGCACATTTATTAGCTTATCCTCTTCTTCTTTACAACTAGATATTGGTATCTCTACTTCACTATTATGCTTATACGGTATCGTAACTATTAGTTCATCCCCGTCCAGTCTCCAAACCGCATCACTAGTATTCAGTCCTGGAGGCAAAATCCGCATATCCGTCACTTCAACACCATTCACTAATTTAACATTCAAATGTACAACTCTATAACGAATATTTATCGTCATCGCATCTTCTATAACACGCTCGAACGTGTATTTCAGTCTGTATACTTCAAAATCGAACACTTCCCTTGCATTATAATCATCAGTGCAGAACGTCCTTACTATTTCATCGGCAGCTTTGAGGTAATCAACAATATTTTGTGTGGGATCTTCCACGCAACAGTCCTTTTTTCTTAGTACCTTGGGTTTTTCGTAACCCTGTGTACGCCCGAAACCGAACCCATTGTGTTTATTTTCCCATCTGCATTCAGATAGAGCAATTAGACCAAATATTAATAAGATATACATGCTAACAACCGTATTCTGCATACGTGAATACTTAAATGATAACCATATCAAATATAAAGACTATTAAAATTGTTTTATCGCAGTAAACTTAATTGAACTTTGACATTTAGTAATTATGTTGATGTATTTTATGTCAATCATAAGCGTAAGTAAGTACATATGTAGTTGGCAAAATGATTGCAAATGTTTTTTAAAACCGTTTTCTTTATTATGGACACAATCCTACAAACCATATTAGCATGACGTACAATTTCTTTTATTCAAACGACAATCGTACGAACCATCTCATGACATACAAATTTTACATCTCTATAATCAGTATATCATCAACCAAAACATAACCAAAACTGTGATAATTGTAAAATCCATCAATACCATACAATGCTAATTAGGACAAGCTACCAAATCAACGCATAAATTGGCGTAAAATAAGCTCGACAAGAGCTGTGACCCCTTTATTTAAATGTAAATCATGGGACGTAACATAGCGAGGTATGTTCATTGTTTATACAATTATTTTGTTAAATTTTGTATTGTAATTTAAATCACATTACGGTTTTAACCCTTAGCCATTATTGTATGAGGGTTTTGATATTATAATATGTCCTTATTGTCGGGTTTCTCTCTGTTCGCATGCTTGTAAATTTATAATAGTTATAGGCCTACATTCTGAGAAGATCCATACAATTTCTCAACCTATTTTGTCAATAGGTATGAATTGTAAGTTTCTTACATACAAACAAATCGCACAGTTAAATAATTTACACAAAAAAATATCTCTATATAAATTATTAGTATTAGGTATCTTATAATATTACTTTTTGCATTATTAGCATAAATGCTAAAGCTCTCCCCTTTTATTATGGTACAGGAGATAAGCTTCTTTTTAAGGTTAAATAAATGCGAAGGGTTAAATATACATACCTATGTCTAAATTCAACGATAAAACATTGTATGCCTATTTTGTTTAGGAGCCGAGTTATGTAATATGTTTAATCACGGTTGCTGGGTTACGAATAAAATGGATGACGATTTAGCTAAATATAGGTGCTATTTATATGGAAATTATATTCAATGGTTCCAATAAACAGTCTGGCTTCTTTATATCCTTTAAATCATGAAACAAAGTAACTGCAGCACGCTATTTGACGTCACCAGCTCAGAGATTTCCTTAGAAAACATTTGCATACAAGATAAACTTCATTCTGCTGCATACTATAACTCAATCACCAAAACCTCTACCTAGTTTCAGGTTGACCTCTCCTTATCCTACATAACACACTAAGCTGCCATAAAGAGGAGGGCTCCAAATACACTGGAACACTGCCAGGCTACAACGTAACTGTGTATTGAGCCAAACTAAGAATTGCACGTGTAACAACGTTAATAATTTCATTAAAATATAACCTACAGTCCAGCTTCAAATCAGAACCCAGTAATCTAAGAAATAAGAAGACATTTACGACATCTATTCTTGTGTCTATGTTTATTTAGTTCTAAGGCTCTATTCAATAAAAAAAAGTGGATAGGATAAAGATTAAAATTCTTGATACTTAAACATGTTCCTTTAAATAACTTTTCTCTACAGCTCTATTACTATAGACATTAAAGTCAAGGAAAAATGTAAAATTCTACAAAGATTTACATATTTCTCAATTAGGTTACATAAACTGTAAGAAAATCAGACTTTGTTATATGGGTTAAACTCACAACTCTAGTACAAGGCTTCTTGCTTTGTGCAAACCAAATTGAAATGAGCTTACAATGGCCACGATGTAATGAAATAAAATTTCACAAGGCATTGTATTGCTGCCCAAATCCTTTGTAACTATTATGGCAAATAAAGCTTGGCCTTTATTAAATTTTTATATGTTTGTAACATATTAATGCATTTGCACCACTTGCACATTTTTCCTACAGCATGAAATAGCTAGTTGTTACCCACACCACCATATGATTCCGGGTTGAAATTGATATTTTAAAAAACCTTATACATATTATTTTTTATCACGTTGATTTTTGGTGCGTTGGTCAGTGCGCTAATTTATTAGTGTTTCAAGAATTAAATTCATTTCTTTGATTACGTTATCAAACTACAACTGACTAATATGGCTCTACATTACAGCTCCCAGTTCAATTACAACATGGTCTGAAAAACCAACGTACTCGACATTGGTTCCTACTTACCTATATAATATAAGTACTGATGTTTTAAGAAAAGTTTATTTTTCTTGTAGGCTGTTTTAACTTATCAATTATTTTTATTAACTTGAACTTGATGTACTGAAAAGTATTTTTCGCTCTTCATATTATATTAATTTAAAGTAAAACTAGATTATTCCATACTTATCCAAGCGTTAATATAAAATAATAAATAAAATGTTGTTCCTATAACCCTTTATCCTTGACAAACCTTTGAAGCCTTACATTTTTCGCATGTTTCCGGAACACAAGGCAATAAGTTTTCTACCTGACTCACATTATTACAATCCTCACGGGGTATGAATGTTTATAGATGAACGTACCTACAAGTATTTATTTTAGTACCTTTGATAACTATATAACTACGTAGGTATATAGATTTATTTCTTATGTTTATAATAGGCTAATTGTATTAATATAAAATATTAATAGGCTAATTGTATCTTATAAGGAACTTCATAATAGAAAGCGTACCTAATATCGGTGTTGATAGATACTAAATCAATCAATAATCTTCTTATATATAAAAATGAATCGCAAAATGTGTTGGTAAGCGCATAACTCGAGAACGGCTGAACCGATTTCGATAATTCTTTTTTTATATATAATAAGAAGTACGAGGATGGTTATTATGTAGAGAAAACGTAAACATGTACCACGGGCGAAGCCGGGGCGGATCGCTAGTATAATATAAATACGTATTTATTTTAATCGTCTGCATGGTAGTATAAGGTATTTTGATCATTCGTAATTATAAGTAGGTTCTGTAATTAATACAGGAATTAATCATGATATAAATATAGTATGATATTTAAAGAATAACGAGTTTCAATATATCTTTAGTCTTTAAGAGCCAATCTAAGAAGACTTTAAAAGGCTGGTTCCTGATTTGAAAATAATTTGTCCCAGAAGGGAACACGCTATGAATAAATTTATTCGTATGGGACCCGGACACATTATCTTTCGCATAAAATAAAAATAAATACATTTAATATGTAGTTATATGTTAATGTATAGTAAGAACAAAAATAAATCGATACAAAATAGGCTCTACCACCCAAATTTCATTAAAAGCAGCAATTTTGACACCTCTGATTTCAAAAATATATTTTTTAAATAATCAATACATGTAATAGACACCTGGTCATCAGCACAATAGATGGCACATAAAAAGCTTTGTACTAATCTCAGTCACATAGTACTTGACCTATTTTCTCCGCACAAGGCCTTTCAAATACTGCAATGCTGACGTGCCTTTAAAACTATATAGGATTTAAACGGCACATGGTTCACGTGTGTATTACTGGGCTGTGTACAAAGAAACGTTTGTAATAATATTATGTATTATGTCATTATTTTAATTGACTGCAACTAAGAGTAGTTATTTTGTTAATGATTTGAGGCTACCGTTGCGTTTGTGTTCTTTAGTTTCTTTTTCTTAACTTTATCACATCGTATCACGAAAACTGAGCAGTTTATGTAAGTTCTCTTTAAAGCATGTTAGTAAATAGGATTTTTAATACGTTGAATATCGTAAAAATCTACGACAAATTTTATAAAAGGTAACTGGAAGCTCCTAAAATTATTTTATATTTAATAATTTTGCGAATTTATAACAATTGATAGGAAAATAATATCCTCATTAGCGAATATTAGAGTAACGACCCAGCCTAACTTCGCATAAAGTCCTTCAAACAATTTGTTGGTGCTTCTGTGTACGTAATAACTAGGTCGTAACAAATAGTCAATTTTATTGTTGTTTTTCCATCAGTGAAAACTGATAACTTCTTAAGTATGCATATGCATTTAAATAAATTAGGGTATAGGGCAATTATTGAATAGTGCCTAATTATTACTATTAAAAATATACCTATTATAATTTCCTCGACATCGTTCAATTTTATTACTATTACACTAAATCAGGGTATTCAACACGCCCTTACGACCATGGTTATAACTTATAGGATAGAATGAGAGTCACGTTCATAAAACATAAAGCTTTAACGCTGTACAAATCATATAAATTATGCTTCCACCGCCAGAAGGCGATTTAAATGGGGTAATACGGTCGGAATCGGAATAGTTGATATGGCCAACATAATGTAGTTTCGTGGTATCAATTATATGGGAAATAGAGATAAAATTTAATGTTTTTCGTGCTACGATGCTCAATTTTATTGGAGATTGTTCGAGAAATAGCTTTTATTGCTACATGCAATTGAATAAATGATGAACGCATTTCTTTTAATATTTTAGACCGGCTGAAAATTATGGAAACAGATATTTGTCCGTCGTTTAAAACGAGTTTCACAGCTACAAATTTTAAATCCAAGAATACTTAAGAATAGATAGCCTTCTGGAAGAATAAATTAATATAGAAGCGTCCGCATCGTGATAAAATCTAATAAGAGCATCCAAAGACTTATCTTCTTGCTCGTGTTTCAAACTACATACTTATAAGCGGCCAACTTTAATAGGACAAGTAAATGTGTTTCGAGCCTGAGTTCTAGCCATTATATGGTGGAGATACGAAAATTATGGACCAAACCCGTATTGTCAATAGCGAGCCAAGTCAAGACTATTAAATTGAGCTCATACGTTCGTCCTTTTTGGCGAGAATTCGCTGCGTTTGCATAAAAACAATTTATGTTGTACGTATTATCACAGACTAATAATAATATACTACGTATACAAGTATTATATTATCTGTGGTTGTAGATAGTGTATTGCTTACTAATAAAATTGCCTCTATTCAAATGTTCTCTATATAAGTTTAAATATAGAACTAAGTTCTAGTATATATTTTTATGTTTTTAGAAGTAAATACCTAAACCAAAATTTAATTAATGTTGAGTCCCTTTGTGCAAAAGCGTTTTCTTCTGTTTCCACTCGCATATATTACAATGAATCACTTTAATTAAGGCCAGCCATTAGCTTGATTTACTCCAGCCACTTTGTCAACAGTCCTTAGATTACATTTTTGTCATGCCAGCGAGAATATTTAAAGCTTCTTCCTTGTTACAAACAGCAGTTTAGGCGATAATAGTGTGCCGTATGTTTTCAATTCTAACTGCAGTGTTAGGCTGTACGCAGTCTAGTCTCGAACGATCTTGGTATTTGCATGTGCGCCGTCTGACGTCACAAATGCTAGCTATCCAGACGTCCTGCTATTCGACGCCTTATGGCTTTATTCGACGTAATTCTAGATTCAGAGAAACCGATAACTTATTCTATTACTTCGTATCGATCTACGATAAATATAGCTTTAGCACAGACAAGTTGTGAATGCCCTATAAGGAATAAATATAAGTAATCTAATTTGATTGAGTTCACGAAAGTGAAGTAGGGTCGAAATTTTTTTTGTCATTTGGAGGTTCTTTCACCCTTACTAGTAAATTTTTAAATGGTAATTGGTATTACATATTATATAGTAATAGTACCTACTAGTAAATGTTTAAATGATACTACAGAAAGACAAGCAAACACCCGTCCAATCCGACAAACTTTCACATTAAAAAAATATACCGGTCGAATTGAAAACGTCCTCCTTTTTTTGAAGTCGTTTAAAAATATTAAAAATGTTGGTAGGAATAAGATTTGAGTTTTCTTAAAAAAAATATCCTATGAAGGCACTTTAGTCCCGTAAATAGATACCTACCTACGTTCGTTCAGGTAAATAGATACCTACCTACGTTCATTCAGGGGTGTGTTTTAATTACAATACTGTTAAAGCTCTATAGAATCCTGTAAATGGCTATAATTTACTAAAAGCCACAAGTTTTACTGACTTTAGCAAAGTTCATAAATTCAGTTTCGGTATCAATTGAGCGTTAAATTCAGATTTAAATCGACAAATTCAAACTTTAATCCATGATAATAATGTCTTCTGAAAATTCTGTTCCCTATTATGTTTAATCTGCTCATAAAACCTACTGAAATATTAATGTGAATTTTAATCCAATAAATAAGACAATAAATAAGAATATAATTTTTTTTTATATATAAGTATGTACATATTCGGAAAATTTACCCCAAACAATATTTATATTTCAGAATTTCATCAATCGTAGCCTAAATACGTTGTTATCTACATTTTACACTTTCCCCTGTTACGCTAAGACCCAAAGCTACCATTAATAACCTCCTTTTAAGGTCAGACCACAATAGGCGTAACTACGCGGCAGCTGCAGCGTAGCGACGCGACTCGACGCAGATTAATATCCCTTCTATGAAATTGTATGAGGTATAAACCTTAGATCACTAGGTTAATGTTCTAAGGGTATAACGCACTACGCGACACCGAAACTACTCGCCACGGCGCCACGCGACAAATTTTTACCTCATCAGCAAATATGTCGCAGTCTGACGCGTCGCGTGAGTTACGCCTAGTGTGTTCTAACCTTTATCGTACCGCCCCGCGACATTGGGTTCCCCTTGTGAAGGGACACGGCATTGGAAAATGTCATGCTAACCATGAAGGGAACAACAAAGCTTCTACGTTTTTATAGTTAAATTAATGTACAGATTCGGAATATTTTACGCTTTTCTACTTTACGAATGAAGAAGAGACGGGGGGAATAAATATGAGAAATATAAAAACTTATTTTCTGGAAATATGAGAAATAATTAATATTAGATTGTTTTAATCACATTACATTTAACTGTATATTATGATATTATTAACAGGTTCAATTCACTCAAATAAAACAACATAATAGTTAATATAACACATCATAAAATTTATTACAAAAAATATGAATAACATTCAAATAACTATAACAACATCTATTTAATTACACTTACGACTTATTTGAGCTTACATAAAAATTTATTTATAATAATTAATAAGTAATACAAATATTTGAATTGCTCATTTATATACAAACTAGCGGTCCGCCCCGGCTTCGCCCGTGGTACATATTTACGTTTTCTCTACATAAAAACCATCCTCGTACTTCAAGGAATATATCAAAAAAAGAATTATCGAAATCGGTTCAGCCGTTCTCGAGGTATGCGCTTACCAACACATTTTGCGATTCATTTTTATATATAAGAAGATTAGATGCATAATATACTTAAATTATAATTTAATTTATGATACAGTAATACATCTTGTGATTATAAAAACATTTCTCTAAAATGTTTCTTCCTCACGACATATTATTGTCTAGTATAGCCCACATACTTTATTTGCAGGTATCGCTTGATCTGAAACAAGGATAGAAAACATTAAAAAACAATGAAAAAATACCTTAAAATAAAATATTATTAACAGTAACTTAACAGACTTACTAGTCATTTTAATATTAAACGGATATACAAGTTAAAATTCTCGCCATAAATAATAAAAACAGCAATAATATGATGTAAAGTCCGGTCGCGGAGCAGAAAGAATTTCGTACAATGACCTCTTTACCTACTGACAGTGGTCACAAACATTTTTGAATGAAGTGCAGTTTACATGAAATATTTGGAGGAGAAAATGTTTTTTACTAATATATTAAATTAATGTCCTTTATTCATTTACAATACTTATTAGTTAGTTACATTTTAACTTTTTCAATAACAACGATATATTATATAAAAAAAAAATGTGCGTGTACACACATAAGAAGTGAAACTTCTTTATGACCTTATTTTTCAAAAAATAATTTACTATGTACAATATTACAGAAATACGTTAGTCTAACACGCGATTTCGACTTAGGCGGATTTTGATTGGACATAAAGAGTTTGAGGTTTATTCTTATAAATTTTGAATTCACAAAATCATAATTGAACACCTGACACCAATCAAGAAAACACAAACCTTACGCTCTCAGGTTAATGGTTTACAATCCCTAAGGACGGCGGTCATTGCACCTGTGCGAGCACGACACATTATTTTTACAAGGGAGCGACAGTGACAGGTAGTAACAGGTTAATGTACGAAATTCTTCCTGCTCCGCGACCGGACTTTAGTTTATTATCCATACTAGCAACACTGAATAAGTTTTCCCGCATAAAGTTTACACTTATGCATAATTAAGAACTCTGAACGAACATTACACTTCTTATGCAATTATGGAGCTAACACCTTTTTATAACAAAACATGCATGAATTATACATAGGAAAAACAAAGAGCAATTTATTGCTTTTACTTTTTTACTTCAGTTACCGAAACTAGAAAAACTAGAAAAAGTGTATTATAATTAGTATTTTACTTCACATTTATAGGTAATAGCTTAAATATAAGTGCTTAATACAGATAATGTTAGGATTTTTTTAATTTAGAAAATAATAATTAATGAACTGATAATGACGATTGAACACTTTTATAAAGAGGAAACGTATTTATATATGTATTATAAATCTGGTACTGTTGTATTTGTTTAAGATTCCATTTGGTTAATGAGCAAAACACAACAAATCTGCTGATTAAGCATTTTATGCTCCTATTTTCTCTATAGAGCAAGATCCCAGTGCCGGCAGAACTCACCTATTTTCTGACGGATGAAATGTGGACAAACGGCCAATTTCCAGATATCAAAATACATAAAAACAGTACTTAATTCACGTATTTTCTCATGGCTGACTTTCACATATGATTTAGGGTAAGTATACTGTTAAAATAAGATGCCAGTAGTCCCAGAACACATAATAATAAAGTTATTACTTATCTTTTACAGGGACTCATGTTGATGGAATTAAATTATTTTGAGAGATTTAAAGCCTCTGTTAATCAATATGACCAACAGTAAGTGTCTGGGAGTACTGACATCTTACTTTTTAACAGTATGGTAAAAATAAAAAATATAAAACTAACCAATTTTCTTTGGATACGGCAAATTCAAATTGTCCATGATCTTAACAAACTCCTCCAAAGATTTCGTCAATCTCGGATTGTATTTCTTCTCTTCGCCCACCGTGGTAGCTGTTTGTCCTTTGTAATCGTGCGCCGGGTAAAGTGTGAAATGATCAGGCAATGTGAATATCTTTTCGTGTACCTGTAAATGAATTATAAATTTATAAGAGTATAAGATAATATGTATTTTATAAATCAGTTATAAAAATACTTTAATTTATTTATTAATATAGTAAAACGTAATATTTCCTCAACGAAACAAGCACAACACTGTACCTATTGAAACATAGAGATGTTCAGGGTAATATAAAGTAAAATATTTGGATATTGTGGTATTAAAGTAGAAATAATTGGCCCTGAGGTCAACAGAGTTAAACATAATATGGTATTACAGATATGTTTTAAAGGTACCAACTATGAAATAAGCAGAACATTTTATTTGTGTATTGATTCTTAATAAAAATATCAGTATACTTACCGATTTGTACAATGTTTCTGAACTACCCTCTTGGAAGTCTGTTCGACCGCAGCCCCGAATTAATACTGCATCACCAGTAAATGCTATGCACTGAAAATAAACATTTCTTTGATAATTATAATTAGCATTTGAATAGTAAATACTAAATAAAAACTAGCTTCATCCGCCTGGTTACGAAGATATCAGCAGGTACAATGAAAAATAAAGATGTTTGACACAAGATTGGTTGTATCCTTTTTAAATCTGTGGTTCCACAGAAATTATTAATGGCGAAAAGTTTGTGTATCACATTCAACTGATTTATCAAGAAATAAATATAGTATTATATAAATTTAAATTAGTAGATTTTGCTTGAAATTATATTTTGTTTGTGACTAACACAATTTATTTGCATCGGAACAAACAGAACCTCTGTGTTTCATAGGTACTATTAAATTATTAAGGAAATGCTTATATACTATTTAGCATTGCTATATTGCACGATTATAAAAAAAAAAACGATTTACCTGTTCCCGACAAATATAAGTCAAACATCCATTAGTATGTCCCGGTGTAGATGCCGCTAACAACTGATGATCACCAAAGCGCACCATTTCCCCGTCTTCCAAGTGAACATCAGCTTGAGCCCCTGAAGCTTTACCGATCACACTATTTGTTCCCGGTAAGAGCGATTTTAGTCGACCCGTGCCTGTTATATGGTCTGCGTGCATGTGTGTGTTCACTGTAAAATAGATTATAATATGAAGATATAATTGTATGTAATTTTTAATTTATTTGATTAAACATTAATTGGACAGTTTGAGATGTAGTGATGACTAAAGATGTATCTTAAGAAGAGTGTAGTTAGAGTTATACATATGGTCATTGTAAGTAAAGTATTTAGTCATTTGTGGCAGTACTGCAGTTAATAATGGACGAAACAGAAGTAATATGATAAAATTTATAAGTATTAAATAATTTTAGAAGATAAAATTTATAAGTAAAATATACATATATGTATAAGTTAGTAATATTTGTTTATGTAATTTTTCGTGTAAGCATCTATTTTATGTCTTCAATTAAATAAAATGTGTTAGCCATTATAACAGCAAGTTGTGGTAGGCTATACATTTCTGAGATATTATTGGCCAATTAATAAGAGTTCGATCATTCAATACTTAAAATACAAAAGATCTATCATGGTTCAAACCTCTAAGCTCAAGGTTTACTAATAAACTGTAATGTTGCATGGTCATTAGCTACTGAACAATAGTTAATAACTTATACATACTTACTATATAAGCAGGTGATAATAAAACTTGTGCACTACAATTTCAATATTTTCACAACATATTTACAAGGCCATTCCATACAATATTTACATACAATTTACAGACATAAAATTAAAATTGAAGTTACCTCTATGTTTTCAAATTAACATTATTTATAACTATTTTTGCTTATTCAAAAGAGATTAAAAACTTTTAAATCACGCCAAAGTAAAATGTGATGACCATCTATCAAAAAGTGCTACAATATCAGTAAATATGAAAGTATTCATTGTTACTTATTTTAAAATGAATGAATGAAGTTTAGTTATTTATAAATGTTATTCATTTCAAAATGTTTTTCATTACAAAGGTATACAGAGACCTGGTACATACTTGCATATATTAGTTTAAAGCCTAATTCCTTGATGAGGTTTGCGTCTCTCTCTGCATGCTCAATAACCGGGTCTATTAGCACTGCTTCACATGTCTTTGTGTCTCCAAGAAGGTAAGTGTAGGTGCTACTTTCAGTGTCAAATAACTGAAAATTATAAGAAAATGTTATAATATAAGATCTTCAATAAAATCATTGTCAAACAGTTTTTAAATAATAAAAAAAAAATTGGCAATCTAGAAATCAAAATCCCATGATTTTGTTAAATATTATACTTTTAATAATTAGGTACAGAAAACTAAATAATATTTTTGAAATAATCTATCATACAACTGATATCTATAATCAAAATAATATTGAAATAATACACTGTAAAAAATTAAAAAATTAATATAGAATTACTACAGATAACATTAAAGAAAAATCTCACCTGCCTAAAAAAGAAATTGCTACTCCTGTCCATGGCTGAAGACATGTATCTCAGTTGACTGTATCTACTTATGAATGCCGCATTAGCTAGCTTTCCACTCGTCACAGCTACTTTAAAAATCATTCTGAAATCACAATTATATTGCACAACTATTTCATCTCAATGAAATCATTATAAGTAAACATCACCAATCATTATCACAATAAATAAACAAAAAATATGTAATGTCAATATTTAACATGTATATAACATTGTTTAGTTGTAGTAATATTCAGCCTTTTTGTCTTAATATATATAAATCTCGTGTCACAATGTTTGCCTCAATGGACTCCTAAACCACTTAACCGATTATAATAAAATTCGCACACCATGTGCAGTTTGATCCAACTTGAGAGATAGTTTAAACATGTAGGTACCACGGGCGAAGCCGGGGCGGACCGCTAGTTTTTAATATAAATAGAGAAGTAAAGCTGATTTCAAACTTGAAACACTTGTTGTTTTATACAAATGTAGTTAAACCATAAATAAATATAAATATTTAACCCTGCAATGGCTGGCGGTTAAATGAAACACTTTATTAGACTGTAAGCTTGTATTGATCTTACAACTGCTTAAACTGTAGAACAACAGGACTGTAATATATTCTATGACGCACACATA
This sequence comes from Colias philodice, assembly GCF_061535455.1. Taxonomy (NCBI): domain Eukaryota; kingdom Metazoa; phylum Arthropoda; class Insecta; order Lepidoptera; family Pieridae; genus Colias; species Colias philodice. Next base: position 3,283,363 of record NC_143092.1, on the reverse strand, counting down.
TAATAGATTACACACTAGAACCCAATAAATATTTACTCTTGGAATTTGATGAACACCTAGACTTCAACTAATTGACTACTAAACACAATATCTTTTGATGACATAACAATGCAAACAATGAGCAGTAAAATAACAAACAATAAACAATTTACCAGCAATTCATAAATATATAGGTATTATACAAAAATATCTATATATTATACAATTTCTTATCTAGAGAGATTAATGCCTAATAAAATTTATTCACTGTATAAATAATAATTATGATTTATGATCTTATAAATGACATAAATAGTTAATTCAGTCACTGGTCATAGATAATTTACTAATTTTAATATCTAATTATAAAAGACATTTGTAAATGACTATAAAATCATTCTATAAGTACTAAAGCCTTTATTATTCATTATACGGCATTTATCTCCTTAATAAATACTAATGGATTTGATTGAATAGAATATATTATATAGACTCCTATAATTTGGCACTTTTTTAAAAACCTAAGGAGCACCTACCTGCTTGTATTAAATATCATCAAGTTGAACAAAATGAATACTTATTATCACCTTATCGCTAATAACTAAAATACGAAGATAACTTGCTGATTAAGTTTATAGCTTATCCTATTTTTAACATTTCATGATGTAGTTAGATTATAGTATTTTAATCTTTAATCTTTTTATATACAATACAATTTTAAAATCGAGTTTGAGTTTGTATTTATAATTCCAGTTTAAATTAATTATACTTTTTTGTATTTGTTTACAATTTGAACAACTTTGAAGGATAGAAAAGCAATTAATATTAATTCTAGCATGGAACTATATATACTACGTATGGAACCCACACTCGCTAAGAAAAAGTAAAGTCAAAAAATTTGACCTTGAATCTTATCGTTTCCCCTCCGTCTCTTTCTAGTTACGGTGAGTCATAATATATATAGTATGTCTATATTTCCGTGGGGTGAGTATAAATGTAAAAAATTCAGGATATTAAGGAAAAAAATAACGGATACATCAATTTTATTCGTATTAAAATTTTACTATAATACTAGATTTTGCCCGCGACTTCGTCCTCGTTGAAGTCATAAAACATAAATAAATCCCATTTATCCCGTGGGGATTTCGGAATAGCCTTTCTAAGTGCACCTTTAGGATACTCTAGATATACAGAGTGTGCCAAATTTCATGTCTTTAGGTCCAGTGATTTTAGGCTGTGCGTTGTCTGTCAGTCACTAAGTAACGGGAGAGTTTTATATTTATTGATTGATTGATGGTTGATGATTTACGGCGGAAATAAATTACGTAATTGCATTTATTATTCTAATATAGTTACTGTAGAATTTTTGCAAATAGATAAAAAATAGATGTTCAAGTATTTAACATTGGAAAATTGTAATGTTCCTTTCAGCGTTTTTTCATGTTTGCGTCTTCCGTCTTGCATCTTCAGAACACAGGACCGCTATAAATTATGACAACATTTTGCTGTATAATTTGGCGTTACGTCCAGTCATTTGAGGAATTAATGAAGTAAAATATCAATGTGTTTTTATAATATTTATTTATCATTACAATGCCAACTGCCTTTACAAATTTGCAAATTATAAGATAATAACAATAAAAAGTAACGAAATCGGTTCACTGAAAATATTTTTATCATTCCATACCCTTAAGTATTTAAATAGTTTTAAGAGTACTTGAAATATGAGATCGTGGTCTAGCGCTTCCCTATCATACAATAAAAAACAAAATATAATATATTCAGGGTGTAATCGTTAAGTGTGCACAGGTGATTATTCCGTAACTATTGCAGGTATCAAAAAACTTTAAACTGATATCGATATGATACTGATATGATACTTTACCTAATGAGTAAAATAACAATAATAACTTTTTTTAAATATAACAAGAAATATCTAAAAATGTAACTTTAAACCCTCCCATACATTTTATTTCCCGTAACGTATATATTACGTTCCCACTGCTGGGACATGGCCTCCTATGAGGTTACAGCCACATCCACCACACTGGCCAAGTGCGGGTTTAAAATGAATGTTGCATATCTTCACTTTTTCAAAACAGGATATTTTTAATTCTACTATATTTAGCCATGTATTACGTTCCGCTAGATTGGACGGAAACCTGTAAAGAGAAAAGAAGATTATTTGCAAAATATAAAAAAAAAAAATGTCATTTAGATACAGATAACACAAAATTTGTGCTGTTGTCTTGTGCTTCTATTTCAGTAGGTACCATATATGTATGTACTTTGAGTTTTTGATTTTACAATATATCATTATATAAAAGTAGTAAACAACGTTTTTATACCATTAACTTTCACGCCAATTGAACTAACTCAAGTGGAGAAAGACTTCTCCTCATATAAAATACCATACCGAAATATATGTACACAATTTTATAAAGTATGGACACCCTAGTCTAATATTTATTACAATTTACAATCATGAAACATTTAATAATAAGCAAATAACGATGTTAAATGGAAAAAACCTAATCAAAATTAACATTATAATCACAACTTCGATCTATTATTCCAGATTTAACAACAATTAAAGTAGAAATATTACTAAACTACAATTTTACATGAAGCGTAGTTTATGCATGGTTTTTTGTACTTACGAATGAAATATAATATCACATCCTGGATGCCATTCACTTTTGCAACCGCGCACAATATATTTACAACCATTTCTATTAATTTTGGCTCAGAATAATTCCAAAATACAAGAACAAACTCACGAAATGAACATAAACATCCGCCATTTTGCAGTAAACATTATTTGACAATTGACACCTAGAATTGGGGCTGCCGCGCAACGATTTTCATAACATAATTCAAAATATGGGAAAAAAATTATGAGCGTGTTCGATAAGCAGTCCATTTTAAAAGTTGTAAACCTTTGTTATTTCAATGGAAAAGCAAACCTGCATGAATCTCGTTTAAATTTCATTTTTTTAGCGGATTTTATTAATGATTTATGTCATATAGACTATTATTACTGACAGTCGATTTTTTAATGCACGTCAATAGGGGAAAAATTTACAATCACGCTGGCTACCCTATGGGGTAAACAGGGGTTACTTGCGGTCATTCTATCAGTTTTTTATTTATTCTTAGGAGTTTGGGTTCCAGTATGACTATAGTTCCATGAATTCTAGTTTGGACTTTTGACATTGACGGTTAGAACCACAGATTAGAACATGATTTATGTTTGACGTTGACAAAATTAATATAAAATAGAGAAAATATAACACACCACAGAGTACATAATATAAAAAGACACACACGCTTTGAATAATCAAACCACAGAAGAAAACTTTAAATATTATCAGACTTTATTTATAACTTGAATCCAAGAAGCTTATATCTAATACACTGGAGATTTCAGTATGAACATTAACTTGTAACAAGAAAATATAACCTTGAATGACGCCTGTATGTTTTTTTATCCCTTTCACACCTAACTAACTACCTAGGTGTGAAAGGGATAAAAAAACATACAGGCGTCATTCAACGTCATATTTTCTTGTTACAAGTTAATGTTCATACTGAAATCTCCAGTGTATTAGATATAAGCTTCTTGCTTGAATCTATTTTTAATATAGATTAAGTAATTTCATCTTAAAAATGAATAGGTATAACTGTGGGTATAATTATATATGTTATATACTAACAGTAAGTTTGTATACTGTAAAGTGTAAACTTTTTGGATTGGTCTGAATTTAAAAAAAGTTATAGCTATAACTCCATTTCGTCTACAATATGTAGTGAACGTCATCGTCAAATAAATGTAATAATGATAAAATAAAATTAAAAATACAAAAAATCTTTTTCGTTCTACAAATTAGGTGTTATTTTAATGGCTTCAATGATGATAATCCTTTAGATTTCGTTTTGGTAAGCAATTATATTATATCTTTGATATGGCCAGCGCAGACAGCTGACTTTTCTCCGTGGCGGATAAAAAAGTACGATCCGCGAACAAAAACTCCTCCGCGAATTTACCGCAAACTCAACGCACACGGCAGCGTGCAGAGAAAAGCACGTTATGGAAGAATATTGAGAGATTATAACACGGCTAAAGTCCGCCGTGTACGTTGCTTCGCCTAGTCACACGTTTTCTTTTGTTTTCGGGTACTCCTCCATACTTTTGTCCGGTCCGCTGTCGCTTGTCCGCGGTTATTCGGGGGTCTTTTTGTACACAGTACTTTTAATCCCTCGTTTGCGTTTCTCGATACAGTTGCAAGAGATCTATTTTAAAAAATCCACGGACTAAAATCCCTCGTCTGCACAGGCCAATAATCTTACCTTTTTGTCAATTACAAACAAAATTATTTAAACGTGATTTTTTGACCCTTTTCAATATTTACGCAAGGCTTTTTCGCTCTGTCATTAAAATATATTAATTTGGTATATTAATTGCTTTACAAAAGTTTTGTAATATTAATAATACATGTGTACGTAATATTTAATTTTCCCTATTCATAATTATTCCAACTTTAATGATTAAAATACTGACAACCCAGCTCTATTCTGTAGTCTATTCTTCACTTTTGACTCTACATTCACGTTCAGCCAATAATATGAGTAGTTTTCGATGTGTGCGTGAAAACTAGTATTGATGTAAACACTAAACATTCTCTTGTCAATTGTCATTTGGTTACAGAGCGTTTCGAAGAGTGTATGGAAATCTTTGCAGGCGCTTCTGGTCATGTAAACAGCTGATACGTTATATTTCTTTGTGCTAGTGATAGTGTTTAATTTAAATTCTAGTGCGATACCTTTATGAAATTATTTTTCTAATTCGAACATTCTTTGTTATGAGTGGAAGGCGTTCTCGTAATTACAAAATACAAAAGATTTAACATCAACAATACAGCTAAGAGCTTCAACGTAAGTAAATGAACATAATATTATTGTATGTTATGAAACAAAGCTTAGATTGCTCATTATTTAATAGGTTTTATTTTATAATATTATTATATTCATTTGATTAAAAACTTTAGTTATCAATACTTACACATACATTATGTCGAGATTTTCTTGTTTGATTTATAATTTATATTTTACTCTAACAGTGAGTATAAAATTTAGAATCACAATTTTACTACCTCTTTGATCATAATTACATACATACTACCTACCTATGATTTATGAATACATATTTTATATTTAATTAGTTACATATTTGGAAATTGCATGCGTACGTACATATTCGGATGTAGGTATGGTTTTTAGATTATAGGTACATAGTTAAAACAAATGTTTTTTTTTTGTATGAGTAAAATGTACCTATAGTACCATTAAGTACCATTAACCATAGTAAAGTAAGTCCTAAACTTTCCAAAGTGAAAAATTGCCTATAAATAATTTGTATGGTTCATGAACCTTTTTTGTACATACTAACTACGATTTCGCTATCGATTTCGACCCTGACCCAGTTTCTACACTTCCTAAAATAATTATTAGGTAAATATATGTATAATCTGTTACCTAACAAAACGATGTTTCTATTGAGTGCGGATGTATTTATTCAATGTTCGTGCTTTATGGGTATCTGTATGAGTCAAACGTGGGCAAAACATTCATGTAAAAAAATCAGATTCAACTTGAAATTTTGATTATGCAAAAGATAAAGTTAAATAGGTAAATCACCGAAAATTATATTTCCTTTGTTGCGCCTAAAATTCTCAACTTGTAGCCAGCCTTTGTCTAGGACCAACTAAGCAAAGCATAGACAATATAAATTTCCCGGGTTAATAAACGCAAAAGCTTTTCTTTCCTACCTATATACCTATTACCTATATAAGTCGTAGTTGACTTACTCTAAACAAAGCAACACGTGCGTCTAATAACCAGTATTTATCGGAAGACTAACTTTGACCACCAAGGTCTTTGTAAATCTTATATCTACAAAGACTGCGATACTAGGATGCGTCACAGATTAACGAGGAAATTCATTTTATGTACCTACTTACGTATTTTATTATTATTTAAAACTTATTAACTTAATTTGCCATATTTATCGAATTCCCTTTCCAAATCTTCTTTTTTGATTCATTCAACTAGACCGCCCTCGTACACGCGAGTTCCTCCCGAGCTCGTTGTGTTTTATTCTAAAACTAGCGACCCACCCCGGCTTCGCACGGGTGCAATGCTGATACTAAATACACTACAGAAAAACTGTGAACGTTGTATATAAAAACATAGCGGCCCGCTCCTATAAAATAGATAGCCGGCCGGCCGGCCGGTACCGCCGCAAACGCTACGTCCCGCAATTTTTAAATCTGTAATATCTTCGAAAATATTCACTTAAATCATACGGTGTAAAGGGCCATATAGATCTATATTAAATGAACAATGTATTCAAGGTATTTAATTGGTTAAGGATTAATGCTGTATTGGTTAAAATCGCTTCGAAAATTAGCCATTATTTGTCGTAAAAAGTAAATGACAAAAAAGAGTTATTGTGGGTTATCCATAAGAGATATAGACCGGACTCTCAGTGGAGTTTCGTTTGCAAAAATCGCGGACCTAAATCTGACTTCTGATATATATTGTATAGATCCCAGACATCCTATAGACAGATGTTGCCAACCAGTTTTGTGGTCCCCCTGCCCGCACCCCGGTAATTAAATATGGCATACAAAGAAAAAAATAAAAATTTCCAAAACATGCCGTGTGGGGTATCAAATGAAAGAGATTATTGAGTAGATCACGAATATATAGCAAACTATATACATTTCTTACACTTTCTCTAAGATTTTTTAGAAAATTTACGAAAATGGTCCATTTTTGAGTTAACTTTAAACCACTATAGAGTGAAAACTCATGAATATATTTTTTAAATTATTATTTTAAATAATTAACAATAGTCCATTGCTTACGATTCATTATTTCGTACAGTGAAATAGTTGCATGGGGGAGTAGGGGGGAGCATTCAAAGATGGCGAGTATATTTTCAAGTTCATATAGTATATAGTTATTTTCATCAAATCCACCACATAGCTCACTTATATTATATTACGAACTATTGAATCATAAACAATGGACTATTGTTAATTATTTAAAATAATAATTTAAAAAATATATTCATGAGTTTTCAATCTATAGTGGTTTAAAGTTAACTCAAAAATGGACCATTTTCGTAAATTTTCTAAAAAATCTTAGAGAAAGTGTAAGAAATGTATATAGTATGCTATATATTCGTGATCTACTCAATAAGCTCTTTCATTTGATACCCCACACGACATGTTTTGGAAATTTTTATTTTTTTCTTTGTATGCCATATTTAGTTACCGGGGTGCGGGCAGGGGGACCACAAAACTGGTTGGCAACATCTGTCTATAAGATGTCTGGGACCTATACAATATATATCAGAAGTCAGATTTAGGTCCGCTATTTTTGCAAACGAACATCTCCTTGGAGCCTGCTCTAATAGACATATACCATCGCGGACTTTTCTGTAGATGTATAATCATAGAAATCTAAATAACAAGACACTAGAAGTCGTAAGCGTGCGTGACCTTGTCGCCACTCAGGTGATTTGCACATCACCAGTGCATTCGTCACTGTTCAGTTGCTCTGGAGACCTATGAGTTTATACATGGTGTGTTTCAGCAATTCCCATTGCGGAAATTCTTCCACAAGTTGTAATTATACTTATAAAGGAATAATATTTCATCGGAAAATATTTTTTTTTAGAAATAATGCCGTTTTTCCTTAAAATTATAGAATATTTACAAGTATTACGAGTGTCACCATAGTAATCGAAATAACAATGAATGACACAGTCGACCATTCTTATTATCACGTTTTTTCGTATTGGAGCAAAAAGTCTCATATACTTAGGGATGTTATTCTAAAATAAACCGTAAATTCGTGCGTTAGGATACATATTCAAAAGCTTAATTTAATAGATAAGTTAGTTTTCACTAAAATCAAGCTGTCCAATAAAAGGCATAGTTTACTTGTGTGTACTGTTTAGCTTTCGGTTTGAATGTGTTGATTTTGGCGACAGCGGTTTTCATACGAATTATGACATTATAGCACTTCTATGTGTCTTGTTATTTAGATTTCTATGTGTATAATACTTAGTACATTATTTTGATAAAACTCGTAGGGTTCAGCCTGCGTTTGCAATGTAAGCGGAAAAAATGTAATTTTTTACGACATCACATTAGAAACCTCAAAAATAACAGTACTTCTCCACTATTTAATGGATGTTATTATACATATAAACCTTCCTCTTGAATCACTCTATCTATTAAAAAAAACCGCATCAAAATCCGTTGCGTAGTTTCAAAGATTTAAGCGTACAAAGGGACATAGGGACATAGGGACAGGGAAAGCGACTTTGTTTTATACTATGTAGTGATAGTGAAGTGATACATAGGTACCTAGGTCCTAGGTACTTAATAAATAAATATTATGAATCCCAAGCGACAATAATAATATGCGTTTTATTTAGGTACTAGCTTTCCGCCTGCGGCTTCGCCCGCGTTTTCAAAAAAAACCCGCATAGTTCCCGTTCCCGTGGGATTTCCGGGATAAAACCTAGCCTATGTCACTCAGAAATGATGTAGCTTTCCAACAGTGAAAGAATTTTTCAAATCTGCCAAGTAGTTTCGGAGCCTATTCAATTCATACAAACAAACAAACAAACAAAAAATCAAACCTTTCCTCTTTATAATATTTGTATAGATATATGTACATATATTTTTTTTATAAAAAGTAACTAGGTAGGTCATACCTTAATATCTTCTGAATACGAGATATAGAATAAAAAAAGAAGAGATATACTTTATAAAACCTATAAATGCTTAATTTAAATGGCACTACAGCTACGCTATATTGTCTTAAAAGGTAAAATAGGTACGTTGAATTCGTGCACGAAATAGTACTAATATCGCTCTCTATTAAGAATTCTTCGAAAGCTTTAAATAACTAATTCTCATATTTTCACAAAAGTGTACACTGTAGACGTGTTTATTGGCTATAAAACAATGAAATTTATACCAAATGCGCGTGAGTGAAGCTCGTTTTTATTTTGTTTAATAGCAAGAAATCCTCTACAGAATATGTACCTACCTACCTAGTACATACTATTTTTTGTAAATATTTAATATATTTGTTACAACTAACTACGCAGTAGCGACACCACAGTCGTAATACATGAGTAAATATCGTAACAATAGCAGTAATGACTTACAAATTGTGATTTTTAATGGTTAGAAGCGAAGGACAGGATAATTTTGTCACGCCCGTGCTTCGCAATAAGCACGTGTTATTGTTTTGTTTTGCAATGGTAGTAGGTATCTAGATTCTACATGTATTTTTTATCGAGTTACCTTGAATAGATATCTTATCATTTTAAAATGACTTAATGTTTATTTTTAAAAGTCCTAATAAATAGGTCAAATATTAATTATATACTTACTAGGTACCTAACAGGAGAAAAATAATAAAATTTTGATTACAATAAATTATTCGTTCGTCTCCTAGAAATATTAGTGGAGTAAGTAATATATAATGCCGCCACGAAATGTCTAATAGTTAGGAATAGTCTGGCGCCCCCACTGTCGAGACGGGGTGTTATTACTCTTCGTCTATCCATTTTAATACCTTTAATGAATACAAGCTGTTTCCCGCGACTGTGCTTAGATTAAGAAGTATTTTATGGTATGGTATAAATGGCTTCAATTTTGGCCCTGAAAATAATGAATGTCCTACATATTTATGATTTGTAATCTATGCACCAAATCGTGTTTAATTTGGATTTGAATCCTTTTAGCTTGAACCGAAAAGCTTCCGAATGTTTGAAAGAGAATATTTCAAAGAAAACACGTCTCAACGGTAACTTAGCTGTATAATTAATTCTTCATGTAGAAGGAAGTTATAATTATAGTTTTATTTATCGATTACACGTAGAAATTGCGAAACACAAAATACTTGAGGAAATGTTTCAATAAACTTGATAGACGTGTAATGAACTCAAACGAGCGATTAACTTCTAATCCGCTCAACTTGTCAACTAACAATAAAAAGCTCTTAAGCCGGGTATCCACTTAGGTTCGCCGTGGATTGAGAACACTGTGCGCTCCGCGAACGTGAACGTGTACAGTGTACACACTTACTGCTGCAACATCAGTGCTCCTGTCGGAGCGCTAAATTCCGCGCTCCGGTCTCCAGTCGACACACCACAGACGGTCGGTGCAAACATGCCGCCTCGAGAATTAGTAGGAAGTGCAGTTTATATTTTGATACATTATATTGTGATGGAATACAAACGACCTCCTCAATTTTGGCAAGCTAATATGTATAAGGGAAGAAGAAATAATGAAATAATGCATATATTCATCATTTCATCGGACCACTCCATGTTCGCGAACTTAACAAACACACGCTCGCGTCCACGAACAAACTGCGCTCCCCTTTGAGTTCGCGCAAAAAACCGCTTCCGGAGCGCTCCGCCGTGCTCCGATCGTGCTCCAGTCGCGCTCCGCGATCACGACGTATCCATTATGTTTGGTTTGCGGAGCGGGCGCGTTCGCAAACCACGGCGAACCTAAGTGGATACCCGGCTTTATTCATACAACTATTGAAGAAGTTCATTCCTATTTCATTTTATTTGATCCCGTATTAACTTCTTGGCAGTAGGTACTTGAAAAGGTTTCTACTATAGTCAATAGCCGTAATATTTTCTTGCGTTTGATTTTACGTGAGTATTAGAAATTAAAGCCTTTTTATCGCATTTTAAACGCGATTTATTTATTCATTATATTATTCTACCCAACTTTTCGAGCACTTAGAGCGAGCGTGATCACAGAAAAACTACCCGTTTTTATAATTTATAAACGATAGTAATTCTATATTCTTATATGCTTTCTTGATTACAGAATTCATTATCTTTTATAAATCAGATGATAATAATTAGTCATAACAATTAATGCTATCCTACTTTCCACCCTCTTATCTTGTCCGAGTCGTCATTTCTTGGTACACCTCCCTAATTGGAGTGCCATTTGAGGACGCCGGTCAGACTCGTTCCACATTAAATAATTATTGTGTTTATATAACTTTATGGTTTACACATAGAGCTTGCATAGATAATAATCATTTACTTCTTTATATACGCCTTAGTGCTGATACATTTTCCTGTGGCCAAAGTTCCTAGCAAGAGGAGTCAATAATATTAATAAAAAGCACATAAATGAAATATAATAAAGATCGATCATAAAACTATTACTAAGCAAAATTTGTAAAATGAATCCTGCACTTAATATAACAGGAGAAGTTTATAGAATAAACTAAATCCTTTTGTCGCTTTACATTATTAATATGTATGAATTATAAATTGGCTTGCATCGGTCAAATTCAGACGTAAATACACAATGGATAGAAGAATATCTTTAACCCAAGGTCCTTAGAGCGCGGTGGCGAAAGATTAAGATCACTGATGAATTATAACTGCACATTGTTCCTAACAAACGAGGGCTGTGTGCATTTATGTAGATACCCGCGTGTTGTCTTGCAATAAGGTTTCTCTTGGGCAATCATAAATTTTATGTTAGTTTGTTTATTAACTGCCGGTTTTGCTTTCTAGTACGTGTCTTGGACTTAGGTGAAGAAGAAGTAATTTTGCAGTGCGAGGATATTTTATTTTTAATAAGCCTCAATGTCTTTGATAAAATCTAGAGTAAATGATAATGTATCTTACTGTCTACCGGAAAATCTAATTACAATATAAAATTTGGTTTTTAGTTTTTACATTTTATAACTTTTGAAGAATTGTTTTGAAGAATTGTTAGGATTGACCTCTATTTTACGAAGGTTCTTTTTTGTAATTAAAACAATAATTTATATGTGCAAGTATGTAATGTGTAACTGCGATATTTAGAGCGCCAAGTATTACAAAATAATTCCACTGAAACCTAATGAGTCCAGCAATTTATATTTTTCGGCTGTCAAACATAAAACTAAGAAATATAGTTATTCGTAGAGCTCAAAGAATGACGAAATTTTTACGTATTTGGGTCATGTACCTATTCCAGTGTGCGACCTATAGCCTCGACATTGAAAATAACATAATTGTCTAATAACTTATAGAGGTCACCTTCACTTAGAGACAAGGACTTATAAGAACATAATTAGTATTAAATTCCCCTAGTACAATCAAAACGGGCTGGCCTTGAATGGTCACGACTTTATTGGGCAACCCTTCTAATCAGCCCCGTTGTTTTGCAACTGATCGATAGACTGCTGTTTTGATATCGGGATACAGAAAAGTTAAAAGTTAAATAAGTCACGGGAATTTGCAATTGCAGGTATGCGTGTCAATATAGCTCTTTTTCTCAAATGTAGCCACATAAAGAAGAAGAAGTAATAGAAAAATCAACCCAATAAAGAACTTTTTAATCCTAAAAAATGAAGGTAGTCTCTTTCAATAATAACCTATAATACGTATAGATATTGCGCTACATTAAATGCGTAAAGAAACATAAAGCTAAATTGATTTAAACGCATTAAAAGCATAGAAGGTCAATACTCGAAAATCACACTCAAGATTTATTTGAATTTAATTGCTTGTATAACATACAAAAATCAAGGTTCTGCTCTGAATATTATGATAATTTTATTATTCGACTCGTCTTGATTATGTTTCACGAATATTTTGCAACATGTATTGCAGAATAATCAATGAACACGTGGCATAAAATTTTACGGTATTGCATTTATATCTGCAATATCTGAAACTCTGTAATTAGTAAAGTCATTTTCTACAGACCGTCTCATTATTGAGAAATGTCGATTGTCACCGCAATGATCATTAGCGTCTATTACCAAACTAGTAAATTGCAATGTAGTAAAATGTCCGGTTTTTTTATAATTGCAAAACACACAACAATAATAAAATTAGCCATATCATAAATTGTAAGATGGATATCGTTTCGACACGCATCCGCATGAATGCATTTATTAGTGGCTTGGAACCGCGTACAATATTAAATATCGATTATTGTTCCGATAACGCGATTGTTTATGGATAATTATTCCACATCAAATAATTATTAAAACTTTCTCTAACGGCTTTTTATACAAAAAAATATTTCTCCTAAAGGTTAAGGACATAAAATACCGAGTTAGGAAATGCGACCCGAATATGTCACATTTACTAGTCGCATAGCCATAAACCTAGTTATTTTATTGATCTTTGACACTGGCTGGCATTTCCTGAATGTCGATGTAGTTCAACTTGCAGTTAGATCTGATATTCATTCATGAAATGTCACATTTTATGCCCATAAAGCAGAATAAAATGCCCATAAAGTAGTTGTCTACTGAAAACACAGACTAGACGGCTCTACGTAAATATATACTTTCCCTACTATTGTACTAAAGAAGCTTTCGTTTCTATTGTCAGCAGGTTCAAAATGCCGTCGCTCTTAGAAGCACTCGAGAGGAAGTACGGGGCTAAGGGCGAGGTGAACCCCTCAATAGATGACATGCCCGTAGCTATTTTTGTGCCCAAGCGTTCACCGAGACTAAGTGTGCCTACACTTCTGGTCCTGAACGATTGTGATATAGATTGTGCTGGAGATGCAACGGTCTTAGCGGATAAGTGCGCAGATGTAGTGGAGCTTGATCTCGCCAACAATAAGCTCACCGATTGGAAAGAGGTATGTTTTCAGACGGAACATATTTACCTTGAGTCCCATTCATACAAGTTCAATGCTCTTAATTGTTTCGATCGGCAATAACAATGGAAGTTTTAAATTTTTTAGTGAATGATATGTACGCTGCTTTTTGTACTTATTGTCTTTTTAATTGAATCTTCACTGTTGTTGTATTATTGTAAAGGTTGAAATAATCAATTTTTAGGTATTTGCGATACTAGAGCAGACACCGAGAGTGAGATTCTTGAATTTAAGCTTCAATCGGCTTACTGCACAACTTCAGGCCGCTCAATCTCTTCACTCGCGTTGGGACAGTTTAAGCAACCTTGTCCTGAACTCTACTTATGTTGGATGGCCCAGTGTACTCGGTCTACTTAAAGCTCTACCAGCTCTGGATGAGCTGCATTTGAGTCTCAATGAGTATTCGTACGTGGATCTCAGTGGAAAGGAAGTGAATGAGAAGGACCGGTGCGAAGAGTGCTCTCGTCTAAGGTGCGAACAGACAGAACCTGTTCATGAACAGCTAAAGAAGCTACACTTTTCTGGCAACCCGATAAGCAGCTGGGGTGAGATATCGAAACTCGGCTACGCCTTTCCCAACTTGGAAACCCTATTAGTGAACGATTGTCACATTACAACCCTGGAGCCTGATCCGTGTGAGAAATGTGACGATAGTAATGGAAATAAGAAAAGTCACGATGCCTTTTCGTAAGTATTCACTCAGAGTTTGGTATTCAATGTCATTCGTTGATAAGTAAGCACGCAATGAATAGACATTGACCCACTGAACTTGTAAATCAGATCATTGTATTTGAAGTTCGACTTATCGAATATATTTATCATTCTAGACGACTTCGGTTCCTGAATCTGAATAATACTGGATTAGCAACATGGGATGAAGTGGATCGACTTGCTCAGTTTCCGGCTTTAAGAAGTTTAAGAGTGCAGGTAAGAGCTTTAGTTTGTATAATTTTCTAGAACAAAAATATCACTTTATAATTTTTTCTCATAATTTCAAAATTATTGACGAAGCCAGTCCATTTCCAGTTTTCTTTAAAATATATTTATCAGTATTCCTGTAAATAATACAATTCCTTGCATGCTAATTAACTGCAACAAACATGCAAACTGTAATTATTCGACTATCTATAAATAACAGCACAGCACCTAGCAATAGAGATCCCACGATCAGTATATCATTACCAGCTGCATATTTGATTACACACGCCAATCAGTGTTACATCACGATAACGCTCCCGATTTAAAACGACCTGCCTTTCAAAGTGGACGACTGAGCGCAGAGCCATTTGTTTTATTCGTATAACCCAAGGGAGCCCGGGATCACATGCGGGTGAAGGTCTTCCCATTTTAGTGTTGGCCTAGTTAGTGCCAGCATTTGCGTAATCTTGACGGAGTAACCCCGAACATTGAAAAATTTCGACATTATACGATCGGAAAATCGTAGTTTATTGCGTTTCGTTTCTAATTGCTTTTAGTTTTCTTTGGATTTAACCTTGACACGATATTGTAACATCCTAAATCTAAATTTACTACGCTTCCGTTCCCAGTATATTTTGTCGGGAGTTGTTTTACACAGACACAATAAACCGAAACAGGTTAACTTGTTTTCAATTGGACCTGACCTAAACTTGTTAACCTTGAGTACGCGGAAACTTTTTATAGGTTTCGTTAATGCATACAGCGACTGAGTCCAATATTTAAAAAGTACAAGGAAAATGCGTATTTGAATATAGTATCTACGCCCTTAAGACTTATCTTACCCTATCTCTCTTTCATGCTAATCTAATATATTTCCTATGCTATGTGATTAAAGTCTATGTTCTTCTAATGACCGTCGCGCTGTGAAAATGTGAAAGTGTAGGCTCGCGTTTGTTTTAATCTGTACGCTCTGAATACGCAGTTGTGTGATGTCACATTGATGTAACGTTAGGAAATGATAATAGCCTTTGCATCGGCGATGAGGCTTATCAAATTAATGCGTCTTCATTTGGACTTTAGAGTACGACGTAATTGCTAACTCGTGCTTTATCTATGGTATAAACAATGTTTTATGTTATTTGTCATTGTGCAGTGCAGTTTATGTTATTCCATGTTAGATTAAATCACAAATGAACGAAATGTTGACTCAAGAAAAGCCCAGTCAAGCCTTATACATGCGCAACTACCCCCATAAACATAAGTTGTAGTTAGAGTACAAACAGAGATTTACTATGGGTATATATGTACTATATTCATATTTCAATACTAGTCCATTGTTACTATGTTTCTTACATCGTAACACAACACTAGATATATTATAGCTGATGACTCACGGACTGTTGCATCGTATGCAATTGCAACTCGTTTATACATAGCAACGACGAACAAAATCTAACACTTCATTTATTATTTTCCGCGTTTGCTCATTGTGTAATATTTTATTTATTTTACCTCTTTTTAATTGCTGTTTGATCGATCGGTCTACTAATGCGTTAATAACGAAATTCTTGGCTGGTTGTTAATTGTTACATAATTACATTTTTAGAATCTACACAAGTAAAAACAATAAAAAATCTACCATTCACACATTATACTAAATAACTATAAAAATATGCAAAACATTGTAAATGCGCAGCAAAACCTTTTTTAACACGTAAAATCAAACACAAAATAAACATCTACCTACTTACCTACCTATTTTTTTAGGTGTATTAATTTCCATAATAGATAACATTATACCTAATGCGCAATACACGAACACAATAGTCCTTTGAGAATCATCTAATTAAGTATACTGCGTAAAACATTGGTCGTAAAATAATGTTTATTACTTTCAAACTAAAAACATTATGACAACGCGAAGATCCGTCCTTCTACGAACCTTGATATTTTATCCATTCTCTTGCTCATGGCTAGTGCAGTTAAAATTTATATGCAGCGTATGAATAACACAGTACGTTTACATTTAAACGGGGACAGCTTTATCCGTGATTAACACGTAAGTTAGATTAACTGCAAGCTCTAATCAACATAATTTGTAGCTTAATTTAAGCAAGTTACGGTTTGCTGTTCAAGATATACTTTATTATTTCTTTTGTTTCAAAGCTTAATATTTAGGTTACATGAAATATTGTACAATACTAATTTTATTATAACCACGTCCTAAGAAAAACACTGCATAATTCAACAAGAAAAGAACGACATAAATAATAAATTGCACACATGAACTTACTACCATAAAGCTAAGTTTTGTAAGAGCCATAGGGAACGGTATATTACAAAACTCCAGCTGAAGATGGTTTCTTTCTTAGACATTGTCTGTATTTACGCTTCCATACTCTTGGGATTACTTTTCAGCTACAGCGACGACCTGCTAAAAGGTCACAGCACGTAATATGTCGGGCGTTGTTCGATGTAGCTTTTTAAAATTTTTACATTTATAATTTAGTTGCTGTCGCTGATGTTAACGAAATGTTTTGCAATGTTATTATATTATTAAAAATTTACAAATATAAATTATACATTCCAATAAAATTTAAAGATAGAGTAGGTAAGTAGGTATGTCTTATTTTACCACCTCCCTTCTTAACGAATTTCTAACTCCCTAAATAAAAATTATTGTTTGCTCAGACAATATTTCTCGTAAAATTTGAAATCCAAAAGCAGTTCACAATTAAGATTTCAAAATAAATGGAAGCAAACTTCAATGGCTTCATTTCAGTCATAAAACGGTTGCCTCTAAGTGGCTACCTTGATTGGCAATCTGCGCTCTGGATTATGTTTACTCAAGTTATTTAAAGATCTATCGTAAAATGTAATAATCCGTAATGTAAGCAAACATTTGCTTTTCGAATTATGCAAATCACAAACAATTTTACAACTATTATCATACCATTATCTATGGTAAGTTAAAGTTTATGTTGTGATTTTATGATGTTTTGTAAGCCATGTTACATCATATCTACATAAAATATGTATCTTCACAGTATCGATAAATGAGATTGTGCAATTATTCATGCAATCATGCCTCTCTCGACTCTCCTTATTACGAGTTTACTTGAAAGAAATGTCTCTTTACTTAGGAAACCCGTCAAAATTATGTAGAAACTAGAAAGGTACCTAAGGTACTCATTGATGGTACGCCGACGCGCGACGCCTGTTGAAAGCTCAACCCTTTACATAATTTGGTGGTATTGTGTCGTTACACATTGTGTTCTTTGTTTTAAACCGGAAAATTTTCTGCTGCGAGAAAAGTTTTTCAATATTATTCCACGCAGTGCCGGTTTCAAGAGGGCCCACAGTTTAGAAAGACCTCGGAAGTCGGAATTGAGCTTTGCAAATACATTGAAAAGTGCTGAAAGCTGCATTAATATTATTTAGTCTTTGAGTGTTGGATGGTGAGCACTGAGCTGTTTATGTCTATCCCTGCAAGTAGGTACTTTGAAGTTTAATACTATAATAAAATTCACGTACAGCTTTTTAATAATTTAATTATTGAAGTGAAACTTCTTTATCGGGGTTGGAAAAAAATTTAGTGTAACATTTTTTCGTTACGCGTGACATTTTTCCGTTACGCGCCATCTTTTTCATAAGAAAACGAATCACGCGTGGTAGGGATATACCACGCGTGATTCGACGTATTTCTGTAAAGTTGAATACAGTAAATTATTTTTTGAAAAATAAGGTCATAAAGAAGTTTCACTTCTTACGTGTATACACTAGTACACGCACACATTTTTCATTAAAGAATCATCTAACGGGATTTTTTTCAAAATGAAAGTGAATCATAAGCCCGAAGAAAGGTGAACTGTCATACAAAATCTGATACGGCCTAATACGGCTTTATATAAGTTCCACGAACCAAGTTAAAAATTTTCATTATTCTACCGGCCAATAAAATCGGTGTTCAGTAATTATTATGCCCCTTTGACACATGAGGCACACCGAAATTGTGCACTCAAACGCATTATCCGTTACAGTTTATTCCTTTATGAACTTTTATTGGATGATTATCATACTTCGGACAATAACCAGTTGATATGAATCACGGCATCCAACGGTCGACCTGCGCCCACGCAAAACGTGTACCTGCCTTCAAATATTGTATGCAAGTGTCATTGCCTTTAGATGATTTTGTTTTTCAAGTTTGTTTTTTGTAAACTACCTTTATAAATTTACATTTGGAACATACGTCAATTAGCATTTTTGGTTTGTTGGGTTCATGTTGAGAAATTGAAGTGGTTAACGAAATAATTTCAGGGTATAATTATTGTAAATTAGTTTTTATTTTGTAAAGTTCTATAGAGTTGTTTTAGTTAATTTGTTATTGAAACTTTCAAAATTATACGCTAAATTGCAATTCCATTGGTTATTAACTCGATTCGTAAAACGACTTTTTGACGAAGTAATTTTTAAATTGAATCGCTTATGAAACTTGTCTATTGTACGGGGTGTGCACGTGTTTATTATACGCATAATGCAGTAAACGGTGACCCAGATACCCCTTCTGTAAGTACATTACAAGACAGGACGTTTTGCATTACATATTCACCTTTGTCCCACTGACACGATATGGATTAGGCACATTCACTATATGCTCAATCAAGTGTGGAAATTTTAAAAGTATGTGGGTAGTTTTAACACATTATTTTACGGGTAGTTTGCACTTTGCAGTGTTGTATTATGGCTTAAAATGTGTTCAATATGTTTGCTGCCGCTCTCTTTTCTAACAGTCTGTAATAGACATATGTAATTACTAATTATCAAAACGAGATCTTGTTGAAATATTTGAAAACCTTTCATAGCTCGAAACTTTGTTCAGAAATTTCTTCAGCATCGTCTATTTCGTGGGTCGCCATGAGAAATAGTAGTTAGTAATTTAATATTTTACTCAATGTCATTAAAATTAGACGCAGAACTGTACCGTTATGTTTTCAAAGTCACATTCTTTCAAAGTACAGTAAATCCACTTTCATTATGAAACAT
Organism: Colias philodice; assembly: GCF_061535455.1. NCBI lineage: Eukaryota > Metazoa > Arthropoda > Insecta > Lepidoptera > Pieridae > Colias > Colias philodice. The sequence goes on along the minus strand of NC_143092.1, from coordinate 3,263,681 downwards.
AAAGAGCTAAGCATTCATTAACAAGTTGCTCCTTTGTTTGCGTGAACTTTATCAGCTGTGCTCCGTCGAAACTGAATAGCTGAAATATAGAGCGTAGAAAGAAACGAGTTTACGAAACGAGCGTAGAAACCTTGGTACGGATGGATATGTATTCTAATTTAATTAATTATAAATAAAACCTAACTTCCGCAGAACTTGCGTCTTTTTTAACATATCACTAAGCACGTACCTAATAAAAACTTGAATAACTAATTACTATACGTTGAAGTGGTTATTTACCAACGTGTTGAAAACTTATTTATTGTATCTATTTTTTTATTACGTAAGTCACACTAATATATAAAATATGTTTTGTATATGTTCGTATTATCTACCTATAAATTACCTGGTTGAAGTTTGGAATGTCGTACCTATGTTAGAACGAGTTAGATAGGTAAACAATGGCTGCTGTTTGGCGCATGTGAAACGTGTACACATAAACAAACGAAACCACTAGAGCGTTTCTAATTTAAATTTATAAAGCACGAGGTTACAGTTGGCGCGAAATCGATACTGCAATTAATGATTCAGAACGGACCCGTTACGGCTTGGAACGGGGAAAAAAACGAAATTGAACTTGCATTTCCCGCCATTTCACGGGCAGGGGATTATGTGCATTGTGCATTTTCCTGGTTGGAGAAATGCAGGTGCTTGGTATTCCCGCGTTTCGTTAATTAAATCGGTCAGCGTATCCACCCGGCCGTTTACAGAGAGTATTGACTGTCCGATGTCCCATACCACAGCCCATATGGAGACTAGAATGCAACTTGTAAACAAAATTAAAATATTGTGTTGCTAAAAATAAAATTAACAGATGGAAGAATTTGGATGTTTTTATCTTCAAAACAGTCACTGCAGATTATTATTACCTAATGTTAGTATAGGTTATTCTGGTTAATGAATGACTGGATTCACGTCTACAAAAATAGGTATACATTTAAACGTTATTTTATTTATTAGTTTTTTTTTATCCTTATGCATCATATTAACATTGAAATAACTTAAGTTTTTGCGAAGCCTGTCCTTCAATTAAACACGCGGTAATCGCAAATTGAAATTCCTATTTCTGATGCAAAATGCGCACATGGATCGTTGGATTGGTTCCGCGTTCCGCTTTCGGACAAAACGAGCTTTAAATCTATTGCATTACTTACTTGATATAAAATAATTATAGTGTGTGTCATAATAGAATCTATGACGTATTTCCCTGATATCCATATTTCTTGTAAGGTAAACTGGGTTAAGTAATTTAACAAGAACTTTTCTTTTGTGTGCGTATTTGTATAAACAATACTATCACACTATTGCACCTTTCATAGATCTTGTGGTCAAAGAAAGTTGATAAATAAATGAGAGAAATGAGCTTTACATGTCGGTGTTATATAGTTTGTCTAACAAATACATTATTCAATTTAGTTGAAGTCTATTAATAACGGATGTGTACCTCATTGGTGTGAATCAGACACGGATGTTTTGAACCGTGGGTGCCATATCGTGTGGTCTTAATTGCTAAATTGACAGGGTAGAGCATTAGAAGTAGAGCACGTAAAATAAGGCATTTTATTGTACGTATAGGGCTTAAACAAACTAGGCTAGTTATTGATCCTCATAAGAAGAAGCCTATGTATTTCAAACATTGCATTACTACATACCATTAGGTGGAGGTTCAGTCAAAGGCCTGGCGACTTAGTATAAAAAAATAAAATATTATGGTCCCTTTTATGTTAGATTCCTGCTCTTATCGCATGTACTGAATTGATTAAGAATATGGTGTGTTGACGATAGAAAAACGTAAAAAATACATCTAGTCTCACACATGAATATATTTTGTGGCATGAGTTCAGTAGATGGAGCAATATTTGATTTCGAAATCTTTCTGAACACGTGCAAGACAGATATGAATTTATCTCTAAACTATTCACCATTTCAAATGTTTTTATTTTTAATTTTACACTGATTTACTCTTGGACAGTTTCGAAATACGTGAGACATATTTTTCCTATTAGACGTGAGACATATTACTTTAGTTTAGGTATAACAATAGTCAGTAATCAATTAAAAAATAAAACTGCTTTAAAAACTGTGGTTGTAGACGGCAGACGCTACTTATTGAAATATTAATAAATCCTTCAAACTTGAATTAACAATTTACAATCACATTGTCTGGGCTCTGCATTAAGATTTATTTGTTCATCTCGCATAGCCTTATAGGTCACATCTGAGCGAAATAAAAAATCCAATTGAAGTAACTATTTAAATCGACGAATGATGATATCATCTCCATATACTGAAGCGAACAAATAATGCCTAGGAAGCAAAAACTTGAAACCTATAACTTATTAAATTGTTAATCCAAGCTATAAAAAGATCTTCCCTAAGTATATAGAAAGTGACCAGTACAACCTTGAGATATTAAAAGTAGGTATTCAATGAGTGTGCGACGGTTATTTTAAAGTATAATTCGTGGAACATACATGGACATGATTCCAGTAGTCGTGACTCTTTAATTCAGTGGGCACGATCTTTGATGACACCTGTTTTAGTGCCCTTATTCACTTGCATAAAGTTCCTTTACGATGCATACGTTCCTATAGGCTATAGGATTAATATTTGGGTAGTAAATCATAATATAATTTATTTATATCGATATGAATATGCGTATCAAATTCTAACGGTATAGTTCCGACTTGAAGATTAATGAATTGACACTGATTCATAGGATAAACAACGATCATACTTACGCATATAATACCTACGTTAATTATAACAGCAGTGATCTTGATGCTTTCTTTTCCATATTTGACTGTTTATTATTCTTAACCTTTATAAGTCGTTGGTTGATGAATATATTTAGCAGCCAACTATACCGATTGCGTTTTATAATATACCTAGGTTAATGTTCTAAATTAACTACACCCTCTACGCAATAACTAATTACTAGCTCTGCGAAGTTCTAAACAATTTTACCTCAAATTCTAATCTCAATTATGAACTATTTCGCAGAGAAATTGACTTACCTAGTTGCTAACGTCACAGTTTCCAATTTGAATGGTATAAAGGAATCTTGGATGTATTTTATTGGCTAACTTCGACGCTCACAGGTTTTAAATCTTATGTATTATTGTTTCCAGGGCTGGCCGCTATGGGAGCGCGTGGAATCTACAGAACACGAACGGCGTCTCCTGCTAGTGGCCCGTCTCCCTCACGTGAGAACATTGAACGGAGGCGGTGCGGTGCCGCCGGAGGAACGTGACTCGGCCGAGAGGGCCTTCATTAGATACTATATGGAGAAACCGGAGGCTGATCGGCCTGATCGGTAAGTGTTAAATAGCTTTTGTTTCGCCATGTGTGTATATTTATTGTTTACGTTATTATTAGTGTCCGACCGAAACTGGTTTCCAGGCCGAAACCGAAACCGAAACCGAATGTTCGGCCGTGGCTTCAGTTTCGGCCGAAACCGAAACCGAAACCGAAACTCACGTGGTCAAGTATGAAATTTCTAAAAATACTGATTTTGGTGCATTTTACCTATTATTTTGCCCTAATTAGGGCATGAAATGAAAATACAGTATGTTAAATTTGTTGTAATCATTTATTTGATATAAAATAAAAAAAATAATATTTTTAAAATATTAATAATAACAATTTTTATTTTTATTATTTTTTCAAATTAAGTTCTCAGTAAAATCAGTCATCTAAATCAAATCAGTAATTGTTACTTTTTCTTTAAATACTAAGTTTTGGTATTTTAAGATCTTTCTCTTTATTAAAGAGTCTTTAATACTTTGGATTGGTATTTGTACTTAGAAGAATAATCATTAATCAGTCTCTTTTAGGTACCTCTTATATAAAAATAATAATTATTAATTACTATTACACCCAGTTCCAATCTCAACATAGATAATCAAAAATTGTTTCCACCAGCGTGGGTCAACCAACGCTTTGACAGCGTCCGTCAACTTGCGAAATAAGTTTCGGTTTCGGCAAAAGTTTCGGCCGATTTTGGCCGAAACCGAAACTGCGGCCGAAACTTGATTTTTGGCCGAAACTCGGCCGAAACCGAAACCGAAACCGAAAGTTCGGTCGGACACTAGTTATTATGCGCTGCTTCTCAAGTTCTCATGCAATTTTTCAGGGTTTATTGATTTATGAAAAAGTAGCCAGTTAAGTAACTTTATCAGAGTTATTTTTTGTCTATTCAAATAATGTAGGATAATGAATTTAAGAAATATGTAAGTATCTATTTCGACTTGATCGTTTGAGAATATGTTAAAATCAATAAAAATTAGTAAAGATCTGTGTAGTGTGTACAGTCCATTTGTGGAACACAAATTCAGTTTCAAGAAACTAGATATCACATCTAATATTATGCTTTCAATTATCACCTAGAAAAACGACTTTGCGATGAATCAATTATGTATTACATATTTGATTGCTCTATAGTTTTGATAGAAGCATCAAAACATACGATGGATTAACGATTATTACATCAAAGGGTTCATAACATAAAAATATCAAACGTCTCCACCAGCTTTTAAAAATAACATATTCCTGAAATCCACGATGCCTGAAGTATTCTTCAACATGTAGAAGATATTTAAAAAATTCCCTGTTGTTATGAAACGTTCACAAAATATAAAGTTGTAAACACGATTTCTATAGGAACGTAGGTATAATTAGTTGTTTACTGATTTCATATTAAGGTCGATGCCTTATTGGCTATTGTAGGCGGTATTGCGAAATATGTGTCGGATAGGCGCATTATTGGAGTTTAGCTATTTTTATCTATTTTTTTGTTTCCAAGTATTTCGAAATGAGGATTCGTGTATAATTTTATGGATACTCTCGTAACATTCGCCTATGACATACTTTGCTCAATTTAGAATAGGATTTCAATGTCGAATAAAGTTGAAATAAATTTATTGTATAGGTACCATGTCTAGGTAGGTAATTCTATGACGGCTAACTAAATGAAATTATTGGTACAGTAGGTAAGTGAGCTTCGTAGAACGACAATCTTTTTCCAAATGATGGCGGCATTGTATGAATTCGCTCATATGACAGCCTATACTATAATGCATCTTATATGCAAACCAATACACTTTTGGACCTTATTCTCATATATTTAATTAGTATATTTTTGCTATCGTACACTGGGCGTGCAAGACAAAGAAATACACTGGTCACTATTGGCCTATAAATTTCCTTTGACAATACATAACAAAATAAATAATATGTACTAACTAAATTACAATTAACATTACATTATACAGTTACTTGAAGCGTGCATAGTATGTAAAGTTTGGGCTTTTTTAATTTTCAGTAGTTGGTACCTATATATTGTTATAGTATATATTTTGACTGACCGGTTGGCTTAGTTGGTAGTAACCCTGCATTCCAAGCCAGAGGTCGTGGGTTCGATTCCCACCCGGGGCAAATATTTCTGTGATGAACATAGGTGTTTGCTCTGTGTCTGGGTGTTGATTATCTGTATAAGTATTTATTTAAAATTGTATGTGGATGAAGGTTTCCATAACACAAGCGAAAGCTTAGTATGGGTTCAGATCATGCCGTCTGTTTTTTTAATGTGTTAATAATTGTCCTGAAATATTTATTTATTTATTATATCATTATCAAACAGTTATTGGGAGTTAGTAGGCGTGCACGGCAAGCTTGACCCGCTGGTATCTGTGGACCTGAGGCCCGAGAAGCGAGTGCAAATCACCTTTACGTGTGGGGACACCAGCGAAGTGAGGACCGTCGATGTTTACAGGTTTGTATTACATTTGTTGTTTAACTTTTTCTTACGTCATAGCAATACCGTCAGGTCAATACAGGTGCTGTACCGGCCTTTTTGTAAATCAATGATTTTGATTTTTTTCTTTACATCTAGCAACTTTGGAATGATATACAGCTATATCTAGTATATTTAGTCTATGTCGTGTTTTTGTTTTATAGTCTATGACCTAAATTATGAAAAGCGGGAACTCCTTCGAGGTTTGGTTCAGCCTGATTATAAAAATTGTTTACTTTTCCGCCTCCGCCAGTTCTTTCGAATACCAAGTCATCAGTCATTACTGTGTAGTTTAAATAGGATTTCTTTGTGTTTGCATAAATATCTTCTTAAATATTTTTTTGTTTCCGAATTATGGTGTCCGTTCAATTAAAAGCATGTAACCTTAGCCTAAATTCATATTTTATTTATTCGCTACATTATTTTTATCTGTACTCAACTCTTCAAATTTCTAGGACGGTATCGGACTTGAAGTCTCGTCTAGAGCGGCTGGCGGGATTCCCAGCCTCCAAGATGAGACTTTTCTATGTGGACCAAGAACTGAGGGACACGCAGGTACAGATTATTTTATACTATACTATTGCCTCTAAAAATATATTCAAGTTTTATTATCTACCAATTTTTTTTGTTTTGTTCAAACATCAATAACTGCTTATATCTTAAAATATGACCTTCAGGCTCATAATAAGATGAATTTTAAAAATAAATACTCAGGACCTGTTTCATCGCTTTCTTTTAGTCTATGATAGCCTGTTTGACACTTTTTAAACGTAAATTGTCATACATTTTAACTGAAAGACATACCGAACGTATTCCCACGCTATGAAACTGGTCCTAAATGTTGTATGCATACTAAATTAAAACTAGGCTTTTCAGGGTCCCGAAGAAATGAAATATCCAACGAAGCAGCTGTACTCTTACAACATTCGCTCCGGCGACGAAATTATAATCGATTCCAAGTTGAAACACTCGATATCTGCTAACTCGACTGCGTGAGAACTTTAGTTACCGATTCTTGACCGAAGGAGGGAAGTTTACAAGGGATTTTAATTACACAGATAACAAATATGGTTGTCAAAATATACCTGCAATGAAAATTAGGATTATCCTGTAAAATATGCGTAAAAGTGGTTTTTCGATTGTCAAAGTGACGTTTCACGCATATGAACCCTTACGTTTTGTTTCACTCATATACGCAATTTTTTTTATGTAAAACTATTTTTTCTTATAATAATGGAGTTGACTTCCTTCTCTAACGGTCTAAGAATATTTAAAGTTTGCGGTAACATCACTTTTATATCTAAAACGTTTGCGTAGTTCATAAATTAAAGGCATAATAAATAATAATGTATGATCAAATAGGTATGACTAAGAGAAATGTTCAGAGTTTCAGACTGGTTAAATTGTATTTGCTCTTTAATATTTGGCACTGAAAATAATTTTATGAGTATTTTATTATTAAAATATTAAGTACCAATAAAACAATACAAAGCTTTTACAACGTAATTGGCCGATAAATATAGTGCCAACTGCCAAGAATTGTTTTCATGGAGATTTTTCAAATCGCTGCAATAATTTATTTAACAAAAAAAAATATAATTTATGTTTGAGCTAACATTTTGGCGTTTAAATATCCGACATTTCAATTAAATTCCAAATTACATTAGTGCCAAAATTATTATTTTTAATTCAACTTGCCTGTTTCGATTATATACTTTTACAAAATTTGCTATACCTGAGTAGGTATATTAAAAAAGAATTTTTATATCTTTCTATTGCGTATGTTTAAATTCTAGTCTGATTCTTCTATTCTAACAATTTGTAGGTCCAAGTATGAAAAGATTTATTAATTTCAATTTTTATGTTTAACATTTTAACTATTTGTATACCTACGTTTTAACTATGAAAACTTCCTTAGCAATGATGCAATCGATAGATGACAAACATTTTAGAAATCTTATACTTAAGTAAAATAAGCAATTGTTGTACCTATTAACAACTTTATTTTAGTTAAACCTATGTAATAAATATTGTAGTAACATTATTAGTAACGGCTCTCGTTTATTGTGTACCTTTTAATTAAAATGAAATTACGTGTCGTCACAAATAATAATTTAATGTTAAGTTTTTTTTACGAGTTTGCCAAGCTTAGCTTGTTTTTATTTAGTTTATTGCACAATTTTACATCTCCAACATTTTGTTTTTTGCAATAAAATCTGTGATATTATAGTTAAATTACAGGATCAGGTAAATTTAAAAATTATGACGTACGTGAAGTAGGTACGTAAATTAGTGTCAAAGTGTGATTTGTCCAGGCGCTAAGAGCAATAAAATTTGCTAATAAGGGCGAGAATACATGAATGAAGTACTATTTTCTGTCAAGTGTTACTGAATTGAAAGTGTTATTACACTTGAATTGAATTATTCTTGATTTCCAAATGCTAGAAAGTAAAATTTATTGCCATTCTAGTTTACATCCTAATCAGTATGGAAGGATCGTAGAGTGAGAATGAACCATAGAGGAGGCACTAAAATGACAAGGAATGCGTGAGAGAAATACACTTATGACTATAAAGCTAAGAGCAAGAGAGACAGAAACATTGTTTTTTGTTTCTCTCATGTTATGCGATTTCTTTTGTTGGGGACAAAGGCAGTTTGTCCCAAACAAGCGGCTACAGTCCATTGTTTTGCTAGTTTTCTGTTTTTTCTCGCTGTTAAGTGACTTCAAAGTTTAATAAACGTTGACAGTGATCTGTTTTAATCCGACTTTAAGTGAAAATATGGTGCGTTGTAGTGTGATTGGTTGTAAAAATCGGCCGGAACGAAGATTACCAAATATTACCTTTCACACGTAAGTAAACTTATTTGAAGTATATTGTTTTATAGAACTGGATATAGTTGATACATTTTCATTAACTCTAATGTGAAATTATCTACAAATATATAATATTTTCATCGAAATAGACGTAAACATTTTTTTGTGTTATCCGACTAAATTACGAAGTGTTCTTGTTGTTCAGGACGCCATTTGTTTTTACGTAGTTTCAAATTTATGGTATAATCATGTGATTAACATTAGGGATACCAGTACAGGGTAAAATTTTCCCCAAAATCGTGAAATGTTTTTTTAATATTAAATGTTAATGTTTGTGTAAAGTTTGTTACACGGTTCGGTTTTCCGGTTCAGCTTTCCTCATTTGCATTGGTTTAAGTATTTTTTTTTTCAATGTCGGTTTTTTTGTATATTCCAGGTTACGATGCACATCATAACGCTGAAGACTGCGAAGCTGGCCCTTCCACACGAGCTGCAGCTGCCACTGAAGGCAGCGAGGACCCTGCCCCGTCAGGAGAGGCGGTGTTGGAGTAAAATCCGGAAGGCCACCCCCCGCGCCTTCCTCACCGAGGTGCGGCGCGCCTTTATAAGAACGAACGAGCGGCGGAGTCGTCCATTTTCGTCTGCTACTCGCGCGCACATTATCGCGGACCCTCTGCCCATTTATTTCTACCGTCATTTTGCTGTTCATTTTCAAATAAATGTATTTCGTTTAATTTACTTTTAATTTGAACTATTTCCAGTACGTTTTTATTAGACTACATTTACGGCTGTATCTTCTAATTGCGTTGACATAGAAATTTGATTTTATTACTGCTTAAAGGTATAATAGACCTAAGTTTTTGATGTGAATATCAATTATTGAATACCTACATTACATTTGCGTTCATGAGTAAAGGGGTTATAAGATTAATTTTTTTTTTTATATAATGTAATAAAAAATTCATGTTTTTCGTAATTATTCCCGTATCTGTTTTATAAGATATTATTCTGTCTTCTGATTCAAATTCAATTTGAATCTGAATCAGAAGAAATAGCAATTAAAACCGCATATTCTGAAACTAGCAACTACTTGCAAGGGAATCACAACCTACAAGGTACTCCCCACGTCCTATAGCACAGACAAAGAAAAAATTGCTACAAGCAACATTTAAAGATACAACATAATAAAACAATTAGGTTTGTTCGAAGCCCTCGGTGCGCGAGTCCGACTCGCACTTGACCTTTTTTGTCCTAATTTTACTGTATTTTCTATTATTATTTACCATTGATTGAAATGATATCTAAACTTTAGCCTTGTTTTTTTATAAAAAATATATGAACTGGGATATTTCGATATTTGTGGTTAATTGCGAGAAGTGTAAAAGCAAAAGTTGTAATAAATATTTTAAATACCTACAACTTTACCATTAAACTTTATTCCGCAGTTATAGTTTTTTTAATCCCGATCTCAGATCGATCGTAAATAACTTTTCCTCTAATTTTTGTTACCTATATTCTCTTCCGTTTGAAATTGATTTCATTGTTCTATAATATTACTTTTATGTTTCAAAAGTTAATAAAAAATCATGTTGAACAATATTACTTTGTTAATTTCAAAAGTTAATATTAAATTAGTGGTCCACTTAGGTCGTGCACATGGCCCAGGGGGGGGCATGGCCCATGACCCCCATGACCCCCCCCCCTGGATCCGCGCTTGTACCGGCCGGCCGCCCGGCTATATATTTTATACCCGTGCGAAGCCGGAGCGGGCCGCTATGTTTTTATATACAACGTTCACAGTTTTTCTGTAGTGTATTTACTATTTAGTATCAGCATTGCACCCGTGCGAAGCCGGGGCGGGTCGCTAGTTAAGTTAATAAATAACAAAATCTTTTCAAATCTGTCTTTTTCTTCATAAACCTATCTTACAAAAAAATACCCAAACATTTATAGATATTTTGCCAGTTTTTCGGATAAAAAGTTTTTGTAATAGTTGGCAACATTGACGTAAGGATTCGCCATCTCGTTCGGGTATACGCCGATGTCGTCTCTAGTACATTCTCCCTCTACGGGAAGGATGCATTTTTGACATAATGTATTCTCGCCTTATAGCATATGAAAGCTTAACAGTGATACTAACTGCCATTTTAAAATTTAAATATACAAGTGTATGATAATATACAAACTAACATGTACCATTTCGGATGCTTGAGAATTTACATATTATTTTTAATGCGTTTTAACTTGCCCTAATTTTTTTTAGTATCTGATTTAATAGCTTTAGTCTGTACCTGCCACATGAAATAAGTTAAAATATAGTTTTATGGCAGTATTATGTGACACAGTCTTATGTTTATTTTAAAATGTTTTATTAGTAGTCATAATAGACAAATAAATGGAATGAATGAATCATTATTGTTTTATTTAATATCACATTAAAATAATTCCTAATCAAGAACAGACATAATATCACAGAATATCTCAATCTTCCACCCATAGCTTCTTACCATATACAGTTAACATTGAGCTTTGAACGTGGTCCAAAACATGATTAAAAACTTCATTCCAAATCTCATTTTTCATTTCAAATGTCCTTCTTTTGAAAAAGTTTACGAGTATATGAAGTTTGTCGATATTTTTGTTCATTACCATTTCGCGCATATATGCTGCAATCATATGTATATCACAGGATTGTGGTGTTTGACCACTATCGAACCAAGCTCTAAGTAATTCTCTTACTTGCTGCCAAGGAAGACCCAATAAACCTGATTTTTCTTCGTTTTTAACATGTTGCTCTTTAGCCATTGGTTTATCAATAGTTTCCCTTTTATCTAAATTCGGATTTTCTTTTGGTACATGCACAAACTTTTCTAAAAGATTTCTTGAAGTTGATTGTTCTAGTTTTATGGTTTTAGGTGGTCTTCCCCGTCTTTTATTTGGCGATCTTCTAGATCCCAGTATTGGTGATTTCTTTTTAGGTGATGTATTCTTTTTTGGTGTAACAGGTTCTTTTTTTATACTTTGTCTGGATGTAGAGATATTTTTAGGCTCCTCCTTTTTAATATCTATACCACTTACCAAAAATTTGCTTATAGCACCTTTGGTTTTAAGTTGATTATTATTCAATGATTCTAATTTGGTTACTTGTATACCAACTCCTCTCATTTCTTTTGGATCTATATTCAATTTTTTACATAGCAGTACCACTTCTTTATTAATAAGTTCAGAGTCATTTGTTGCTACAGCCAATGATGTTGATTTATTGATGACATCACAGAAGCCATGACCTAGAAATTTTGCAGTTTCTACAGGAGCATCTGCAGCTCTGACCATGAGTTTAAGAGTTACGCATTTTCCCAAAACTTTAAATTGCTGCATTCTCGATTCAACTTCTACAGCAAGTTGTCTAAGAAATTCATAGCATTGTTCATTGTTCTCAAACCTTATCCCATAATTTACTTCTGCAGACACAGATTTTCTAACTGTATGGTATGTCAGGGGATTTCTGTCGCGCCCACGACATTGATCAAATAATTGAGATCCTGTTTTATTTCCTAAATGACCCTGTAAGCTAGATAAAGTGAGTGATTGCAGTGAACCACACGTTTGGTGGCCAAGAGCTTCCAATTTTTGGGATATTTGCCTTCCAACCCCTGGCAAATCTTTAAGCTTTATATCAAACATGAAATCTTCAATTAGATTTGCAGTCAAAAAGAATTGTCCATTTGGTTTTGCTTGCTTGGTAGCCAATCTTGCTTGCAAGCGATTTCCTCCAAAGCCTGTAGAACATGGGCAGCCTGTCTTTTCTTTTATTTCTTCCCGTAATACTGTTGCAAAATCTTCAACACTCACATCTAATTCTTTTAATAAATTTGTACAATCAACATACATTTCATCACAAGAAACAGCTTCTATATCTAATGTATACTGTGCAATTGTGTTATATAAAGTATAGGCTACTTCTTTATAACCCTCAAAATCATAAGGGATAGTTCGCAATTCTGAACATAGCCTTAATGCTGCTCCCATAAACATGCCATTTTTAATACCCTTATTTCTAGCTTCATATGAACAAGAGGCTATTTCACTCATAGATCCAAACTTATCATTTTCCTCACCTATGTTATCAACTCTAGTTTCCAATTCAAATCCATCTGTGGATATACCTGTAGCTTTTGATAACTTATTAGCTTGCCTTTGTTTGTAAAGGTTAAATTCAGCTGCTCGATCTACTCCTGTTCTTTTTACTTTACTCTGGCCACCTTTAGAATGTGTAACAGCTATGGGCTGCCCTCTAAGTTCAGGGTGTTTTCTTAAACCAACAGAAACAAAGAAGCAATCCATATCAATATGCATAATCACCTTATTATATTCAAAATTCATTGCAAAACAACTATTCTGGTTGAATGATTTAATCTTTTCCTTAATACTGATGCATGCTGGAAATTTGAAATTACTGGTTTCCCTAAGATCATTAATATGCTGTTTAAAACAAGCTCCAAGTTGTGAAATGTGATGAAGCCTTGAATTGTTGTAGAACTCAGATATAAAATTAGGATCTATTGCAGTTTTAGGTCCATTTCTTAAGGTTTTGAGATCTAATTTAGAATCTATTGAACCTGAAGGCAAAGTGTCATCAGTTTTATGTATGGTTGGTTTAACATTTTGTGGGGAATATTCTCTTTTAGTAATCTCTTCTTCAACTTCATCTTTATATGCAATTGGGCATTTTCTAGTTGATAATAATTTATTAAAATTTAACTGTGGTTGTGTTCTTTTCCTACCATAAAGTAAATAATCTTTGTAGTCTAAGAGTCTATTTGCAGATATGCTTTCCGTAATCCATTCAGGCTTTACTACATTAACCAAAGACATTTTCTTGACTTTTGTATCAGGTAAATTTGAAGCTATAACAAAATCTTCACTTCTCTGGTATGTATGATATATACCACCATGTTTCGCCATCAACTCCTTTAACTCATCAGCAGAGGGGATTGTGAAACCATTTACAAAAATACTCACACCAGAAAATATATCCGAAACTTTATTTTCATAGCAAGCTTTTGAAGTGAACTGATCTTCCAATTTAGATATTTTAGCTTGCATGTAACCGCCCCATCCTTCAAATCCATTATCAGGGAATTTTTCATCGCGGCGCCTCATCTTTAATAAAATATCACTTTTATCTAACTACAATGATATCCTATTTAGTATTTTGTAAAAATAGGAATATTTATTATATAGATAGTTACCTACGTAGCTAGGCCCTAAAGCAAATTGAATTGTAAAGCATTTGCAGTGTGAACTAAGTGTGAACTGAACAAAATAAAAATTATTTTAAATCTTTTTCAACCCTTTAAGTCAATCACAGAGTTAGTACATAATAAGAATAGTAAACAAGATATTAGGTGACCACAAATCAATATTCAAATTTTATTCATATCTTCTCAACCATTTCTCAACTCTCAACCATACTATATTACCCTGTGCTCTCAACAACAAAAATTAAACGTGCGACGTGAGTAAATGTCATTTAGTAAATTCATCATTATATAGTTCGTGATTCCTCGTAGTTCATTCATCAAACAAATCAAAACATTTCAAACATGGTTCAAACTTCAAACTTCAATGTAATGTTCATAGCTCTGAGGTTCATAGAGTAACTTATACATACCCGAAAGTAATGTTCATACTTCATTGACAACATGACATGACAATTTGACATTAATTTGAGACTCGAGTTGAGCCAGGGAAATATAGTATATCCCCGTTTTCCAATTACAAAGCATAATGCGACTCAGTGCCGCACAATGCCGAATTATTCTGATGCTTAATTGGAACATGAAACGCACCAGCAGGTTGCGTAAGTTCAGTGTTGAAAAAAAAAATATTCATAGAGTTAGCAATAACCTCATTAATGTGTAAATAAAGTGGTATACATAATAATTGGTTGAAAAATATTTACGGTTATTTTAAGTAATTTGGATTTTGATTATTTCATTAACATTTTTTTCAATGTTTGTATGTTCATCCATACTTATATTTATTTTTTTTTAACACAATTTGAATTAACTTTGATTATTTTGGAAAAAACTACAATGAAACGAAAGCTTTAATTTTTTTTGCAGCAATTAATAATTACTAACGATAAATCGATTGCACGCATCAATTCACGCGCATTACTTTTTCTAGTGCTCGATTGTGCGAAACGTTGCTGTAGTTGGAACATTCAACGTTAAGCATTATGCCGCATAATGCGCTCTAGTGCTGTAATTGGAAAACGGGGTATATCACAATATACTACCTCCTATTCCTACTCCTACTCCTACTTCCTATTAATTTTAATTAATATTATAAATGCAACAGTTTGTGAGGATATTTGTATATGTGTTTGTTTGTTACTTTTTCACGCAAATACTACTGAACTGTAGTCTAAGCGAAACTAAGCGATAAGTCACGGCGCGAAGCGGCGCGACATTTGCCGATTTGTCTGTGGATAGAGCTCGGGTTTCTATACAATCGCAAATTAAAAAAAATATAAGTTGTCAAACGTCAGGCATGAGGCATAATATGTCGAGATGTCGAGCCTCAGAGCCTCGAGCTATGTCGAGCATAATATGTCAATGTCAAAAAATTTGAATTTGAATTTCTGTTGTTTGGCTTTGAGTCTTGAGATATCGTTGTTTGTTTTGAATATTTATTAAATTTCATGAATTCTCTAAAACTAAAACTCTTTAAAATCTGCTGATGACGTCTTGGTACTAGTTGTAAGGACTTGAAAACTAAGAAAATCTAAAAACCATGTCGGTCATTGATAATGTCCTCATAGCACCTTGGGTTGGCCCTACGTGTTACAAAAACAGTTTAACTGTTGTCGTAGTTTCTTCAAATGTTGATATTATAGAAAATATTTCGGAAGCCTTGATAGAAGTGCACGATAGAGTGAACTTACGTTGGAAATTAGCCGTTTTAAGGTGTTTCAACCTGGAAGATATTGCGAGGCAGTCGGATGTAACAGGGAAAATGGATATAGATTTTGTTATAATAGCAATGGATTCGAGCCGTATTTCGTGTATTGAGTGGGTCAAAAATGTGTTGGATCATGTTCATCCTGACTTGAGAATTCGTCGAACTGTGCTAGTGAATGCAAGTGGGCTTCCAGTAAATGCTATGGCCGTGAATGCAAGTGAGGTGATATATTTTTGTAAAGAAAAACGGTTAGATATGTTAAATGCAAATGCTTTGAAAAAAGATGAAACTAAGAGCTTAGCCCGAAGACTGTTGAATTACATTGAAGTGTCAATTGGAAGTAAAACGGGACTACCCAATATAAATGTGTAAATCTAAGTTTAATTGTATATTCAATAAATTTTTAATGTTTATTTTATGTATTATTTTAATTTTCCTTATTATTCCTTGATAATTGAACAACCTAATATGATTTTAACATTATGAAATGACAAGTTTTGAACATAACATTTGTATAGAAGTTTTTCCCAACTCCTTAATTTTTGCTCAATGCTCAACAAATATTTCTTACTCATTGCTCATAGTAGTTTGCAAAAGACCTAGCGATAGGACTACAATTTTGACATACTTTTTTATGTAAAAGTTGTGTGCAATAAAGTGTTATCTACTCTATTGATTCTATTTTTGAGGGTTAAAAAAACAACCTTAATCACATTTAAAATTATTTATTATACTTCAATTTTACTACAAAATAATAGGAAGTTTTCTACAGTTACCATTATATTATATATTACATATTATATAGTGAAAACTTAGGTCTTCACATGTGTGCGAAATTTAAGAGTTTGCCTTTAATAATCACTTAAGTAAGATTACCAGTAAATTACTTAACGTCTAACTCAAATACTGCTCATTTATAAAAAATGTATATAACTTATAAATAAACATTAGAATAAATTCTAGCATATTATGTAACTTATATGAAATAAAAACAACATTCAGAATGTAATGTTTTAGTATAAAAAAAAAGAATTAAACACTTAAAATTATCCATCACACAAGTAAATACAATCAATTACTCTAGAATATGTAACTATTTTAGTTTTCAAAATCTTAAAGTCACAAGAGTGACTCATTAACATAAACGTATACAAAATTGTAAGAAAAAGTGATATCACAACTAAACTGCCCGTTACTCGAGCCAAATAAATAGTTCTCACAAAATCACAATCAGAAAAACCTACTCACAATGATAGACCATGCGTTGACAATAATTTGTAATCTCCCGATAAAAATCAATTGGTAATGGAATGAATAATGTATCATCTTACAAATTATCCAAAAATAATTTATCATAAAAAGACCAGATAAAATTTAGTTTCTAAGCCCCTGCTTGTTGTTTTATATCTAGATACAATAGATGAATGAAGCACATAGATTTTGCATTGAAAGCAAACTATTACATTGCACAGTTGGCTAACTTCCACCAAACCAGAAGACAACTACTATCATTATGCCTTAACACTATCTTCCTGTACTGAATATACATTTATTAGTAGGCTGACATTATTTTTTATTCTATATTTCTGTTATAATCAAAAGTTAAATACTAAATGCAAAAAAATGAATCAAATTCAACACCTATATGTATAAAAATGTTTGTCATGTCACTTTATAAAAGCTGTAATACTTTTTGTTTTTAATAATAAAACTAATAAATTGGTGTTAACTCTTACACCAGTCCAAACTCCAAGCCACTGATTATTTTTACCAGATTATTTGTGCAGATATAAGTCAAAATAAAATTCAAATGTATATTTGAAGTCAAGGATAGTGAATAGTTATTTCTTAAACAATTTCTCAAATTTAAATAATTACAAAGTTAAGAGGGATAGTTTAATTTCACGTTAATTTAAATTAATAAAGGTTGTTATTTCTGTATGCTTAGTCCAATTACTTTTTGTCGTCAAAATCAGACGAATATCTGCACAAACATTAACACTAAAATAAAAAATCACTGCGAAAGCAAAACATAAAAAATACCTATTACCACATAAAGATGTATCATAATCTAAAAATGCTGACATTTCTACCAATATGTACATTGAATATTTGCTTTTGAATAATCGAATTTCGAAATAGTATATTTGTAGTATGTTGCTCATAAAATTTAGTTTGTATTTTAAGTCATACAGTTCTTGTTAAAATAAGAATGTACATGCAAATATAGACTTTCATTAGGGCCTCAGAGATTCTTTTTGATATGTGATTTAATAGTATTCATATTTATTGTTTCAATGCCTTTCAAACAAATTTTTTCCATTGGAGAATAATAATAGTATTTAAAATTATGAAGTGTATAGAAACATATAATTTGAAAATTGCACACAATGAATATAATAATCATATAAGTTAAACCTGATTGAATAAAACTTAAATATTTAATTTACAATTAGGTTGCAAGATGAAAAAATCATACAACTGTAGCACACTCTTTTGTGTTGCTCTAGTGAAAATATTGTACGAAAAATTGGCTAAACGTAACCACAAAAAACTTTAGACAGAGTTTAACTTTAAGCGCGGGTTCTCTTTAATCTGGTTTTGTCGTATTTCACATAGACAACTATTAAAAGTGACAGATCCCTGGTTTAAAGTTAGACTGTGTTTAAATTGTTTTGTGGTAATACCATATGAGATTCATGATATGTGGTGTAGCGCAAGCTGAAGGCTACAAGAATACGCCCATGGTTTGTCTGTCGTTATTCCGGTTGTAATCTCTACGACATCTTCACATTGCTGCTTAGCACCTTAATATCATTCACTGTACACTTATTTCATAGTTTCACTGTTCTGTAAGCAAGAAGGGAGAATTAATAAAAATATAAATACAGAAAATTAAAGAAAAATTTATGAAATTAGGTTTAAAGAATCATTTATTCCCATTTAAAGACTTAAAGCTAATTACATGAGAATAACATAACAAAGTAAATAAATAATCTAACAGTCGTCCGGGCACAGCTATTCCAAAGGTAGGTGTTTTATTCCAGAAGTGATTGGTCATTAAGTATGTGATCAGCTAGGCGCTTTTTAAATGTATAAATCGATTCAGCTGTTTTTATATCATTGTTTAGTTTATTATAGAATTTAGCACCTTCAAAAGTAATACATTTCTGTCCATAGCCGGTCCTGACCTTCGGTATGTCTAGATCCTTTGTGTTACGTTTAGAATAAGCTGGTTTATTTTTCGTGAAAGTTAGTGCTGTATGTATGTTCTTGTCTAAAATTTTCTTAATAAGAATACATGTTGTATATTTATATAATTGTTTGATGTTCATCAGTTTTGTGTCTTTATAAATTTTGATTGACGGTGTTAGGTAATGATAGTGATATAATATTTTAATTATTTTATTCTGAATTATTTGTAACTCTTTTAGTTTGTATTTGGGAGCACTTCCCCATACCTCGATTAAATACATAAGATGTGATTTTACTAAGGAATTATAAATATTTATGCGGACCTGTTTAGGAAGGCATCCTACAACCCTACGAAGTGAGCCAGCAAGGGATGAGAGTTTAGATTTAACATGGTCTATTTGAATGTTCCAGGACAAGCCACTATCTATTCTTAAACCAAGATATTTTTCATTACTTTTTTGTTGAAGTGGAATTCCATTCAAAGTAATTGGCACATGAGGTGGAATTTTTTTATTTTTTGCTTTAAAAATAACATAGGATGTTTTTAATACGTTAACAGTTAAGAGGTTGTACTGAAACCATTCAAATAAGCGGTTGAGGTCTTCCTGAGCTTGTGAAATAATATTATTTATACAGGATCCGAAATAAAATAGACATGTATCATCTGCGTATTGGGTAATTTCGCCATGTAGGCCTATGTCATGGATATTATTCACATAAATTAAGAACAACAGTGGTCCTAACACCGATCCCTGTGGTATTCCACAGGTCATTGGTAAGGGATCGCTTTGCGTATTGCCAATTTTGACAAGTTGTGTTCGGTTATTTAGATATGAAATAAACATTTTTAGTGCAATACCAGTGATTCCAATAGCCTCGAGTTTTTTTATTAATAATGAGTGACTAACTGTGTCATTACACACACATTATACAGGGTGTCCCACTTTCGGTATACTAAGCGCAAAGGGACTTGTAGTTTTGCATACGCTGAGTACGTAAAAAATAATTATAAAATTCCAGACGCATTTTTTTTTAAAATAGAGGAATTCTTAAAATTCCATGTGTACACCCCCAACAAGCAAACCGCCCAACTTTGCCACCCGCATGTGAGCTATCGTTTAAGATTATGTTTTCATAGACAAAATACTCACATTAGCGAAGCGGTATATGCCGGCTGCGCGAAGCTAGAGACGAATACATGGATTTTAAGGAAAAATTTAGCAAAAAATTTTTCGCGTAATTTTGTTATTTAAGTATTTTTTATGTGATCAGTGTATGCAAAACTACAAGTCTCTTCGCGCTTAGTATACCGAAAGCGGGACACCCTGTATATTTGTACGGTCAACATCATATGTAAAGATGTATTCTTATTAGTTGGATTGAGTGGGCAGATTTGCAGTATTCCATGATGTATAAAAGTACTCTTTATTATTCTTGATGAAGTCTCCATAAAAAAACAGCTTATACACACTATCATGTACTCTATCTTAAACAGATACAGGCGTGCACCCACCAGCCAGGGGCCGTATTATGACCTCTTATTTCCAGACAGTCTATGCCGTGAATTGAACTGACTGGCAAATTTATAATATTATGAACACAATAACCTAATATTAGGAACACAATAACCAGCTATGGTTAATTATTTTATAATATGAATTTTGCTAGTCAGTTCAATTCACGGCGTAAATTGTCTGGAAATGAGATGTCATAATATTGCTCCTGGGTCGATCTACTGTCCCGTACAACATAAAGGCGCTTGCTCACCAGCCAGGTCGATCTACTGTCCTCACCTGCTACTACAACAACAACAAAGGCTTGCACACATCATAGGCAGATCGAGTACGACTATCTTCCACACGTCGCCGCCAGGTCGATCTACTGTACAATATAAAGGCTCACACTCACTAGCCAAGTAACACACAACATAAAGGCGTACACTCACTAGTCAGAATCCAAGTTGACCACGTCCTCGCTGGGCTTGGGTCTCGCTGCGAGCGGCGGGCGGCCGCGCGGCCTGCCCGAGCGCTCGCCGAGCATCATCTCGCGCGCGCGCTGGTGCTGCAGCGCCATCGCCACCGGGTCGCGGCTGCCCAGCCCGCCCGCGTAGTACTTGGCCGCCATCGGCTGCGCGGAAACGCGCACATATTGTATTATACGTTATATATTAAGTACATATATACAATTATTTTATATAATTGGTTAAAAATACGAAAAAAATAAATTCGAAAAAAAAACAGTGTGTGTGTCAGAAGTGAAACTTCAAAGATACCAAAGTCGTTGCATTATTCCATAACCTTGAAATTTTATTCAAAATGCGCCTAAAGTAGTTTCACTCCAAAAATTGCTACAGGAAAAATAATCATCTTGGTTAAAACTGTGGCAGAATTAGCAAACTTTTTATTTCTATTCACAATATCTGTACAAGCAATAAGAACGGAAAACAAAAACAGATACATATTTGAGTAGCAAAAAACAAAAAACAAAGTGGGCAAAGTAAATGATGCATGAACACTAACAACAATACACAAAATAAATGTATCTGTCACATCCCGCTTCCTCCCACGGGAATTTACACAATAATCCTTACGTAGGACAACACAAAGCAACTCACGTTCTGCTGCTGCATGAGCTGCTGCAGGCGCATCTGCTGCTGGCGCTGCCAGGGCGGCTCGTACTGCAGCCCGCTCGTGCCGCCCATACCCCCCCCACCCGCACCACTCGCTACACACAAACACAAAGCAACTCACGTTCTGCTGCTGCATGAGCTGCTGCAGGCGCATCTGCTGCTGGCGCTGCCAGGGCGGCTCGTACTGCAGCCCGCTCGTGCCGCCCATACCCCCCCCACCCGCACCACTCGCTACACACAAACACAAAGCAACTCACGTTCTGCTGCTGCATGAGCTGCTGCAGGCGCATCTGCTGCTGGCGCTGCCAGGGCGGCTCGTACTGCAGCCCGCTCGTGCCGCCCATACCCCCCCCACCCGCACCACTCGCTACACACAAACACAAAGCAACTCACGTTCTGCTGCTGCATGAGCTGCTGCAGGCGCATCTGCTGCTGGCGCTGCCAGGGCGGCTCGTACTGCAGCCCGCTCGTGCCGCCCATACCCCCCCCACCCGCACCACTCGCTACACACAAACACAAAGCAACTCACGTTCTGCTGCTGCATGAGCTGCTGCAGGCGCATCTGCTGCTGGCGCTGCCAGGGCGGCTCGTACTGCAGCCCGCTCGTGCCGCCCATACCCCCCCCACCCGCACCACTCGCTACACACAAACACAAAGCAACTCACGTTCTGCTGCTGCATGAGCTGCTGCAGGCGCATCTGCTGCTGGCGCTGCCAGGGCGGCTCGTACTGCAGCCCGCTCGTGCCGCCCATACCCCCCCCACCCGCACCACTCGCTACACACAAACAAATTTATATTTTATGTTGATTTTTTATCGTTGTTTTCCCTAATTCTATTCTATTCTTCTATATTTTACAAGCTGCGCTTCGCGGTTTCACCCGCGTTGCTACGCTCCTGTTGGTCTTAGCGTGATGATATATTATATTTATTCTAGTCTTTTTTTGGAGTCGCTGGAAAAATATCAATAAGAATAAATTGTAATAGGTGATTTTATTTCACAACTACAGAATAATTTGCACATAAAACAGTCTAGAATACAAATAACTAAATTATTTATTCATAATACTTATTTATTAAAAAAGTGAACTATTCAGTACTAACCTGGATTCATAACTGAATTCATTAGCCCTGGATTCATCATTCCGGGTTGATATTTGTACATTTCACTCATTTTCTGCATTAACTGTAAAAAAAAATATCACCATTCCAAATAATTATTTTATGGCACTTGATTTAAATCACTAAACAAGGATAATAGATGTTTGAGTATAAATCATACATTTAAACCATTTTGCCTTGTTTCATGCATATTATGATTACATTTCAAATTGCCATGGAAACTAAACAAAATACAAATACAAAAAGTCATGCTGTGTGGTTTTTTGTTGGTTGAAAAGCTGAATTTTCTTTAGAGACATGAAGCAGTTCATTTATTTAATAAAATTTTACATACTGATACAGAAGAGACATATTTTATAGCAGAAAGTAACACATGCTTTGGTGCTATTTAAACATAAAAGGAACATAATATACATCTAAATGTTACAACGAAAACTTACACTATAATCATATCCACCGAACATCTAAACAAATAAATTTGTTTTGTTTATTTTTATTTATATGTGATAAACATGTGTAGTCTAAACTTTAATTAATATTACCCTAAATGTCTATAATTAGTGAACTATTCAATTACTATGTTTAAATCTAAAAATCATATAATGTAAAGGTACATGGATTCTGTCAGTAAAATTGTAATGCTATAGACACATGTAAACACCTTTCTATGACATCTAAATATTAAATTTGTAATTAAATATGTACATTGGGAACATCCCTAATCTTTTGATTTACAGAAGAAAAACAAATATGTGGCTTTCTTGTTGAAAGAAAATCCAATAACATGATACAAACCCTATAAATCTATATAATGAAAAAATGAAGCAATAAAATTATGTTTTTTTGAAGTGAAACTTCTTTATCGGGGTTGGAAAAAAATTTAGTGTAACATTTTTTCGTTACGCGCCATCTTGTTTTTATCCCTACCACGCGTGATTGACGTATTTCTGTAAAGTTGCATATAGTAAATTATTTTTTGAAAAATAAGGTCATAAAGAATTTTCACTTCTTACTTGTGTAAGTACACTTATAGTACACGCACAATTTTTTTTTACACCTTCATATTTTAAGTTTTACCCTATACTTAAATCCACCAAAAAATTAAGCTCACCTGTGGATTAGTATTGTACAAGAGCGGCATAAGATCTCTCAATTGGTTATCAGTGATGTTCGGCGACTCTTTGCGTATCGCGGCTAACGCGTACGCTAGGGATTGTTGCTGCGCGGCAAGGTAATTGGACACTGAAATAGTTAATATATTATAATTTATTTACATTTATAAAAATTTAGAGATATGAGCAATAACATACTATACTAAGAAATCTAGGTTTCATTTATAGAATGTTTGACGAATTGATGTCATCTCAAAATAAGATCTCTTTCCCATATTATCTTAAAATTTAAGTTAAAGTGGCATTTTTAAGAAAATAACTATTATTTTAATGTAGTAAAATCTGTAAATTATATAATAATAATAAAAAAAAATCCTGAATAAATATTTAAAGCAAACATATTCGGATATTTTTGAAGAACCTAACCAGTAATTTTGTTTTAAAACCTTATTCACATTCTCTTCAAATAAATTATTGTTTTCTATTTTTATTAAATTTATATTTTTAAATCATCATCATCATCATCATCATTTTCAGCCTACACTCGTCCACTGCTGGACATAGGCCTCAGTCATGGCACGCCACTGAGCCCGGTCGTTTGCTCGTGTATTTTTAAATCATTTGCTATAAAACTAAATATCAAACTTACTCATCCCATTAGGCATAGCATACGGTGAGGTGAAGGGAACAACAGGTGGTCTCGTCTTTTCATTTTCAAAGTCCTCCCAGGCGGCTTTCCTTTCTTCCTCAGTGAGTGTTTCCTCCTCCTTGTTCTCGAGAAGCGAATCGTGCTCGTGGTATTTGTATATCTGGAAGTTTTATGTATTAAAATTATTATGATATATTGTTGGAAACATCATTAGTAGTAAAGAAAAATATTTTTAATAAAATGAATATTTTCTGTACTCAGTTTGGGATATATAAAATTACTAGCGGTACATTTTTTAATCGACTACATTTATTATAAAATTGGTCTCATTTTATTATCACGCCGGTGAAGGTCGACCTATATTCGGATCTTAGACCATTAAATAAATGTTTGAGTTTGTGTTTTTAGATGGAACATTCATGAACAAATTGGCAAGTTTATTTTTAATACACACATAGATCAGGAAAAGAAAAGAATCATAATGATTATCAAGCAATTTCAGTCCCTTGACTTACATAATTATTAAGCAATAAAAAATTGGTTGTTTGTAAAGTAGGTTTACAATCGAGATGTTTACGTGATAACGTCTTATTGGTGGCAGCGCTCGAGATGAGACGGGAGATCGGTCCGTCTCTCTCTCGTTATACCTGCGACCGCGCTCGTGAGGTTTTGGTGTGACACAAGTTTCTGAACATGTCACCCGACTAAAACGATTTTAAAAACGTTATCACGTCAAAAAAAAAAAACTACATACACATTGTTCATGTTCCTTCAGCATTTCGGCGAATAATCTATCTTTCGGCAACGGCGGTATAGGCCTCGGTTGGGGTGGCGTCGGCTCAAACTTATACAATTCGGCTAAATCATTTTCAGCATAATGTCTGTCTATTTGCTGCTCGTCTATCACACGTTTGGATATAGCCTGCTTTGTTACTTGCCGCTCGTAGATTTTTTCCTCCATGGTACCCTATTAATAAGAAAAGGTTTTATAAAAAAAAATATTTAAGAAAAAATTAGGAACGATTGTTACGACGATAGTTTTTCTTAAATATTTTGGCAGTAAATATTATGGAATTATTATTAATAATTGCTAATAGGCAGAACAATATTTGACAAATATCCTAATAATCCTAATAGTACAAATAAAGTAATCAACCATAATATTTTTTTCGGAAAGATTCATAAACAAAAAGACTGATAAATATACCTTTCTTGAAATATACCTTTCTTTTACAGATCGACGTATAAAAAACAAACTTTGATAAAAATATATTGAAGTTCTAATCACCATTGCCAAAAACCGGTAAATATAGCAGGGTTTCTTCTGTCCGAAACGGTAAACACGGAAAATACTCTGAACATCATGAGAGGGGTTCCAAGATACGTCGAAAATAACCACGCGATTTGCAGCCACCAAGTTTATACCGAGACCACCCGCTCGCGTTGATATAAGGAATAATCTACACAAAAAGAAATTTAGTAAATATTTTTTTGATTCATAAGAAACTATTTCGATGCATAAATTATTGACATATACATCTCTACACATATTATATTATAATCAAATATAAATAACAATTTTTTGGATAGGCTTAAAAAAGTTTCTTTATTATTATTTAATACTTTATTGCACACACATAAGAAAGTACAAATACAGAAAGAACATAAAATAGAGAAAGATATGTACAAACAGTGGCCTTATCGCTAGGTAGCGATCTCTTCCAGGCTATCGTATGTATATGCGTAAGGAGTTTCTTTATAAGTTTACAAAAATGTTGATACATTAATTTTCATAAAATATATTTCAGTTCATTTTTATAAAAAAAGTATAACTCAAAAAATTAGTACTAATTTTAAGCATTTTCAAATATATTTTTTATTCACAACTAAATGACTTACCTTGCCCTTGGATTGTCTTCTCTGTTGAAGTTTTTGCACCATATAGATCGATTCTCGCAAGATGTTGAACCGTCCAATCGGAAGTAGTCTATGCCAGGTGACCATGAACCTAAAAATATATTTTCAAATTATATAAAATGTTATTGAATTTGATATAACATTTTATATAATTTGAAAATATATTGTACTTTGAATTGAATACCATTTGAATATGATTACTGAATTTTATCCAGAATCAATAAATCTTAGTAATATGTATTTAGTTATTTAGTCAGTTTTCACAATTTTAGCACATTTTAGTCTGGGTATAGATATCGAAATGCTTAAACGAATTGGAAAGAGTTCTTTCTATTTACATATTTTGTAAAATCTTCAACAAAATTATAGAATAGAAGTTTATGAAACACCTTTTTTAGCTAATTTCACTGTTATTCAAACTGCTGCAAATTAAATCAATTATTTATTAAAGTAAATATACATACCAACATGTCCTCCCAGTTTCTCGTCTACTCTCGCCTCTTGTGTAGCTTCGTCCACTTTTCCCAGGAAATGCTCTATTAGATCCAACGAGTATAGAGATTGCGAAAACACCAACCTGGTCAAAATTCAATTTCATGGTTAGCTAATAAGTGTAGTACATATTTTATCTTATATAACGTAACTTGTAAAAGCCGACATTTCTCATTTTTCATTTACACGAGAAATGGAGTAAAAAAAAAACATTGAAAGACTTTTTAAGTAAATTAAGTTAACCTCAAAACACCGGATCATGAAATCCTACAGTTATGAGCTAGTCATTACAAATAATACTACTTTATAATCACTAGCACATAATTTCAACCTTAATTCATAATCAGCTGTTAAGTTTTTCTTGTTTTTCAGATTGTTAGAATTAACATATCTTTGGAATTGTATCTTAAAGTTACACATCTTTTAATTACAATAATAATTACTATTTAATAGATAAAAACATCAGACAAACTCACAATTTATCCCCAATCGCTTCACACTGCCGCAGGATATCAAACAGCAGGATCAGTTTGTGCGAATTCCTCATATCATCAAGTTCTTCCTCCGAGACAAGCGGCATCCACCATTCTGTGGGGTTCTCGTTCTTTACTTCGACTACCTCTTGTATATCGTCTTCTTCGGCTTCCACTGTTTAAAATAAAAGTATTTGATTATAATAATTTTGAACAGTGTTGTTTTATGTATATGATTTGGTGTCAGAAAGAAAGACATAAATGTAGTTAGTGATAGAAATGGTTAAATTATTACCACAATTTTAATTTGATTTTGAATAATTTGGTTTTTTTTTCATTCATTTAGTTTAATCTGGCATTAGATCCCTTCTAAAATTTATTTATAAGTTAATAAGTAACAATATTGTTAATGAGTTTTAAATAAATTGTTTTACATTATCTATTATGGATTTTATATGCAACTAAATATGTTTAGTTAATAGTCCGTTTTCTTATGGGAAAAGGTATACATTTTTGAGTAAAGCAATGCCATTTGGTACGAATGTTGTACTCGTCCACCTAAGCCCAAATCGCCTGGTAGCCAGTGTCTACTCCCCGGCAGAAGGGAGGGAGGGGGGGGTTATAGAACAGAGCGCCCGGCGCTCGGAAAAAAAATTCTGGCGGATTCATTTGGCCCTTTGAGTCGAGTTTGGTGTCGTTATCAGGTAACTAGATGATGCCCGAATCATTCCCCATACCAGTTTTTTAGGGTTCCGTAGCAAAATATGTCACAATCTTTAAAATAATAATCTTTTGGCAGTGGCAAAATCCAAACAAACCAGAATATTTTTATATTTTTGTATGAAACTTGGTTTATAAAAAATACTATCTGAAAGGCCATTTCATGCAGATTATAAAAGCATTAACATGTAACATATATCTTACCATTTGCAATGTGAAATAAATTATAGAAAGTACAGGAACGTTCGTCAGCGCAGCGTAGGGGACGGCTAATAGACCCGAAAAATAAGCAATAACATAAAACAAAAACCAGTCAAGTGCGAGTCTGACTCGCCCATCGAGTGTTTAGTACTTATTGGTCCTATTGTCTACGCCTGTTAATTTATAATAGCAATCGCGCGCGCACCGACATGGATTGTCATTTTTATTTATTGGAGCCGGGTAGAATGTATTTTTTTACTCATAAAGAAACCTTTGTACAAATGGGGCGTTGGTGTTGAAAATAAAATCTTTATACAAGGAATATTGAGTTTCCCTAAAGAGATTCCAGTTCCCATGCCTAAAGCGGGAACAATTTGGCGACCGTGACAGGACGAAAACGGATTTCACCGCAAAATACGAGTTAATTACAAAATATCTACACATCTACGCAACATTGTTTCTGGAATTGACGACTTCAATTTGGGACTGATTCCTGTCGAAAAGGATAACCTGCTCGTCTGAACAACGATACAGCTAAAGTGTCGTGCCGGAGTGCAGCTCATAGTACCAAGTTAAGTGCAAATCCTTAATTCCAATAACACATTCCTATACCTAACCTTATAACATAAAATTCACGTTCATAATTATCCAAAAATTACCTACTATTTCGCTTCCATTTGTGTAAAACAATTCAAATTATAGTAATATTGGTTTATCAATACCTATTATCATATCTTCACGCCAGATTCCCTTGCGGGATTGGCATGTAAATCGTAATTCATTTGTTCCAAATTAAATTCATTTTTTGTTTACAACAATCTCGAATATCATAGCCCATTCTTGCTTATAAACTCGACTTCGCCGAATAATTTCAGGAGCCGTCTTCTCAGGCAACTAAATATCGCTTGCACGATCGTCTGCGAAGCAGCTGCGTGTGAGCAGCAGCCCGGCTACCAGCGGCAGGTTCCACCAGGCGAGGAGCGTGAGATAAGCATTTTATTTCTTCCATAATTTTATCAAGCTTGTTGACGTGCATTTAAATAATTAATTAATCGAAAAATTATTACATAATTACAAAATAATTACATACAATTAAATTTTAATTTCATAACAATATTCAATTAAACTATTTTACAAAATGTCTACGGAACCTAATCCAAAGTTATTAAGAGATTTATATTCAAAAAGGTCTGCTATTAAGGGCCAAATTACAAAATTTAAAAATTATTTGGACAGAATTAGCGAGTCCACTTCAATGGATGAACTATTAATGGCTGAATTTAAATTGAAACTTAGCAAATTTGAAGCATTGTCAACAAAGTTTGATGTGTTGCAGACTGAGATTGAGGTTCTTAATTCTGAAAATATAGATTCTGAGATTGATGAAAGAGACGACATTGAGAACGATTTCGTCCAAGGTATTGCTTCTGCTAAAATAATGATTAAACAATATGATAATTTATTTAATGACAACGAAAATCGTAGGAAATCGATAGGCAATGAAGACTCTTTCCATCAAGACTCAAATGTTAAATTACCACGAATCGAAATCTCAAAGTTTGATGGTTCATACTTCCGTTGGCTTGAGTTCCGCGATACATTTTCAAATTTAGTTCATAAAAACAAAAATATTACTGATATACATAAATTTCATTATTTACTTTCTTACCTTGTGGGTGATGCGGCACGGATTGTCTCTAATCTCGAAGTGTCAACAGCAAACTACCAGGCAGCCTGGACGCTACTTTGCGACAGATATAATAACAAAAGGCTTCTTGTTGATCATCACTTAGATTCTTTACTTAATATTCAATCTTTAACTCGTGAGTCAGACAAGTCACTACGTTTTTTAGTCGATCATGTTACAAAAAATCTTCGCGCCTTGTCTAGCCTGGGTCAGCCTACTGACTATTGGGATGTACTTATAATATTTATTTTATCTTCTAAATTGGACAAATGTACTCTTGTTAAATGGGAAGAGTATCGAAATACTATTGATGACATTCCAACTTTGCAACAATTTCAAAAATTTTTAATCGACCGTGCAGATGTGTTAGAATCTTTAAATCGCAATAAGATTGGCACTAATAATGAATCCCAAAATAATTCTAAATCACAATTCACGTCACGTCCCTCACAACTAAATTCACAAAAAAATAATAAATTTAATACAAATAGAAATACTAATTCATTTTCTACATCTAATCATAATAAATTAAACGTTTATCTTTGCATTATTTGTAACGAAAATCACAGAATTTATGACTGTCCTACATTTAAGTCTAAAAACATTCAAGATAGGCTGTCGTATGTAAATAAATATAAATTATGTCGAAATTGCCTCAGACAAGGGCATCCTGTCAGTGACTGCCGCATGGGTTCATGTCGACAATGCCAGCAAAAACACAACACTCTTCTCCATAATTGTAATGATGACGTCACTGCCAACTTCAGCACGGATGAACAAGTTGAATCAAACGAATCTGTAGCAGCCTTTTCTAGACAAATGTCCAAACATGTTCTCCTATCTACAGCATTGATAGAAGTTTTTAACCCAATTAATAAGCAAGTAGAAAAGGTTCGTGCTCTCTTGGATTGTGGCAGCCAGTCTTCATTTGTCACTAAATCCCTGCAACGAAGAATGTCATTGAGAACTTGCCCATTGCAGGCAATGAATGTCATTGGCATTGGCAATAATTCTTCTAATACAGTGCACGAAAGCTGTCTCACTCAATTAAAATCTCTAAATAGCAACTACAGCGTTACTCTTTCATGTCTTGTTCTCAACGAATTGACGGGCCGCTTACCTAAGGCCCCAGTTAATATTCAAAGTCTCAAAATACCTAATTCTTTAACTTTGGCGGACCCTGAGTTCTACAAGCCAGCTCCGATTGAAGTTTTAATTGGAGCAGATATCTTCTGGGACATTCTAGAAAGCGAACAGCTTTCTTTAGGTCCTAATAATCCTAAATTGCAAAATTCTAAATTCGGCTGGTTAATAGCTGGCCCAATTAATAATTCTCGTAGTAACGAAATTCATTGCAATCATGCCATAAATACAAACCCTACTTCTAACGAAATTCACAAAATGCTCACGAAATTCTGGGAGCTTGAAGAGCTACCCCAAAAAACTGTTCGAAGTCAAAATGACATAGTATGCGAAAAACACTTTCTAAATACCACCACTCGCTTAGAAAGCGGCAGATTCTGTGTGAAGTTACCCCTAAAGGACTCACCTGACTGCCTCGGCGATTCATACTCTCAAGCTAAAAAACGATTCCTAAATCTTGAGAAAAGATTTAGACGAAATAAAGAACTAAAATCAAAATACATTGAATTCATTCGTGAATACGCTGATATGGGCCATCTATCTGAATCACCTACTCCTATTCCAAATCCATCATATTTTTTGTGTCATCATGCTGTCATAAAAGAAAATAGTGAATCTACCAAACTCCGAGTAGTGTTCGATGGCTCAGCCCCCACAACCTCAGGCTTCTCTGTCAATGACATCCTCATGGTGGGCCCAAATATTCAAGACTCTCTTTTCTCCATTTTAGTGAGAGCTCGGCACCACAAATTCATTTTGACTGGTGACATTGCCAAAATGTACCGTCAGGTCCAAGTTGAGAGTTCAGATCAAAATTTGCAGCTCATATTATGGAGAGAAGATGAGTCTCAGCCTCTGAAAACTCTGCGACTGAGTACTGTCACTTACGGTACCGCAAGTGCCAGTTACTTGAGCACGAGATGTCTTTGGCAGGTTGGAGAGGAATGTGGGGTCGAAATGATCAAAAATATTATTCAGCACGACTTTTATGTCGATGATCTAATCACCGGCTGTGATGATGAAGATCAACTTAAATACATTCAAAATTCAGTTTCAAACGCTCTCAATTCAGCTTGTTTTCCTCTACGAAAGTACAAAACTAATTCAAAAAACTTATTTCAAAATTTACACGAAAGTAATACAGAACATTTGACAATCAGTGAGTCGTCGAGCACTCTCGGACTTTGTTGGGATCCATCGAAGGATGCCTTCAATTTTCCAATCGAAATTCCACTTCATAGTGACAAAATCACAAAGAGACATATCCTCTCAAGTTCATTTCGAATCTTCGATCCTTTAGGTCTTTTGAGCCCGTGCATTATTCAACCAAAGATGTTGCTCCAAAAATTGTGGCTCAAGGGTGTTGAGTGGGATGAACCTGTGTCGCAGGATATCAAAAATGACTGGTTGAACATTGTAGATAATCTAAAGTTTCTTTCAAAATTCGATATTCCTCGCAGAGTTCTTTGTGATTCACCAAAAATCATCGAATTGCATTCGTTTAGCGATGCCTCTCAATGCGCTTACGGAGCTTGCATTTATATGAGATCCATATCTAAAGGCGATGAGGTCATGGTGCGACTTCTTTGCTCTAAGTCCAAGGTGGCGCCACTAAAGCCCACCACGATTCCACGTTTAGAGCTTTGTGCCGCTGGTCTCTCTGCAAGACTCTGCAAACAAGTATTGGAGTCGATTAGATTCGTTCCTACAAGAGTCGTACATTGGAGTGATTCTTCAGTAGTGTTGGCCTGGATTAACAGCAATCCTAACAAACTAAAAACTTATGTGGCCAACAGGATAGGCGAAATACAGGAGCTCACTAGCCCACAATCTTGGCGATATGTGCCCACTAAATCCAATCCCGCTGATTTGATCTCACGCGGATTAAACGGCAGTCAACTGCCTCTTAACGATTTATGGTGGTGTGGTCCTGATTTCTTGCTCCGAGACGAGTCCCAATGGCCTCAACTTAACAAAAAACACGAAGAAGACTTACCTGAAGTCAAGGTCCATACAGCCGTCGAATCTGAAATTAATTTTGATTTTAAAAAATATTCTAAATTTACAAAACTTCAAAGAACTTTTAGTTACATTTTACGATTTTTACACAACTCTAAAAAACAAAATAAAAATAATAAACTTACCGGTATTCTATCAACTGACGAATTAAATAATTCTTTTAATTTTATTTGCACGCTGTCCCAAAAACAAACCTTTAATTCTGAATTTGATAAGTTGTCAAATGGTAAACCTTTAAGCCCAAAATCAAATATTTTATCGTTGTCTCCATTTTTTGATCATCAGGCGAATCTCATAAGAGTCGGTGGCAGGCTCGGTTCATCTGAATATAAATTTGAAAAGAAGCATCCCATTCTTCTAAATTCAACTCATCATGTGACGAAGCTTCTTGTTGAACGCGAACACGTTCGATCTATGCATGCAGGACCGCAACTTCTGTTGTCGATTATCCGCGAGTCTGTTTGGCCTGTAAATGGCAGAAAACTAGCTAGGCGCGTTGTCAAAAACTGCGTTACCTGCACTCGTCTTCGTGGTCAGACCTATAATCCAAAAATGGCTGACTTACCTTCAAATCGCGTCAACGTTGACTTTCCATTCAAGTCTGTTGGAGTGGACTATGCGGGCCCTTTCTTCATTCTAAATCGTAAAGGGCGCGGTGCTAGAGTAGTTAAGTGCTACTTGTGTTTGTTTGTGTGTCTGCGTTTCAAATGCATTCACTTAGAGGTCGTGTCTGATTTGACAAAAGATGCTTATATTATGACACTTCGCAGATTTGTGGCACGCCGTGGGAAGCCAACCGAAATGTTTTCCGACAACGGTAAAAATTTTGTAGCTGCCGCGAAAGAATTGAATAGTTTTCTAAAGGCTAATCAGGAACCTCTCTCTGAGTTTGCTGCTCAGGAGGGAATAAAATTTTCTTTTATCCCCGCTTACGCTCCTCACTTTGGTGGAATATGGGAGGCCGGGGTTAAGTCCGCTAAATTTCATATAAAGCGAGTCATGGGCAATACTCATCTCACATTTGAGGAACTTTCGACATTGTTTGCTCAAGTGGAGGCCATTCTCAATAGCCGTCCTCTGTGTCCCATGTCATCTTCCCCCAATGACTTCCTTTCCTTGTCCCCAGGGCACTTCTTAATCGGAAGACCATTGAATGCACTGCCGGCTCCTTCGTTGGATAATGCTAAAGAGAGCTCCCTGGATAGATATGGCAGACTTGAACAAATTCGCCAACACTTCTGGAAGAGATGGCAGAAAGAGTATATCTCAGAAATGCAACTACGAACCAAATGGAAGATTGACAAATCAAAAATAAACGTCGGAGACCTCGTACTTCTTCAAGAGGATAATTCTCCACCACTTTGTTGGCGCATGGGGCGTATCGTTCGATTATTCCATGGAACAGACGGCGTTTGTCGAGTTGCGGACATCGAAACTACAAGAGGCTGCGTTCGAAGACCTTTGGTTCGACTGTGTCCTCTGCCCACTTCTGAAGACCTTCAAGCGTGAAAATCTACGCTTTTCACCGGGGGGAGGATTATGTCTACGCCTGTTAATTTATAATAGCAATCGCGCGCGCACCGACATGGATTGTCATTTTTATTTATTGGAGCCGGGTAGAATGTATTTTTTTACTCATAAAGAAACCTTTGTACAAATGGGGCGTTGGTGTTGAAAATAAAATCTTTATACAAGGAATATTGAGTTTCCCTAAAGAGATTCCAGTTCCCATGCCTAAAGCGGGAACACCTATACCATGTTATTTTGTCTGGTATTACCTGGTTAACTGATACACACACACTTTCGTCTTTATAATATTAGTGTGATTTTTAATCATCTTTAAATTATAAATGAAGTCAGGTAACATTGTTAAAAATAAAGATAGATAATAATAGAACGTTTTTGTATTAATAATAATGACAACCACCTCCACAATTACATAATTCGGTACATTTGAGCTGGCGTATAAAACACTTCAATCTGGAATTGCAAGATTTCACGCACCGACATCTTATCAATTCAAAGCTTCTCTTTTCATTTTATTTCAGATGGGCAAGGAATATTTTGATTTTATTAGGTCCTTAAATATATTATACAGCCTTTGCTTAGCTTTGGAACACACGATATAGTAGTAGTAGCCAAAATAATGTTAAGAACAGTCGACAGATATGGCTAGTACAGAATATCATGTATTCCAAGCTAGAAGGTCTAAAAGAACTATAGGTACACCTGCATTTGAGGTATGGAAGGCATATCAGAATGTCACACGAGGATTTGAAGCACTTTACAGTGGCAAATATGCAGACAGTGAAATTGAAAAGTTTGTGATGACAATGCATGATAGGTAAGGACGGTCACGATATTTTAAGGATACTCTTATCCAGAACTTATATTTTTTTATAATTATTATAAGTACATGTTTGTTTTTCACATTGTACCCTGCTGTGGCAGAAAATGAGGGTCGCAAACAAATTTTTAACAAAAACGGACAGGCAAATCGAAAATCTGCCTCCCACAGAAGCTGCCCTTAAACAACACACCTTAAGGGCAGTTTTACAGGCTGTATAATATATTTAAGGACCTAATAAAATCAAAATATTCCTTGCCCATCTGAAATAAAATGAAAAGAGAAGCTTTGAATTGATAAGATGTCGGTGCGTGAAATCTTGCAATTCCAGATTGAAGTGTTTTATACGCCAGCTCAAATGTACCGAATTATGTAATTGTGGAGGTGGTTGTCATTATTATTAATACAAAAACGTTCTATTATTATCTGTCTTTATTTTTAACAATGTTACCTGACTTCATTTATAATTTAAAGATGATTAAAAATCACACTAATATTATAAAGACGAAAGTGTGTGTGTATCAGTTAACCAGGTAATACCAGACAAAATAACATGGTATAGGACCAATAAGTACTAAACACTCGATGGGCGAGTCAGACTCGCACTTGACTGGTTTTTGTTTTTTGTTATTGCTTATTTTTCGGGTCTATTAGCCGTCCCCTACGCTGCGCTGACGAACGTTCCTGTACTTTCTATAATTTATTTCACATTGAAAATGGTAAGATATATGTTACATGTTAATGCTTTTATAATCTGCATGAAATGGCCTTTCAGATAGTATTTTTTATAAACCAAGTTTCATACAAAAATATAAAAATATTCTGGTTTGTTTGGATTTTGCCACTGCCAAAAGTTTATTATTTTAAAGATTGTGACATATTTTGCTACGGAACCCTAAAAAACTGGTATGGGGAATGATTCGGGCATCATCTAGTTACCTGATAACGACACCAAACTCGACTCAAAGGGCCAAATGAATCCGCCAGAATTTTTTTTCCGAGCGCCGGGCGTTCTGTTCTATAAGGGCGCTTGTGCACTACAAGGAATTTTACTGTCCGGCATTCCGATTTTTTACGGTCCGGTACGGCATGAAAAAACCGATGAATTGCTTGTGCACCTGTCCGTCTTTACTCGGATCAGTACGGTACAGTTCAAGGAAGTATGGCGGTATAATAAATGATTGTTTTTGCATTTTACAAGAAACGAGTAGGTAAAAATATAGAAGGTGAAATATTATATTACTTCGTTATAATAAAAAGTAAAGTTCCGTAAGAGATTTAAAATGCGTGTTTCACCTATTTATTTTAATCGGTGACGAGGAGCTAAATCTATTCCCACTTGAACTTTAAGTTACCAACACTTACTTAGATAATAATTATAGGTCAATGCTTGGTCAATGTATATATAAAATAACAATACCGACTTCTCAAATCTCATTGCCAGCTAAAAGAAAGTAAAACAAGAGCTTGCTTTCAATTGGCATATGCAATAAAAAGAGTAAAATCCAAGCAAGTGGGCACTCGAAAACAATTATACCTACAGCGACTCGTAAACTCAAAAAACCATCCGGAATAGGGAAAAGTAAAATGTCGGACAGTAAAATTACGTATAGTGCACAAGCTAGTATTTAGATTAATTGCGTGCCATACCGGACCGTAAAAAATCGGAATGCCGGACCGTAAAATTCCTTGTAGTGGACAAACGCCCTAACCCCCCCTCCCTACCTTCTTCCGGGGAGTAGACACTGGCTACCAGGCGATTTGGGCTTAGGTGGACGAGTACAACATTCGAACCAAATTTCATTGCTTTACTCAAAAATGTATACCTTTCCATACAAGCATGCCCATAAGAAAACGGACTATAATAGATAATGAATGATCTATTACATTTCAAAGTATTTACTTTGCAATATTAGAAGTAATAGCCACTTTTCTAATAATTTTATTATAACCACAAAATTAATAATGTTGGCGCCATAAATTGGACATTGATAATCTGTGCTACACACAGTGCCACCTGGCAACACTGTTATTCAGGAAGACATCTTTGATTTACATTTTACACGGCATTCTATACAATCCTTAAAAAATGTAAAACATTGGATAACACCAATGTTTTACATTTTTTACATGAAATAAAGTATATAATTGAGATTAATTGCTTTCTATTATACAACCCGACATACATAACAAATAAAGATAGATATTCACCAGGATTTGCACGCGTCCCTCTCCGTGTAGACCGAGCTTTACTCTTTTTAGGCGATTTCTTCTTTTTATTCTTCTTTCGGCTGTCATCGCTCAAATAGGAAGACTCATCTGTTGATTCCTCCATAGACGACTCCTATTAACATGATTTATTTTAATTTATG
Source organism: Colias philodice (assembly GCF_061535455.1). Lineage (NCBI taxonomy): Eukaryota > Metazoa > Arthropoda > Insecta > Lepidoptera > Pieridae > Colias > Colias philodice. Next base: position 3,225,989 of record NC_143092.1, on the reverse strand, counting down.
CAAATTCTATGTTGTTTTCATAATTTTTTTTTGGATAATGGAAAAAAAAAGATTGAAATTGAAATGGAGGCAGAATGAATATCTTCATATGACTTCTGATCTATTATGAATGGACAATGTTATCAAATAAAAAATATTACATAATAATAAATAATATATACCTCTGAAGTGGACTCATCATCAATGAAATCTTTCAATGAACCTTCAGAATCTTCTTCCTCCCTTTCTCTCTGAAAAATAAAATACATTATTTAATACAATATGTGGAACTGTTGTACAAAAACATAAAACAGAAATTATTTGATGAACAAAGTAAAAATGTCAGTACATATTAAAAAAAATACCTTTTTCTGTTGCATAATTTCGTATCGCTCCGAGTTATATTTCAGTACGAGCGGGTGCGTCCATATTCGCTGCAGAGACTGGAAGTCCGGGAACAGGAAACCAGACGATTTTCCCGCCAGAGGTCTGGTCAAATTTAACATTTTTTTAATTAAAACTTAATATTTATATAACTATATACATTTTCAAAGTGATCTCTATAAATTTGAATTAAATTTGCTTAATATACCGTTAAGTTCTTAATTAGAATAGACATTAATATAATAAGGATAGCAAAATCATTGATAATTCTTACCTTCTCGAGTAATTATCTAAATAGTGTTGGTAGAGCTTAGTTTGCACTTCAGCAAGGGTAATAAACAGCACGTATTCGTGTTTTGGCGGAAGGAAAGGCGCGAGCACACCGTAATCTCGCCTCTACAAAAGTATAACAAATGACAACAAAAATACAAAATTAGCGTTATTCGTGATACAAAAAATCGTTGAAGTATTGAGTAGTTTTTTTTTTCTTCTTAAACACACAAGGTAATCATTTAGTTGATATACAAATTGAAAATGCTGCCACAATCCGCAGTAAATAATAATTTTAATAGAAATTCCATTATTTATTAAATTTTATTGATTAATTCATGAATATAACAAAAATTGCGATAGCCTATAACTTCGTACATACTCATTTTGTGTAAGTAATCTTATAATAAGTACATTTCAATTATTTTTAGTATGCTACTTATTCAGTGTAGGTATTAAATAAACTTGTATTAAATATATTTTTTAATGTAATTTGCTTCAATACACACCTGAACAGCACCATCTAACATTTTATGCAACACGTGCGACCTGCGTTTCATGATCCTTATGTCATGTTCAGTGGAATCCGTGTATTGCCCATTTGTGATGGGATTCACAAATCTGTTCAAGTATTCATTGTATTTACCCAGAAGATTCGGCTTTACGAATTGTACCATGCAATAATCTGGAAAGAGGTTTGAGTTATAAAACAAGGCTTATAAGATTTTAATTCAATTTGAAGACATACAAAAATTTAAGCAAACTTCTAATGTGATTTAAATTTTCATATTAGTTATTTTAATTCCTCTACAAACTGTGAAATATTAAAGTATATTCTGAAAAGTTTTTGAAACGTCAGAATAAATATTATTAAAATGGGCCGATTTTTCAATGCTTGGATAAAAGTTATCCGTCCAATAAAGTATTACACGATAATATTAAAATGTCACGTAAACTGTCAACGGGCAATTAGAATACGTTTTTAAAATGGTAGTTTTATACATTATTCGACGAATAAGTTTTATCCAACGATTGAAAAATCAGCCCTAAATCTTATAAAATTCGCTTAAAAAATCCGTTTATAATTTCTACATACACGATACTCGCTTAAATCAAACCCAAAAAATAGTTGAACGAGTTACACTGAAATACTAAAGACGAAATTAAACATAGAAAATTAACATACATTCTTTCAAATTATTCTGTAGCGGTGTTCCCGTGAGCACGATGCGACGCAACGTCTTTACTTTGTTCATAGCTTGCGATAAGCTTGTTTTTTCGTTTTTCAATAAATGTCCTTCGTCACAGACCACCAGATCCGGACCTGTAAAAAAATTTATAAATAAGCATATTCTACTCAGAGGAGATCTAAATAGACGTGTTAGAAAAAACAGTAACAATGTAGAAATCGCTTCTAAACTGGTTGTTATACAGGGTGTCTCAAAGAAAGTTTATATTTTGTGGATTAATAAAAAAAAAGTAAGCGATGTATTGAAAAAATGTTTATTAATTATTAAAGTGCATAATATGGGAATTTATTTCTTAAAAATAATATCGTCCAAATGCAGTTCATTGCGTTCATTGCGCAGTTAATAATTTATAAACATTTTTTCAATACATTGCTTACTTTTTTTTAATTCCTCCATAAAATATAAACTTTCTTTTGAGACACCCTTTATTATGTTCTATGATTAAAAATATAGATTTCTATGTGAAGTATATTAGACTGTATAGATAGACCCTTAACAATTACATATAAGGTTCTTACAAGAATACAATATTATCCAATAAGTGCTTAGTTGTAACGTAAAACAATTTTGTAAATATTTAAAAGTGCTTCTAGAAGAAGTCTAATTGAATAAATAAATGTTTGAGTTTGAGTTTACGTCTTACTTGTAATATTTAGTGACTCACCTGGATCAACCAGACTCACCCGGATCAACCAGACTCACCTGGATCAACCAGACTCACACGGATCAACCAGACTCACCTGGATCAACCAGACTCACACGGATCAACCAGACTTACACGGATCAACCAGACTCACCTGGATCAACCACTCACCTGGGTCAACCAGACTCACCCGGATCAACCAGATACACCTGGATCAACCAGACTCACCTGGATCAACCCGACTCACCTGGATCAACCAGACTCTCCTGGAAGCTCTTCAACATCTTCTTCTTGAACTTCTTAGTGTTATCGGACGAGAGATTCCGGAACATTTCGTATCCGAGAACACACACTCCGCCGTGTTGGAACCACTGTTGTAGTTGGAACGCTCTATCCGAGTTCTGCTTGAACCTGTGATATAAAAACGTTTAAGTTTTAAGAATAAATAAAAAAAGTGTGCGTGTACTAGTGTACACACGTAAGAAGTGAAACTTCTTTACGACGAATCAGGCGTGGTAGGGATAAGAAGAAGATGGCGCGTAACGAAAAAATGTTACACTAAATTTTTTTCCAACCCCGATAAAGAAGTTTCACTTCAATAAAGACAGTTATTTAATTAATTAGCATAAGATAAGACTTTGCCTACTTATCACTTTTCAACCAATTTTTCATACATACATATGTTAAATTGGTGAAATGGGTTGTTACTTGTTAGTAATTATTATTAACAATAAAGACTTGGAGGAGCGTAAGAATCGCAATTTCAGTGATGGTTAGTGTGTTGGATGGATGGATTTCTTTAATATAATTAAAGAAAATTATTTTCTTAAGACTTTTTTATATTTTACTATGTACTTAAGAAAGTACATGAAAAGCGTTATTCTTAGAACAGTATATTAATCATAGAAAAAAAAACTTTAAAGTATATTTTTATGCTTTGTATAACCTACCTAGACAGTTCATAAACATCAACTTCATAATCAGTTTCCGCATGTTTGAGCCACATATTGAACTCGTTCACCCAATTCAATACAGTAGATAGCGGACACACAACTAACACTCTATTCACACTCGTCAAATCGCTGTGAGTCAACAATGTGTGTGTTAAAGACACAACCTGGAATAAAAAAATCAAATAAAGTATAAATTGTTGGAATTGTTATAAAATTTGGGTAATTAAATATTTATTAAGTTAAGTAAAATATGTACATACAAACTATTGATCATTAACTCTATTTAATATGGGTAAAGTATAATATCGTCAAATAATACGATACTTTATTTTGCGGAAATGTTTGTTATTAATTTTACATTTACAAGACAATAAATAAAATAAAAATACCTGTAACGTCTTTCCGAGACCCATACAATGCGCCAAAATACAACCGGAACCCTTGTCCTTTTTAATCCGTTTGACGCTTTCAAAACAAGCATCCCACATAAATTTAATACCATTAGCCTGAAAAATATTGATAATTTAGTAAATCCCTACATAACAAATAATATATTTAGGAATTAAAAGAAAATGTGTTTCATTATGTCTATTAAAATATTTTGGGGCTCAAAGCTTAGACCAAAAAAATTTCTACTATCATTTATAAACATACTGTTATTTCTTATAACAATTTGGAAATGGCTAGTAATTTTTATTTCAAACTAGTTTTTAATTTTTATACAACCTTTTTGTGTATTTGATAAAAATAACTGTACCTGATGTGGTTTCAATTTCTTAACCAATCCCTTGTCAACCTCAATGAGAGGCTCTTTTGTTTCCGGATCAAAGTCCAGCACAACTTTGTCCAATACAACTTCATCCGGTTTACCGGATTCATCAAATTGCAAGTTATTATACTGAAATTTAATATCGGAATTAATTATTGTGCGATTATCAAGAAATTGCTACGAAGTTTTTATTAAAATTATTGAAGAAATTGGTATGTACATTTATAAATGTAAATGCAAATTTCGAAGACTAACGGTAACGGTTTGAATTAGGGATGTAACGATACATGATTTTGCCGATACGATACCGATACCGATATTTGTAGTAATGTATCGGCGATACCGATACCGATACCGATATCGATGGCTTGGTAGAAAAATAAATAGTGAATTATGCATAAAAAGTTACCAACATTTAACAGAGACAACTGTTAATCGTATTCCTTGAAATAAAAATGCCAAATCAAAAAACAACAAAACCATTTATTTTAGTATTATTATTTTACGAAGTCAGTTAAACTTTAAGTTATACACATACAATCAGTACCTAATAAAAGTTTACTATTGGTAGAGTTTTTTCAGAAAACAAAGTGCGCACGCGCGGGCGGCCTCCCGCATCGTTCATTGGGCGCGGGTTTTTTAATTATTTGATATCAAAAAAATTGGTTGTTTGTAAAGTAGGTTTACGATCGAGATGTTTACGTGATAACATAATGCAGTGGCAGCGCTCGAGATGAAACGGGAGATCGGTCCGTCTCTCTCTTGTTATACCTGCGATCGCGCTCGTGAGGTTTTGGTGTGACACAAGTTTATGAACATGTCACCCGACTAAAACGATTTTAAAAACGTTATCACGTTAAAAATTAAAAAATTCTAAATTATTTATTTCTTTCCTTTACATAAACAAATTTGTGATTGGAACACTCCTAGTAAGCAAATAAAATGCTTGTGTCAGGAGGTTCCGCTCTTCCTTAACACTATTACAGAAACAGAAATAAAACAATATGAATGAATATAATGCAAAAACATAAAAGAAAAGAAAGAATTTAATAAAAAAATATCGGTATCGGTTGATTTATTATCGGCGATACCGATATATCGGCTTGCCGATATATCGGCCGATATATCGGTATCGGTATCGGTATCGTTACATCCCTAGTTTGAATATTTCAAATAATGCTTAAATTCTGATTAAATATCTTGTATATAATATATGTATTTATATTTTATATTTGTAATATATTTCTTGTATCTAAGCTTTCTCAAACCGTAATCAAATCAATTCTTATTTCAGACACCGGCCTTTAGTTATTAATCTGTAAATCTTACCAATTTTTGTCTTTCAGCAATTCTAGCAATTCTCTCCTTTTCCTCACGAGCTGCCTTCTTTGTAGCTTCTTCTAGTTGATTTTTACCCATAACCTAAAAAGAGGAATATATTTATCAAAATAAACATAGCTTTTTCAAAGTGAATAATAAACATGTATTTAAAGGTTAGATTTAAATTAAAAGGCATAAATAATACCTTTCGTATATTCTTTCTCCCATGCTTATTCCGTCCTTCATTTTCAGTCTCAGATCCAGAGCCCTCACTGTCATCTACATTTTTAATTCGACGCCTTTTCTTTTTACTGTAATATAAAATATAATATTGTTAGACGTAAATTTTGATTTAATATTTTTGTGGATGAATATTGAATAGTGACAACTATTTCCTGTCAAAACATGTTTAGCTATCGAAAACTATAAAAAAAATTCGATCACGAGGCGGGACTCGAACCCGCATCCTTTCGCGCCAATCCGGGGCGGATGCCTGACCAACTCAGCCACTCGTGACCCGCCAGAGCAATCGAATTTATTCTATTCTTTCAGTTTTATGTTTATAAATTTATATTTATATGTTACTTCATTATAAGCAATACAATATCTCACCCTTCATCCCCAGAGCCAGCGGACGCATCACTATCGCTATTCTTTTTCTTCCTTTTACTCTTCTTGACAGATTCCAAGCCGTCATCTTCGGAATCCTCAAAGTCACTCAGCCGCTTGTCCTTTCGTCTCGAGGAACCCGCCTCTGAGTCCGACGAAATGGCATTCGCTTTGCGCCTCTTTAATTTTACACTGGAAAAAAAAATGTATGCGTGTACTAGAGTATACACGTAAGAAGTGAAACTTCTTTATGACCTAAAAAAGGTCACGAGTATGGCGTAATGCAAAAATGTCACGCGTACGGCGTAACGCAAAAATGTCACGCGTACGGCGTAACGCAAAAATGTTACACTAAATTTTTGTCCAACCCCGATAAAGAAGTTTCACTTCAAAAATAATAAGATTTAGCATTATTTACTAGTAAAAATACATTTTCAGATTTATCTGTTACAGTCCAATCGTTAAATCATTAATCAGCTGTTTAAAGACGTTTAATAAAGAGCCTAGGCAATTAATTAAATGGCTGATTCAATTATTGTATATCGAAAAAAAATATCAAGTCCACTTACTCCTCGTCCTCCGATTCGCCTTCTTTGTCACCCTAAAAAAATACAAGGAAGCTAAATAAGTAAACTAACCAACCATATTACACAAAATAACATTTTTAATAAACAAGGTTGTACAGAATATTATAAGAATACTTTTTGGATTTTGAACCGTCAAATAAAAATGTACAAGAAAAACACTTTACCTGCGAATTCTGAGTTTGATTTTGTGAATTTGAGGAGTCACTGTCGCCCAATAAGTCGTCTTTAGCCAAATGGTCCACCATACCGTCTCCATTCAACTCCGTTACGGGAACTCTCGGTAAATCTGTGTTAAAATAATATAAAATTAAAATCACTAAGTATAAAAAGCTTTGTATCAAAGAAAAAGAAAAATACCATTACCTTTATCACATTACCAATATGTTGAAAATGTTGAGCTTTTTTTTTAAATTTAGCTTACCATGTAGTTAAAACTTTTTGTTAAATTTTGTTTTCCACGTGATTTGAGCTTTTTGTAAAATGTAGATTTCCAACTGATTTGAGTTTTTTTTAGAGCGTATACGCACTATGCGGGTAGCCGCATTGCGGGTAGCCGTCCGGCTGACCGCAAGCACAAATATATACGTAATATTCATTTCTATGCGCACTGTGCGGTCTGCGGTAGCCGCATCGCAGTGCGCATAGAAATGAATATTACGTACATAATTGTGCTTGCGGTCAGCCGGACGGCTACCCGCAATGCGGCTACCCGCATAGTGCGTATACGCTCTTAGACTTAGCTTAATATGTTTCAAGCTATCTCTATAGCTAAAGTTGGAGCGTGCAGAAGAGACAGAGCACGATAAATAGATAAAATATTCGTAAGTATTCAATAATTGATTTAGCAGACTAGGACAATAGTTTAGTTAATAGTTCCATAAAACCATTTACCCTCAACTTCCCCATCATTAGAAGCTACAGACGTCGCATCAGAGCTGGACTCCGCTTGGAGCAGCACCTCCGCGCCGATGATCGGTGCTTTCGGCATGTTGGCAGTTTTCGTCCTGAGCCTGCGACGATCCGACGCCGAGCGCCGTCGACGATACGACTTTTTCAACGTCCTAAGGTTTGTTAACCTGTAAATTTCGATTTAACTTGATTTAATTAAGGTGTAACATTCATCCCATTTTTTAATCCGCTTTTCCTCGTTTTTTTTTCTTTTTTAATCTTCCTTACAGCCGTCGTGTTTATAATAGACATTTGTTGAGCAACAGTTGATCAACAATGTTGCAGGAAACTTGGTTTTAAATTGTTGGTCCTTGCGAGGAAACTTTTAAATATATGTTATCAATTATAAAACACGGAATTGCTGAGTAGCGGGATCAAATCAAGGTAGCTTATTCAATTTGGGATCAAATAACATTTTCCAGGAAGTCTAACCGGCAACATGTCACATGATACATTTCAAGGAATGTTGTTTTTATTTATTTAATTTACCTAATGTAAAATGTGCCTTCTTGATTTAAGATTAATTTACCTCATTATTTATATTACATATATTGCAATAAAAATTCTGTATCAACATATCGACGACTCGAAATAACCATGCATATTGCACATCACCAATTAGAGTGGTGAATAATATGACCTATAATCATCATAAGAATCCTGTATCCCAATCCCCGATGAATGGTTGAAGATGATGATGAGTATTTTCGAGAAGTACAAACTGCGTTTTTACACATTTCAAACTATGAATAGTATTGTTTTTGAAACGATACTATTATAGTTTATACTATGAAAATCCTATTCAAAAAACAACTTTAACTATCTTAGCTCTACTAACACTATCACTCTCCATCCATCGGTCAAACTTTTAACATTAGTTTTTATTAGATTATTTACATTGTTATGTACAAGAAAGCATTATAAATAAATATGTGGGAAGGACAAGACTCAATTTTATTATAAAAAGGCCAGACTACTAAATCTATACCTAACAAAAAAAATGAAAAAGTCAATCCATTGGATGATAATTTTATGATTGCGTTATTATTCATTTATAGACAGTGAGAGCTATTGGTATGGGATTAGTAAAATTATTGTAAACTAGCTTTCCGACAGCGGCTTCGCCCGCGTAATCAAAGAAAAACGCGCATAGTTCCCGTAGGAATTCCAGGATAAAACCTATCCTATGTCCTTTCCTGGTCTCGAGCTATTTTTTGAGTTTCGCCTGGGCATACATACAAACAGACATACAGATAAAAATTCTAAATACTATATTTTTGACTTCGGTATCTATCACGCCTTAAGTATTCTTTTAAAAAAATATTCAATGTACAGTATTGATTTTCTTAAGATTTTATTATATTATTATATATAGATAGCAAAACATCATAACCACATAAAGCAACACACTCTATGGTCTGGTATCAAATGACGTTTACAATATGTATGTAGGCAAATTTTTCCCAATTTCCCACTTACCAAAAGGTCCTTGTATCACTAGAAAAATAACTGAATGATCAAGTCAGAGGGTATCTGTTTCAATTTGCAAAAATAAATTTTATAATTTTTAATAAGTTCTTTGCAGACATCTTCTATGAGACTATCATAGCTTATAAGGAAACCATTGTTAATATTCTACTAGATTTTCGAACTATGTATATAGGTATTTTCAACTCCAATAGCCATTATGAAGAAGTTTCACTATTCAAGATAGTAAATTTATATTTTTTTACTGTAACACTTTATGGATATATAATAGGATGTAATAATATGAAGGATTTACCCTAAAGTCTAAACTATTTAAATATCCAGACTCTGTAATAAGAAAATAGCTAAGTAATATGTAGATTTATGTAAACATGAACAAAATCTACTTGGGCCAAACTGTACAAAAGTATGAGCAATCTCATACCGTCTTTCTATTTTATTTACCCTTTAATGTCTTTATCTGAGTCTTCATTATGTGAAAGGCGACTGCTGCTGTCCAATTTAGAACGGCCCATCTGTAAATTTTATTTATATTCATGAAAATCTACCTGACATTAATAGTATAAATGAAACACAATTTTTACTTAAGAATTTAATTATTAGTATTTTCGAAGCTTATGTATAACAGGAATATATTATAATAGTTTCACTATGTAATAATCTACTTTTATATAAAGAAGAAAAAAAAACTTAAATAACATTTCTTGATGACTACTTAGTGTAGGTATCATAGGAAGCATATTAACACCTAATACAAACTTTATTTACATGGTAAATATTAATATTTATATCTGTTTAGAGATAACCAAATTTGATGACATTTTTAAAACACCATAGTTAATAGTTATGGAGCTAGTAACATTTAAAAAAAAGTCATTTTAGTATAGTTGGGTTTTTGATATACTGTTTCTCTTGCTATTTCGGTTAGAGTTCGGGCTGTCTGGTTGGCGTTAGTGGTTGCGTTTATTAGTGCGCACAGGAAAATATCCGTAATTTAAAGTCATTTATTAACGCGTAATTTTTAATCTTTTGCCTTTAGATAGATCCATCAGACATAATTTTTTTTATTGCAAGACGTTTTTTTCGTTGTTAAATAGGTGCCATACGCAATTTTTTATTTCAAAATAATTTTTTAAAAATAAAACGGGAAATATCTAAAATTTTTACATCAAACATGCCCATACATATAGTATAAGATATGACTATCCCCAACTTTTACAATTACTTCGAAAATTTTAATAAGAATTCATTTAGCAACTATAAATAGAGCTTGATGTGGAATACAATGGTATTCCACAATGAGGATGTTATATTTGAACTTAAAAATTGTCAACATCATAACAAAAAGGTCTCCAACTTTATTAAACTTTTATCACACATACATACAGTGCAAATAAAAAAACATATCATCAAATAAATGACTGAAAAAATATGATACCTACTAGTAAAAATAGTAATCTTAAGTTTAAAAAAAGTTGGTGACCACTCAAACGAAACAATTATGCTTAATTGGACAGGCCACTATAATGAAACTTAATATTATATGAAATTATTTGTGCCTAACCTTGGTAGATGTGGAATTATCACTGTCTTCTTGTTGTCTTATACAGTTAGAAGATTCATCATCAGTCATCAACATTTCATTTTTCTTTATTTTCTTTTTTTCATCCTCGGTTTTTTCCGTCAACTTTAATGACCTATCTGATGAAAGTGATTTGCTTTTATTCTTTTTGGAATCTTCATCAGAACTAGATTTGTTTTTAAGCAATTCTTCTTTTCTTTTCTTGTTAACATTCCTCAATTGTTCATCATCTGTATCCGAACTAGAGGAATATGTAAGTAACATCCTCTTAGCACGCATACTCTGCATAATTTTCTTACGAGTCGAGGGTGGTGTGCTACCACTTTTTCGTTTTCTTTTATTCTTTGGAGTTCTATCTGATTGTGGTAAACCAGCATTATCACTATTGTTAGCAATATCTCTATCACTATTGTTACCAATATCTCTATCACTATTGTTAGCAATATCTCTATCACTATTGTTAGCAATATCTCTATCACTATTGTTAGCAATATCTCTATCAGGTGTTATTAGAATTCTTTGAGAATTCCTTCTCTTATTGGTATTTATTTGTGTAGATTCTATATCACTATCTTCTTCATTATTCTTTGAAGAGTTTTTATCATTTGTGGACTCTAAAATGTTATCACTGTTTTTATCTGACATTTTTGCAGCTTCATTGCTATTTTCAGTACATCTCTGTGTGACTTCTGAATTATTGTCAGAATCAGAATCGCGAAGGAGTGAATGTTTTACTTTTTCATTCACTTGCCTTATTTCATCATCTGTACTCTCCGAGTCTGACCCATTTAGTAATGAATTCTTTATAGTATCAATATCTTTGTCTTGGTCTTTATTTTTGTTAGATTCTTCTGAATTCCCATTCTTATTTGTAGACAACTTTTCTGCACAAGAATCATTTAAGGATTCTCCAACCCTATCAGAATCCATTAGTTTATCCAGTGATTCATTGTCTTTAGATTTCTTAAATTTCTTACTGTAAGTTCTTGACTCAGTTTTACTATTACAATCATTATTTATATCATTAGATGCAGAATCAGAGTCTACATAAATATGACATTGAACAGGATTGAATTGCAGAATCTTTTTTAAATTATGTTTTTTAAGAAATTTTTTATCTAATTTTGGCAGTCTTACTATATTTATAGAAAAATTTTTTGGTTTAAATTTATGTTTTAAATATTTCATTTTCTTAATCTTGTGTGAAGACTTTTCTTTCGTTTTTCCTGAATAACTTTTTGTTTTGCTAACCTTATCACTTGCAACATTGTCAGGAGAAAATATTTTATCTGGTTTTAGCAACTTATTAATATTGACACATTTTATATAGGATTTTTTAGATATATCAGAGTCCACACTTCTGTCACTTTCATAACTCCTTGAATTTGTATTTTCTATAAAGGAACCTTCATGGGAATTATTATCTTTTAATTCTGAGACTTCAATATTATTCCCACTCACATCATCGGTTTCAACAGAAGTAATTTTGTTAGGATTTTCCTCTACATTTTCTGATTTGGATTCACTATATTTGTTAATTTCTTGAACTGAGACATTTTCTTTCTTTTTATCATCCATTGGTAAGCATTCACTCTCATTATTCCTTTCACCCTTTTTATATTTGCAACTGGACTCTTTAGATTTTACTAGGTTAATATCATCAACGTTTTCAGTGCTCTTAGACTTTTCTCTGGGACATTTATCTGTGCTAGAAATGTTATTATCTCCTTTTTCAATAGAGATATTTTCTTCATTGGAGTCATATTTATTGTGGCCACCATTATTTTGATTTTCATCAGGGTCTTTGTCCAGAATAGCATTTTTATTTGGGTTAGGTTCAGTATCGGAGACAGTCTTATCAATGTTTTTATTCAAAATCTTACTTTTCTTTTCATCCTTTCGTTTAGCTGATGTTTTTGTTTTACTTCTGGAGCCAGTCTCATCATTGTCACTGTCTAGTTGTGTATTAATATTAACATTTGCAGAATTAGTTATACCTTCTTCAAAACATTCATTAACTTCTACGTTTTCAGTTTTTTTTAAATTTTGACTGTCATTTTGTTTATTGAGATTATTGGATTCATGATTGCCATCAGCATTTAGTTCTTCCTGGGCAATATGGTCTAGGTTTTTTATCTTTGAAGTCTTACTTTTTTTGTCATCTTTTCTTGCTTTTGTTCTACTTTTGGAGTCAGTCTCCTCATTGTCACTGCCTAGTTGTGTATTAATATTAGCATTTACAGAATAACTTGCATCTTCTTCACTGGATTCCCTTACTTCAGGTTCCGTATTTTCAGTTTTATTTTTATTTTCACTATCATTTCGTTTATTTAGATTATTTTCATCAACATTTAGACTATCATGGGCAATTCTGTCCGATTTTAATCTTAATCGAAATAATTTGCAGTCATAAAACACAGGATATTTATCTTGAATAGTAGTGGGCATTTTTGACACACATACATTAGCTGACGAATAATGTTTAATATTGATTTTATTACGACATTTCAGTCTCTTGGAGTTGTACGTAAAATATTCATAAACAGAAATATTTTCAGAACTTGAAGATTTCGCGCCAATATTATGCGTCTGCATATTCTCAATCCGGTCCTGGATGGCTTTGACACTTGTCTCAACATTGACTATTGATTTTTTGGCCAATTCGCATAATAGTAAAACTTTACTCGTAGCCTTTTGTACGGCATGTGTATTTCTTAGTTTGTCTTTCCTTATTCGTTTCTCTTTTAAAATTTCAGAACGTTGTCGCAAATTTGATCCAAGTTTTAATAAATATTGCACGGCTTCGCATAATACATCGTTAACGGGCGCAGAATCCGCCATTTCACAAACCACAACCGCTTTCACCGCTTTATCAACAACAGATTCACCCTATTTCTTCAGATATAACTTAAAATAAAGAAATGCTGCATCGATGGCCTATATTCCATTAATTCACTAAGTTATTTAGTAAAAGTAACAACGCAACGTTAAAAAATTAACCCGAAGCGGAATAAAAAGCAAAAAAGCACAGAGTAAAAATTCATTTTTAATTTGAGCGTAAATGACAGATTCAATTCGATGTACGGTCGTAAGTTTGACATTACCGTGAAATATTTATAAGGTTTTGAATTTAATGTATTTTTATGCAATTATTTAATGTGAAACCCAATATTATTTTAACAGTATTGATCCGTTTCTTGCAGCATTGTAAGATAAATGAAAATCTCCTATGATACTATTAGAATGTAACCATAAGTAAGAGAACACTGCGTAGAACGAAAATGACGTTTGGTTACACATTCACAATTCGGTCGGATTATACGAATTGCTGATATACACAAGTATACTAATATAAACAGCGCCCAGCGGTAATGGCATATATACAAACCATTATATACAATGTGTCTAATTACACACTCTTTTTGTAAGATAAACCAATAAGAAATAGACGTCTATATTCATTCTGTAAAAATTGTAACGGTACAAAATGATTATATGTCTCGTTTAAGTAAAACAAAAAATTACGAGGTACCAATTTTTTGTACTCACCTTTCATGTAAATGGCTGAACTGGTATTTTATAGAGTTCCGTTTTAGACAAACACTTTAAACATGCCCATAATTCATCATTATATATGTGTGTACTGTAAAATAGTTAATTCAAATACATTTTCCTACACTTTGACCGAAATATCGGCAATATAGGCAAGGCAGATAAACTATCCAAAACAGTCGTGAAAAAGTCTCATAGACAAACAAGAATAAGGTATAGTCAAAACGTAGATTACGTCAAACATTTAATGCGAATACAGATAATAGTATGAAAATTAAAATCATACTAAAAAAATTTGTAAATTCGTAATTATAATTTAAATACCTATGTACATAATATGTAAATCATTCTATTATTTTGACTGGCCAGTTGGTTTGGTTGGTAATGGCCCTGCCTTCCAAGTCAGAGGTCGTGGGTTCGATTCCCACTCGGGGCAAATATTTGTGTGATGAACATAGATGTTTGCAAAGGCTGTTTTCCAATTACAGAGCATAATGCGACTCAGTGGCGTACAATGCCGAATACGTGAAACGCACCAACAAGTTGCGCTAAGTTCAGTGTTGAAAAAAAAAAGCTTTCTCCGTCCCTTTCTCCGCAACGGATTTTAATGCGGTTTTTTTAATAGATAGAGTGATTCGAGAGGAAGGTTTTAGTATATAATTTAGTAGGTTAAAGCGGGCGAAGCCGCGGGTGGTATCCACAGAGCAAGTAATATAGGTATCTTTAAACACAGAGTAAACTATAAATGGCAAAAATCCCTTCAGTCACTGTAAAGTTGTAAGGGGCGTTACTTCGTCCTAAATAGGCAATATTGCATGTACGATCATAAATTTTTAATTAACTAGTGCAATTTTAATTAACAGATAGTCATGAAATTTGTATTTAAGACTCTCTGTTACAAGCTCTGCTAAGAGATAGTCGTGTGGGTTGTGTGTACCATCATTATGACCGCTTTTCATTTTGACCTAGACTTTGACAATTGACATGGACAGTTGAGGTAGGTAAATTGACGTTGACGGTTGAGTATTTATTACGTTTTGCACAAAAATTTAGACTGCGATTGTGTAACTTATAAAAAAAATAAAAATGATTGCTAGATTAGGCGTTAAAAGAACAATTGGAGTATTTGCCAGAAAATTAAGTGAGGGTTCTGGTCAGAGTCAAAGTTCTAGTCAAACTTCAAGTTCTCCGACTGTTAATGCGGAGGTGCCTGGATTAAGCAGTGCAGTCATTCATAATGCATCTCAACCAGTGGGCCCAAATGTTGACCCGAATAAAGCAGGACCCTATAAAGTGCCTGAATATTTTTTGTATGACAACATGAGTTTCTTTGAAGCGGAAAAAGAAATGGCCAAATACCGATTGCCTCAACCTTCCGCTTTAAAACATTAGAAGCTGATTGATTAGAACATTGTCCTGATTGATAAATATTTCTAGAACTAGTGTCGGTGTTGCTCAGAGTATGGTTACAGTTTATCATTCTTTGCCCATAGGCCATATTATTACAATCTTGTAGTGTAAATACATTATTACTTCATTGATTTATGTTAAATAAATTGTCCTTAAAATAAATATTGTGTTTTATTAATTACTAGAAGTAGCGGCGCGACAGCTTCGCCCGTGGTAAATGTTAACGTTTTCTCTTCATAAGAAAATAAATTATATAATCATAGTTACTAAAGTATAGGAAAATAATATTAAAAAAAATAATTAACCAAATTTGGTTCAGTCGTCAAGTTTTGTGCTTATCAACTGATTTTGCGATTCTTTTTTATTATACATTTTTTAAAAACAACATTGATGCTGGATTTTAGATACCAATAAAAATTAAAGGTACATAGGTACTACAAGACATTTTATTTCAATTTGGTTTTACGCAGAAAGAGTACCCCCCCATGATCTATTTGAATTGAAATAATTGAAAATTGGATATACTCTACATGTGCATTTTTTCATATATATAAAGCATTCTTGTAACACAATGTTAGTTACCATAATTCTACGAAACAGCTGGCTGTGTAAATATTTAAAAAAGTTGATACAAAATATTCCAAACTGACTGTAGAAATAGAAAATTATAGTAGCTATAGTAGTAAGACCAAAATTGTTTAGTCAACATGATGTTTATTTCAGGAAAGTAGTATTTTAAATCAGAGCATACAAAGAAGTGTTCCTCCACCTTACTTTTTATTGGCCCATAATAAAAAGTTGAGGTGCATTTATTGCCTTTACTAACTAATAATGATTACTGACTGCATTTAATAATTAATCATAGGACAAAGTAGGTACGTAGTAAGTAATATACTGATTTATTGTATCTTTGTAAATTCAGTATGATAATTGGAAATTAAAATTTGTCACATTGTATGATATAGTCTTGGTACTACCATCGACTGTGCAAGGTGTGCGCACTGAGTGATTATTTAATATTATTTCACATATCTACCTAATTATAATTAATTATGGAGAGTTATTTAAATACTCCAACATATTTGAGAAAGAAGAAATAAGTAAACACTAAATTCCTCAGATAATCAGATTACTTGTAAAAAAATTGAACATAAAATGTAAGGGCCCCTCCCTTACATTTTACTATAATATATATGATTATTTGGTAAATGAATGGAATATTAACGGAACAATATTGGTTTTTGAAATAAAATTGAATAAAACAACCATTTTATTACTACCTTGGTATAATCATTATGATTTACATAATTATGTACTTCTATATCTACAACTAAATAACATGAAATGCAGGAAAATAAAACTGAACCCTTATACACTCTTAACAAATGCACAAATACATTGTTTATTACATAGTTGCTGAAGCAGTACCACTTATAAAATAGGCATCATTTGTAGAAAGAGTAGGATCCAACTCTGTTGCATACTCTTTCAAGGCCTCATGTTACTTCTTCTTAGTAAGTTTCTCTGAAAGGTCATCGAAGGATGGATCTTGAAGGTTGATCATCAAGCTGTTACCAGACAGGAATACCCTATTCTGAGACTGTGCGAGCATTCTGGAGATACTCTGTGCCGCACGGATTTTGCGCAATTTCAGGTAACCTGGGCTCATTCCCATGGCTTTTCCCAACATGTCAGCAGCTTCTGCTTCACCCTCAGCTTGTACAATTTTCTGTTGGCGCTCTTGCTTAGCCCTTTCAACTACGAAAGCGGCTCTTTGAGCTTCTTGTTGTGCTACTTGCTTAGCTTCTACAGCAGCAGTATATTCCTTTCCGAAACTCAATTCAGTCAGAGAGACATCATCTAAGATAATGTGGAAATCAGCTGCACGTTCCACAAGCTCTCTTCTTATAAGCAGAGAAACTTGCTGACGCTGTGTAATCAATTGAGAAGCGTTAAACTTAGCAACAACCGACTTTAAAACTTCATTACAAATAGATGGTAGAACTTTTTCATCATAATCGATTCCAAGCTGTCTGTACATGGTTGGAAGGCTAGCAGAGTCGGGACGTGACAATACTCGAAGTGAAATGTTGACCATTTGTAAATCCTTCGATCCTGTGGGGGAGGAAATTTTTCTGGGGCGGGATCTGATATCATAAATGATGGGGTACTGGAACCATGGAATTCGGAAATGCATGCCTTCAGTCATTACGTGATTTTGAATTCCTCCTATCCTATTGAACATGATAGCACGATGACCACCCTCCACGGTAAACACGGATTGGGAGACGCCGTAGGCCGCCGCACCTAGTACCGCAGCTACTTTCAAACCAATACCAAGTCCAGGTGGCCCGCCCTTTGCAAATTTGCCAGCCATATCGTTGAGCTTACTTTGCGCCATTGTTAGACAGTTTCACAATATATAATAACTTTTATAGTTAAATCTTCCCTATAACCTCAATAAAATTTTTCTACAAATTGTGCAATGAGTGAATGACAGATTGACAGATCTCTGATCTTGTATCACAGCGCAAGAATATAACAGATAAAGTATAATAATTTACAATGAAACGATCTGTGAACGAATGAACTTCTATCTGGGAAACGTAACAATATCATGTAAATAATGAGAAAATAACTAAGAATTTTTTTGTATTTCTTTAAATATGCTCTTCAAGGTTTAAGGTTTTTTTAACATTCTATTTTCTATTTGCAAATTTTACCGACATCTATGGTGAAAGTTTGGAGGCATTGTTATTTTGACGACTTATAATAGATGGCACTGTGTTAATTTAATATTTTTAGAAAATATTTAAATAGTTACAATGTAATTTGTTTACGCATTCTATATAAAATAACTTAATTTATTCTTCTAATAATTTTGAGTTTATTTTAGCTTCACAAAAGTTAAACTTTTAATTGGCGGGAATTTATTTCGTAGCATAATTCGTTCGTAGGTACTCGTTGTAGGACGCAGTCGCGAAGGCGGCAAATAAGCGTGAACGTTTGAAAAAGCCGGCTGTCAGCTGTGTAGTCCTCCTGTAATAATTTTAAAGTTCGTTTTTGCGTGATTTTATGTTTAATTGATTTCTTTTAATTGCAAGAAATATCATATAAGGTATCGATCATAGGACAATTAATTATGTACCTCCAATGTTTAAATCACAGTTTAAATAATAGGAAGTGAAAGTGTACCAAAATTGTTACTTTTTATCGGTAAGTATATAAGTTTTTTTTTTTTTAATATTTCCTTACGGATTTAATACAAGACTATAGCAGAAGATAATATTATAATTATTGTTAGCAATATTTTTAAATAATCATCAACCTGAATATTGAAATTTATGAAAACCCTTTTTTTTAATTTAAGTATGAAAAAAGTGTACCCACAAATAAATAAACAATAGCAAAAACGGATAAATTTGACAGTTAAAACTTAAAAGATGTAAAATTTGTAATAATATTATTATCCTTAATAGAGTCCTTTGATGGAATTTAGTTGGGCTTATGGTAGTTCTTGAAACTTTGTTGACCTTGAGATGATTTTAGCATAATGGCGGTAAGAGATAATATTTATCTTGTAAAAGAGATTGATGAGGGATTATTAATGTTTTGGCTTCTTCATCTGCAAGTCTAAATTATAAATATAACTACATATTTAATATTACAATAATTATGTTTTCTTAAATGTCACTATGTGATACCTATTATCTCAAGAACTGAACGGTTGTTTGAATTTGTCTCCGCTAGGATTGTGATAATAACTAAAAAAAAAAAAATACAAAATATATCCGGAGTCCGGACGCAGCCAACAAAACAATGAATAAAAATTTTAATATTTAGAATATTCTTCTAAGCTTCGATGTTAAACGTGCGGTTGCTACTCAAATAGAAGTAAAATAATTAATTATCTACCTATCAGCCATTTTTGAGTGAAAAAGTAAGTAAGTAGTAACGAATACCTATACGTCTTCATAAACATTTACGTTCATGACAGTTTGATCTTTGGTACGATGTTCTACATTTCCTTTTATTTTAGAAATCACTAGAAATAATTATATCCTAAATAATTCGATGACCTTCTAAGATGGCAAAAATAATTTTCATTAATTCCTGAAAACGAGACTGGGAAATGAAAATGTTGCAAGACTCTTATGTCTTTGTCTGATGAATAAAAATAGTAAAAATAGGTACTTAACTACTTAACTTACTACAATAATATCTGCTTATAGCCTGGTTTGATATTTATTTTATTAGCATCCTTCCTATGATGTACAAACTTTAACAGTAGGTAGTAGGTACCTATCGTCAATTATTATTCTATGGTATCGTTAAAAATAACTCCTTATCAATAAAATTTATCTATGTCTATTTAGCATTTTAACAATAATCTCGTATATTTTTTTCCAATCGCTGATTTCCGCTGTTTTTGAATTATGAACGTCTATCAATAAGGTGGTACTTTGTACTCTTCCCAATTGATTTGAAAATTATCTTAAACACTTCTTTAGCCTCTTGCCGGCTAGTAATCTTTTGAACTACCTATCCTTTTTATCACTAGGTTAATATTTGTCATTAAAAATATCGGAATACATAACTTGATAATCCGTGTCTTATATAAATTAATATAATACCTAATTTTATAATAACAGAGAAACATGTTTCTCTACTTCTCCGTAAGTTTAATTTCTATTAAATTATTTTAGAATCTACGAAGGAAATTGTTCCATTAATTTTTCAATTATAAAACGTTAAATGGTCCAGACGGAAACACAGTGCTTAGGCATCCACTGGAATAACATGTGCTCTTATCTTAAGCAGAATTTAGAATACAGGTGGTGTTCTTTTATTACTACCCGCAGGTCGATCCGAGTGGTCAAATGCTCATTTCACCAGATCGAAACGTGAATGGAGATGAAAGAAAAATCATACAAACCAATTATTTAAAACAAAATACCTATCTTCTAATCACTAATATATCAAACTAGCTTTCCGCCCGCGGCTTCACCCCTTTGTCTAAAACATAATATTAAAAAATATACTAAAACCTTCCTCTTGAATCAC
This sequence comes from Colias philodice, assembly GCF_061535455.1. NCBI lineage: Eukaryota > Metazoa > Arthropoda > Insecta > Lepidoptera > Pieridae > Colias > Colias philodice. The sequence goes on along the minus strand of NC_143092.1, from coordinate 3,205,181 downwards.
TCTATCTATTTAAAAAAACCGCATCAAAATCATTGAGATATACATATAATATGGAGACGACACCGCCTACATCACTTATGTTCCGCTCAACATACGCCACATGACGTATGTTGAGCGGTTTTTTTTAATGGTTTTAAAGTGAAACGCATCAAATATGCCTTCGTGTGTGTTACGATATTGCACAAATAATACAAATAATACGGAAATGTGCAAAGGAATAACTTTCATCGGTAAGAACCTAACTAGATAATAATTTTTAAAACTTAGTTAGAGCAAAAAAATGGCGCACAGATTTTGTTCGTGGTGTCTCCTCCATACGTATAGTAATATTATCTCAATGATCAAAATCCGTTGCGTAGTTTTAAAGATTTAAGCATACATAGGGACAGAGAAAGCGACTTTGTTTTATACTATGTAGTGATTCTCGTCAATGAAACAAGTTGACCGATTCTCATGAAATTTTGTGTGTCGTGAATGCGGACAACACCTATTTTTCATACTCATACGTGATAAGGGAATAACGTTTGCCGGGATAGCTAGTCTTATATATAAAATTCTCGTGTCACAATGTTAGTCTGCATTACTCCTCCGAAACGGGTGGACCGATTCTCATGAAATTTTCTGTGCATATCGGGTAAGTCTGAGAATCGGCCAACATCTATTTTTCATATGTACCACGGGCGAAGCCGGGGCGGACCGCTAGTAATAATATAATATAGAGAATATACTTGTCTACCATATTACCCCAAACGTGTGACACCTGTCCGTTGCACATTTGACAGTATTCCGGCCTTTGCATGACCAAATTCTCATGTATATTGTTAACCACAATAACGTTTAATGCATGATCTCGTACCATCTGGATGAGTTTATAGGGTATTTATCGAGGCAGATTTAATTAATCACCAAGCAGATTGTACATGGCCATTTATTTATTAATCTTTGACTTACAGTACAAAACACGCACAAAGATAAAAATTATTACTAAGTTTGACTTAAAAATAAGGTACAATTAGAGACAAACTATACAATATTAACATTAAATAGGTCCACTTCAGATTTAACACGTAAGAATATATTTAACAAAATTTGACAATTGACAGTATAAAAATTAATTAATTATAATAATTAAAACTAGTAGTTATGTGCTCTTGAACAACAAATATTTATGATTGTGTTTTCTGTTTAGTTATTTACCTTTTGTTAAGAACTTATCTTAACAAATATAAGTTTTTATTATTTAGCAAAAACATCGGACTCTTTATATAATTATTGTACTAGCGGGCCGCCCCGGCTTCGCCCGTGGTACATATTTCGCAATAAAAGGTAGCCTATGTTCTTTCTCAGGGTCTAAAGATTATCTGTGCCAAATTTCATCAAAATCGGTCCAGTAGTTTATTCGTGAAAACCATACATACTTACATACAAACCTTTCCTCTTTATAAAATTAGTATAGATTAACTCTACATTCAAGTCATATTCTATGCTTAGAAATCTATTTAGTTAAGGTTGTGGTTAAGGTTTGAAGGACTAAAATGTAAATTTATTGGGGAAGAATTCACCTTTCCTTGGATAATGTACTCTATGTATTAAATATTTAAATTTTTGTCCCTTTAATCAATTTCATTTATTATTCCGTACATGTTTATTATTTGATCTTCTAGCTTCGAAGTAGTTGCCTTTACCGTTCTGAATGTGGTATTTGCACTCTCAAAATTCTCTGCAATATTTCCCTATTACTGTAATGTTGGTTTTTCTATGAATTTTGTTTCATATTCACAAAAGAACTTAATACATATATAGGTATTTACAGCTAAATAAATTATTATTGTACTTTAAAAAATATATTTTGTGATTGATGTTGGGACGTTGATATCAATTATTATAATCACTCGAATAAAATATAAATAAAACCGGCCAAGTGCGAGTCGGGCTCGCGCACAAAGGGTTCCGTAGCAGCAAATATAATAAATTACAGTTAAATCAACCTATCTCAAAAACTATAAGAGATACTTTGATCAAACCAAAAATCGTTGAAAGAGTTAATTAGCATGCATCACCTCTATTTTTTTTAGAATTTTATACCCCGTAGTTATAAAAATAGAGGGGGGGGGACATACTTTTTACGACTTTGAGAGCTGATATCTCAAAAACCGTTCACTTTAAGAAAAATGTTTTTTAGAAAACTTTATATCATTTTAAAAGACCTTTCCATTGATACCCCACACGGGTATGTACATCGAAAAAAAAAATTTCATCCCTCAGTTACATGTATGGGGGGCCCCACCCCCAATTCTTTTTTTTTACTATTTAGTGTCATATTTTTGTAGCGGTTCATACAACACATATTCCCATCAAATTTCATCACTGTAGTACTTATAGTTTCCGAGTAAATCGGCTGTGACAGACGGACAGACGGACAGACGGACAGACGGACATGACGAAACTATAAGGGTTCCGTTTTTGCCATTTTGGCTACGGAACCCTAAAAACTGCGATTATATCGCGATATAAGACGCAAATATCGGTGTTTACATAATATGACTTAATAATGTTATTATCTGGGCACAATTCCAAAGCCCCAAACGAAGGAGTTTCACACGGATACACCCTAAAGTACCAACAATATTAGACAGGGAAATAGAACTCTGAATTGCAGACGTTACAGTGGTAAGAATAGTAAATATATGGTAGCGAAGAGTGAACGGGTACCTTCTAGGGAAGCGCGCTCCATCATAGGCCACATCTCAGCTTACCATCAGGCGAGATCGTGGTCAAGCGCTTCCCTATCACACAATAAAAAAAAAATAAAAAAAAAAGAATCCCAGCTATACGTAGGCTGTATTTAGATTAAAATTAATAAATTCTAGGGTTGTTCCTATATGGGAACAGTTATAATATAAACATAAAAAGAATTTGTCTTTCAAGAGAATCGATCAAGGAAACAAATATGAAAGCATCTGCCCCACAAGGGATTTTCGCAATATAAACATAATATATTAAACTGATAAATACAATACCGCTATGCTCTTCTTAAATGAAATATCTCGCAAAAGTGCTTTAGTCAGCAAATATTGAGTCGAACGGTTCCAACGCGGACGTCTAAAGTTGATTACATACGAACCAATTAGCCGAACGGATTCCGTGAAGCAAATGCATTGGAGCTTCGTAAAATCTTTTCTCGTTTAGTTTTAGAATTTAATAGCATTTCAAGTTTTAATTTATGTATTTGTATACGTGTTTATCCGTAACGGACATAAGTTTCAGCAATCACAAAGCTTATTTGAGGTACCAACATGAGTATTTCCTATTGCTCTAAAACTTAAGCTTTTAACAATAATAAGAATACGAATTTACAAAAGGTTTTGTGAACATTTATGTAAGAAAACCTCCCTAAAACAGATTTATAAACCAAACAATATGACTAAATTTACAGTAAAACTCACTTGTATTATTTTATCCACACTTTTTCTCTAAAGCAAAATTCACTAAAAAATATTCAACGCCAACTTCGAGAATTCGAGTGCAAGCAATTGTTAACCATACAATTGTTTGTCAGTTTACAGTTTTTCGAACGTATTGAAGTGGCGGTTTTTACGCAGTACATAATATTATATTTTTGTTTCAAAACACACATGTGCACAAGGAATAAGCAGTTTTGCATGCACATTGCGTTTTTAAACCAGAACGAGCCTACAATATTAGAGGCCAAATTTATTTCCCTCAAATAAATTTACATTCATTTCTTGTACATTGAATGGGATTTACAAATGTGTTTCAGTATTGCAGAACGTCGAATTATTACGATTCATGGATGAAGCCAGCCCGTTAAAGCAGTAACAGTGCTTTATCTCTATTTGCGTGTCGGATTCCATTTACGCATACGCTACTAGCTATAAAATACCTCGGTATCTTTATTGAAATTGTGCTATTGTTTACTTCATGATTTTACATTGTATCTACTTATACGGCAGCATTATAACAGTAAGGTTTCACAGCTTCTGCTCGAACTGAATATCGATGAGGGCCAATGAGCGCTACTTGTAAAATGCTTTTAAGCTTAGTACTTTCCGGATACGATCATCTCGAACTGATAATTACCTATGAAATTCATGAACACACTCGTATTACCTTATCTATGCAAGTGCAACATATCCACGTTCCAGTTATTTGGAACGTTATTTTATCGTAATAAGCTCGACTACTCCGATTTTATTATGATAGACAATGCAGATAAACGCGTGTATATTATCACTTTAGTGATTATTAAGGTCTATATTTATTTAGTGGCATGTCAAATGAACTGACCCAGTGATCATGGGCAGGATTCCGCTTTGTGTCGATTGTAGCCCATTAGAATGACGTAACTCATCCGTCATCTCTGTAGGTCGCCGTATAATTAACAATACATAACTGGCAAGTTAGAAAGGGCGTGTAAACAAATGATTGTACCTCAAAATGTTTACCTAACCTTATTAAACACCAATGTTTAAGTAACCCTATTGCTCGAATTAATTTGATAGATAATGTGAATGTGATCTACTGTGTTATTACTTTTTCAAAGGGCAATGACTAATGAACGTTTTAATATCATTCGTATTTCGTAGTACCTATTTAATATTATAGTTTTGGTGAAATGTGATATAAAATATTAATGTTAGAGTTTTATTTTTAGACTTCAAATCGGTTTTTATAATTTTATACAAGATACCCGTTTTATTCTCGAATTCGATTGTAATAATAATTTCTTTGTATTGGTATTTTGAAAATTTCTTCGTATATTTTTCAAATATTGTTTTATGTATTTACTTAATAGATTGGGTTAAAGACAGTATCTTGAATTTGACCTCGAGCAGTGCTGAGCCATTTGCTAACACCTTGTCCGCTGGCGTGGGATGTTTAGGGGCACCTAGATCTCTTTTAGAATATTTACATATCGTAAATCTAGAAAAAGCATACAATTCGTGTATTTAACGATGGTTTTTATGCAAAAATGCACAATTTGAGCAAAACTAATTTTGGGTTCAGAAAAATTGTGAATTGTGAAGAAAAATTGTGTTTTAACAGAGAATTTGGTCACAAATGAAAAAGAAAGGCGTCTGTTTTTTTTTACGTCCTTAATTTTAACTTAAAAGAATTCATAGTTGTCTGAATTTGAAGTTAAAGTATCTATTGTTAATTTTATTGATTTCATTCATCGATTATATTTTTAGTATTCTAATATGGCAATATTTTTAAACAAAAAATCAGACTAATTTTGTTCTCTATTAGTATATAATTGTATTTTTTGCGGCCAAAAATTAAATAGAATAAAATAATAATATGGAGTTCTGTGATAAAAAAATATATTTGAAAAGTTTGAACCATTAAAAAAATGAATTGTAAATAACATAAAAAACTAGAATTACAAGTAGGTACCTGGTACATACAAAAAAATAAAATGCAAATTTAAAATTCATTTACGGAAGAGCTGTACGGTTGAATTGATTACAGACTCTATGAGATGAGAAAAATTCTCTGAATATTCAGATTTTAAAAATATAAACCGAAATGTTCGCTTCGAAAAATGTGGTTGAATAGTTTCCGCGTTTTAACATTTTGCAGGAAAATGAGTGCAGTTGGGCGATAAGACATAAAAGTATTATGTAATTAAATGCATTCATTTCAGCGCGGCGAAGAATTTTAATTGAAAAAACGTTATGAAACCGGGTAGGATTTATTTCAGCAACGAATCCACCTATTTAAACTTTTTCCATTCAACTATTTCGTGAATTTCTTGATTACTTCGTTGCGTCCGTTTCACTTAATCACTTTTTCTAAGCGATTTGTCGTATCGAAGTTTCGAAGATCGTAGTTGAAGTGTTCATTAGTGCTTCATGCTAACATTGATTGTTATTTACTCCCTTTCTCTGCTGATAAATTAAAATCGATGCATCATGCCTGAAAAAAAAACAATCGATCTTATGTCTATGAGTATGAACATGGTTTAATTAGAAGCGAAAGAGTCAAGTGATCCATAACCGCTTTTCCATGTAAGAGACGAGCACTGTTTGGCATGAATTAGGTCAACACGCACAGAAGATCGACAGCAAATAATAGTAAATATGATGATATGTTTAAAGAATAGAAAGAATTCGATCACGAGGCGCGATTTGAACCCGCGTCTTTCTGCCTTTCCGGGCCTAGCCTATCGGCCAACCGTGATCCTGCCTGAGCAATCGAATTTCTTCTACTCTTTAAGCGGAAAGACGCGGATGCGAATCCCACCTCTTTCTATTATTTAAAAATGTCTCATTTGAATGCTATAAAACTAAATATCAAGTAGTGGATATGTTTAATCTAACGTTTTTCGGCTAATAAGATTCACAGTCCGTTCGTTCATTCCACCCATCAATCGTTTCCTTACCCCGTATCCTTTTTAAGTTGGCAATCCATTATGGATCCTCTGCAAAAGCTCTTCATGGGCGGTGGTTATCGCTAACCATCAGGTGATCCACGGGATTCTTTACCTGTTATAACATAATACAGTAAAAGCTAATAATATTGTACCTCGATAATTGAAATAATTTCAGTAGATAAAGCGTAAAGGAAACCTCTGCAGTCTGAAATCATAAATTTTAGTAGCTATAATTATTTGTGCTCTATTAAAAAAATCTTAAGTGAAAATATTTTCTTTGTTTCCTTTTATAAATTTCCTTTTTTACTAAAAGATTAATAATTATGAAATACATATTATAATGAATGATGGATTTCCGAATTGAGAGCAATTACGTTTTAAAAATAATTGGCGGGGATTGTGGAGAGTCCTTGGAGAAATAAAATTTAATTAGCAGGGTATTTTATTAAAGTATAAACCGTGTTCATTATAGACTACTGATTGATTGTTATTCATTTTCATGCAAGATATTTTAAGTAATATACGCTTTTAATTTTCGTTCCAGTTCATTCTATCTTATTGGGTACTATACCATTGTTTGTAGATGAACATACTATTAACCTATTTATTAAAAACAGTTTCATTTGATATTTTGTACTAATGATGTATGTATATATATTATATACATATAGCGTCGTATGTGCTTTTACCGTCAGATATTGTTGTTGTTTTTTATAAAACAATTAAGATAACACGATCCTTAGAGCTAAAGTATCTAGTCCGGTAAATCAAGTGTAAATAAAAATGAACATGAATACCTACATTCACATTTTCCTTACTGTAGCCAATACCCAATACAAATATTAGCGCCATATTTAAAACAATCTAAAGGAATGCACAGATGAAGTTCCGAGCCAAGTTAATTACTCTAAGGTCTTATCTTAGAATTTATATGTTTTTACAGAGCACTTATACAATAGTTAAATTTCCCGTGCGACCGACGAACGGCTAAAGTTCGAGTGCTGGCTCTCTTGTGCCATGTATCTGTGGTCTACTGTTTTATAATGCTGAGAATATCGCTTCAATAATACATTTTTCCTCTGCTTATTAATTATATTACCGCCCAGCTTGTTAGGCTTGTTATAGCAAGCTATTAGTTACCTCTTACATAAAGAAATATAATTAGCCATCTAACAATACGAAACTATCGTTCAAAGTTATAATGTGGTTAATTTACGACTCAAACAATGTTTAATTTTCTTCATTTACGAAGATAAGAATTATTAACTTACTTTTGTAGGACTTTGTTTTACTTTGAAACTACGCCCAAAATTTCGTTCCAATTTGTTATTGTTTCAGCGATATTTTAAAAATTAATTAAAAATGTATTAATTGTTAGCTTGTTGATTTCACTGAAAATTAATATCAGCACTTAATTTTTTTTATTTCTGGTTTCAATCGTAATTTTCTTTTGTTTTCCTGTTTTCCTTCAGCTTTTGATGTTTGAAATTATAATTAGTAGATAAATTAAAACATTTAAAAGAATAACTTCGTACACTCTTGTGTTATTATTGTGAGAAAATACGCTCAAAAACATTCTAAAGCTAAAACATTCTAAATTCTAATTTCCTCTGGTTTTGATAAAATTAGTCTGACGTGATATTATATGAATTCCGACGTTAGCAGCCTTTGTGATGCAACAGGAAACCCATTTAATTAGTTATAACTCACATATTTGTATGTGAAAATGAAAAATAATTAAACTTTTCGTCGTACAATAGGTGAATGCTTAGTGCAAACAGGAGTTGGCGCAGCGCGTAACGTTTTCGCAAAGCTCTGTTTTCTCAAACTAAGTAAACCGTCTATTTATTCTGGAAGCAGTTATTTCTATGAATTTACGACGGTCATGCTTTGTACAGGCTATGTTTTATTGTATTCAAGCTATGAATATAATTATTCTTTATACATAGTTCTGAAGTTAGATATATAGAAAAAACTGTTATTAATTTCGGGCTTGAATTAAAAAATCGCCCCATTAATCACGTCGTTCTTAACTCGAAATTTTAATAAGATTGCATAAATTTATAAACTAAACAATATTTCCTCCAATCATAATTCACTCGCCCTAATTGTTTTCATTAATTGCATTTCCAACGTCTAAAGAACTGCTGCGAACATTTTTCATTGCATTATAACATTTTAATGACGTTAAAACAGGGCAAAGTTAAAATGTATTTGTGTCTCGCTTAAGTTTCGCAATTTAATTAAAGTTGCAGATTACATCCTAAATTAAATATGCACATCTGAGACTTCCAAACTCCATGTAAGCTAGTTATCGACTCGAGACAGTGCAGTTTTATGCATAATTCAAGCACCATATGCCGTGCTGACCTATATACAGCACCCTAGTTTCTTACCTTTCCATAGACTTGTTCCACGTGGTACGAGCGTAATAAAACCGTTTAGGGTCGTTATAAGTATGGTTTGGTTTGGAAATTATTGAGCTATTAATATGTAATATGTTTGATTTGTGTAACAATTTTGGAGCGCGCTTGATTTCATAATCGAGTGTGCTTGAGGTAAAATACGTCAAAGCGGTTGCCAAAAGAAGAGTGGTATTGAGAAGGAAACTTTTAAAGATATAATCGCAAAGAGATTTACAAGATTTGGCAAGTTAAGATTATTTTTTAGATGTGCGTTCTTGCGATAAATGGAAATAAAACAAGCGGTCGTGTTCTTTCAAAGAATATTACAAGAAGTTCAGAGGCTCAACGTTAATTTTTTTTTTTCAATAGGTCACTTAAAGAATGCTTAAATGATAATATAATACGTGATATCCATACTAATATTACCTATAAATGCGAAAGTAACTCTATCTGTCTGTCTGTTACTCAATCACGCCTAAACTACTGAACCAATTTGCATGAAATTTGGTATGGAGATATTTTGATACCCGAGAAAGGACATAGGCTACCTTTTATTGCGAAATATGTACCACGGGCGAAGCCGGAGCGGACCTCTAGTAATGATATAAGTTACACCTTCGAGGACATAATAAAAGAAATCTTAGGAATAAAAATACCTACACCAATACAAAACCAAATTTGAAAATAAAAATATTAGCAATTCGATACGCAATACTTAAAACAAGCTTTGTTAACAAGATATTTACTGCTAAGTAATGTAGCTTATCTAGTGCAAGGTATGTTTAACTCGTCAAGTGCAGTGTGTTAGCTGGGTTTTGCTCAGATTTAGTTAAGCCGTGTTTACGATGCGACACAGATACGATAATGTTTGCTTAATACAAATGATTTAACAATATCGCATAATGTTGAATCACAAGAGAGTTATAGTCGAGATAACATTGTGTTATGAAATAAGTAAATATACTTAATAACGACAAATTGACAAACAAAATATATTTATTATTTACATGAAACAAAAATGAGCTGGATTTTAAATTTCTCGTAAAGTTTTTAATGCTTTAAGAGATTAAAGTAATTCTGCAAGGGTCCTTTAATCGTCGTAATTTGTAAACTGTGTGCAAAGTGATGAATTGTGCTTAACAATGTCCGGAAAAGGGACAATTATAAAGATCTTAACAAAGATCCAAGGGAAAATGCTATCACGACTGATTTTTATTGAATTATGAGGAAATGAAATTCCTTAATCAGCGCGACGGTATGCAAACTTTACGTCGATGGAGCGAAGCGTATCATACTACATATTAGAAAAATCTTTAAAATACATTCAGTTTAATTATCCTACAATGTCTTTTCTACTTTTGTTTCTAAGTTTGAATGAAAAAGATCAACTAATTTAGACAAAACGTTGATGTCGAACATGGATACGCCTGAAGGAAAAGTTCCAGATTTCTTCTCCAGCCCGTTTCTTGATGACGTATGACAATCTGAAACAAAACATAACAATCTTCAACGAATCGATTAACCTATTAACCATGAGAACAATTTAAACACGATCCGCATGGAATTGTGTCAAGAGCTGTTTAACTCCGTAATCTCTTATCTGCATTCCCCAAGAGCTAATTGTATAGCGTGCATCCCGAACTCTGTACCAGACCGCGAGTAATTATAAGAAACAATGATTAATTATTTAGCTGGCTCGCTGTTTGCTCGGTATGAGGAAGTGCTGATATAAGTTCGCATTTTTCTTTGTACAGCCCCCGTACTATGATGTCTTGAAGCAGTATTATTTCCATTACCATAATACTCGGGTACACCACCAGAAGGACAGTACCCGGATCTTTGGAAGGCTTACGAGGGGACACGGATCCAACACGCAGAGGCCCTTTCGAGAATTTTAATGTGTTATGGGACACCAGCCGCAGCCTGCCCATGACTGCACTATAGAGATACAGCCCTAGGCAGTCCGCGGCCGATGTAGGACTATTGCAGGGTATGGAAATTTAATAATTGGGCTGTGGATTGGGATGCTAAATGGACGGGTACTGGGGACTATGGGAAACTATGGCACCTGCCTTTCTACTAAAAGAAAGTAAAAATATGTTGGCAGGTGGTGACTCGCCCTCTCACTGTATGGGCCCCCGAAATAAGTCGCTGCAAAAGTGCGACAAGGGGGCAACATATTGTGAGCAGCTAAGGGTGGAGAGGCGTCCCTGGACTTTTAACTACGATCACGCGCTCCCTGAGGGTCCAGCATCACGTGCCCACTCGCCACTTATGATTCGCATCCACCCTTCGAGCTAAAAGCTCTCGCGACTCCACTCTGGTCGGCCGGTTAAGGCAAGCCAGAGGTGGGGGTCCTGTCCTCGTCAGGCTTCACTCCGACCGGCCGGTGAAGGCGAGCCGGAGATGAAGACAGGGGCCTCCCCCGGGAGCACTCGGTTCCCGCGGGGTCGCTACTCCCCGACACCCCGCCACAAGGTGTCCTACGGGTTGACTGACTGCACGGGTGGAATATCTTGCGGCCCGGATCATTCGATTAAGATAGATAAAATTAAACACAAAACGGCGCGGGATTATACATCATTTATTATTGGTGTACCAGAAAATTTATTTAATACATTGAACCAACCCGAAATATGGCCAGTCAATGCAGAGTTTAGCGAATGGATTTGGTTTCGTAAGGCAGCAAAAAAACCGAAAAGTAGTTAAATCAATAGAAATTTTTTACCAAAATGTTAGAGGTCTTAGAACAAAATTGGAAGAATTTAGAAACAATTTAAATACAGTAAGCTTTGATTTATACGCCATCACGGAATCCGGTTGTAATGAATCCATACAAGACTCCGAAATTATTCCTTTGGGATTCCAAATATTACGTTGTGACAGATCGGACGGTCGAAAACAGGGCGGTGCGCTTCTCGTGGCCACAGAACGGTTCGAATTACGACCGGTACGCATACCCTCAGTGTCGATAAACAATTGTGTCTTTGAAATGGTATGTGCAAGTGTTTTCTTAAAAATAACTTTCTATTCTTGTGTTGTGTAGTTTATATTCCTCCAAATAGTTCTGAGACTGATTATTTATTGTTGTTTAGTATAATAGAAAAATTATGTACTAAGTATAAAGAAATTATTGTTATCGGAGACTTAAATATATATTCATGTCCAGTAAATATAAGCAATTATTATGAATACTTTTTAACCTATTGCGAATTCACTCAACATAACACCGTGCCTAACTGTATGGGTCGTCAGTTAGACTGGGTCTGTCACGCAGGGTGTCACGGGGAGGTGTCGGTGTCGGCGGCCGACGAGCCCTTGGTGCCCGTGGATGAGTATCACCCGCCACTCGCGGTGAGTGTGCGCATCGTCTCCACCGCATCGGAGCCGCCAGCGCCGTCGTCCGGTGCCGACCATTCCGCATCTAATTCTATGGACTGCAATGCGCGCCCGAAATGGAATTTTTATAAGGCCGATTTTCCTCTATTATATTCGCGGTTAGGTTCAGTTGATTGGTCTGCATTATACGACATACAGGATGTCGATGAGATGTTAAAATATTTTTACAGTATACTAGATAGTGTTTTAGATGAATGCGTACCTAGAAAAGCTAAAAAAAATAATGGTTCGTGTAAGTATCACTACCCTAACTGGTATACAAGAGATCTTATAAATAAAATTAAATTAAAGGCTTCATTTCAGAGAAAGTATAAAAAATCTAAGTTAGCGAGCGATTATAATGAATTCTCATTGTTAAGATCGGCTGTAAAAACTGATATTAAAATTGCTTATGATAGTTACAAAAATAAAATACAACTTCAGTTTTCGAAAGACCCGAAATTATTTTGGCAATATGTCAAAGCGAGAAGGTCTTCAAGCAGGAGTAATATTATTATGAAAGATGGTAGACTTTTAAATAATGAAGAGTGTGCTATTCAGTTTGCTCAGTACTTTCAAAGTGTTTACAGCAATTGTGCACCAAATTTAGATGCGAATGCGGCGGCAGCTATGGGGTCGAGTAGCGCGCGCGTTCAAATCGATATGATGACAGTAGGAGAGGTCAGAAAAGCATTGGCGCGCCTTAAACCCAAAATTTCTGCTGGCCCAGATGGTATACCAGCATTCTTATTTAAGGATTGTAGTAGGGTGCTGGCTGAACCCCTTCAACGCATATTTAACGCATGTTTACACTCCAACATGTTTCCAAATATATGGAAAACGTCTCGAGTTATTCCCGTTCCTAAGGGTAAAGCGGGGCCGATCATCAGCGAATACAGACCAGTAGCCGTTCTTTCAACGCCAGCAAAAGTTTTTGAATCGGCAATACAGGCGGGCGTGTATTCGCAGGTGTCAGCACAGCTATGCGAGGAACAACATGGATTCAGACCGGCGCGAAGTACTACTACTAATCTGCTCAACTTAATGGCACACGTAGTACCTGCGGTGGACACTGGAGTTCAGGTAGATGTTATCTACCTGGACTTTAAAAAAGCCTTTGACACAGTAGACAATGATGTGCTATTGGGAAAGCTTGCGGGGGTGGGATTTACTCCGAAATTGATAAAATTTTGGGCCTCCTATATGAAAGACAGACAACAATATGTCGACTATAATGGCTGCGAATCGCAGTCATATTTCACTAGATCCGGTGTAAGTCAGGGTAGTAACCTCGGTCCTTTAGAGTTCACTATCATGATTAATGACCTGCCGGGCGTCCTCACTTATGGTCAGTGTTTACTATTCGCAGATGATCTGAAATTATACGCCGAAGTAAGAAATCTGTCAGACTGTGAACGCCTACAAAACGATGTTTCTAGGATCCTTCATTGGAGTTGTCAAAACAAGCTTCACTTCAATCCTACTAAGTGTTCGGTAATGAGTTTCCATCGTAATCGGTCTCCTCTCTTGTACGACTACAAAATAGGACCGGTTTCAATTCAGCGTATGACGCAGGGTCGCGACTTAGGCGTTTGGTTCTCGTCTGATCTGAGGTTTCGGGAACATATAATAAAAACATGTAAAACGGCATACAGGAACCTTGGATTTGTTTTGAGACAGGCTAAGGACTTTACTAACATTACAACACTTAAGGTTCTATATAACGCGTTAGTAAGAAGTCGTTTGGAACACAATGCTGCAATATGGGCTCCTCATGAAGACAAATATAATTTAATGTTAGAGCGGGTCCAAAATAAATTCATGAGACATTTATATTTAAAACTGTATGGTGTATATCCTTTTTATCCGTTGATGTACCCTACCTTATTTGTATTGGGTATGGTGGGGTACAATCAATTAAGTGTACGGCGTGACTTTTCGCTTGCCGTTTATATTATAAGTCTTCTTCGTGGTGGGGAACAGAACTCAAGACTACTTGAATGTGTGAGTTTCTGCGTCCCCACCAGATTCGCGTGGAAACGGCACCGTTCACCACTGTTGCTAGTGCCCACAGCACGAACCAACCTTCTTGCGAAAGCACCAATGGTACGGGCCATCCGCATAATAAATGAAGCGCACGAAAGAGCGGACTTATTTCATTGTCCTATGAGTGAATTCGCAAGGGTGATATTGCAGTTAATCTGTTATTGTTAGTAAGTTCTTTAAATTTTTCTATGTCTATGTTAAGTTATGTATGTAATTTTAATTTAGTATTTAAGTTAGATAAGTTTCTTTTGTAAAATAAAATTGTATCTGTGTCGCATTGGGCATTGTCCTGTAATGGCATGTGATGTTTTTTAAATAAAATAAATAAATAAATAAATAAATCTATTGTCACGTAGGTAAACAATAGATATTCCAACCGTGGGCGATGTCGTCGTCACATCCCTACGCCCTTTTTCCCACTCTGGAAATAATACTGCTATAAGACATTATGTGACCCAGTACGCTAACTTATTTGATGCACCACTTTTGACTCCGCATCCACTCGTAATGAAGATAGATATACTTACCGTAACGTTGGTTTGTATTGTTTGTTGTAGTTCTGGTTTCTGTTTTAGATTGAATGGCAACGTGATTTATATCTTTTGTTTACTTTCATTATTGATGCATTTTATTTTGCATTTAACATATGAAAAATATACCTTAAGTATTATTATGTGATGTGCACGGTCAGGTATTATATGATGTTTTGTAATACCTCTGAAATAATTTGTATAAAACATCGTATTATTCATGTATGTAAATTTCATACTGTATCGAATGTTTGGCATATGTTTGGCTACTGAATAATATATTGTAAACCGGTGATAAAGATTTACACGCAATCCCTTGTGGCTATTTACAGCCAACCTAACCGATAAATATTGGACAGGAATAAAAGTTTTCGTTGGGCGATTTACATAAAATTTGATATAGTACTATTAATTTTTACAAATAGCCTGTAAGGTAGCCGAAGTTCGTACCCTTTCGCGATAACCGCGGCGAATGGACGTTTTTATGACTATCATAAATTCCTTTGGTCTGAAACTGCACGATTTAGGCTCTCCGTACAATGCTTCATAGTTATAAGTGTTTGATAAACTTGTTTTATCTCACCCGTAAAGTATACGGATAGACCCTTGTGATTACTCCTAAAGCTTTACTATATAATTTATTTGCTTTGTTAACACACAGTTTAGGATAAGTTCAGATAATTTAAAATAGTTTATTGGTCATGGTGGTCTAGTCTATTACCTAGAAGAATTACATCTACACTACTAAATCTATTAAATTCAACGAGTCATAGATTCAATTTAAAAAAGAAATGGATACAAAAGCAACAAAAATAACAGTCTCACAAATTCACAATAGAAACGTTTAATCAAAACGATACGAAAATAACGCTGGTATTAAATGAAGATGAATGAAATATCAAGCGAAAGAATAATAACGCGATCGATCTAATAAGCTCTTGCGAAGTAAAATTGTAATTTACACAAAATTGGCTGTTACTTATGAAGTAATCACTTCAACAAAACGGGGAAGCTCATGTAAGTAAAATAGAATATTGCGACACGTTCAATCCGGACGCAGTATAAACAAAATGTTCGAAAATAAATAAATTTAACACGTTGTACGCAACATGCGAAGCTCCAGTTAACTACCCATGAATAATAACTATAGCTGTGCTTCGGGGAATCTATAACGTGGTTTAAATTAACTGTTGCGCAAATTATTCGTGCGGATTGTAAAATCACTTTGATGTCATTGTAACATTCATATTAGCGGTTCGTTGTTAAGTTTCTCGTGAAAAAGACGATAAATTACTAGTTATGAAAGACCTTTGTTTGATAGCGCGTACGCTACGAACAATAAACTATAGAACTACTTTTCAAGCTTTTGCTGAAACAAAGCTCATTATTTGTAATTTTGATTTATTGAAGAATTACATCAAAACATATAGGTACTAACACGTACACGTACGTAAGGTGATCTTTGAAACTGTATTAACTCATGCTGACAACTAAACTAAAATATGAAGAACAAAAACTAATGTTATTATTAACTCTAAGATTCATATAGACCCTAGGCATAAATAATAATCTACCTAGCAATTAGAACAGATTATTTAACGTGAAATAAGAAAGTATGTACATTACCCATCTAGTAAAAATGAATGGCAAATTTTTAGATCACATTTACAATTTTAATGGGCCAGATTTGTAAGCTTCATATTCTGAGGAAGTATTAAGCTGTTAACGATTAATATGCTCGAAATGTTTGTGACAGTTTGTTTCCTGACTATTAGCAATCATATTTCTAGTTGATTAAATCATTAATCAAAGTTAAAATGAGGAAAAAATGAGAAGCGAAATGTATTTATTGTGAACATTCATTTGTTAGAGACATCAAATAACATAAAAAAATATATTTATAACTATTTTTTAGATATTTATATATTTTGAGGGAATTCTTAAAGTTTTAAAGTTGTTCAAAATGGACCTATTTTGTTTAAATAGTACTTCCTGACCCATTAAATGCGTTCCAAAAGAAAATCCAATAAAACATTAGCTGGAATGAGAATAATGGTAGGTATCAAGAACTAAATTTGACGATGAAGTTTCTAAAACAACAGCTCACAGTTTTATAGTTTGCTTTGGTATAAGTGAAGAGAAAAGTGGGATTAAAGTTTTTATTCTTCAATATGTGTTCCATTTTGTCTGTCCCAACAATTTGAAATTTAATTCTGGCTACTGATTTGTAGTTATCCTCATATTATAGAGATGGCGTAAACTACACGTCATGTACACAGTTATTGCATTCACATTTTTCATACTAATAATATGATACTCTTTGCGCTTTGTGTGAACAATTGTGCAAAAATGTGACCTATTTATTACGATGGTTGATCTTAAAAATATGCACGATAGATTTTATTAAGTATTTGCACATTGAAATGGAAAGCTACTTATAAACAAACATTGCTTTTCACAGTTTACGATTATCTTCATTTACAAATTTTATGAAAGCAAACACACGCATTGCGACTTATAAATCACTTTATACTTTATAGCGCGTATTTATACCGCTATAACGTAACATTCACAAAAATACGATCCAATGTTCACTATAATGAAATTACGAAGGTTCAGAATATTGTGTTGGGTAAAATACAAGTTTCATATAGTTCTTTTATTTAGCGTTCAAGTGTCCATGAGGTCGATAACAACGTAATCTTCTAGAGATGTCAAACAATCACTTACACCAAGCGATAATTTAAGAGGTATTTCATTGTACCCCATAACCTATTTCGGATCGTAAAACCTAGGGCACACTGGCACAGATTACGTCATCCAAGTTTTACGATTGCGTTAGAGTATACTTTTTTGGACTTCTCTGTGTAAACAGTGATAAGTGTCCATCGTGTGTCCTACACATTATTTTGTAACGTGCAAATTGAGATAAGTGCTTTACGAATTTCATCTTTTGTTGTTTTACAATCTAGTGGCGTGTGAATTGAGTTATAAATTATGTAACAGAAGGCAGAAACAATAAGGTATTCTTTAATAGCGGCGATATGTTAGTGTGCGTCCACACTGAATGCGCGGTGGCGGCGGCCTAGGCGGGCGCGACGAGCGGGCGCTCGCGGTGGCCACACCGACGCGCGAGCTCAAGTAGCGGTTCGACGTTTTTCAGGTGTTGCAAACTTTGAACGATTTGCTATTTTTACTGGACAGTCCGATTTTGAGATGAAATCATTATAGAAATTGTACACGAAATAAATAAAACAGAGGAATAACGGGTGAATCTTATATGAAGAATTGAGATTATACCCTACAAAATTACTGTGGTGTATAAAAGTGTTTTAGATTGAATCGCACTTATAAATAAAGAAGTTTCACTTCAACGATTGTGTATTTACCGCTATTTTACGAAAAACAATAAAGGATATAATATAAGAAGTCGAGCGACAAGACCGAACTGGTTTGTTACCCCCGCCGTCCGCGCATTGGGTCGCTTGCTGACTAGGCCCGTAGTGTGGCCAGAACGCGCGGATAGGAGAGTTTGAAAACTACGCGCGCTGGCTCGCTTATTACCGTCGCACTAGGCTTCCGCCATAGTCATTTTAATGTGGACGCAAAGCCGCGTTTCATACGTTTGATATTTCGCGCCCGCCGTCGCAACCGCGCTAGGCTCGCAGTGTGGACTTACACTTAGGAATATTAAACCTAATGTAGGTCGGTATTTAAGATTGTCGTAAAATTAATTTAGGATGATGTATTTTGAATGGTATTGCTATAAAACCGAACTACGTTTAGTGGCTATCACGTGTTCCTTAATATCGTAGATGAGGTAATAGTTAGATGTCACGTAAGGCATACATTGACATAAACCATACCTTTTATATTAGGGACATCTTTTAAATTGATTGTATTGTATTTCTTTTGATGAAATAACACAATAAGACTTAATATTAATTATAGAGCATATAGACTACAAGCCCGCATATGAAAAAAATATGGGTCAAATGAACCACCACGGGACATATCTAGTACGAAAGAAGAGCAAAAAATAATAAGATTCATCACTATGCCGTCACTTGTAAGCTGTCCAACTGAGTGCAGATGAGAATTGAAAAGTACAGGTAGACTCGGTAAATTTTGGTCATATATTTTTGTACGGCATTCTTAACCATCGATAGATCCATTAAAAATAATAAGAAACCGCTCAGTGCCGTACAAAAATGTGGGTCCACCAAGTCGGAATTTTTATTTAATTTCCGAGAGTTACCGGGGGTAAATTTGGTCATTTGACCATGTACGGCATCTGTGTCATACGATTGCTATACTGCTTTTAATCCATTATTCCGCAACGCCGTACAAAAATCATGGGGACAAGGGGAAAAAATCGAGAGTTGTAATCCCCTCTCTTTCCCCACTCCAGGGGGTCATTTGACTAAGTACGGCTTCGGTTCCAAAACATTATCTAGCACTCAAAAGTACTATTAAAAGCAATGCCGTCAAAAAATAATTGTTCTTTTAAATGTATACCAATAATCATCTTAATTTCATCGAATTCTTGATATAAAGAGCTGTAAGGTCATTTGACCCTGTACGGGAACTTTTTTTTTAACATGATATTGTAAAATTCAATTGTTGTATAGTATTGCCGTTCAAAAGAAACCGTTCTAAAAAAAGTTATAGAGAAATGCAAACCCAGAAATTTTGTTAAAGTTTAAACATCGTAGATTAATGAAATATAATAGTTTTCTACACTTTATTCGTTGTTTTAAATAGTATTAACATAGATAAATTAGGAAAAAACGATGCCGTACATTTTTGTGCAGACCACATCTTTTAGGCTGATGAAAGCGACGAAAGCTACAATTTTAAGGGTGCTTTATGGCCATTTGATACAGTACGGCATTAACATATTTTTACCCAACTACGGCAAAGCAAAAGGAGGGTTATGGTTTTGACAGGTCATGTATGTATGTTCATCTATTCCCTCGTAACTTCTAAACTACTTATCAGAATTCAACAAATGACATATCATTAGAAGCGTCTGAATTGTTCACTGGATAACCAGCGACCAGCTAGCTAAAGGCTATATGGGGTTTCACAAAATCTAATGTGGCGCCCTCTAGCGGACAAAACATACAGAGTAAAAAAATAAAGTTAAGATAAATATGCCGTGTTTGGTATCATTTGAAAGCGCTTTACTTGTACATTTTGAATATGTATATATTACTAGCATTTGCTTGTGACTTTACCTGTATTCATGGGCTGATTGCATATAATTCACATCTTTTCGTTCATAGCTTTTTTATTAGTTCATCAATTTAACGGAGTCCATTCCACTTGACTCCGACTTTCCAAGGTGATAATTAACCACCTCGAGCTTCTTAATATTAATGTATATTTATATTTTATTAGAAAAATATAAAGCAAACATTTCGTTATATGCATTTTTTCTTTTTCAGATTTTTCCCCTTTGAACCAACGAAAATGTACGGCACATGAAAAAATATTATCTATGCATAAAATACTTTAAAAATAAATTTATTTCGTGTTGTGTCAAATGACCCCCTGGAGTGGGGAAAGAGAGGGGATTACAACTCTCGATTTTTTCCCCTTGTCCCCATGATTTTTGTACGGCGTTGCGGAATAATGGATTAAAAGCAGTATAGCAATCGTATGACACAGATGCCGTACATGGTCAAATGACCAAATTTACCCCCGGTAACTCTCGGAAATTAAATAAAAATTCCGACTTGGTGGACCCACATTTTTGTACGGCACTGAGCGGTTTCTTATTATTTTTAATGGATCTATCGATGGTTAAGAATGCCGTACAAAAATATATGACCAAAATTTACCGAGTCTACCTGTACTTTTCAATTCTCATCTGCACTCAGTTGGACAGCTTACAAGTGACGGCATAGTGATGAATCTTATTATTTTTTGCTCTTCTTTCGTACTAGATATGTCTCGTGGTGGTTCATTTGACCCATATTTTTTTCATATGCGGGCTTGTAGTCTAATAGTCTTGCTTTAAATTAATATATACCTACATAATATAAAGTAGTAGACAAAACATTTTGTCGAAGCCTGATTTATCTGAAATAGATCCATTATTAATTACTTAACACTAGAATTAAATGACGACGGCAAATAATTATATTGTATGTACACAGCTTCAATGTAAATATATCTATTTAGTATTTATATTATTATTCATTAGTAACAGTATTATTCAGTAGTTAACAACCGCGAATGTGCGTTTATAATAATGGCCATTCATTTATAAAATTGATAATAATTGCGTTGCACGTATTACTTGAAATTATTGTTAACTAGCGGTCTGCCCCGGCTTCGCCCGTGGTACATGTTTACGTTTTCTCTACATAAGAACCATCCTCGTACTTCAAGGAATATAATAAAAAAAGAATTATCGAAATCGGTTCAGCCGTTCTCGAGTTATGCGCTTACCAACACATTTTGCGATTCATTTTTATATATAAGAGAAGAAGATTTAAATAACGTTATCAAAAAGTATGTTTGCTTACTGTCCAATAACATTTTTTTAGCAAATATGAACACACTTATTGTATTTTTAATATTTGTCGGAGAATATCTGTATGTATGTATTACTCTATATTCAATGTTTAATACTTTCCTTTTCATTTTAATATCACATTTTGGAAGGCTTTCCCAGAACATAAAGTGATATTGGTCGTTGCTGTGTACTATAACTTTTTATAGCTGTATGTGACTTATTAAAATCTTTTTTGAATAAACTTTCATGTTATTTTTTCAAATATTACCACAGATTAAACAGCAACATTCCATTAATCTTAATACTATTATAAAGGCGAAACTTTGTATGGATGTATGGATGTTTGTTACTCTTTCACGTAAAAACTACTGAACCGATTACAATGAAATTTAGCACACATATAGAGGGTAACTTGGATTAACACATAGGATAGGTTTTATCCCGGAAATCCCACGGGAACGGGAACTATGCGGGTTTTCCTTTGAAAACGCGGGCGAAGCCGCGGGCGGAAATCGAGTATTAAATAATTAGATTATAAACAAAAATCTAAACCGCCTTTAAATTGTCAGAATTGAAGATTAAAGGGAATCAACCGGAAGATACTTTACTTTTAAATGAAAGAAGAATCATCAAATCGAAACTTCTAGAGGTAAAAAGCCCAGAAAAGAGTACCTTCTTTTTGAAGTCGCTTGAAAATCAATAATATCGAATTTGGTGACATCTCATAATTTGCTATAAGCACATAAGAGCCTTTCTTATCTTCTCACACGAGTGCCGAGTAGGCTACCAATGTGGGTAGTAAGAGGTTCAACAATGATGTTGTCATCACTTGAGTTAGAACTGTCACTTATGAGTTATTGAGATGGACGTTTACGATCTTTTTTATTATGGTTTCGTAACTTTTCCTTAAACAATTTAAGATTTATTATATACTCTTACTCATGTAGGCCGAATAGATTTTGGCTTAATAATGTTTGCTTGCTTTTCAATTTTCATACGCATTATTTTCTTTACATTATTTGATAAATGTATTGTATCATTGTATCGTAAACATTGCTTATTCTTGGGGAACAGTCGTTAACATTTTTCTGCTTGTCATATTTTTACTTAAAAATGCAGCGTTAAAGTGAAAAAGTTGTCCGTACTGCAGTGATTTTCATTTAAATGTAATGTAGCGCACGTTATAAATACTCATTTTATGTTAAATTGACGGATTTCATGTGAAAATATGCATGCTCTTATCCATACTAATATTATAAATGCGAAAGTAACTCTGTCTGTCTGTCTGTTACTCAATCACGCCTTAACTACTGAATCAATTTGCATGAAATTTGGTATAGAGATATTTTGATACCCGAGAAAGGACATAGGATAGGTTTTATCCCGGAAATATGTTCTTAGGTTTAGTTAATCTTAATATGTATATCAAAGACTGAAATATATGAATCTCGCTCTACTATGACGCTTCGTGTTTTTATATCTTTTACCCGTAAACATTATAATATATGTACTTATAGAGACTTGCCATTGGATAATGCAAAATATGATAACATTTTTTAATGTAGAATATATCTTTACTGTTTTTGCAGAGAGAGTACACTCAGAATTTATCTATCAATCATGATTTGAAATTCAACCCGGATTGTCCTGTAACTTCGCTTGTATAATAATCGCAAAAGTATAGTAATGATACAGAAAAATTGAGTAACTAAATAAATGGCTGGTAATATTCACTCAACGCTTCAGCCATTTACAACATTTTTAATAAAGCTTCATTATGCTGTACAAAAGTCGCAACATTAATACAAAATGTAATTATGTTCATACGTTAATCATGTAACATTTTAACGTTGAAAGTACGTTAATTTTCATGACTAAAGCAAATGATTTAAGCGCTCCCAGTAAACCATTTTTCAACGAGTTCTTTATTTCCCCGAGTATTGTTATTTATAGCAGTCGGAAAATTGTTGCTCAAATGAAAATATTACATCACCCCTTTTAATTTGCCCTTTAACAATTAATTACTTGTAATAGCTGCTGTTATGGTCCAGAATATCAATTGAAACTTGTTTTCATATACCTAGGGCATAAGATTTTTTATTCGAACTTTTCTGAAGTAAGTAGATATACTTAATTAAAGTAGCTTTTACATTACAAATGCTTTCGAATAATACGTCTTGTATCAAATTACAACAAAGGAGATAAAACAAAATTAAAGTCGTGTAGAGTCACGTAAAGTATAATATTTTAAACGATTTTTTGAAGTACATAATTCAAATAAGGTAGCGGTGACAACTTCTTGAACGAAGCTCGATACAAGTATCGGTCGTTAAAAATGTGTTTAGTAAAGTTCAGAATATATTTTGGTCCGCTGTTGTGTAATCGGTTTACAAAGTTTTTCCAATAAAACGGGTGGAGTTTCGTAAAGATAGGGTAATATAGCCCCCTATATATTATTATGTTATTCCACAGATAATATAATACTTTACTGTAACACATATTTATTTGAAATCTTGGGACAACTCACATTTATTTAGAATCTATATATTTGTTATTTCAAACATGGAGGCGTACCGATTGCTGTATTGCAAAGAATAGCAAAAATCGAGCACGCATCGGACAAATAGCAAGTAAAGCCTTTTGTAGAAATATTATTTTGTATTCACGGGATCGCATTGTCAAAATATTCATATCCGTTCTCGGTGTCTAGACGGCTGCAGATACTGTCAAAAGCAGCTGTTGGTTGACATATTGAAATATAATTCATATTTGTTTCTATGTTTGCCAACAGTGTTCAAATATTTTCAGCATTTGATAGTTGATATTTCATGTTTTGTTATGAATCATAACGCTATTTTCCATCACGTATGCATTGTTTGAATTGTTTGGGACTTGGTGTTTTACCATTGTCACCCAATATTAATCGATTGATTTTAGTTACCAAAATAATGTATCAAGAGCGAAAAGATACATTTGTAAATGGTTCACTAAATTTTGTTTCACCACTAACTATCTTATCGTTATAAACGCAACTTTGCAATAATGTATAGCTGTTCGGATGTTTGTTACTATTTCACACAAAATAAGCTGTTAGAATCTGTATGAAAATTTGGTATACAGATAGACTATAGTCTGGATCAACATATAGGCTACCTTTTATGCGGGTACCGTGCGAGTGAAGCCACGGGTATATCTAGTACAGAATAAAATATTGAGTATAGTTCCTAAAATACTTCAGTGCCTATAAGTACTCTACTCATAACGAACGTACCACTTACGAGTTAGCATTTAATGTACGTTTGACTGGACCGAAGCGTAAAGCAACGAACATGAGTGCTCCTACTAGTTTAGGAGTATTTCAAATATTTTTCACGTTTTATTTTTATATATAGAAGTTAAGACCTAATTTATAGTACCTATAATAGTGGGAGAGTTTAAACGATGCAAAACTTTTCAATACTCTTAAAAGTTTGTCTGACTTTATAGATTGTAGTTTTTGATACAATTTTTATCACGTAACGATTAATGTTTGGTTAAATTTTTAAGTGCCAATTTACTATTTGTATATATGAGACCGTTTGAAAAAATGAAGCAGAAAGACCATAAATAAATGCATTTTCTTAATGAGCATTGATATTTATCTACCTTCACTATTTCGTTTGTTCTAGCATTTTTTATATTAATTAATTTTAATTTCAAAAAGGATATTACGTGCCGTTTCATTTATCAATGTAATTCGGATAACGAAAGTTTAATTAAGGCAATTAAAAAGCGTCACAATGGTGTCTTGTTCAAAATATGGGTCGGGCCGGTTCAGAGGTTATCTTCGTTTGGGAGTTCGTGGAGCGTGCTTATATTTTTTAGGGTCCTAGGACTACGAGTAGTTCTCTACACACCATATGAGCTCTTAGATAAAGGGAATAAAGATCATTTTTATGTAACCGTTTTGGATTCAGTTTTATCATGAAGCTTTTATATGCTGCTTCTTAAACCATCAAGAAATCATACGTGAAATTAGAAGACGTTAAAGTTTTCTGTTCTTGTCATAAATAATTCATAGAAATATGAACAAATGGATTTAAAAAATAATATGAACCTTATATTTAATACTTATCTCACTCCGAATCGCTTAGATCAAAACGCTTTTGAACTTTAATAAAAGGATCATCAATCAAAAATAAAATACATTATACGGAACCAAAATGAAATGAGGAACAGTCGTAGCTGTTTATCTTTCAATTACGTCAACTGGCCCTTCTCATTATAAGTGAATGGTTTATTGTGTGACTATCATGAATCAGAATGCAACAAATATTGTTAACTATGCTTAATTATTAATGCGAAGTGAAAGTACTGATGTGAAATGTATCTTTAAATATGTGAGGGTATGAGGGTACCTCGTACTGTATTAAGAGCGAAAGATTGATGATCGTACTTTAAATATAGCTTCATTTATAATAACTTCAGATATAGTATAAAAACATTGCGTTGCACTTTAATGGGACAGTATTTAAATTATGCGATTCGTTCAACAAGAAAATGATACAATCGATCAACAATTTCATCCCCTAAACATTGACTTAAAAATACGCTAGATAAATTCGTTTATAAATACGCTTTTTAATATTACTTAACTTAATTTTAAGCACGGTTTCTAAGAAATAAAAATAAAAATCGAACTCTGACTATCTAGTATATCGCATATAGAATACAAGTCATTTAATGAAGTAGCTACATTTTTCCCAAAATCTTTTTAAGTTTTCTTATTTTAAGCAAGTATCGTTCGACAACGCCAGTCTATCAGAACAAAACTCGATACTTAGTATTCTTTGTTCAAGAGCTACAAAACAACTCATTATTTGGCGAGGTGAAACTACAACGCGTTTAAAACTAAGTTATTTAAGTCGTAACGAGAAAAATAAAGACGACTGCAATGAGAGAAAAAATTCACCCCTTTATGTTTCTTGGTACAGTAAAAGTAGGTCATTCTTCATAAGTCTTGTGATAATTAGTTATTTTTAATGGTTCCACATGTCATCCGGATATTTAAGTCAAAATCTGTATCATTTTTTATTTTAATAAAAAAGTATGAACTTTGATGTTGCGCCTTATAACGATTATCTTTTGTGAATGAGAACGATTAACACATGTTGAAACGATATGAATGGTATAATTTAATTTGTTAGTAAAGTGCTTTCTCATATTTATGGTCAGTTGTAAGAAACTTGAACAGCGGAGCAAAAATACTGCAAAAATGATTTCATTCTTCAGCACATTAAAATTTTAAATGCGCGAGGACACCGAGTTTATTTGCAAACTCTTCGCATTAATCTACAATTTAAGGCATCTACATTACATTGCGAAAAATCAACAAAAATGAATTGTTTAAAGCGAAACTTTACCGTTTTTGTACATCGCTATGTACTGACCAATACTTGACCTCATTTTAATTGTTTGCGAAAGAAGTTTCAAGGTTAAACTATTTAAGTAAAGTTCAGAGAATTGTTTTTAAGTTGAATTATTTTACTGAATATGGACTTGCATAAGTATGTATCATTCATAAGGATGAACAGCGCATCTCAGATTGGCATGTTATCGAGTTTTTATTGTATGAAAGTGGAATAAATTACTGAAAACTATATTACGGGTGTAAAACATTACAGACAATTTTAAAATCTATACAAATATATCATTATTGATCTTAAAGAACTAAAATATGTTAGATATATATTAAATGTGTAAGATGGTTTTGGGGTAAATTATAAGATATGAGATTGGGATTGAGATAAAGAGATATATTTATTTTTAACTTTAATGGGATGAGATGATGTAGCTCCGCCCGGTACGGAGTCCGAATGCGAACTGAGCTTGTGTGGTAAAATAATAATTAATATTACAATATAATAAAATATGCATCGACGCATTGCATTCCGGGAACATGTATTGTCTGTACGATTAGGTAATCGTACAAAATGTTATACTTTACTTTGAACATAATTTTATTTTACTCTGGCCTGTGTCAACTTCTACTTCCAGGAACTGTCATATATATTTTTATAATAACTTCGTTGCAGACCGTCGGTTGTTTTAAGCTATCTAGAAATTTCTCGTAATAAAGGATTAAAATTGCATGTTGATAAAATATATAACTTATATTTTCAGTTGCAGTGTTAATCTTAAATAAAATGTGATATTTTATATTGCATAAACCGAATGATGAATTCAAAACCACAATTTTATTGCAAACGTAGTATTGCATGCGTTAAAATTTTTTATCAATTCTGAAGATCCAAATTAAAACGGTTATTTATTCAGCGTGCATATTGGTGAAACTGACAGCATCAGTCTTTCATTAAATCAGTCTGTTCATTTATTAACGAGTGCCTAAGCGTGTTATCTTTTTAGATAACATAACCAAAACATTTTAAACATAATAATCAGTCCAAACCAATACGTTGAACATAATTAAGATTTCACAGAACGCTTATAGAAGCAGGTTAATAGTTTGCATCTTATCTGCTTCGTCTAGCTTAAATCTTAATAAAGGAAACACAATGCGTATTCTTGTTTATTCGTGCCTATTTTTCGGAGTCACGTCATTCTGTTTAAGTGATCCATTGACCTGGAGCAGATTGCTTGTAAAATGTAAACGTGTTTAGATTTCACAAAGCGTGGGTGTGAGCTTTTTCACGTCTTTCCTATTCATGAGTCATAGTTTAGCGCTCGTTCGTCGGAATTAAATGATGGAACGTCGCGTTAAGATTTTCAACTTGTTATAAAAGTTTGACAAATATTGCGAAAAACAAATTCTATACTTGTAATGGTTTTTTTTTACATTGACGGGAAGATAATATTGGTATTTCGGTCTGGATTCTGGATTCTCTTGTTATCTATCGATGGATGTAGGTTCTATTCAAATTGAAATAACAGCTAGACAAGATAGAATATTTATTTATCTTTCTTTATGACTCTTGTGTTCCTGATCCTTATAAAACTTTGGGTACAGTTATTACAGTTATTGATACAGTTTCTTAACTTTTTAATGTTATTAATATATAACAGTAGGCAATTCATAAGATGTAATGTTTTCTTCCTTTTACTAAGTGATTAATATAAGAATTCAAATATAAAAGCTCACGAAAACAACACATCTTTCATTGGTCCGTTCGTCACGTCCATTTTGTATTTCCACAACTAATTATTCCCAATAGATTTACCTTCCATTAGAGTTGAAAGCCCGTTGCAGAATTGTTTTAATTTCCCTCGCAATTTATAACTTTTAACGACAAAATAGACATTAACGCTTTTTAGAGCTTATTTCTATATTATAATGAGTAATGGATAATTTTTTTTTACGTTTTGTGTAAAGTTAGTGAGCTCTATCGTCTTAATTATGCTCAATGTGAAAGCTTTGCTTTCACCATATTATGATAGAAAATTATAAAAACCCAATGCAGTCAACGTTATGCCAAAGAAATATCGAGGAAATTCATAAACATAACTAGGTTCGTTTTATAACGGACGCAGAGCTTAACGTAAGACCAAGACCTGCATTAATTTGTACTGGTACTGTAAACAATAAATTGTAGATATATAATAATTGAAAAAAATATAATAAATTTGAAAAGTTTGACAAGTCATGAAATATATGAAAAGTTAAAAGCTCAAAGTAACGTTTAACATTCTTAGCGAAAAGTGAATCGCTGTGACAAGGTGTAATACAATTTCTTTCAGGATTGTCATATCCAAGTTATTCCTTACCTCCCGGTAAAAATAGGAAAGTTTCAAATTAAATTCTTGAACAAGCTCCCAGAGGTACGTTGGAACACCGTATCCTTATTGTATTGGAAAAAAACCACCTGCTAGATGTCAGCGGGAATTTTCTTCGCCCAGCGAATTCTATCTTCATTTAATTTGTACTGGAAAATGTAATAAGTTTAACAATGTTGTTGAATTTTTCGTTTTGCGATAGACTACTAATTGAAAATTTATTTTTATTTGATGGAATTTGGAATTTAAAAGCTGCATCGTAAGCCCGCTCGAGGATTAAAGCTTTTGAACGTTGTTGCTGTAACCTTTTAGAAAAATGTGTTGGTTTTGTATACGTAATTTGATTTAGGTCGATTGCTACATTTCGGCCCATTTGCATTGACTTGTGTAATCATAAAAATTGTATTATTATCTGTTAAGTTTTTTTTTTATTTTTCAGTAATGTTAGCATTTTTTACACTATAAAAAATTCAATTACATTTTCAGTATTGAACAAAAATTCAAACACTTTTGCATCGTTTTAAGCTGCTGTAAAAATAATGTGTGAAAATAAAAAGTCTTTTTCACTGGGGTATTACGTGTTATAAATGGGCTGTGATATCTGAGAACATAGTCATACATATTTTGTAACCAGCTTGTTTGTGTCCGTCAACGTAAGCTTAAAAAATGAAGGG
Source organism: Colias philodice (assembly GCF_061535455.1). Classification (NCBI taxonomy): domain Eukaryota; kingdom Metazoa; phylum Arthropoda; class Insecta; order Lepidoptera; family Pieridae; genus Colias; species Colias philodice. The sequence goes on along the minus strand of NC_143092.1, from coordinate 3,175,455 downwards.
CTACGTCACAAGATTCCAGATATTTCTAGAACATTATTTATATGATTCAATCATTCTCTTAAAAGCGAGTCACTGAAAGATATATTTGATATGTGATTTCGATGGTTTATTGGTAGGTACTGGTACGAACTAGGAAATAAAAATAGTGGTGAAATAAATATTATATTATCAAAATAGTCAGTCAGTGAGTGCGTTTTTTTTGGTATCAATCATTTATGGTGGTTGAACAGTGTTTTTGAATAATATTCTACCTACCATTCAGTTTTGCTTTATGTTATTTTGATGCGATACTTCACAGTGAAATTGTGTAACAGACTGAAAACAGTAAAAATATTTTTGAAATAGTGCAAGTATTTATTTTGTCAGTTAGGTACCCAATATATAAGAGCTCCTGAAACAAATGAGTGATAAGTTATATTTTGTGTCGCATCCTACATATTAGAATTTAATAATAATGATTTAATATTGTGTAACCAATAATTGCAAAATATCACAAAAACTGACGATGATACATACGATACAATATGAGAATAAACAAACAAACTGGCCAGCAGAACGGATTTATTGAAATACGCGTAGATACCGGTCAAGGACTGACTTGTTTGAGGATTCCCATATTGTTTCCGATATCTGCTAGCTATGTCGAAATGCAAGGAATATTATTAAATATCACAATGCAACGGACGCTGCTAATGCATGTATGAATCAGATAGTTTCCTTCAATTTCGAATACGTATCTGGACGTTGAAATTTAGCACGTGGTTTTGTACTCTCAATACTCGAATAATGTTATTGAACTGTGTAATTATCTATAGTAGTATTTGGTAGTATTTTCTTGTGTTTGCTTTTCCGCAAGTATTATACATTAAAATTTATATCTGTAGTAGTTTTTATTTTGATATGCACGGTACATTAATTATAACGAACCCCAATTTTTCATACTTCCTGGGATTAATTATGTGAATGAATAAAGTGAAAATAAAAGCAATTGAAATAATTGAAACCACACGTCCTTGGAGAGGCGAAGGCTCGATTGATAATTTAGTATACTCGTAAACTGTACCACACCGCCCAATTGTGGCTTAATGTACTTGTCCTTAATTTTGTAGTTAATGGGATATGTTGGTAAATGCTGCGCCATTTTGATAATATTCCTGTAAATTTGGATTCCAGTTTTTATCTGTATACGCACGATTGAATCTGAAGATCTGAAGATTTGCTGTATGACTGCATCCAACTGCATCCTTTGTTCGTCTATGTTTTATACTTACAGAATTCCCAGTGTTGCTGTCACTGAAGTTGCAATTGACAAAACTTTAAGATAACTATCTAAAGGGAAGTGATATTTTCTTTAAACAATTCAAAACAAAATTGATTATCTAGTGATACAAAATCCTAGGACAGGTGCTATCAACCAATTCTTGCGAGTAATAAAGGCTAAATCTATGCCATCGTTTTTCTAGTTTCGAAAATAGCTTTCCAACTAAAATATGGGCTGTCAAGACGGCGAACATAATCGCGAATGAATATAGCGTTTGGCAAAGTAATGGAGCTAAAATAGAAAGATTTACGCGTTATTGCCAAACGTAAAGTTACAAATACTTATTTTGATAACAATGATTAACTCTTGAACTATATTTATTCCGGATGAAACAAAGACCAGAAGACCAATGATCAAACGCTTCACCTGTTAATCTGTGTTTTAATATCCACGTTTATTCTTGTGGTGAAGAATTATTCTTCGGTAGTAAGCGGTTCTGTCGTCAAGAGCACATTGTACTGCATATATCTGTGCAATACAGTCTTATGCTTCTGGACCTTGATGCTAGCGTGACCTAATTACACTGAAGAATGCGATGCATTTATCAATAAATAAAAGACATTAAATAGTAATAAATAATTAACACAAGGATAAGATATCCTATACCTATTTTGTTCAAGAATACAAGAATGCGTCTTTATTTATCTGTTAAGTTTCATGTGCAAGCTTATATGTTTATATGTTGGTACTTACTACCAAAGTAGTTGACCGATCATTAAAATATGTACCTTAAATTAGTTAGTACTTGACCAGTCTAATTGAAGTGTTTTTTTTTAAACTTTATAAGGAATAGATAGTATAGGAATAGGTATTATAAAAAGATTTCTGATTTTCCAATAAGTAGCTGAAATATCTGAATAAACATGGTATGAGAAGAATCGCCTCGTTATTGCGTCATTTTGAAGTTACAACACTTGTGCCCAAGACAATAGCATGTTGAAGACTGCAGTGCCTTATTTTCAAGTGTTTACTGAGACAGGTATTTATAGCTGGCTGTTAGAGTTTTTCCCGCATTTTGTTAATGAATGTTTTTTTTAAGAATAAACGGGTAGATGTGTAGACGAGTTGCTTGATTGTTAGTAATAAACTGAGTCGTAACATTTGCGCGAAATGGCAAACGTGAATTTAAAATTGTACAAATTTATAGACTTGAGAAATAGAACGTTATACTTTCAAATTGAATTAGTTTAATGTTTAGTATAAGGTTTGTAACCTCCAATTCTAGGCTATTAATGGATGGAGAATATAAAAAAGTGTATGAGAAAATTGGTAATATATATTAAAGTAATAATAATTCATGCAAATTTAGTTATACATATTAAACAATTTCTTAACATGCGCAATACATATTGCGTTTGCAAAAACAATTCCTTTGCGATGCAAGAATTATAGTGTCGCAGTGTAGAGTTCATTTGTACAAAGGAAAATCCTAGTTTTTATTGAAACAAATGCTCTGCGCAATTGAAAATTCCTTTTGAACGCTATAACTCTTTGGGCAATCTTATAGAATTTTCATTTTATACAAAGTTTATTTAAGGAATGTGCTCAGAATGGAATTGTTCTGATGAAATATAATTAATTTAGCTCTTGTTGTTACGGATTCTTATATTTAAAGCAAATTCTTGTAAAGGTAATATGATAAGTTACAATACGCTTCTTTTTATGCACTCAAATAGTAATACTATGAGAACTACTACAATTTAAAAGAAATAAACTTGCTGCTGCTTTGCCTTGTTTCCAAGACGTCTTCTTTGATCTATTTGTTGATTTTTGAACGAAACTTATACTCTATCATTTGAAAAATAAATTCTCAGAAAAAAGCACATATTATTTTTAAACATTCACCTTTTGGCATAGGAAGTTTCCAAAGTTAGTTTAATGCAGGAAACACCTAAAAAACAAGTGAACAATGACATATACACGCGCTGTTTTTGGTTGTAGTTTAACCTTATGAAAATGAGGGTCCCGAAACATTGCATGTGTCGAATTATTTAACAGTCCATGCATATTCGTTACAGGATTTTGTTTATGTTCTAGAATTCATTGCATTATGTATAGAATTAATCATGGAGTCGGCACGATAAGTCTCTATAATAGAGATAATTTTACAGTATCATAATGCAATTATAACTCTGTTTTTTTTTTATAGAAAAATTGACAGACTATAATATAAATGACGACTAAAAACATTCAAATAAAGTAACTATATACCAAAGCTGTTCTTACATCACCGTATTATTTGCATAGTTATAATGTGCTTTATGTACCTACTACAATAAAATTTAATGCTGTGTAAAAAGCTTTACCCTTCGAAGCAAAGAAATAAGAGTTATGCGCATCATAATAAGGAATTAAGCATTTAACAGCTCATCCATATTCATCACCGGATTCGGTAACGACTTCAGGATATTGTGATGTCCATGTTTCTATAATTTGTGTTGTGATCGATGTAACGGTGTTCTTGACGTCAAAGTGTAAATTAGTTGCATACGAAATTATTTAATTAACTAGGTTGATATTTGTTGATTTAATTGCGTCTTACCTTTTTTGTCTATCTGTCTTATGATATACCTATGAATGTAGACATGTAAGGATTTATTGTTAATTCTGAATGAGACAGCATGGCATAGCAAAGAAAGCATTTGAAGATGTTTTAAGGATAAGGCAGGTACCTTTTATATAATAGATAATAATCGTAACGCTTTACAATTTCAATAAATAAAATGTTAGCTCATGTATGCAAAAGTACGATAATATCCTTAAATATAGATAATAATAGAATGTTAATACTTATCACAATAACGTATAACCACATTATAAGCTGAGGCTAAGGAAGATAATTATTATACAAAAAACTCCCCAAAACTCAGATATTATTATTTGAACTTAAAGTTGAAGCTATCACTTAAGATGTAAATTGTAAAAGGGAACACATATCGAATGTTAATGTATCTAAATCGCCTCTCATGGCAATACTTCATGACAATTGCCCATTTCGTATTCATAGAGTCGTAGACCACCGTCTATGTTATGACGTGCTTGCTACGATTGATATTTCAATTTTCAGGATGGGTACTTAAAATAATTCTATTAAATGTAATAAAAGGGAACATCTAAATGTGACTTGGAAAAATGGTCAATGCCAAAGTTAGTTACTGCAGGTATAGCATTTATGAAGAAATAGCATTAAAAAAGATTTCTCTACAATGGGTGTGGTTAATTCCATGTATTACCGTTTAATTGTTAAATTTCCTCCACATGTGTCTTTATTTTGTTACTGAACGCAGTTTTTTCAAAAATTTTGAAAACTAGCAAGAAGCAGTATTTTCAAAAATTTTGAAAACTAGCGTATGAACAGAGAATAATATTATTTAGTTCAGTTCAGTTTATGTGAAGTTCAAATAAACCTTTAATAAGTTTCTTATTTATGAAATTCTTATGAAAGAAGTGTACATTAATGCAATGACCTTGTGCATTTATAAAAATGTAGGTACATTTAAGTCATCGATGTTAAATGACTTAAAATTTTCAAAAGAGTTAGAGATTTTTTGAAGTGTCTGTTGAGGCGAGTCGTCATAATAAGTTCGATTCAAATTCATCCATTAATTCTAAGCCTTTATTGTTATAAATAAGAATGACTTACTTTTATCCTTTATAATTAATTTTCATTAAATACAATAGAAAATACATTAAATATTCAAAGTGATAACAGCAGTTATAATATTATAAGATTTACCTTAAAACTGTCCTAAAAAGAGCACACAATAACGAGAATAAATATTAATTTCTGTGGAGTCGTATTAGGAACATTGCGCAAAATATAAATTCTTAGTTCTAAAAGCCTTTGAAAAACGATTGTAACAATTATTCTTTGTATTTTATAAATAAAATGAAACACGAGTCAAAAGCAGTCGGCGTACAAAGCGCTTTGTCGATGTTTTAAATAGAAGCCTACAGGTTTCCTTCGCTGGAAAATAAAGAGTAGCTAATTATTTATAAAAAGCATTGTTTAATTCAATACTTCTGCGGTATCAATGTTTCTTACCTATTTATAAAATATCTTTCTTTTATCGGTTTTCAATTTGAAGTAAATTCACAAAGACATTCATTGCCTTTACGCTTATAGAAATTCCTTTAAAGTTATGTTTAAATGAGTTGATTAAATTTATTTTATAATAGCTGAAAATTCATATTGTGCCGCAAAATAATACATAATATTGTACTATTATTGTAGATCTTTTTGGAGTAACGGGTGTTTAACGGATGTGTATCTAATTTGACAAAATCTAGATGATTAGGCTAATTAAGGTAGAGTCACATAATATACCTAGTCTACTTGCACTATGAATTTATTTCCAGGTATATATTCAATCAAATAAAACTTATATTACTTATTTTATATACAAAACTACACTATATTTAATTGTAATCTCTACTTTTACATTTTACTACGAAATTTAGTTAGATAACTCACATTTCAAAGTAATACCGGACTTCCTAAACAGTTCACTGTTCGTTATGCAAATAACTGAAGTATGTAACACCAGGATGAATTCCAACGCATACAATTGTAATTTTAGATGTTTCCAAATATCAAGCCCAGTATTATGTCGTAATCAAATAATCGATGGTCACCATTCATCGTATGCTATAATTAGTTTTCTGTTTAGTACGTTAACTTTTATTAATTATGACATAAATAGCAGAGTATGTGGGTATTTACAGATTTTGAATTCCTCTCATCATTCTCTGTATACTCTCTGTATACAGTTTTAATTATTTGTGGTATATTATTCTACTAGATTTAAACACGCAGGTTCACCCGCGTTTTCAAAAGCAAAACTCGCATAGTACCCATTCCTGTAGGATTTCTGGGATAAAAAAGTAGCTAACCTACGTCTTATTCTGGATCTTCAGCTACCCACATACCAAATTTCATTTTAATCGGTTCTGTAGTATTTGCGTGAAAGAATAACAAACATCCATCCTCACAAACTTTCGCATTTATAATGTTAGTGTGTTACTTGGTTATAAAATATTATAGTTACACAAAATTATTGTCTAATAAATAATCTTGTAACAATAGAATTAGACGAGACAACGATACAATATTATATAAAGTGAGTGAAAAAGAACCCCACATATTTGTAGGAACTAAAGAGATCGAACGCAGTATTAGTAAGGCAAGATAAGGATATCCTTTAGCCCACGTTGAGATGGATTATACCCGTTAAGACCTGTGTCATTCGTCGTCCCTAGTACTAAGTTTGTGAATTAAACCCTAAGTTTAATCAATAAACTTGCTCTAATATATTGCAGAAGGTTATACTATGTAGGGATATTGGAGAACGGATAGTATTAAGTTCGTGGTGAGTAATTACATTAATAGATACTGAGATTGTGTAGACTTACCGTTCTGTCAGTCTATGTATCATCCCGCTTTCAATATTGTTTTAGAGTTTTAAATGTATCAAAGGTTCAAGTAGAAACGTTAGAATTTAAGGTTAAATTTTCATGGCATAAAGTTGTCAGAATGCCTCTTTTAATTTCTTTGGCGACCTACATTAAAGTTTAACAGGAAACATGTAACTCCCCTTTTAAAATATCATCTTGCAATTATTATCATCGTTTATATTTAGTGCACGCATTTGTTAAATTAAACATTTTCTTTACTAATCTAACTCTTCATTTCCACCGTTTTCTTTGAAACAGAAATTACCCATTGTTCGTTGCATTACAAATATTATGGAAGGTGCTTGTGTTAATAACGTCATAAAATATTACTATAAAAAAGCTTTTAATGTATTTTTAGTTCATGTTTTATATGTAGTAAATAAATACTAGTATTATAAATGCGAACAGTTTGTCTATGTTGGGTTTTGATTAAATAATTGGTGTATGGGTAATTTTTATAGGTATTAGTTACGTATACATATTTTATAATTCACAAATACATACTTGTCCTTTATGGGATATGGGCTTCCGCTCTTTGTCGCATAACCAAAATTTAAAGGGGCGAAACAGGGACGCGAATATTTCTACCCACGAAATATAGTGCTAAACAAGTGATAACTGCGTTAAAAACAACCGACTTCAAACTTGCACTTGCAACATTTACAAATACAGACAAAAATGCTCATAAAATAAAAACTACTGGTCCTATCCGAATAAAATTTTTATGGGACCAATTCGACACCATCCCGCATCGAACAAAAAAAGAATCACGTAAATCGGTTCAGAAACCTCGGAGTAATCGGTGTACATACATAAAAAAAAAAACATACCGGCCGAATTGATAACCTCCTCCTTTTTTTTGAAGTCGGTTAAATATGTGTACGAAACTCAAAAATTTGCAATAAAATGACTGAAAAATTATGTTGACTGGCAAAGTTATGTTTCATGAAAAGTTTGGAATGGACGAGTAAATTACAGGCTGCACGACTGAAATCCGAATATCTTTTCGAATTCAGATTGCAGTAGAATTTTTCCGGAAAGCTTATTTAATAGCAGTGGACGAATTTATTAAGCTTTTAAATTTTTATTGAGTTATTGTTCGATATGATAAGTGTTGTTATGTTGTATAGAGTGTCATAGTTAAACTATTCGTTTATTGCTTCATGCGGTTAGCATAGATGTTCATAATATTAGATCGAAAAATGATTGATAAATTAAAAAAAATGGAATAAATGAACTTAATTGTGCAACTTAAATTAACATCTTTTAATTATAATTTGAGGAATAATAAAGACGGTAAAAATACATTTTACGTTATTTAAATGTTTAAATTCTTTATCTATCTACTTGTGCAAGCTTTAAATTGAACAACAACTATGAAAATGTTATGGATTATGTTAGAGTTTAATCGCGGTCTATCAAATAGCGTTGTCGCCGCAACATCAAAAGATTTGAGTTTGAAGTAAAGTTGTGTAGTTCAGTAATCATGATTGAGTCATTTGGCGACCACGCGGGTATATTTAGCGCTTGCGTAGTTTTATTGTTTTATGTTGTTTTCATTATAATTGAGTGACTCAATTTTAAAACAAGCTTCATCTTTTTATATAGCTGTCCTATATTTTACTAGTTTCACATAAAATATAGTTCTGTATATTCCCTGTGTATAAAACGTAGTATAAATTTAAGTAGACGGCTTAAAGCTTATTACGTAGGTAAGTGCGCAAGTTGGTCAGTTTCTTCGGAGCTTATTGCTCACGTTAATGTTAACATACACCGATTAATCATTTTAATCATGCGCTCCTAGATTTAATGTGCAATTTAAATTCAAATAATGCATCGCATGACCTACAGCGGGGTGCCATAACAGCACTATTGACGACCTATGCAGAATTTGATAACGGGATGACTCAAAATATTATATGGACGCGTCCAGCAGTCTGATTGAATGGCATGATGTCATGGTACGCGAAATTAGAAACCGTCTTTATAGATGCCGGCCAGTTCGTGTCGTCACGGTGTTAGTCATTATTGTTTACCAAAAAGTTTCTATTTAGAACTGTGAATTAAATGCCCTGGAAATGGAGCGGCTAATTGATTGCTGGGATGCTTGCGTTCTATGTTTCGTATATTAATAGGTTACTATTCTATAAAGTTAAATATAGTTATGTGCCAATTAGCTATTTTAATAATACGAGATATTTGTTGATCTTGCGAGATAAATCGACACTGAACCGACTATATTACCAGTTCAACTATGAATCTTTTGACACGATACGTATTAATGTTTGTAGGACACGGATTTAATTTTTGATCCCATAAATTTGAATGTGATGAACCATATTGTTGGTAGTAACAATCCTAGCCAACTTTTGTTGCTCCCTTTTAAGTACACTTAGCGGTTAGTGTGTCACGAGAGCGATTATTTATTGGCGCGTTTTATGACTTTATGACACACATGTTCATGTGAGAATTCAAACGAAAATAAACTTTAACACAGAAGCATATACTGTATAATCAATTGAAGATCAGCTTAATGACGGCATTATTATAATTCGGAACAGTCGTAGAGGAATTGTTAAAACATTGATAACGGTTCGGTTATCCGGTAACAAATATCTATTCAAACAATATATGAAAATGAAGTAAATATCTTATATGGTAGTTTAAAGTTTTATTAATTCGTATAAACTCCGAAGTTGCTTCCGCTTATACGGTTTTGTTTAAAAGAAAAGTTTGGAAATATAATGTTTATTATTTATTTACACTGGTACTCTCTCAGCATTAAAGATTTATACATACCAACAACTAACATTCTCTTGCCAAAGTTTTCGTAATAAAAATCCCTTAAGATTCATAATAGTTATAGTTTTAAATAACTTATTCAAAATGAACCGCTTTGATTCATGAATGAGAAGTTTATGACACTTAAAATAATGCATTTGAAACACGCTGCGTTGTCTATTCTCGTTTTAGTAAAGCAGCCCTTGTAGTTAAATATAAATATGATTACTTTACTGGTAGATAAACAAATTGTCCGGTTATCTCGGACGGACGTTGACCCTACAAAGGGTTTTTGTTCTAAATTGATGATAGAGTTTCTAAGAAAGACATTCATACATCACACTTATTAAACGCGTGTTAATTTGGGCAGTGGCAGAGTTAATGTCTGTCACGGAGCGTGAAAATATTCTAAGTCCGTAAAAAATTGTACAGATTCATTTAATAAGACCGGCACGTCCCAAGTTTTTCGTCTGAAATATTAAACCGTAGCTGTAGGTCTTCTAATATCTAGCTTACAGTGTCGCTAGCGGCTCGTAAATTCTTAGTATTTCGGACTTTCATAAAGCCAGGTGGGACTCACGTTATTTGGGCAGCTAGTGTATTTTACGAGTACATTATTCACAGGTATGAAGCTATTCTACTAAACTTTGGTGGGTACTTTATGGCGGGCTAGGTCTGGAAATAAGTGGTAGTAAAATAGTGGAGTAAATACGAGCAATAGTGCCCCATTTAAACCCTCACTACAGTGCACTATTTCTTTAGGTCGGCGAGGCTATGAAGACCGGGAATTATATGGAGCGATACACTTTATACTTAGAACTCAATACAGGTAAGAATTGCAACTAAATCCAACTGTGATACTATAATTACTAAGACTATACTTACATAGTAAAATTGTGTTTTATTTATTACTGTTTATTTTTACGGTTATCGCTATCGATATCAATCTTATGAAGTTATCACGCTAAGATAGTTTTGAAGACCCAATCTCCGGTAAAACATTAATTTGTAATAACGACAACTTCTTATAGACAAAATAATCTAAAAAATAATTATTTTTAACGAAAGTGGAATTAGTGAATATTTCTAGCCCTTTATAACTCCAGCTAATTTGTTTTTATAAAACCGACTAAATGCTTTAATATTTCCGAATCTTTTAATAAGTTCTTTTACACATCATTTCCAAGTTACTCTTTGTACTTACTATAATGCGAATAGATAAAAACATAAAATATAAGGTGTAAAACTAAAAAACATAAAAGATAAGTGATACACCAATAGAATATTACTAATATCAATATAGTTGGGATGGCGCCAACATCTCAGGATTGTGAATAACGTATGACTTTTCCGATTGTTCCCAGCACTTTAAAGATTTCTGTGTGAATACGTAATGTCGGTTATCATCTGCACTTATCTCAACTTGCATATTTCATCGATTTTTCCAAGTGCTTCCAAAAAGTTTGTAAGTTAGTTCAAATGATAATTGCATTGTTTCTCTTACTAAAAATGGTAGGTAATGGACTGAAATGAAAACAGTCTGATTTTGAAAGAGCACTTCGTGATAAATAAATGTGGAGTTGTATTTATTTATTAAAAAAAATTACAATATTTTACAAATAGTGCTAAGTGCTTCCACTTGAATTATTTTGAAATACTCGTTAATGAGGAAAACTTGAATAAATATTCCAAGTTATTAATGTAATTCCCTGTATTCATTGAATGAATAGCTGAAAATAGTTTATATTGAGGGTAACCTTGTTATGAATGGGTCGCTGAAATTATATATCCGAAAAACAAATCAGATTTTTATTCCGTAAACGTAAGCTGTAACATTTATACGCTCATAACGATTTGAATCAAAATTGGCTGAATCTGTATTTTTTATGTCGTTATTTTCTTTGAAACGAAAATGAAGCTCGTCATGATAATCCAGATAGGACAAGAACACAAATCAATTATAAAAACATTATTTTGAAATCTTAGTTTGAAATGATCAAGTAAGTTGGAGAAAATTAGTGTCGATCTTTTGTCAAAAATCAAAATGTAACACGGAAGTAACAAAAGTTCGTCCACCTTGGACGAGATTAATGCTTTTAGACTTGCTCCATTATGATCGTATAATGTAAACAATATATTTTATTACACTGTCTTTTGAAATGAGCCGCGGTCATGGCGTAGGAGGTTTCCTAATTCCTATGGAAAAATTTTATCACATTTTTGAATTTAGACATGACTTTTTAATTTCGATCGCATTATTTTTATGATGGCCATTAACAAACACTATAATATCAATTTCTCTATGTCCACTGGTGTATTTCCTACTGTTTGGAAAGATGCACAAGTCATCCCTCTTCCCAAAAAACCTAATCCAAATTCCTTTTCAGATTACCGTCCTATTTCCATATTACCTTTCCTATCCAAAGTCCTTGAACGTGTAATACATCATCAACTTACCTCCTTCCTGAATAAAAATAATATCCTTAGTGATTTTCAATCCGGATTCCGTCCCGGTCATAGTACAACTACAGCTCTAGTCAAGGTCACTGACGATATTCGTGCTGGGATGGACAATAAGCAGCTCACAGTACTTACTCTATTAGATTTCAGCAACGCTTTTACAACTGTAGACTTTGACGTACTGCTGGGTCTGCTGCGTGTACTTAACATTTCTCCTTCGGTAATTGACTGGTTCCATTCCTACCTGCACGGCCGGAGGCAGCGTGTCTTGGTGGATACTAAGTACTCATCTTGGTGTGCGGTCTCTGCCGGTGTTCCTCAGGGCGGCGTTCTGTCTCCTCTCCTCTTCTCCATCTTCATTAACTCCTTATGTTCCCGGCTGACGTCTCTGTACCATATGTATGCTGACGACTTACAGATATATACTCAGTCCACCCTTGCTGACCTACCTAAGGCAATACATTCTTCTAATTTCGAACTATCTAATATAACTAACTGGTGTAGCGAATTTGGTCTGAAAATCAACCCAGCTAAAAGCAATGTTATCATAGTTGGTAGTCCCTACCTAATTTCGGAAATTGACTGGGGCATTTTGCCAAACATTAAAATTGGTGACGTTGCTTTGCCTTACAAAACGGTAGTCAGAAATTTAGGTGTGTTGCTTGACCAAACTTTATCTTGGTCTTTCCATATCCAGGAACTAAGCCGTAGGATATATGCTGCTTCTGCTACGCTCCGGCGGCTTCGTAACTTCTTGCCTATTCCTACTAAAATTACGCTAGCGCAATCCCTTCTCCTTCCCATACTTGATTACGCTGATGCATGTTTTCCTGATTTAACAGCCGAGCATCTTGATAAACTTGAGCGTCTTCAAAATTTCTGTATTAGATTTATTTTCGGCCTTCGAAAATATGACCATGTTTCTTCTTTCAGGAAAAAGCTCAAGTGGCTCCCTATCCGACTTCGCCGGGATCTACACTATTTGCAACTACTGTTCCGCATCCTTTTTAATCCCTCTGCTCCTTCCTACCTCAAGTCCAATTTTTCCTTCTTGCGCAATGAAAGCTATTCACTTCGCTCTGAGGACAGACTTATCTTGCGTGTTCCATGCCGACGCACAAATTTCTATGGCAAGTCATTCGCAGCAATTTCCGTGAAGTTATGGAATTCTCTGCCGTTAAACATTCGACAAGCCAGGACCGCTTCGGGGTTTAAAAATCTTGTGAGACAACACTTTCTCTCCGCTGTTGATCCGGATCAGTAACATTCTTTTATTATTTTACATGTATGTAGTAGTATATATGTATTGATATGCATGGCATTTATATATATAGGTATTTTATTTAATATCGGTGTGTTTCCTTCAGAATTAGAATATGATATATAATATTTATGTATATATATAATTTGTATGTATACCTATTTATTTTATTTATGTATGCGTCTATGTAGATTTATATTTATTATCTTTGTACATGTATGTAAGTATATGATATTATATATATTTAGATATGTATTAATTTATGTAGACACATGTTTGTATGATAAAAAACTCTTCTTTTTCTTGGTTTTTCTTGCTATTATTATTATTATTTTATTTATTTTTTTCCTGTTCTCGTCCCGCGTACCTTTTTGCTCGTTACCTTTTACCGTGGTTGCCTGGAAGAGATCACTACGTAGTGATAAGGCCGCCAAGTTAGTTGTACTCTGTTTTTTAGCTGTAAGTAATTTTAAGTTTTCCTGATTGTACAACTAATAAAGTGTTAAATAAATAAATAAATAAATAAATAATAATATTATGTTTATTGAATTGGGCTTTTAAAATGTTTTGTTTTAATGGATTACGTTGGTTATTTTTAGCTTCATAAAGTATATTATTTGCGCAAATCTCAAAACCATTGTGCCATTCAACTATGACGAAATATAAAGACTGTAGTTTTTGGCACGATCTCCTTTGCCGCATCCGATGGTAAGTGATATGTAAGCAGGTGTTGTGGTGAGACAGTACAGGAAGATTGTAAAAGACTAATGATCCCACGCGCTTATCAAATGAGTAGGTACCTAATCTATTTTTTAATAAACTAAAGCTGTAGTTTGTTTGAACCCGCTCAGTAAGTACTACAAAATTTCTTTCTCTGATGGATATGAACGTGATCCCTGATTGCTATCTATACTAATATTATAAAGAGGAAAAGTTTGTATGTATGTATGTATGTATGGTTTTCACGCATAAACTACTGGACCGATTTTGATGAAATTTGGCACAGATAATCTTTAGACCCTGAGAAAGAACATAGGCTAACTTTTATTGCGAAATATGTACCACGGGCGAAGCCGGGGCGGACCACTAGTAGGTTATATACTCGTATGTACCATGGAAGGTGCCGGGTACCGCTAGTAAAATATATTTTGAAAGATGCGAAAGAATACAAAAATAATCGCGCATCTTTCACTTTACCGAAGCTGGGACCGCTGGGACGCACACGGACCTATCTCACTGATCGAATTTGTTCTACTCTTTTTATTTTAAGCATCTAGAGGACACTTCAGGCTTGATAATATTATTTCAAGAGCTTCTAGAACATCTTGACCAATAGCGTCTATTATTCTATCGTAACGACGCGTATAATAGCGTAATGCATAATTAGTTATGTTAGGATTGTTACTCACGTTGCTACTGCTTCTGCTTGAATGCAGTTCTTAGTATACGTAACGACTGGACTACTGTCCAAAAACTTTTCCAATCTAAACAATGTGAATTTAAACTGCTACAAATGGAGATTATAGTCCTCTTTCAAATAGTCATAATAGCATACAATCCAGTCTAATTCACAATTATGCCATAAAATTAACTGTGCGTACCAAATATTAGCATAAACTTCCATTTATAATATTAAGTAGGTGATACATTATGTTAAGCTCATAAGTATCAGCTACAATTACATTGAATATTGATTGGATACAGCGTGAGTAATTGACAAGTTGATCTAATTACCTGAAACAGGGAACTGGCGATACCAATTAACAACTTTGCAATACGTTTAATTATAACCTACCTGAATAAAATCTGATTTAATATTTGCTTGACTATTTTGTTATTAGTGTAATGAGCGATTCAATTTGGCTTTATTTAAAATTCAGGCAAATCAAATCCCCTTCTGTTATGTTATTATATGATTTGTTGGCCTCGTCAAATAATAATGATATTTACTGACTGTCACAAAGCTTGTGGATAAATTCAGTGTACTTTAATGATTTCATGGACGTTTTATTATTGAAGTATGAATCCTAATTTTTACAACCAAAGAAATCTTTAAACAAAATATTTCACACTTCGTTTTCCTTTTCTATTGCAATCATCATGTAATTTTATATAAACACCATCCTAAAAAGAAAAAAGTAATATCTCATAATATTCATCTTTATTACCGCAATCATCCCATAAGCCAGGGTACAGTTTATTGAGGCTTATACTTCCATATCCTGAGATTAACGCAGTTTCTTCACTGACCGCCAGTCGACCCTCATGTTCAAATCCGGTCTAGACAGCTTGCATAAGTTCTGCTAAACTTATAAATTATCCACAGACTAGTAAACTACACGAGAGGGAGACTTTAAGCACTCACGATGAGTCATTCTGGATATTTTAAAAGTTTTTAGGGTACCTACATTGTAATAAGATACAGGGAAAAATTGAAGCTCACCTTTTTTGTAGTTGCTTAAAATACATTTAAATTGTGCTGATAGAACTGCAAAATATGACTACGATAATTGACAAAATTATTAAGTCTGTTTTTAAATACAAAAATAAATAATCGCCACGAACTAAACTCTCAAAGGGGTCTCTCTAATTACCCAAAAACAATTATAATAGAACAAACCAGAACTTTATATCGCACTATTATTATATTACAGAACCACTGATTGTATCCAGTCCTTAACTTGCTACAGTTCTGCTTATAAATTAACAAATTCACGCTTAAACGTAGTAAGTTCCTAATGGATGAAGCATGTAACGTAAAGTTAATACTGCATGTGGTTCTCACTAGTATACTTGTCTTTATGTGATAAGTTCTTTAATGGCGTTTATATGTCGTGGTCATATCGTAAATTTGCTCATTTCATGATGATATGACTGGCCATTTCACGAAATGGTCGCATTTCGTGAAATGGCCAATTTAGTTTGGCCACATCATGATGTGGCTTGATCAGATCAATGATAAGAAATCGTTTCACGATATGGCCAACTAATCGCGCGGTTTTTTCATGAAATGATCAAAATTATTTGATCATATCTTAAAATAGTTACATTAATCATTGGTAGAGGCGCTGCAAGCTCTGTGTTTATGTGATAAGATGGCGGCCGCTGGCGAAAATTTAATTATTCGCAGTTAAAAACTTCATAATTCGTTTAATAACAATATGAAGAAATTCATAGCAAAGAATTTACGACGGTTCGAGTACTATGGAAAATGTGGATATCTTATATGTATTGAAGAAAAAATGCGTCTTAAATAAAATAATTTAAGACGCATTTTTTCTTTTAGGATATATATTTATATATCCTACTATAGTATTATAATTGTGCGTTTTTTAAAAAGCGATTCTGCTTCTGGCACTCGCCGGCCGCTGCCGCGGCACGCTCGCTTTGCTCGCTCGGCTCGTGCGTTGTTTATCAAAGTCTAACCTAACCTAACCTAACTGTTTTTTATTGCAAAAACGATTCGCTTCTAGCATTCGCCGGCCGCTGCCGCGGCACTAACTTGAATGACATTAAACAAGTTTTTAGAATAGTCTGAATTTTAATATTTTATGGACTCTTTATATTTTATACGATCTGGCCAAATGTGGATGGCCAAATCGTGAAACGTTGACGATTTAACGATCTGATCAAACTATGTTGGCCATTTCATGAAATGCGACCATTTCGTGAAATGATCGATCATATCATGAAATGAGCAAATCTACGATATGGCCACGACATATATACGTATAATTAATGTACCTATAGTAAAATACTTATTTAATAGAATACAATACAGAACTAAATTCCTTGTTTTATATTTAACAGAAGGGTTTATGAATTAAAAATGTTCATTATTAATCTATGGAATTCCTTACCTATACCCATAAGGCAAGCTCAAACTCTATCTAAATTTAAGAGCCTCATACGTGACCACTTTTTAAATCTTGCGTTTGAATCGATATAGTATTTTGTATTTGTAGTATATTTTATAGTATATTATGTTTATATTTTTATGATGTATTTATATATTATTATATTTATTTTATTTATAGCATTATATTATTATATGTATTCTATATCTTTTGGTATGGTATATTTTATCTTATTTTAGTGTGTATATTATGACTGTATTTTTAGTAACGTCTATTTATGTTTAACTTTTTACCTACCTCCGCTGTAGTAATATTGTTTTTCACACAATCTGTTGGTTGCCTGGAAGAGATTACTTGTTAGTAATAAGGCCGCCCTCTGTGTTGTTTGTACTAGTTTAAGTCCTATTGTACCCACTTTTGTTATGTTGGCAGCACAATAAAGTGTATAAAATAAAATAAAATAAATTATATGGCGTTGCTTTTCAATGATAGAGCCATAAGTTATGAAGATTCTTTACCGGATAGTTGAATATAAAATTGCAAGAGTTACAAGTAATAACTCAGGCCCCGGAATCACAGACACAATAGAAAATCTATTGTGTCGTGTCGTCGTAACGTATCATACGTATTCTAGCGTAATTTATTTATTTATTTATTTATTTATTTTTCATCACAAGTAATTTACAGGTATGTAGGTATGTATACCCAAAACATTACAAGGCAGTTACTCACCAAAATTACATCACTTTTCATAACTAAGAAATAACAATATCATATTTCTAAATTTATACAAACTTATACAAAATATATCGCTTTCATTGCTGTGAGCTAGCATGTCAGCATGTCATGTCATAATCAGAGTATGTATATTGTATAATAATATTGTAATACTGTGGTATAAGGGGCCGTTCAAGTATTACGTAAGCAGATTTCTTACCATTTTTTACCCCCCCGCCCCCCTTGTCATCAAAAGTAAGCAAAGCTCTTACCCCCTCCCCCTATGCTTACGTAAACATTTTTAGTAATAAATATTTTTTTAAATTGTTATTTTTAAAATAGGAAAATTCATGAAAATATAATCAGAAAATATAAAGAACATAACTAACATAAAGAATATTTTTGGAACACATTAACAGTCTTCAGTCCATGAAACCTGAATCCATGATTCTAAGTTATCGACGACATTGGATTGCTGCTCAGTGTTGTGAGTCTGCTCACTTTCATCCGATTTTGGAATGTCTACGTCACTCTCATTGAGCCATTCAACATCTTGGTGCTCTAAATTTTGAATAATGCACATCAGTTCATTAGCACGACGAGCAGCGACTCTTACAGGTCTAACTTTTCCCTCTGTAGACGTGTTTACTTTTTTTTACTCACCTTGGAAAAAAAATGAAGCAGATTGGATTTATTTTTAGTCGCCGCTTGCAATTCTTCTTCAATTCTCTTACAATAATATCTAGTTCCTTATCTGACTTTGCTTGTAATTTATAATTTCGCCAAACTTCGCTAACTAACTTTTGTACATTTTGCACTTTCGTCCCAGATTTTTTTAAACTTTCGAGCGGTTTTTGGTATAACTTAGATTTGTCTATATGATATGACATTCTAATAAGATATTTAAATTTAAATAATTAAAACGTTAAACTTTGGCTAATTGCATCAACATAAACACAAATGATAACTTTCAATGCTTACAATACGTTTAGAATCCAAACAAAACAATACTGATAGATGCGCACTTGCAGCCGGCCGGCACGAGAGTGAATAATTATTAGACAAGTGAATAGCGCACGGTAATTTCCCTAATGGCTGGTTCACACTTTGATTAGTGCGAGTGCAGGTGATGAGTAGTATTACGTGTGGACAGCGACTGTTTAGTGCGACTGTTTAGTAGGCTGTGTAGTAAAGTGAATAGAAGCGTGTTCTATTTTTTTGCGAGTGGACTGCGAGTAGCCACGTCCCGCGCGCCCTCCCTTCCCCCTCACTCGCAGTGTGCCTGCCTAAACACGTCTGGACAGGAGTGTTTAGTGTTTAGTGTTTAGCGTAGTGTGTAGCGTCGCGAATTTCACCATTGTCTGCACTCGCACTAATCACCTGCACTCGCAGTTGAATTGGACACTACTCGCACTACACACCTGCACTCGCACTAATCATCTGCACTCGCACTAATCAAAGTGTGAACCAGCCATAATGCGCGGTAATTCCCCTAATCAGTTTTCAAAGCGAGTGCCTACGCATATGTATTATTTGCGGGAATCCCCGAAAAAACTTAAATTGCTAACGATGACGTAATCATCATCTAGACCCCCCCACCCCCCATGTCATCCAAAATAAGCAAAACAGAGACCCCCCTACCCCCCCTTGGTGCTTACGTAATACTTGAACGGCCCCTAACCTTAAGTTATATTAGGAACTTTTATGATTACTAGCTCCTTCTTATGCTACTTCTCTTCGGTCGCTAATAGGTACTTATCTACAGAATTGATTTGGAAACCCTTTACCGAATACTATTCATTATATGTATATATTCTACCAATATGCAATGGGTTGGGAGGGTTATATATTTTGGAATATTTCTTGTGCTTATTCTACAATTTCTCCCATTACTAATACCATTTGAGGTTGGTAACACATCAGCAACTAATTGTAGTGAGTGCTTATGAGCACGGAGCAGTGTGTTTCGTTTGCATAGCCAAGAACTTATAAGTCCAACTAACTTGTTCGTTTTTCTATTGTGGACATAAGATTTGACAAAAGCACGGTTCAGCTATTCACCATGGTAAGCGTATTTTTCACCAACTTAAAAAAAAGATGAGGTTTTCAAGCCGACTATCATTCTTTTATAATATTTTTTATCAGTTGGTATAAAAATACTCATGTTTTTAAATACCCATGTATTTAACCTTTCAATACTTGTTTATTGAAGGCAACAGATACGAAAATGAATAAAACAACCAAAGAACACAGCAAAGTACGTACTAATGACAAATGTTTCTCATGTTTTCTTGAAGGTTGTGTATTTTGCAACAAAATGTTTTACACGTCGCTCGAATCTTTTTCAACGTTTAATTTTACTGCGTTGTGCAAGCATAGTGTTTGTAATTATTCTCAAAGCTTAAATTTTAGCTGCATTGTTTGTTTAAGCGTTAGGTAGAGCTTAAATAACAATATTTATGAATTCCTAAGCAGCAGGGCAGCTCTATGAAATTTTATTTTGTGTGATAAAAAATATCAATCTTTATATTCTAAAAATAAATATACCTAGTACAATATTAAATAGCAATAATATATTAAAAACATTTATTTGTGGCATGATCCTCGCCTACAATTATCTTCGTTTAGGTCGTTATTCTGACTCATTCATATAGAAAAGGCTCTATCTAGGACATTCAGGCTGGCCTAGTACTATTCATAGACGAACTAATTAGTTAGTGTAACATAAAACGTGGACGTATCGTTGTAAACATGTCACTGTTTCAAAAACTAGGACGTTTGAATAATTGGAAATCACGATTGCGGTTTCTGAACGTCGAGATCTACCTAATACAGATATAAAGCAATTTCTGCATACGGCTTTGTTTATTCTCTGATATTTATTGAAATGTTGAACAAATTAAAAAAGTTAAATCAAAATACGGCGTACACGGATATATGAAAGTAAGTTTATTTACTCCAACTTGGAATACGGTAGAGAGAAAATGTTTGAATTTTACATGCTCCACAGGTGATTGCGTTTGAAGATACATTTGAAGTTTTAGGCGGGTTTTCTACCTTCGCTTTTTTAGCAGCAATTCTAAAACTACCCAAGTAATATAAGGTGATTTTGACCCTTATTTATCTGAACTCCTAACTTCGCTCGGTTTCAATTAGGATAACATACGGTCTATATCCTACAAATACTTATGTATATTATTAGGTTTAGTAAATCGTTTTAGCCATATTGGGGAATTAAATAACGCATATATTGAAACAGACTCTAGCAGAATATATTTATATATCACGTGAAAGATGTTCTCCTACACTTATTTTATTTTATTTCCTTCCCTATTACACTTACATTTTATATTTATTGACATAATGATGATTATTTATCAAACTATGTATGTATCATAACGTTACTTTCAACTGATCCTAGGTCCTATAGTCGAAAGAAACGTTTCTAATTACGACCATCAAGAGATCCACATAGGTTTTAACATAAAGACGTTTTGGTCATTTTATTGATAATAAGTAGAAGTTGTTTTGGTCACTATAAACACGGAAGCAGTTTACACACTGATATAGGAATGTACGGTAGCATAATCAATCACGCGGCAGAGAGAAGCCGCCAAAAATCGCGTAGTACGTTTGAATAACCCGGATCGCGATAAAGTGTTTCGACGTGAATCAGCGCTCGACAGTGAAATATGGAGATTATCTAAACCATCTATATTCTATCGGGACTGTATTAAAATATACGGTGAGGATTAGATCTGAAGGTTTCGTATGGAAAAATTACATCGGTAAAAGTTTTGGTTGAATCTTAGGAAGCTTTTACTATTTAGTAAATGTGATTATTTTTTTTAAAGTCTACTTAATACCTTATTATGAAGAATATTTTATAATGATTTTTTATAAGTATGTCCTTATAATTTAGGAAACAAATCGCTTGAAAATTACTTTTTGTTGGCTCTACATTTAATGTATTTAAGTACATAAGAAATAAATTAAGAGTACACGCTGAAAGTAATTAAAAAGTATTTCTTATTTGTTGGTAGTAAGTACACAAACCAAAAAATAAGATTAATATAATATTATATAAATAATAATTATAGTTTAATCCAAGTACATTTTCTTACAATATTTATATATCTTCAATCTTCATAACCATTATGTTAACGGTTGTAATAAATTTATGAGTTTATTTTGCACTGATCAAACTGTTTAACAATTCGCCGATATACAATCGATTAATAATGAATAGAATTTTAATTATTTAGTTCATGGAAATATGAATAAAATATTTTATTTTGAGTAAGAAGAATATTGATAAGACTGGCGCCTGAGATCCGGTACGGAAAAACTCAAAAGTATTTTAGTTTTAAAGGTTTTTAAAACTTTTTGCAAGTTTATAATAGCAGAGTTTTCTTCATTGACGTATTTAATTTACATTTAAAAGTCATATATTATAAATTCGCGTTTTATGTAAGTGTGGGCGCTGGCAAGAGTATTGGAATGACATAATCTTAAAAATAAATGCGTATGAGATAAGACTGTAATTTAGATAAATGTGTGACAAATAGACGAAAATTCAATAAATTATGAAGTAATTATATATAAAATAAGTAAGTTATATTGGTTTTAAATTGTGAAATAATTTTGATTAACTTCAGCCTAGAATTAATACAGTAGAGTCACGCACGCGTCGGACGGTGGTTTTGTATTATTGACAAAACTTATGTTCTTAATATTTTTGATAAAGAAATTAAATTAGTAAGTTTGTAACAATGAAAATGACATGAACCTTATATATAAGTACCTAGCAAATTATAAAAGCCCGTTAAATATTTAAAACAATTTAATTGTGAAAAGGCGTGATAATGTGTGAATAGTCTGTAGTGAATTACGACTTACATTCGAATTACTTTTACGGAAAATGTACTTACTTTATTTTATATTATAATTATTTAATTTGATTCAAAATTATTCTTTGTATTCCGTTCCGTTCCAGCCTTTTAAGACGTCCACTGCAGGACATAGGCCTCCCCCAAAGATTTCCATAACGACCGATCACCAGCGGCCTGACTCCAGCGGCTCCCCGCCACTTTGATCAGGTCGTCTGTCCACCTCGTTGAAGGCCGTCCCACACTGCGACGTCCTGTACGTGGTCGCCACTCGAGAACCTTTTTGCCCCAACGGCCATCGGTTCTGCGGGCTATATGCCCAGCCCAACGCCACTTCATCTTACTAATACGGTGGGCTATTCTATACTATTATATACTATTCTTTGTATTACTTTCACCTTTTTACTAAAGAACTCTCGCACTAAGTGGGCTGCTGTGTTATCGTTCTTTAAAGCTTTTGTACATAAAATTATTTGATGATCTAAGCATTAATGTAGGTACCTATGTAGAAATATTATTACCATTATGTCATCTCGTAAGCCCACTTAAATGTTATGCTAATAACACACAAATATATCGCAAAATAACAATATAAACGAGAATACAATAGTTTTTGCCAAATTCAGAATTTCCAACATCGACCAACTCTACAAAAGATAGAAGGAAAACTACCAATTATAATATTTTTAGATTAGGATATAATTTAAACTCATGCTTAATTATTTACCTATAATTATATTCCATGTAGGTATAATAAATATAAAGTATGTACTTATATACAATAAGTATTTTTGTACATAGCATAGGATAGCTAGGTATAGAGATTACCAACCTAGTCTAATTGTTGACTAGATTATCGTTTTGTTGAATAAAACAAAGACTATAACTATATTAAAATATTCAACATGGTTATTATATTCAGAGAATTACAAGAATTAGCACCTACGAATACATATGCCTACAAACCAAATTTTAATGCCCTCATCCATAATTATACAAAGCGCAATTTCATCATTCATTGAATCAAGTCCTAATTAAGTATACTTATAATGTATAACAATATGTGAATAAGTTGCGGTTTTCATAAAATTATTATGCAAATCTATTCTAATAACAAATATTGAAGTAATATTTATATTAGGATGTTTATACAGCATGAAGTCACATCCCTGATGTGTTCAGTGTACGTGAACACTGAACACCAACCTAGAAATGAGTCAGATTTCCTGAGAAACGCGAAATTGTGTGATAAACGTATAGATTTAACTAGTACCACACTATTTATTTATTGGTTTAGTATAAAATAAACGATCAAAATAATATGCATTCAAATATGTACCTTACAATGCTAATAAAGAAGCAGTAATGTTAGTTATGATAGCGTGCTGTTTATGTTTCTATACCAAGTGTAAATATATTTTATAAATAGATCCTTATAAATCCATACTAATATTATAAATGCGAAAGTAACTCTGTCTGTCTGTCTGTTACTCAATCACGCCTTAACTACTGAACCAATTTGCATGAAATTTGGTATAGAGATATTTTGATATCCGAGAAAGGACATAGGCTACTTTTTATCCCGGGAAATAGGATAGGTCTTATCCCGGAAATCCCACGGGAACGGGAACTATGCGGGTTTTTCTTTGACTGCGCGGGCGAAGCTGCGGGTGGAAAGCTAGTATTAAATAATTGAGAGCGATGAAAATCTTTATATCATTACTTATATTTTTATTTGTTACTTTAATTAATATATACCTTTCTCTACTTTCCAGGTGGTGTATATGAACCTGTGACCGATTAAAATGACAGCTACGAGGCTATGTATTCTCCTGTGCGCGACGCTCATCATCGCAGAAGCCAGAACGCACCACCAGAAACGCGAAACAAAATCACATCTATGCGATCCAGTGTTCAATAACACGAATAAAATACAATGTTATTGCAATCGAGATTCCCATGACCCCGAGCTGGTACGCAGCGCTGAATGCTATCCTACTGTTGAGGGAGTTGCACAAGAAGATCCCAATTGGGACGAATTTTTAGAACTGGAGAACGTACACAAGCTATCCTTCACAAACACTAGGGGTATCGTATTAAAATACATCCCGACACAAGCTTTAAAATACACGAAATCACTCCTAAAACTTGAAGTGAAATACGCCACGATTGATACAGTCGAATCATTTGATTTTGCAAACTTAACATTTGTCGAAGAAATGACTTTAAGGGATAATCAGATAAAAGTTTTGAAAACCAATGCTTTCGCACATCACAGAGATCTCACAATACTCACTCTTGATTCTAATAATGTTGTAGAAATCAACAGAAACGTGTTTGTGGATCTGCCATCTTTAGAAAAACTTTATTTGACAAGAAACAAACTAACGACGATACACGATAGAGCTTTCGTGCATTTATCTAATTTAAGGGAACTAGAAATCGATAGAAACAACTTGTTTAGTTTGAACAGCGAGACATTTTCGGGATTAAAGAAGTTGGAGAAATTGGACCTTAGCAGCAACAGTTTGGAAGTAATAGGCGACAATACATTTTTACCGTTGAAAAACCTACAGTCATTGAATTTGGATGGAAACAAAATACAAATGCTCGATGAGAAAGCATTTAATGGTTTAAGCAGACTTCAAGGATTGTCAATGGCACACAATGCGCTGTCTGAAATAAAGAATGAAAAAATATTTATTGGTTTAAAATCTTTGAGGATGCTTAGTTTTAAAGGCAATCAGATAAAACACTTGGAAGAAGATGTTATGGCGCCTCTACTGGAGAATTTATACAATAATGTCAGCAGTTTAGATGTCGAAGGTAACTAAATTATAAAATTGCACTTTTAGAATGGTCCTATTTGATATCTTTATTATAATCGATTTGCTATTTTAAAATCAAATGTTGAAAATTTTGTTAAACGTATTCTTAACACAAATTCAAGTTTATCGCGTAATGGTCGTAGGATTTGATAGCAAAGCATAACAATAATTATAAAGACGTTTAATGAATTTATAATAAGTCGTAGGAGTGTGGTATAAAATCAATTCACAATCCTCAAAAGTGTAATATTTAAAAAGGACAACCGACTTAATGCCTGACTTACTGATTGATATGACTTTCAATGCACAGACCAAAATTTTAACAAAAGTAACTGGAAATTTTGCTCTATGCACCTTTTTATAGTGTGCAGTGGTAACTTAGTGGCAAAAACCATTATAATCTGAATCTCCGTCAGTTTTGACGTTAAATATGGTACGCTAAAAATGCTATAAATAGCTAATAGGAGTTTGTGAATTAAGATGGATGAAGGATTTCTAAAAATTCATCCTTTAATGGGAAAAGGGGGCATACTTTGCATAGTCTATTTTTGTTTGACGTCAGTTTTATAGTTAATGTAGTTCCAAGACAGAAGTCGTGGGCAGAAACCTAGTTTTTATAAACAAATAAATTTACCCACTTTTTATTTCTGTTACCCGTTAGACTTTCACAAACATCAATTAATAAGCATAACAAGATTTTATTTATTTCCATCACGACACAGTTTAATCTCTACGTACATTTATTATTTATCATGATGTAACAGATCACAAAAATGCATTAGAATACAATCGAGTTCTACATTATATCTTTCTCAATTTCAGATAACATCTTCCCTTGCGACTGTCGTCTGGATTGGTTCATGTCTCTAATGAACAACACGCAGAGCCCACACATGAAGCTAGCTATCGAAAACTTAAAGTGCGTTCCGAGCACAGAAATCAGAGAAAAATGGACGAAAACAGTTGAAGCCGAGAAAAACTCACAAGACGTAGAAGATGGCGACGTACAAGGGAACGATTATGAATATTACGATGATACACAATTGAATGGAAAACTGTTTTATATTGACATGCGATTCCTTCTCAACTGCTCAGCAAATTACGATAACCTCCTCAAATCAGATGTTGATAACACGAAACCGAAAGCAAAATTAGATGCAACAACAACCAAAATTGTAACGACTAATAAACCAATGTCGACTGCGGTTACACCTATAATTGATAGAGTAACAAAAAATCCCTTGCAAAATACTATTACAACGAAACTTCCACACGTGTATGAAAATATTGAAAAGACTAACGATAAAAAGCAAAATTCATACACAACCAGTCGTTTATCAACTGTTTCAGCTAAACCCATGAATAATGGTTTCTTTGACGATCATGATATGGCATCGGATGAAGGAAAACCGGATAAAATTAAAGCACACAGAAGCATTCAAGATAAAATTGAAGATAAACCCAATAGTATTAATAGTGGAAATATAAATATAGGCTGTGTTTCAGTACTCCTTGTAATCGTTAGTTTTAGATTATTACTGTAATTAAATTAAGTTATTTATAAACATTATTATAAGTGTACAATTTTAATTGCTGAATCAGTTGAGCTAGAATTATTAATTGGTAGATTTATTCTGACTATTTAAACAAGTATGTGTTGATAAGTAATATAATAAGACTTGGTTATAAAACTGCTAATATTTTGCGTATCTATGTGGTTATTTATATTATAAATGAATCAAGTAAATAAATGAGATTATACGTAAATAATGAGATCTGGATGTATGTTTAGCTCAGAAAATGTGGTAAATATGTAATACTAAGTATAATATTTTAATCTCTCACAGTCACTAAAGGTAATAAACGATAACTTAATTCTAGTTGTTTTCATTATTCCTTTCCATGATAATAAAACTATATTATAAAAAATAATATATTATTTCTTAGATCTGATATATTTATATATAAATAAATGTAAAAGCTTCTTATGCAGAAGTAAAACCTCAGATAATTTGCGGTTATAGTCCTAAAAACCGCACATTAAATATTCATTGTAGTTATCATAAAACATAAAACAGTCAGTAGACTTATAACACAAGTAATCTATACTCATCTATACTCTTCTATACTCTTCTATACTCTTCTTCTTTCTTATTATAAAGAGGAAAGGTTTGTATGTATGTATGTATGTATGGTTTTCACGCATAAACTACTGGACCAATTTTGATGAAATTTGGCACAGATAATCTTTAGACCCTGAGAAAGAACATAGGCTACCTTTTATTGCGAAATATGTACCACGGGCGAAGCCGGGGCGGACCGCTAGTTTTATTTATAAAAGCAGTTCTTTCACTCACAAATCTTTGATATAAGAAAGAACAAAACGACAGTTAAACGATGGTTTAAAAGTTATAGACATGGCTCTGAAGTTTAAATATTAAATTTCTTATTCAGCGCCATCTATTGTTTAGCATATGTATCACGTTATAGTAACGAAATTATGGTTTCCACCTTGCACATAGAAAAACTTTTCTTACTAGTTCAAAGCTTTGTTGTAAGATGGCGCTGTACGAAATTTTTAAATTATCTTGTAGTTTTTTTTCAGAATACTAAAGGAAATTAATTTAGGTATTTTTATAATCCATACGTTGGTATGAACGTAATTGTTTATTTTTTGTATTTTTTAATATTATAGAACATGTAAAATATAAAATTTTCTGAACTGATATGAATAAACATAATATTTAATACGAAACATGGACAGAGTTTCATGTGCATAAAATATAATATCAAGAGTGGATCGTAAATTATTCTAGTTTGCATAAGTTTATTTTTAAAATATTCTAGGATATTTTCGAGTATCTTTTATATTTTCCTTTGAATATGCTACGAGATAAATTTAGTAGAGAAATTACTATTTGCATGTGCCTCGTTATGGTTTTTATGGTTTATACATATAAAGATGAAATGGTAATTGGTAGGAATAAAAATATCGAATCATAATAATTTTTTTATATTTTAAAGGGTTGCAATGAGAATAATATTCTTATTTGAAGACAAGGAGAGATGGTGCTTATTTCCTGAAATCTGACTGGTAATAATTATTTCCTTATAATTTCTATATTAGTAGATAAAGGTACATACATCAATATACCTAAGTATGAGAATATAGTTGTGAGTGCTTTGATTGACTAATATCCCAATATAGTAGGTATTATATACGTAGTATATTATTATTAGTCTGTGGTATTATTATACACAAATTAGACCCTTACTATTATGTATTCTTACACGAGATTTGTTACAGTAATATAAAAACAAGAGACCAATAACTGAAATCATCTTTATTAATATTAATCTAGACTGAACAGCTGTCAGCTATGCTAATCTATTATGTTTCGCAGCTTCATTCTTTGCCATTTTTAATATCTAACTACCTATGCAATAAGCTTCGAAGGAAAGCACTTAACCGATTTTGATAATTTTTCCAGCTCTTTTGAAGAAATCTATCTATACAAACAGAAAATTCTTAAAGTATATTTCTAACAATGTCAGATATAGCTGGATAAAATATTATATATCATGGTTCAGCAGATTCCATGAATATGCCCCTATCAGTAATTTGCACATAAATATTACACAACGTCAACAGTTAAAATATTTTAACCATTTACCTGTATGTTGTATGACAACCCCTATCCAATCCTAATTCAAAATCATTAAAAAGTATGTTTTACTTTCTAACATTAGTGCTTATATTTATAAAATTCGTTTTCACATTAAATCTAATGGCTGGCGTCCACTAGGCGGATCGGGCCGGGCCGCATCGCAACGCAAAAATACGCCGGCCTATGTTTTGTATGAAACATCGTCCATTAGCGACGGATCGGGCCGGGGCGGGCCGCAACGCATTGGCGGATATCGCTTCGCAGGCGGATTTCTGCCGGCGGTGCGCTGCGGCCCGGCCCGCCCCGACCCGTCTAGTGGACGCAGGCAGGCGGATGTGAGCGGCGAGCGTCTGTTAGATAAAATCCGCCTAGGCGATCCGCCGCGCCCCGTACAGGTGGACGCAGGAGCAAACAGCGCGTCCATTAGAGACGGCCCGTTGCGATGCGGCCCGGCCCGATCCGCCTGTAATGGACGCCTAGCATTACATGATGCATGCATCATCACTACATAGTATAAAACAAAGTCGCATTCTCTGTCCCTATTTCCCTATGTCCCTATGTCCCTTTGTACGCTTAAATCTTTGAAACTACGCAACGGATTTTGATGCGGTTTTTTTTAATAGATAGAGTGATTCAAGAGGAAGGTTTATATGTATAATAACATCCATTAAATAGTGGAGAAGTACTGTTATTTTTGAGGTTTCTATTGTGATGTCGTAAATAATTACATTTTTTCCGCTTACATTGCAAACGCAGGCTGAACCCTACGAGTTTTATCAAAATAATGTACTAAGTATTATACACATTGAAAAGGTCTACAGAAAAGTCCGCGATGGCATATGTCTATCTCTTATGGATAACCCACAATAACATTTTTTTGTCATTTACTTTTTACGACAAATAATGGCTAATTTTCGAAGCGATTTTAACCAATACAGCATTAATCCTTAACCAATTAAATACCTTAAATACATTGTTCATTTAATATAGATCTATATGGCCCTTTACACCGTATAATTTAAGTGAATATTTTCGAAGATATTACAGATTTAAAAATTGCGGGACGTAGCGTTTGCGGCGGCACCGGCAGGCCGGGCCGCTATGTTTTTATATACAACGTTAAAAGTTTTTCTGTAGTGTATTTAGTATCAGCATTGCACCCAATTGCACCCGTGCGAAGCCGGGGCGGGTCGCTAGTGGATAATATTTAAGACTTCTTAAGCATGTGCGGTTACTATTTGCAATATTCGCCACAGCAAATTGTATTTGGTGTAGATTATTCAAATTGCAGGATTCACCGCGTTATACATGTCATGAACTTATAAAGTGGAGATGTTATATTTTTATCGCTAATGGCTTTTTCAAAGCCTTCGTCATACTGAGAGCGAAATAAACACGACTTGATTCTGTTAATGTTCTAGCAGACAGCTGATAGACGGCGTAAACGATTTTATAAAGAATAAAGTTATATAAATCATCCCGTACCAAAATAGATACTTCACTTTAGATCTAAAGTTTGGAATATTCAAAATAAGAGTTATTTTAATTCTAAAAACGTAGTAGAATTTCGTTTAAAAACGAATAAAAATAGCTTAAGAGTTTACTTTTTATTTTAAATGCCAGTCGCAGAATGGCTTTGCTAAACTTTGACCTTTAGTTTTAATTGAAATCTCTGCCTTTTTATGAGTATTATTTATTTATTTAATAAATGCCACTTTCTTTAAACGCGTCTTACTATATTTTAAAATATGAGCGGGCATTAGCTGCTATCTATTTAAGATAAATCACGAAATTTTGGACGTCGAGTTAAAGTCTTTACTAGGCTGGAAAATGCAAGGTTTTCACGAAAACAGAACACTATAGTTGAGCCAATTTAATAGGCAACATTTGACGTCTATCAATTTTATCTTCGAAGAGAGGTAACCTGCTTAAAAATATCGATTAAAGTGAATTAATCGATACGGATTTGAAACATTTGTCAATCGAATTTATTAATTTATGATGATTTTTATTCACAAGTAATCAATGCATTCGATTCTAGATTTCAGATTTCGATTTTTAGAGTAACGTCTCTGGTATTTAAAAAGAAAAAAGGTTTATTGACACAAAATTGTAGCGACGTCAGTTCTTCAATTCAGAAATTGTTTATTATGTTTAGAATGGTTTATCAGTAAAATTAAATCTTAAAATTACTTGTATCGGTCATTATTATTATAAATATATAATCGTAATTGAAAAAAGTTTAGCAAATGTGCAGTTCTAACAAAACGAAATATCATGTTATTCTATGTCGTCGTTACTAGGTTACGTTTTTGAATTTTGTTGAACTGTCAAATGTTGCCTATTAAAATGGCTCTACTATAATAATAAACACCCCCTAATATGACTTATACTGTCAAGCTGAAATGTCTCTTTCAATGGAACCGCTTTTGATTTTCTTTTCATTCGTTTTAGCATTGATAAGAAAATATAATATTTTATTTTCGAGATTGCTTGTTCGTCAAGAATGGATATTTATATTTCTTTGTATCTAATAGAGAAATATATGTTTGATAATGAAAAGAGAAGCGTAATAAGAGCAATATTTTTTTATTGCGTAACATGAATTTGGAAAGGTATTGTATTTACGTAAACAATTTCGAATATAATTGTACACACATATTATGTAGTAAGAAGCTTTTGTTGACATTATTCGAGACTCAAGGTCTTTTATGTTTTAACATTAAATAAAAAAATAAATAAATAAAATCTTTATTTGAATTCATACATAAGTTTGACATATTGGATTGGGGTTCAGGCCCCCTTACTAGGTATAACCTGTATTAAGGGGACCTACCTATCATTTACCTTCATATCCGGATATTTAGTTTAAAAGTTATGCTAAGTTTTTTTTACTTGTATTCCAATATGCCATTTAGGTTCTCACACTATACCTATATTGATCACACGTATGTAAATTTTCACGCTGTCGCACGCAATTCTCCACAAGTAACAAAGGATTTAAACAAAAAACATTGTGCATTTTATGCCCAAATTAGACCTTGTTCAGGTACATATGAGAAATGCAAGCAGACATACAGGTAACCCGACAGCACACGCAGCCCATATAAATTACATGTATGTATTGTTAACCATAAACAGGCTTTAGGATGTGTATAGGATAGCAGGTCAGAAACATGAACGGTATAGAGGTGATGAATAGCCTATTATTGATAAATGTAGTACGAACTGGCAGTTCATTAGATGATTAGTAGGTATACATGAATATTCACCATCGTCTTATGATAAGGTCCATAAATAAAAGGACGTCGCTGTGTAACGAGAGGTTTAACAAAGGATACAGAGATAATAAAAGACGGAAATAGAGGATATGTATTATAATATATTCATAAGCAAAGCAGACGTGATAATTTAACAAGCATACACATTTTTTTTAATTATAATCGATGATAAAAGTACAGTCATGATAAAATTCATCTAAGGACACATCAATTTTCAAATCAACCTTTTAATCAAATGACTGAAAATAATACAATGCCTCGTACACTCAGAGCATCAACATATACATTTTCGCAAGCACTTCCATAAAATAAATATACACATTTCAGTACAAATTCACTTCGTTACACTTGAGCTGCATAATCTTCCCGCAAATCTCTGGAGGATATTAGGGAAAAAGATTACAGTGTAATCGAGCCGTATGACGGGTATTTAAACCAAGGTTGCGGGATTCTGGGGCTTACATTTTGATATTTCTTTATTATAGGATCTGGGCAATTACATATTGCGAGTTACAGATTAGGCACGGAGCTTGAATGGTTATGATTGGAGAATATATCTATATAATAAGGATTAAGGTCGTAGTCGTCGTTTGTTTTTATAGGGAGTAGGTCGTTTTCTCATTTGTGTTTTATATTTATGTATGTTTTTAGACACATTCCTAGCTTATGTCTATCAATCAATAAATATGTTAATAAATAATATTTAAATATTTGTAGGTAGAGCAAGGCATTAGAAAAATTTCGTAGCTTTGCCTCTCTTTCAATAATTTCAATGTTTGTTCAAATTAATTAGATCCTAAAGTCCATTAAAAATTGCATGATGTTTGATCCTACGTTTAAAAATAAATCAGTAAACTCATACCATATTTTCAGTCGTATATCTGAAATTGTGCAAGCGTGACCAAACACCGCTTTAATTTGCAGACGTTTTTCCATATTCGCAATAATAAAACATATTTCAGGCGAAAAGTACCCAAATAGGGTTTGTTTAATACAGAAGCGGGTGAGTTTGAACAATAATCGAGATTTATGTATAATTCCGCTTCCGTTGCCGACCGTACGTCTCGTGGGGCGCGACCCGGTACAGTCGCGTGCAACTCCTTATGAAAATATTTAATATAATACGACTATTTGACGAAACGCATTTGTTTATTTATTCATATGAAGATTTCTCTAAGGATGTACGAGATAGTTTGCTTGAATATTGTAGGTGATGATCAAAAGGGTACCTACGCTGGCTTTGCAGTATGAAAACACAACTATGTACATATTATGCGGGAGCTCTGGTGCGTTCTACGAGAGATCCCGGAGTCCCCGCTACCATGCTTTGGGTTTGGCCGTCGAGGAGGTTTTAGTGGGTAAGAATCCCACATGCTCTCTTTTTCCCCCAAAAGAGAGAATCTTTTGAAGATTTCCTCCCCGTTACCAAAAAAAAAAGTACTATTACTACGGCACACGCAGTATATTCTGTGCATACCTATGTTTCGATCTATTCCATGCAATTTAAAAGTTTTTAACAGTGCGAAGGTTGGAAAGGAAAGCCTGTTTTCAACTTATAGCTATACTGACGACAAATAATTAGTTTTTTTTTATTTCCACTATTTAATTATGCCTATTGTAAATTATAATGAAGCGACTTAAAATAATATATTATCTTAAAATATTCTCGATTAACGAGAAAAGCTGCGAAAAAATGCGTAATATAAATAATGTATCATTATAATCCGGAATGTAATATACCTACTATGAAAAAAGATTGTCCCTATTATATTTTCGTTGTCAGTGGCATCGCTATCTTTAAAACTGGCCATTTCAGCTAACTCTAAATTTCATCAAGAGTTAGCTAAGAAAAATATTAAGGGAACAGTAAAGGCACAACACAATAGCGAAGCGGAGCTGAGACCATAACGACAGGAGAAATTACTTAAGAATATTTCCTTAAGATTTTATCTCAAAAAATGAGAAAATGGAACAAAACATTCTCTCTCGTGATTCTGAAATGTCTGCGAGTCAATGAATACGGAGCTATTTTCTTGTTATCACTACTTACTATGTAACAGCATTTACGTGTAGTTTTTGCTTTATAATATAGTAGCTACTAGATTTTTTCCCTGCCACTTTGAATTTTCTTACCCGTGAGAGTTTTAGATGGCTCCATTCTCGACAGATGCTTATCCTATTTATAGACATTTATGTCTTTTCAAGATGGTCTGTAGTTTGTGTTATATATGAGATATCTTATTAAATAGAGAGCCGTATTATTACATTTTTCAGAATCACGCTTGTCTGAGTCTGGTATCTCTTAGTTAATGTATACTGCTTGGAAATGTAGAACTTATTTGCGAAATCTCATCCTATTTACAGTTACTTCATACTTAATCCGGCCATCTCACAGAGATTCAGAAAGTTCTCTTGAAAATTGTCTGTGCGTATAGGTTTATGAATAATATAAAATTCTTTAGTGCTATACCTAATGCAAAATTACCACGCATTCGCTGATTATGTAGATACTAGCTATTCCCCGCGATTTCACTCCTGTTGGTCTCAGTATGATGATATATAGCCTTCCTCGATAAATGGGCTATCTAACACCGAAAAAATATTTCAAATCGGACCAGTAGTTCCTGAGATTAGAGCGTTCAAACCAACAAACTCTTCAGCTTTATAATATTAAAATATTCAGCTTTATAATATTAGTATAGATTACTGTTTTAAATCCAGAAAAGGTCAAAGTTATCTTACACATACGTTAGCGGGAATCGCATAATGAAATTAAGCATTAATCGCATAGTTTCCCTGCTGCAATTGCGTTTACTCCTTGTAATTCACAGTTGGTGAATAATTACACAAATGAGTCTAGCAATCAAAATTTATGAACGTGCGTGTGTACGGTAACACTGCATATTCGATCATTTGGTTCACAAAAATCAATGCAGTGTAAAGAAGACAATTATTAAAGGAAAAAATCGGAATAGAAGAGGTATTTATAAACGTACTAGCGACCCGCCCCGGCTTCGCACGGGTGCAATGCTGATACTAAATTACACTACAGAAAAATTGTGAACGTTGTATAGGTATAAAAATATAGCGGCCCGCTCCGGCATCGCAATTCGCACGGGTATAAAATATATAGCCGGGCGGCCGCAAACGCTACGTCCCGCAATTTTTAAATCTGTAATATCTTCGAAAATATTCACTTAAATCATGCGGTGTAAAGGGCCATATAGATCTATATTAAATGAACAATGTATCCATGGTATTTAATTGCTTAAGGATTAATGCTGTATTGGTTAAAATCGCTTCGAAAATTAGCCATTATTTGTCGTAAAAAGTAAATGACAAAAAAAAGTTATTGTGGGTTATCCATAAGAGATAGACATATACCATCGCGGACTTTTCTGTAGACCTTTTCAATGTGTATAATACTTAGAACATTATTTTGATAAAACTCGTAGGGTTCAGCCTGCGTTTGCAATGTAAGCGGAATAAATGTAATTTTTTACGACATCACATTAG
Organism: Colias philodice; assembly: GCF_061535455.1. Lineage (NCBI taxonomy): Eukaryota > Metazoa > Arthropoda > Insecta > Lepidoptera > Pieridae > Colias > Colias philodice. The sequence goes on along the minus strand of NC_143092.1, from coordinate 3,139,422 downwards.
AAACCTCAAAAATAACAGTACTTCTCCACTACTTAATGGATCTTATTATACATATAAACCTTCCTCTTGAATCACTCTATCTATTAAAAAAAACCGCATCAAAATCCGTTGCGTAGTTTCAAAGATTTAAGCGTACAAAGGGACATAGGGACATAGGGACATAGGGACAGGGAAAGCGACTTTGTTTTATACTATGTAGTGATTATTGAACGCGCTGCCTCTTTGATTTTAGATGAGAAAATTTAACATAATTACTTGAAATAAATTATCGGCTTTCTAAAATTAGCTTTGTGTAACATAATATTTGTATGAAATATTTTAGTTTTAGATGAACGTCGTCCTTGGCCGGGTCTCGCCGAGCAAGAAAATTATAATGAAATATATTGTAAAATTCATCAACATAACACCCATCATTTACTTAATTCTTCCTCTTAAAATATTCAAACAATATGAACGAAGTATTTTATTATGAATTTATTATTATTCATTTATATTATAATGCGTGGGACTATCCACATTGAGTAGAGCTTTCCATGAAAACCGTTATTGCCGCTGCTAAAGGCAAACTTCCTTTTAATACTAATTATAATTTTGCTTTAGGTACTTTTGGACCCAATAAAAAAATGTGATGTAGAGCTGTTTTATGCTTTTTATCATGCAACATATTATAAT